>NC_143547.1:105583144-106198144 GCF_031878675.1 Megascapheus bottae | reverse complement strand
TGCCTAAACCAAACCATAACTATCACCCTAACACATGCCCAAAAATATACCCTAAACATATACTGTAAAACTTAACATGTGCCTTCACAAGTATGCCCTAACATGTTCTGCAATTCCTGTATGTACCATGACAGGTACCCTAACATGTGTCTCAAATGTGCCCTAAGGTTTCCTAACATGTACTCAAAACACTAACTCAAACCCTAACACAAACTCAAATCCATACACGTACTCTTATGTGCACTGCAACATGTATTCCAAACTAACCTAAGGTATTCCCTAATAGGTATTCTAGTTTTAATATGTATTTTAACCGCAGCAGGTTTCCCAGTAGTATTTTCACTATAACACACTGAAGATGCTCTAGACGCTAACACATATAGTAATGAGTACCTAACACCTACTAACTATAAACCATACAGGTAACCCTTACATGGCCCCTGAACGTACTCTAACACACTCTGACCTTAAATGTAACCTGACACGAATACACACACCTAACATGAACACTAACCACAAATAGGTCTTCTAACAAGTATCCTAACATGTACCTCAATAAATACAAGTACCCATACATACATCCTAACATGTACTTCCAGCATACCCTAACATGTTCCTTAATCCTAACATGCACTAACACGCACTCTAACATAGCTTTATGATTATTCTATTCACACAAGTTCCCTTACATGAACCCTAACAGGTATCCCAATGTAGTGTAACTCATAGCCTAACACGTGCCCTAACCCTAACAAAGACCATAACCTTCAAAGATCCCTTATCAATGACCCTAACTCTAACACATACCCTAATATGTACCCCATCACATACCCTGACACAGATTCTAACACATATCCTAACCCATACTCTATAAACACTGACAGATATGGTCATGAGGACCCTAATGTATAGTGTAAGCCATAATTACCCTGACTTGTACCCTAATTCATACCTCAACACAAACCCTGATATCCTAACCCTAATCCAACCCCTAATATCCTTCCACATACCCTGACCTCAACATGTATCCAATATGTACCCTAACCAGTAACATATAGTAATAAGTACCCTAACACATACAGGTACCCTTAAATGCATCCTAACATGTACCCCCAATATACTCTAACACATCCCTTAACACGAACCCCAACCAATACCCTAACATATGTCCTAAACCTAATGCATACCTTAACCACATCCTACATAGTTTTTTAGCATGAACTCTAAGACTAGGTAACCTTACCTGCACCGTACATGTACCCAAATGTAACCCAACACATACCCAAGCATGCCCTAATATTAACCAAAACCACAACACTAACCAATACCATAACAACACGCACTAAATGTAACCAATACACTAACATATATCCTTGACATGTACCCTAAACTTAATACCTATCCTGATATGTACCCTAACCACTAATACATACTCTAAACTATATAACCTAACATGTAGCCCAAAGGAATAATATAACATATCCTAGAACTTGCCCTAACCCTAATATGTATCCTAACATGTTCCCTAACATGCACTCCATCATGCATCTTAACTCTTGCCCATACTCACACCTTGACATATACCCTAACCCATACCTCATCATGTACTTCACAATATACCCTAACATTAAAATGTACTATAAATGTACTTTAAACATTAACATGTACCACCCTGCCTAACAAGTACAAGTATCCTAGCAGTACTCAAAACCACCATTACAGGCACCCTAACGTGTACCCCAAGTGTACACTAATATATACTCTAACATGTGTCCTATCCCTAACAGGAACCATAATCCTAACATTCCCTGACATGTACCATAACTGTAACATATACACTAAACATGAAATACATACAGAATCAAGTACCTGAACACACAATCTAAATCCCACAGGTGCCCTTACATGCATCCTAGCATGTACCCAAAACCTACCCCAACGCTTACCCTAACACGTACTCTAAACCCTAACCCTAACAGATACCTTACACCAAACATTATCTTAACATGCTCCCTAACATGTACCCCAATATACACCCTAACTCTGCCATACTCACATCTTAACAAGTGCCCTAACCCAAACTCATACCCTAACAAATTACCTAATGCACCACCAATCTTATGCCTCACCCTAGACCATCTTCTAGCCCCAATCCATATGTAACTGCATAACTCACACTTTGTACAATCCTAACCCACTCCTACATAACCCCTTTCCTAACAAGTTATCTGCTCCTCACCTGTTCCCTAATGCACTTTAAAGACCGCTGCATAACATATGCAAAATCCTAACCCATCCCATAAAGTTCTTCCTCACACGCTCCCTGACCTTCAACCTTTCCTGAACCCTTATGAGAGCATTTTCCTCCACTACATCCCCAACCTCACATTTTGTCTACCACATTCCCTACACTCTGCCACAACCCTAAACCTGACCTATTCCATAATCCAACTGCTAATCTTTTCCACAACGACTAGCAGATCCATAACATTAACCCATTCACTAACCATAATTCCCTATCATTCTGTAACACTTAACACTGACCCTAACTTACTAACCTGCTATGTAAGGATAATAGAAAACCCATCACCTGCTCGAACCTGTTTCTGAACCATGACTACAAAATTCACTCTAACTCCCATGCTGAGTAACCTCAATAGCACCCAACCTTAACTCTACCCTTCACATCAACCACCCTACACCTGAACCCTAACCTCAATCATACCAACCCTAAACACGGTAGCCCTAACAACCCTAACCATGTAACATCACCACTGACACTAAAAACACTATTCCTTAAGCCTACTGCTCCTCCCCTAGCTTTGAGGGGTGGGTTGGGGTTGCTGAAATGTGTTAGTAACACACTTATGCTACTGATTTGAGTTAGTAAATGGTTGAGGTTAAGGCCTAGGATTGGTGGGTGGCTTAGGATACATGTTAAGGTTATGGATCCCTAAACAAATCCAGACCACACCATGAACATCAACAAATCTATTCTGTACCATGAACATCAACAAATCTATTCTGAACCCTAACTTAAACCATACCAGCCCTAACAATAGTAACCTTAACAACTCTAACCCCTACCACCACCCCAGACAACAACCTTAACTCTTTCACCTACATCCCGACCCCAACTTAACTGACAGCGCAGTGTCCTGCATCCTTGGAGGTAGGTGGTCTTTTGTCCAATATTACAGAAAAACATAGCACTCTCCCACACCCTCACATGTACACATGGCAGGTGTATGAACAGAGTAGGTCAAGAGTTGGTAAATGTGTTAGTCAACAGTGAACGTGTGGATTTGAGGACAGAGAGCTTGCTGGGTTGGGGCCTAGAGTCATCAGTTGTTCTGACAGTTCACAATTTACCAAGCAAGAAGGGATAGGCCTCCCTTCCTCATAAATGCTTTCACCCCCTTTTCTCTATGTACCAAAAGCAAAGACACTGGAGGCCTAAGTTGGACCTCGGTCCACCAAAGCAGGTACTGGGCTGTGTACCCACATTCCAATGTGGTCATCATTGTCACTATCGTTGTCATCATTTCTGCCTCCTCCTCTTCTTTTCTTCCTCCTCTTCCTCTTCCTCTCTTCCTCTTGCTCCTTCTACTCCTCTTCCTTTCTACTTCTTCCTCTTCTTCCTCCACCCTCCTTCTTCCTGCTCCTACTCCTCCCTCTTCTGCTTCCTCTTCCTTCTTTCATCCATTCTTTTTCCTTCTTCCTTCCTTTTTCCTTTCTTCTTCTCTTCCCTCTTCCTTCTTTCTTCCTTTCTTCTTTCTCCTTTCCTCCACTTCCTTTTTTAGGGACCAGTCCTCGGGCTTAAACTCAGAGCCCAAGCACTGTCCTTGGGCTTTGTCAAGGCAAGTGCTCTACCACTTGAGCCACAGCACCACTTCCGGCTTTTTCTGTCTGTGGTACCAAAGACTTTTTTCTGAGTGTGGTACAAAATAATTGAACCCAAGCTTTGTGTATACCAGGCAAGCACTCTACCATTAGGCCAGGCTCCTGGCCCCTCTCCAGTTGGTCTTCTGACACTGGGAACATTTTCTCCTCATGGTGCACACAGGCAGAGGAAGGCAACGCACCACAAAGGCTAGGCATACAGGAGCCTGGTTAAGGATACACAAGACCTGGAAGGTCTGACAGAGAAGGAAAAGTACTACGATATGCCTTCTGCTTCCCTCCAAAGATTACTATTAGAAACTTGACAAAACCCCACTTCTGAGGCATAAAATGGAGGGCTTCGTGTGGAGTTGCTGACCTAGCCTGTGGAGAGCTGTGAACATAATACCACTGGAATTCACCCATGCAAATTGAAATACCTTGGAATGCCTAATAAAAGCGTAAGGTGTATATAATGACAACATAAACACACATGCCCTCATTCCCTAACCCCCATGCCCTATACCAGACATTGCTAAAAGATCAGTGAAGACTCAGAGCTCAGGATACAGACTTAGGATAAACCTGCTGTGGCAAAGGTATTCTGACAAGTTCCAACTTAACAAGCAGGAAAGCATAGACTGCCCTTCCTCACACGTATCTTCATTCCATTCACCATGCTTTGGTATAAACAGGACTGGAAGCACAGATAAAAAACCAAGTACAGACTTAAGACATGAAGTTGGAGACCTAAATTTTGCATGAGTCTATGAAAGCAGGTTAGGGGTAGGATGTGTCAGTCAGGCCACTTCAACATTAGACCACAAAATCAGATTCTTGAGACAATTCCAGTGTTTGGACTCCACATTTTTTCCTGACACTCAGCAAGTTTTGCCCCCGAAGTACTTACGGTCAGAAGAAATCAACACAAAACGAAGGGTGAAGATGCTAGAACTGCTCCACAGATCAGTGGGAGCCTGTATACTGACAGACGAAGACAAAACAGAAACAGTCACACAGAAGCTCCTACTAGAAAACTGACATATAACATCAGTCTAAAGGAACTGATTGAGTCACTAGACAGAAAGGGGTGAGGCTGTGTTGAGATGCTGCCTAAGTGGTAGGAAGCCATGGAACACAATAAAAGTTAAATTCACCAAAAGAAATTTAAATGCATTGATATGTTGAACAAAATGTGTATATGACCTATGTAATTAAAAATGAAACTTCCCACATTCCCTCATCCCCAACCCACAGGCACTGAGAAGGACATGACCAAAAGCAGAAGTGAAATCACGATGACGATTCAGAGACCAAAGTAGGGGCCTAGGGTCATCAAAGTTGTCCTGACAAGCACCAACTCACAAAGCAGGGAGGGAGAGACTACCCTTCATCACACATGCCCTCACCCCCTTCTCCAGGCCCCAGGATGATCAAAGTATAGATGAGAACATGATGACACTGAGAGAGGCCAGAGGCCTGGGCAAGGCATGAGTTCACCAGAACAAGTTCAAATGAAGTCCATCGAGGCCATTCTAAGTTGGGCCATACCCACTAAACCTGTATTCACAATCCCAAGCTTCCAGTCTCTCCACATTTTACCCTGACTCTGTGCATTTCCTTCTCAAAGTGCCTATAGTCACGGGAAGACAACATGCAGCAAAGGCTGGAAATTGTGAAAATCAAAGGCTGGGGTACTTTCCCAGCTTGTGAGAGACCCTGGAACACAATATCCCAGGAATTTACCAAACAGAAATTAAAATACCTTTGTGTGACTAATAAAATGTGTATTGGACCTATACAATAAACACAAAAATCTTTCTGTACTGGTCCTGGGGCTTGAACTTAGGACTTAGGTGTTCTTCCTGACAAATGTTTTTTCAAGGCTGGCGTTCTACTACTTGGGCTCCACTTTAGAGTTTTTTTACACATTATTGGTGATAAAGACCCTCAAGAACTTTCCTTCCAGGGCTAGGTGTGAACTGCAAACCTCAGATCTTGGACTCTTTAGTAGCTAGGATTACAGACCACCAAAACCTGGCAAAAAAAACACAATGCTTTCCACACATCCCCTCACGCCCTAACCCCCATGTGGGCTGGGAGCAAGATCTTACATCTGAGTGTACACGCAGATCCTACACTTACGATTGATTCAAAGGTTCTGGGTTCTTTATCTTTTCTCATCACAGCACGTAAAGTGAAAGGAGTCTCTGAAGAACAAAGGCTCAGCATCCTGAGGCCTCTCTTCTGCTGAGCAAGATCTGGGGTAGAGCTGACAGAAGGAAAAAAAGAAAAATCCATGTAGACCACACTTTCTGCTCCCACCTTCTGCTACCCCACCAAGCTCCTCATGAGGCAGATCCCGGGCCAGGCTTGAGGCAATGATGGCTTCCTCACACCAACAGGGGACATGGCTCAGCATCAAGGTGCTTGTCTGGCTGGGAAGCATGCTCCAAAATAAAGACAAAATCCTGATATGCCCAATAAAATGTGGAGAAGCCCTCCATACTGGAGGATGAATGAATGATGTCCCCAACACCGTCCACACTGGAGAATGAGTGATGTCCCCAACAATGACCCCAACCACCAGTCCTCAGGCTCTGAGAGGGGCAGGGGGGGGGACAGGAGGGGACAGGACACGGGAAGAGCAGAGGGCACAGGGAGGAACAGGAGACGGGGAGGGGACAGGAGACGGGGAGGGGACAAGAGATGAGGGGGACAGGAGACCGGGGAGGGACAGGAGACTGGGAGGGGACAGGAGACAGGGAGCTTTAGTGGGTAGACAAATGCCAGAAGTGAGAAGGGGAGCATTTCATGAGTGGACACAGAGCAGAAGTGAGGGTAGGGGAGCATTACAGACAGAGACCGGAAGTGGAGGTAGGGGAGCACTATGGGAGCGGACAGAGACCGGAAGTGGGGGTGGGGGAGCACTATAGGAGCTGACAGAGACCGGAAGTGGGGATTGTGGGAGCATTATGGGAGTGGAAAGAGACTGGAAGTGGGGGTGGGGGAGCATTATGGGCGCGCACAGAGACCAGAAGTGGAGATAGGGAAGCACTATGGGAGAGGACAGAGACCGGAAGTGGGGGTGGGGGAGCATTATGGGAGGGGACAGAGACTGGAAGTGGGGGTGGGGAGTACTATGGGAATGAAGAGAGACTGGAAGTGGGGGTGGGGGAGCATTATGGGAGGGGACAGAGACCGGAAGTGGGGGTGGGGGAGCATTATGGGAGGGGACAGAGACTGGAAGTGGGGGTGGGGAGTACTATGGGAGGGAACAGAGACCGGAAATGGGGGTGGGGAGCATTATGGGAGTGAACAGAGACCGGAAGTGGGGGTGGGGGAGCATTATGGGGGCAGACACAGACCAGAAGTGGGGAAGGGGGAGCATTACCAGAGCAGACAGAGCCTGGAAGTCAGGCGGTGGAGGGGCTGCACCACAGGTCCAGTCTGCACTGACCACCTCCTGCCATGGCGGCACTGTCCTCGGACCTGGAATGAAAAAAGTAAAACAAAATCAAAGAGGCGGCGGCAGGCGGCCAGGCCTCTCCACTCTTGACCAGGCCCCGGGCCTACACTGAAAGCTCACCGCTGACTGGGAGCTGGCTCCGGAGGCCTGGCTTAGGCCAGGACTTCCCTTCAGGAAGAGCACAAAGGACCCACAGGGCGTGGCAGGCCCCACTTCACACACCTTCACAACCACCACCCACCCATGCCTTGTACAGGCCTGGCAAGAAGCACCGCTTTACTTCAAGAGCCCCAGCCTTCCACACACACACACACACACACACACACACACACGCGCGCGCGCGCGGCGTCTGGGTAGGACAGCCTCCTTCAGGTGCCTCCCCACAAAGAAACACTGCCGGCACCTGACAGGACCGGTGAACAGACAACAGCCTCAGGCCGAGAGGGCCCCACCCAGCTCTGTAGGCCCCGGGACAAATGCCGCTCTCTCAGAGGAAGGCGGCCTCACTGGAGCCTCTCACAGGCCGACTGGTCCCAGAAAGAACCGCCCCGAACCAGTTCAGCGTCCTCGCCCCGCCCCCGCCCTCTCAGGTCCTTGCTCTGCCCCACCCCTCTCGGGCTCTGACCCCGCAAGCCCCACCCCTGGCCCCTCACGTCCTCCAGGAGGAGGGGCAGCAGCCCAGGCCCCATCTTCACTGACCGCTCCCTCCCATGGCGGCACCGTCCCAGGAGGCAGCAGTGGGCCGCCTGCCACGCCTGTCCACTCTCAACCAGGCCCCGGCCTACACTGAAAGCTCACTGCTGACTGGGAGCTGGCTCCAGAGGCCTGGCTTAGGCCTAACAAGGCCGAAGCCCCTTCAGGAAGAGGAAAAACGAAGTACTAGGCCCCACTCCCCACGCTTTCACAGCCACCACACACCCAGGCCCGGGCCTGCCTAGGCTAAAAAGCGCACCTCTGACTGGGAGCTGGCTCCGGAGGTCTGGCTTAGGCCTACCATGGCCTTCCTCACACACACGCGGCATCCGGGTAGAGAAGGCCTCCTTCAGGTGCTTCCCCACAAAGAAACGCTGCCGGCACCTTACAGGACGGGCTAACAACCAACAGACGCCCGGCCTTTGGCCAGCTCTGTAGGCCTCGGAACAAATGCCAGTCTCTCAGAGGAAGGCCAACGCACTGGAGCCTCTCACGAGCCGGCTGGTCCCAGGCAGAACTGCCCCAAACCAGTTCAGCGTCCTTGCTCTGCCCCACCCCTCTCAGGCTCTGACCCCACAAGCCCCGCCCCCGACCCCTCACGTCCTCAACGTGGAGGGGCAGCAGCCTAGGCCCCATCTGCACTGACCACTCCCTCCCATGGCGGCACCATCCCCGGGCCTGGAGGGAGGAAAATAAAACAAAAGAGGAGGCAGCAGCGGACGGGCTGCCGCATCTGTCCACTCTCGACCAGGCACCGGCCTACACTGAAAGCTCACTGCTGACTGGGAGCTGGCTCCAGAGGCCTGGCTTAGGCCTAACAAGGCCGAAGCCCCTTCAGGAAGAGGAAAAACGAAGTACTAGGCCCCACTCCCCACACTTTCACAGCCACCACACACCCAGGCCCCAGGCCTGCCTAGGCTAAAAAGCGCACCTCTGACTGGGAGCTGACTCTGGAGGCCTGGCTTAGGCCTAACATGGCCTTCCTCACACACACGCGGCGTCTGGGTAGAGAAGGCCTCCTTCAGGGGCTTCCCCATGAAGAAATGCTGCGGGCACCTTGCAGGATGGGCTAACAGGCAATAGACGCCCAGTCTCGGGCCAAGAGGGCCACGCCCAGCTCTGTAGGCCCCGGAACAAATGCCGCTCAGAGGAAGGCAGCCGCACTGGAGCCTCTCACAGGCCGACTGGTCCCAGGCAGAACCGCCCCAAACCAGTTCAGTGTCCTCGCCCCGCCCCTGACCCCTCACATCCTCACTCTACCCCACCCCTCTCGGGCTCTGATCCCGCAAGCCCCGCCCCCGGCCCCTCACGTCCTCCAGGAGGAGGGGCAGCAGCCCAGGCCCCATCTGCACTGACAGCTCCCTCCCATGGCGGCACCGTCCCAGGAGGCAGCAGTGGGCCGCCTGCCACGCCTGTCCACTCTCAACCAGGCCCCGGCCTACACTGAAAGCTCACTGCTGACTGGGAGCTGGCTCCAGAGGCCTGGCTTAGGCCTAACAAGGCCGAAGCCCCTTCAGGAAGAGGAAAAACGAAGTACTAGGCCCCACTCCCCACGCTTTCACAGCCACCACACACCCAGGCCCGGGCCTGCCTAGGCTAAAAAGCGCACCTCTGACTGGGAGCTGGCTCCGGAGGTCTGGCTTAGGCCTACCATGGCCTTCCTCACACACACGCGGCATCCGGGTAGAGAAGGCCTCCTTCAGGTGCTTCCCCACAAAGAAACGCTGCCGGCACCTTACAGGACGGGCTAACAACCAACAGACGCCCGGCCTTTGGCCAGCTCTGTAGGCCTCGGAACAAATGCCAGTCTCTCAGAGGAAGGCCAACGCACTGGAGCCTCTCACGAGCCGGCTGGTCCCAGGCAGAACTGCCCCAAACCAGTTCAGCGTCCTTGCTCTGCCCCACCCCTCTCAGGCTCTGACCCCACAAGCCCCGCCCCCGACCCCTCACGTCCTCAACGTGGAGGGGCAGCAGCCTAGGCCCCATCTGCACTGACCACTCCCTCCCATGGCGGCACCATCCCCGGGCCTGGAGGGAGGAAAATAAAACAAAAGAGGAGGCAGCAGCGGACGGGCTGCCGCATCTGTCCACTCTCGACCAGGCACCGGCCTACACTGAAAGCTCACTGCTGACTGGGAGCTGGCTCCAGAGGCCTGGCTTAGGCCTAACAAGGCCGAAGCCCCTTCAGGAAGAGGAAAAACGAAGTACTAGGCCCCACTCCCCACACTTTCACAGCCACCACACACCCAGGCCCCAGGCCTGCCTAGGCTAAAAAGCGCACCTCTGACTGGGAGCTGACTCTGGAGGCCTGGCTTAGGCCTAACATGGCCTTCCTCACACACACGCGGCGTCTGGGTAGAGAAGGCCTCCTTCAGGGGCTTCCCCATGAAGAAATGCTGCGGGCACCTTGCAGGATGGGCTAACAGGCAATAGACGCCCAGTCTCGGGCCAAGAGGGCCACGCCCAGCTCTGTAGGCCCCGGAACAAATGCCGCTCAGAGGAAGGCAGCCGCACTGGAGCCTCTCACAGGCCGACTGGTCCCAGGCAGAACCGCCCCAAACCAGTTCAGTGTCCTCGCCCCGCCCCTGACCCCTCACATCCTCACTCTACCCCACCCCTCTCGGGCTCTGATCCCGCAAGCCCCGCCCCCGGCCCCTCACGTCCTCCAGGAGGAGGGGCAGCAGCCCAGGCCCCATCTGCACTGACCGCTCCCTCCCATGGCGGCACCGTCCCAGGAGGCAGCAGTGGGCCGCCTGCCACGCCTGTCCACTCTCAACCAGGCCCCGGCCTACACTGAAAGCTCACTGCTGACTGGGAGCTGGCTCCAGAGGCCTGGCTTAGGCCTAACAAGGCCGAAGCCCCTACAGGAAGAGGAAAAATGAAGTACTAGGCCCCACTCCCCACACTTTCACAGCCACCACACACCCAGGCCCGGGCCTGCCTAGGCTAAAAAGCGCACCTCTGACTGGGAGCTGGCTCCGGAGGTCTGGCTTAGGCCTACCATGGCCTTCCTCACACACACGCGGCATCCGGGTAGAGAAGGCCTCCTTCAGGCGCTTCCCCATAAGAAACGCTGCCGGCACCTTACACGACGGGCTAACAAGCAACAGACGCCCGGCCTCGGGCCAGCTCTGTAAGCCCCGGAACAAATGCCAGTCTCTCAGAGGAAGGCGGACGCACTGGAGCCTCTCACGAGCCGGCTGGTCCCAGGCAGAACTGCCCCAAACCAGTTCAGCGTCCTCGCTCTGCCCCACCCTTCTCAGGCTCTGACCAGGCAAGCCCCGCCCCCTCACATCCTCCAGGAGGAGGGGCAGCAGCCCAGGCCCCATCTGCACTGACAGCTCCCTCCCATGGCGGCACCGTCCCAGGAGGCAGCAGCGGGCCGGCTGCCACGCCTGTTCACTCTCGACCAGGCCCCGGCCTACACTGAAAGCTCACTGCTGACTGGGAGCTGGCTCCGGAGGCCTGGCTTAGGCCTAACAAGGCCGAAGCCCCTTCAGGAAGAGGAAAAATGAAGTATTAGGCCCCACTCCCCACACTTTCACAGCCACCACACACCCAGGCCCCAGGCCTGCCTAGGCTAAAAAGCGCACCTCTGACTGGGAGCTGACTCTGGAGGCCTGTCTTAGGCCTAACATGGCCTTCCTCACACACACGGGGCGTGTGGGGAGAGACGGCCTCCTTCAGGTGCTTCCCCATGAAGAAATGCTGCGGGCACCTTACAGGACGGGCTAACAGGCAATAGACGCCCAGCCTCGGGCCAAGAGGGCCACGCCCAGCTCTGTAGGCCCCGGAACAAATGCCGCTCAGAGGAAGGCAGCCGCACTGGAGCCTCTCACAGGCCAACTGGTCCCAGGCAGAACCGCCCCAAACCAGTTCAGTGTCCTCGCCCCGCCCCTGACCCCTCACATCCTCACTCCGCCCCTCCCCTCTCCGGCTCTGACCCCGCAAGCCCCGCCCCCAGACCATCACTTCCGAGCTCTCCCTCCAAGCCCCGCCCTAGACCGCTCACCTCCCTTCCTCGTCCTGGCCCCACCCCCGGCGCTCAGCCTCCCACAAGCCCCGCCCTTCTCAAGGCTCAGCCCCACTCTGGCTCCAGCCCGCCTTTTTCTCTGGCTGTTCTTCCCACTGCCTCTGGTTGCTCTCCTCTCAGCTCCGCCTCTTCCTCTTCCCACCTGGAGAGGCAGGGCGAACAGAGCTGCAGCCTGTGAACCAGGACAGTTTCTGGGGGTGGTCTGCTTTGCTGGCCTTGGACAGGGCTTGGAGTCCGTGCTCTGGGTTGGACATGGGGTGACCCGCTGTCCGTTCTGGAGTGGTGGGGAGGAATCAGTTGCTCGCCCAGGGATGGGTGTGGAGGGACCCTGGAGGGCTCCAGATCCTGAGGCCGAGTGCCGCCGCTTACTTCTACCCAGGGAAGCATGGAGGCCCAGGTTGTGAGCACCTGGTAGGGAGAAATGGTTGTCCAGTGTCTGAAACCCCACAGCCCCTCCAGATGCCCTGGAGGCTCAATACCAGCAGAGGAAGACAAGCCCCGGTCATAGCCTCCCCTCCCAGCCCGGTTCTCCCCCGAGGAGGTTCCCACTTCACTGCCCGCCTGCCAACCTGCCTGCCTGCCAACCTGCCTGCCTAGCAGAAGACCTGACTGTGCGGCACACATTGCTGCCACTAGAACTGGAGAGCCAATGGGACAGGCAGGCCCAGACCTTCTACGGACACTTACTAGGGACAGTCACTTTGGGCCTTGCATGGCATCTCTTGTGCATCCCAGATTATCAGTATGTTAGGGCGGGGTGTGGGGGGGGGGGTGAGTGGAGAACACGCAGGAAACTAGACCAGAGAGCAAAGCAAGACAAGAAAAAACAGGCTGAATTGTTGATATTTCCAGTTTTCAGTTAGGAGTGGGGAAATAAACCTTTACAGAATCCAGTTGGTAAAGGATGCATTTAAATTAAAACATTCCATCTTCTGCCTCCATCAACCAATGTTTCCTTCAAAAATTTAAAACAGGGAGACACAGCAGCCACGTGTTCAGAGACAACAAGCGCTGTCTCACAGCTTCCATCCAAGATTAGTTTGTTTATTAGTTTATTTCATGTTCCCTCATAAACTGCAAACACGAGTGAAAAAGGGAGAGTGCAAGCTTGCACTCTCCCTCTCTTCCTGTCTTCTTCCTTCCCTCAGTCCAACACAGTAAGAAGATCTTAAAGAACGATAGGCACGTTGGAAAACACAGAGAGACAAAGCACACACCCATGCATACACACGTTTAGACAATATGAAGCCAGAAGAGGGGCTGAGGCTCAAGTACTGCAGCACCATCTTAAGTGAAAAAGCTGAGGAACAGCACCCAATCCCTATATTCAAACTCTATTAACAGTGTGCGCACACCCACTCACACGCACACACACACACACACACACACAGAATTAATGTAAGGAAAATTATGGATGTGTGACCACCACACTATTCCACACATGGTGTTCACATGACACACTGACATTTCCCACATGAACAGCAGAGGACGCCCTCCAAGGTACAGTGAGCTCATCTTCCCACCAGAGGGCTTGCTGGACCCCTGCTCACTACCCTCCCACCCTCCGTGGTGCAGTGAGCTCTGCTTCCCACCAGAGGGCGCGCTGGACCCCTGCTCACCACCCTCCTACCCTCCATGGTGTAATGAGCTCCACTTCCCACCAGAGGGCGTGCTGGACCCCCTACTCACCACCCTCCACCCCTCTGTGGTGTAGTGACCTCCGCTTCCCACCAGAGGGCGTGCTGGACCCCTGCTCACTACCCTCCCACCCTCCGTGGTGTAGTGAGCTCTGCTTCCCACCAGAGGGTGCGCTGGACCCTGCTCACTACCCTCCCACCCTCCGTGGTGTAGTGAGCTCTGCTTCCCACCAGAGGGCATGCTGGACCCCTGCTCACTACCCTCCCACCCTCCGTGGTGTAGTGAGCTCTGCTTCCCACCAGAGGGCATGCTGGACCCCTGCTCACTACCCTCCCACCCTCCGTGGTGTAGTGAGCTCTGCTTCCCACCAGAGGACATGCTGGACCCCTGCTCACTACCCTCCCACCCTCCGTGGTGTAGTGAGCTCTGCTTCCCACCAGAGGGTGTGCTGGACCCCTGCTCACCACCCTCCCACCCTCCGTGGTGTAGTGAGCTCTGCTTCCCACCAGAGGGCATGCTGGACCCCTGCTCACCACCCTCCTACCCTCCGTGGTGTAGTGAGCTCTGCTTCCCACCAGAGGGTGCGCTGGACCCCTGCTCACCACCCTCCACCCCTCTGTGGTGTAGTGACCTCCACTTCCCACCAGAGGGCGCGCTGGACCCCTGCTCATCACCCTCCTCCCCTCCGTGGTGTAGTGAGCTCCGCTTCCCACCAGAGGGCACACTGGACTCCTGCTCACCACCCTCCATCTTTCCCTGGTTCAATGAGCTGTGCCTTCCACCTGAGGGTGCTCTAGGTGAATGCTCACCACCCTCCTCCCCTCCGTGGAGCATTGAATTCCCCTTCCCCCCAGAGGGTGCTCGGGGTGAATGCTCATTTTCCTCCTCCCCTCCGTGGTGCTGTGAGCTCCACTTCTCACCAGAGGGCGCTCTGGGTGAATGCTCACCACCTTCCTTCTCCCCACCATGGTACAGTGAGCTCCACTAGCCATCAGATGGCGCTCTGGGTCAATGCTCACCACCCTCCTCCCCTCCGTGGTGCAGTGATCACCATGTGCCACCAGAGGGTGCTCTGGGTGAATGCTCACTGCCATCCTCCCCTCCGTGGTGCACTGAGCTAGGCTTCACACCAGAGGGCTCCCTGGGCCCGTGCTCACCACCCTCCACCCTTATGTGATGCAGAGAGCTCTGCCTCCCACCAGAGGGCGCCCTGGGCCTGTGCTCACCACCCTCCACCCTTATGTGATGCAGAGAGCTCTGCCTCCCACCAGAGGGCGCCCTGGGCCTGTGCTCACCACCCTCCACCCTTATGTGATGCAGTGAGCTCTGCCTCCCACCAGAGGGCGCTCTGGGTGAATGCTCACAGCCCTCCTCTCTTACGTGGTGCAGTGAGCTTCACTGGCAACCACAGTGCGCCCTATGTAAGTGCTCACCACCCTCCTCCCCTCCATGGTGCAGTGACCTATGCTTGCCACTGGAAGGCACCCTGGGACTGTGCTCACCACCCTCCACTCCTCAGTAGTGCAGTGAGCTCAGCTTGCCACCAGAGGGTGCTCTGAGTGAATGCTCACCACTCTCCTCCCCTCTGTGGTGCAGTGAGTTCGGCTGGACACCAGAGGGCGCTCTGCATGAATACTCACGGCCTTCACACCCCCCCGTGGTGCAATGAGCTCCGCTTTCCAACAGAGGGCGTTCTGGGTGAATGCTCACCGCCCTATACCCCTCCGTGGTGCAGTGAGCTCTGCTTCCCACCAGAGGGAGCTCTGGGTGAATGCTCACCACCCTGCTTACCTCCATGGTGCAATGAGCTCCGCTTGCACTCAGAGGGCACTCTGGGTGAACGTTCACCACCCTCCTCTCCTCCGTGATTCAGTGAGCTCTGCTTGCCCCTAGAGGGTGCTCTGGGTGAATGCTCAACACCCTGTCCCCCTCCATGGTGTAGTGATCTCCGCTTGCCATCCGAGGGCTCTCTGGGTGAATACTCACCACCCTACACCCCTCCGTGGTGCAGTGAGCGCCACTTCTGAGCAGAGGGTGCTCTGGGTGAATGCTCACAGCCTTCCCCACCTTCCTGGTGTGCAGTGAGCTCTGCTTCCAAAGAGGGTGCTCTGGGTGAATGCTAACTGCCTTTCATCCCTCCATAGACCTGTGAGCTCGACTTGCCACCAGAGGGCGATCTGCGTGAAGGGTCACTGCCTCTCCCACCCCTCCCCCCCGCATGGTGCAATGAGCTCCACTACACACCAGAGGGCACTCTGGGTGAATGCTCACCGCCTTACACCCCTCCGTGGAGCTTTGAGCTCCTCTTCCCACCAGAGGGCGCTCAGGATGAATGCTCACAGCCCTAGACCAATCCATGATGCAATGACCTCCGCTTACCACCAGAAGGCACTCGGTGAATGCTCACCACCTTCCACCCCTCTGTGGTGCAGTGAGCTCCGCTTGTCATCAAAGGGCGCTCTGCATGAAGGGTCATTGCCTTCCCCCTCCCCCATGGTGCAGTTAGCTCCACTTGCCACCAGAGGGCGCTCTGGGTGAATGAGCACTGCCCTCCCCGCCTTCCCGTTGTGCAGTGAGCTCTTCTTGCCACTAGAGGGTGCTCTGGGTGAATGCTCACCACTCTCCTCCCCTCCGTGGTGCAGTGAGCTCCGTTTGCCACCAGAGGACGCTCTGTGTGAAGGGTCACTGCCTTCCCCCTCCCCATGTGGTGCAATGATCTCCATTACCCACCAGAGGGCGCTCTGGGTGAATGCTCACAAATCTCCTCCCCTCCGTGGTGCAGTGAGGTCCACTTACCACCAGAGGGCGTGCTGTGCCCGTGCTCGCCTCTGTGAATTGACTCTCACCCTAACCTAGGTTTGTGGATTTCTGTGACCTTCTCAGCTGTGTCTTTGAATGTATTTTCTGAGTATATGGACTCCTAACCCCTAGACCTCTCTACAGCCTCAAGATTTCTACTAAAGTAGGAATCCCAGCTTTTTGCCAATTTCTTTTTTTTTCCCCCAGTCCTGGCTTAAAACTCAGGGCTTGAGTACTTGGACTTTCTCAAGGCTAGAGCTCTACCACTTGAGCCTAAGCACCATTCTGGGTTTTTTTCTATGTATGTGGTACTGAGGAATCGAACCCAAATCTTTGTGCATGCTAGGCAAGCACTGTACCAGTAGGCCAAACTCCCGGCCCTTCTTTCCAATTTCTATAACAAAAATCATTTGCATCTTATGTGTTTTCATTACCCCCAGATTAAGCTGTACATAGACTCTTTTTGAGAGAAACAACTTTATTTGCGTATGGTGCCTATTTCACTAATGAGATGGTTTGAATAAGACATGTCCTCCACGGCTCCTGTGAGGAATGCTTACTCTCCAGATGGCGGTGGTATTTTCAAGGGTTTTGGAGACCCCAGAATGGGGGCCTAGCTAAAAGAAACTGTTCACTTGGGTCACACCACTAGGCCTTGCACTTAGGCTTAGGTGTTGTCCTATAGCTTTTTCACTCAAGCCTCACCCACTACCACTTCAACTCCACTTCCTGCTTTTTGTTTCTGTTGTCTCATGGATTTTTCTACGCTATCTGGCTTTGAATTATCTCAGCTTCCCGAGTACCTAGGATTACAAGTATGAGTCAGATGCCCTGCACAAGCCTCACCGCCCACAAGATTATGCCCCACAACACTGCTATACAAGGGACCAGGCTCCTGTCACATGACCTTGAGAGACAACCCTCCTTCAAATGACATCAGCAATCACTCGTGGTTATAACTTAAGATTTAAATTATGATGTAATTGTTTAAATTATTTTTTCCTTTATTGTAGAATCTCCTAGAACACTTAGCAGATCCCAGGACAGAAAAGGAAAGGAATATGTCAGTCTCTGAAAGTCTGCAGTATTTCCATTAGCCTGCACTCTTCGTATAAACCAGAAGATATGCAGTTTCCTGCCTAAAAACACAGATTTATGAGCATAGTAAAATTAAACATCTGCAGCGAAAGGACAGCAAGACCGAGGGTCAGCAAGCTTCCAGGCTAGCAGAGCAAGTCTTCATCCAATCACCTACCACCCATCTCATCAAGGAGAAAACAGTGATTTGGAACAGTCACTTCTACGCTCTTGTGAGTTGGTAAATCTTCATCTACCTATCACCTACCATCCATCTCATCAAGGAGAGAACAGTGACCTGGAATAGTCACTTCTACGCTCTTGTTAGTTAGCACGAATCACAGCCAGCCTGATTCTAGATGGCTCACACCTGAGGATCAGAGTTTGAAGCCAGCCTGGACAGAAAAATCTATGAGACTCTAATCTGCAATAAACTACTCAGAAAAAAGCCAGAAGTAGCACTGTGATTCAAGTGGTAGAGCTCTAGTCTTGAATACAAAGAAGCTCAAGGATAGCACCCAGGCCCTGAGTTCAAGACCCATGACCAGCAAATTAAATAAATAAGATAAAAATAAGGGGCCTGGAGTGTGGCTTAGTGGCAGAGTGCTTCCCTAGCATGCATAAAGCCCTGGGTTCCATTCCTCAGTACCACATAAACAGAAAAGGCTGGAAGTGGCACTGTGGCTCAAGTGGTAGAGCCCTAGCCTTGAGAAAGTGCAAGGACAGTGCCCAGGCCCTAAGTTCAAGCCCCTAAACTGGAAAAAATAAACACATAAATATATAAATAAAATAATAAATCAGGGACAGGCAAATTATGAGAGTTGGAGTATAAGCCAACTCCAACCCTGTTTTTGGAAAACAACTTTTATTGGAACACAGCCAATTATATTCATTTACACATTCATGTACTGTATATGGCATCCGATGTGTTACAGGCCAAAGCAAGTAACAGCTACAAAAACTGTGCCCCACAAACTCTGAAGTTCTTTCTCTCTAGCCATGGTCATGTAGAGTGTGCTAACCCCTGTTCTAAATCACAGAGGAGTCAATAAGCCAAAATTGGCTAAGAACAGATACCTAAGAGAAATACTCAGGATAAATGAAAAACAGGAAAAGTAGGTTAGAGGAGAGCATCAAACATAAACACCACCTAATCCATTAATTTTGAATTAATCAAGCCTCTTTGTGTGGCTCAGTATGCCCTCCAGTACCACCTCCAGTTCCACTATGGGCACACATAAAACCTCTCTGCCTTAACTTTCTTCAGCTTTTCTCTCTAAGTTTCACCTCTGTAGCCATTAAAAATATGTCTTGATGCTTAGTGAGTGTATGCTGCTATGCCAGACTGGGAAAGATGAGAAGAGTGGTCCTGTCCCCTGGTCTTCTAGGCACCATGGCTCATACTTGTAATCCTAGTTATTCAGGAAGCTTAGATCTAAGGATTTATGATCAAAGCCAGCAGAGCAGGAAAGTCTTTGATGCCCTCATCTCCAATTACCCACCCAAAAGCAGGACATGTGGTAGAGAGCTAGCATGAGCAAAAAAGCTCAGGGACAATGCCCAGGACTGGACTTCAAACCTCAGAACCAGCACCAAAAATTAAAAAAAAAAAGAGTACATGGTCTAATGGGGGGGGAGTCATATAATTTAAAAAAATTTTTTGGAAATAATAAAGGAGGCATGCTCAAGAAGCAATGGAAGCAAAAAATAAGATTTCCTACCAATCTGCTTGAGTGCATCAGTAAAGGCTTTGCACAGTAGAGAAGGCCATGATTATAAAAAGCACAAGGAGGTGTTTGCTCAGAGGTTAAATCAGGACAAGGTAATAGAGGCCAGAAACCACGTGTGTATAGTTACAGAGGATACTTCTGCCTGAGCACTACTGAAGCCTTCATTCTCAGAGAAGTATGGTGTAATGGGATGCGTGTTGAAAGATGGACAGAATAGTTTAGTAACTAGGGAATGCTCAGAAGAAAGGCAATAATTCATCCATGCAACTTTCATAAAGCTCTGAGAACCCAAGGCACCCTGTCACGCATGTGCTTCTCTTACCAGCGGTAGTAATTACTCCCGTACGTGCACTGGATGTCTTCCCAGGACACCTAGAAGAACACACACAGATGACAGCAGCAGCTAGTTGGTAGCTAGGAAGTATTCAGGGAATACAGGGCTCTGTAATCTGCCCACCGTGATGACAGCTGGTGACACGATGCCCTGTATAACAATGCCCTCTGTAATGTGCTCACTCATCTTTAAACTTTTACACTTATGCCCCCAGAGTTTTATCTTGCATCTTTCTAATTTCTGGTTTCATACGTTTCCTATAGAGCATAAAACATCAAGGCACTGGACCCACAGGGCCAGAAATCTAAACACTGAAGCAAGCAGACTCTTAGAAAGCAATAAACCACCTGGGCACTGATGCCTCAGGCCTGTAATCCTAGCTACTCAGGAGGCTGTGGTTCAGAGCCAACCCAAGCAGGAAAGTCAGTGGGACTCCAACACACTACTCAGAAGAAGCTGGAAATGGCACTGTGGCTCAAGTGCTACACTGCTAACCTTGAACACAAAGAGGTTTAGGGGTAGTACCTAGGCCCTGAGTTCAAGGTCCAGGACTAGAAAAAAAGCAATAAATCTAGACAGAGGAACAGCTTTGAACCACACAACTCCCCAGCTACTACACACAAAATAGAAGGCCATACTGTGTCTTCAACTCTGCTGAGGATTTACTAGCGATGGCTAAAATCAGAACAAGAGAACATGTGGATGATAAGCCTCACCCAGCCAACACTGGAGTCGTTGAAGCAGAACCATTTTCCACCCACTGCATTCCATATATAAGCACAGTAGTGACCGAAGTCGGCCATCCAGACATGGGCGATCACAGCAAAGAGTTCATCCTGCCCTTCAGGCAGGAAGAAGACAAGGCTCTCAGTGATTTATCCCGCCTTCCCCAGCCCTAGTCTTGAAGGAAGAATGTTTTGCCATGCATTTGTTACTGCTCTGTGCTAGGCACTGGTACTTCAAAGGTACTAGAGAAAAGTCCTTGACCTGGAGAATCTCATAGCTACTTAAAAGGAAACATTATAAACCAGAACTATAATGGCTTGCTTTATATTGGATACATGCATACAGTAAGTAGGGATTGGTCAATCTTTGTCCCCTGAGGAACGTGGAAACCCCCCAAGAAAAGACCTATTTTAACTCCCAAGAAAAGGGTGGATAAAAAGGGAATTTGTTTTGTTTTGGTTTTGGTTTGGTTTGGTTTGAGGAAGGGTTTAGGGAGGGAATTTTGGAGCCTTTGTTTCATTTTGGTCTCTTCTTTTTTTTTTTTTTTGCCAGTCCTGGGGTTTGAACTCAGGGCCTGAGCAGTGTCCTTGGGTTTTCTCAAGGCTAGAGCTCTACCGCTTGAGCCACAGCATCACTTCAGCCTTTTCTCTGGAGGTGGAACTAAGGAATCAAACCAGGGTCATTGTGCATGATGGGCCAGCACTCTCCACACCACACTTCTGGCCGCTTTTTTTCTGCTCTTGTGAGACAAGGTCTTACCATGTAACCCTAGCTGCTTTGAACCAATGATCCTCTGGCCACTATAGGCAGTGCCACTATGCTTGATAAAATGAATAAACAAATACTCTGCCTGAAATACACCTTCGCTCCTGTGACTCACAACAACCTGAGGACCACCTGTCTTCCTCGGTACTCCCCTGGCCTGCAAACAGCGTACATTCTCAGATGAGCGCAGTGCTCAGAGGAGGCAGACCTCACTGCATGAGACGCTGCCCTTCCTCAGCCAGTGTGCACCCAGCACAGCTGCTCACCTCACCCCACAGTGGAAGACAGCAAGAGACCCAGTCACTGGCCTTGGCTGGTAAGAACCTGGACCTGGAGAATTCTTGAGTAGGTGCCATCTAACAGCTGAGGGGTTAGAGCAGCTGAGCACTGCAGATCTCAGACAAAAGCCATGAGTGTCCCAGGGCTGCACACAGGCCCTTGAAACCCTAGGAGTAGGCATCTGTCGTAGAGAGCTGGTCTAAAACTGGAGAGAAAAACCCACCCACCACCACCTGTCCCCGTACTCTCCCTGCCCTTCTGCTCTCAGTGAAGCTACATGGGAAGCCCAGGGATCCTGGCACCAGCCCCACCTGGACCCCACCCCACCACACATCATGAAGAGTACTGAAGGTGTCTGGGAAGCTTTGGCCAGGAAACCCACAGTGGAAGCATTTGAATCTGAGGTGTGAGTACATCACACAGGCCCTTGAAACCTTAGGAGCAGGCGTCTGTCGTAGAGAGATGGTCTAAAACTGGAGAGAAAACCCCACCCGCCACCCACCCACCACCACCACCACCTGGCTCTGCACTCTCCCTGCCCTCCTGCTCTTGGTGAAGCTACATGGGAAGCCCAGGGATCCTGGCACCAGCCCCACCTGGACCCCACCCCACCATGCATCATGAAGAGTACTGAAGGTGTCTGGGAGGCCTTGGCTAGGAAACCCACAGTGGAAGTATTTGAATCTGGGGTGTGAGTACCTGGTTTCCACGTGTCTTCATCCCACAGTTATCACAGAACCACTTGCTTCTGCTGGCTAAGTCCCTAGGGTGGAAAAAGCAGCGCAGGATGTCTTCCTGCCCGGTGGAGGGGAACAGGGACAGGCAATGTTAGCAGACCCCCTTCCATCAAGAAAGCAGCCCGCCCCCGAGGGTGAGGGTTCAAGCTTTGCTTCCACTTTCCACCGCAGTCTTCTAAATGGCCCCTACCTCTACTGCTACATGTGCCAGGATCTTCCATGAATAGGAGGGGGAAAAAACGGGAGAGGCCCTTGTTAGTAGAACAGTATAAGAAAAGTAGAAATAGGAGAGAGAACGTTTTCTGATCAATGAAATTGACCCTCTAGAGCTATGCAAGTGAAACAGAATTATTTTTGATATCAAGGGGAAATGACACAAACAACAGGGCACTGCCAAAGTGGAGTGTGTGGATTCACCAGGTCTCACCAGAGTTTTCAGAGGTTTTGAGTCCATGTCACACAGAGGAAGAGGGAGGGTCGGCATACAGCTGGTCCTACTGCTCTCTCCCGTACAGGTGAGGCAAACCAAGGAAACCTTGACCTGCATCGTGTACAGAGCCTGCAGCTTCTCCACTTGTAAGAAGGAGCCAAGGACAGGTTAGGCTGGTGTCCAGAGTGGACCTGTTAGACTGCCTGGCCCCTCACGCTGGTTGCCCTGAACACAAGGGTGCAGTGGGTGGGGGGAAGAACACCTGGTTTCTGAGGAACCCTCGCTGCACGTGGCATAAACAGTGGTGAGAGACTTCTACGGGTCCTCTGACTGCTCCAGCTTCAGGCGCTTACCAAGTCCACATCAGATATTTGATCCTTAATTAGGTTCCAGAACGTGAGATAAAGCTGAGCGGCATCATTGCTGGACAAACACTAGCTAGAAAGAAGCAACAGCACAGTAGTGAGGGCGCTGGAGACGTCCCAGGACCAGATGCCCTGGCTGCACCAACACTCACCACTTTACTTTTACTCTCTTTCCCCAACTCTGCCAAAGGTCAGTATGTACTACCCATGAGCCGCTCAGGACACGAAAGAATTCTTGGTCCTGAATTGGACAGTTCCTCTTAAACTTATGACACCAGAATGGAACAGGGCTCAAAGTCTGCAGCCCATCCGCTCTACTTGCTCTAAAGGATCTGTTAAACTGGCAGCCTAGATGGAAAGGGAAAAGCCTGCCACAGAATAGCCAGAGCAGGAACTGGGTCAACTGCAGGATCCAGGAGAGGCAGAGCATGTTCTGACATGCCAGCTGTGTTCTCAGACATCACCAGCAGCACCAGCAGCTGCCTGGCAGGGCCAGGGTGGACACACTGGGTTCCAGGAGGACAGACCACCTCCAGGGATGTCTACTGCATGGGGCTGGCCACACCTCATCCCAGCAGCTGCCCTTGCTCCCTGACCACAGGACTCTGCACCTGGGGCACGCCTAATCACACCAGAACTCCGAAAGGACCCAGAGACTACAACACCGCATCTAAAGTCTTGCTGATAGAGCCAACACACATTCATTCTCAGAAAGACAAAAAACAAAAAAATTGTAGAGAGCCATTGCAATCGCCATTACAAGATGGCGCTGACATCCGCCTCCGTGGTTGCTTTTCTGAGTTGTTTGTCTAAAAGTTTCCAGGAAGAGATTTGACTGTTCATGCCCTTAATGCGTGATCGGAAGTATGCATGTAGTCATACTGCTGTGTGTCCGGAGTGTGCTGGAGATATGCTGTAGTTGATTGGATGTTAGTGTTTAAGGAAATAATTGTGATTGGTTTATAGGCCTATTTAAGGTCTATGTTTGAGGAAGTTGGGGTCGACCTAGCATGGCTGTACTAGCTTGCTGAATAAACTGCTGCTCGAGAAGAAGTTATCTTTGTCGTGTCCTTCCTTGCTGGTCGAGGGAGTCGCGACAGCTGGTGGCCCGTACGGGGACGCCCGTACGCCAAGACCTTCACTTCCAACAGACTTCAGAACTCGAGGTGGTGCACCGGAAAGTCCCAGGTAAGAGGGACCAATTAAAGTCCCAGGTAAGAGGGACCAATTAAAGTCCCAGGTAAGAGGGACCAATTAAAATCCCAGGTAAGAGGGACCAATTAAAGTCCTGGGTAAAAGGGGACCGATTACTTCTGCTCTTTTCTGTAGATAAAGAAAGAGCGGGGAGAAGCTCCAGTTTTAAGATGGGAGCCTCAGAATCATCACAGTTAGTGATTATCCTGAATGCGCTGTTACGCGCTAAGAATTTAAAAGTGAAACACAGTACTTTGAGACTGTTCTTGTCAAATGTGGAGGAGGTAGCTCCTTGGTTTTCAGTCTCGGGAAATCTATCTTTGCCAGCATGGGATAAGTTAGGGAGAGACTTGGACGCTGCGGCAGATCAAGGACGTCTAGGGCCCGGAGTAAAACCCATTTGGAAACTAGTTAGGAGCTGTTTGTCTGATGAGCACTGCTCCGGCGCACTAGTGAAAGGAAAAATAGCATTGGAGGAATTTAAGGAGGAAAGGTCAGAATCAAGGAGTAAGAAGTCGGGGGAGGATCGAAAAATTCCTTCTATTTATCCCCCCTTGCCACCTGAAAATATGCAGGAGGAGTCTGACCCGGAAGAGCCTGCATTAGGTGCAGTACCCCGGCTTAGTGCTATCTCAGACTGGAAAAGGTCGTGTAAGAGGTTGGACCTTAATACAGGGCAAGGAAGCTCCTCATTTTGAGGCGCTGCCCCCGCCCCCTCCTTTCCCTCCTCCTCCTACCCTGCCTGCTACGGGTGTTGGACACTCCCGAGCTCCAGAAGTGTGGAAACAAGTACAAAAGGAACTTTGTCTCAAATGCCCAGTTTTTCAAGGACCCTGTATGGGTTCCTCAATGGCCCCTCCCGTCCGAGAAATTGGCAGCTGCCCATAATTTGGTAAAAGAACAGTTAAAATTAGGACATGTCCGCCCTTCAGTATCTCCATGAAATACTCCCATATTTGTTATAAAAAAGAAATCTGGAAAATGGCGACTATTACATGATTTGCGAGCAATTAATAGTCAAATGCAAATCATGGGGCCTGTTCAGCGAGGACTGCCTTTACTTTCTACTTTGCCTCAAGAATGGCCCATAATTGTTCTGGATATAAAAAATTGCTTTTTTCTATTCCTTTAAATAATAAGGATACTTGTAGGTTTGCATTCACCCTGCCCTCCATTAATCAAGAGAGCCCTGATAAGCGATTTGAATGGGTTGTGTTACCTCAGGGAATGGCCAATAGCCTCACCTTGTGTCAATTGTATGTACATGCAGCTTTAATTCCTGTGCCGGAAAAGTTTTCATCAGTACAGTGTTTACACTATATGGATGATATTTTGTTGGCTTCCAAAGATCAAAGGGTATTGAATGAGGCTATTTTTTTTTAATAAAGTGTCTGGAAAATAAAGGATTATTTATAGCCCCAGAAAAGGTACAGAAGAACAATATTGTACATTATTTGGGAAGTAGAATAACAGCCCCAAAAATTATTCCATTAAATTAGCAGCTGTGAAAAGATAATTTAAAGACCTTGAATGATTTCCAAAAACTTTTGGGAGATATAAATTGGTTTCGAACCTCCCTGCCTATGAGTAATCAGGAGTTGCAATCTTTGTATGAGTTATTGCAAGGCCCATCAGGTTTGGATTCGCCTAGGGAATTAACCCCTGCAGCAAGAAAAGTTTTAGAAACTTTAGAAGAAAAGTTACAACTGGCCTTTCAAAAAAGAATAGAATTGGGAAAAGAAATTTCTTTAGTTATTTTGGCCTCATCTCAACAGCCTACAGGGGTGTTGTGGCAGGATGGTCCCTTAGCATGGATTCATCCGAAAATATCTCCTGCAAAATCTATCGAATATTATCCCACCGCCGTTGCCAATCTAGCTATTTTGGTAATAAAATTTAGTGTGCAGCATTTTGGCACTCAGCCCAATTTTCTTATAATTCCATATAACAGTCAGCAAATGCAAGTTTTAAGCACCACCTTTACTGAGTGGGCTGTTTTAATTTGTTCATTTACAGGAAAAATTGATAATCATTATCCAAAAAGTCCAATTTTGCAGTTTTTTTAAGGAACACCCTATTATTTTCCCAACTATTACTGCCAGACAACCTATACCTGGAGCCATCAATATTTTTACGGATGGTTCCAAGAGTGGAATGGGAGCATATTTGGTTGAAGGCCAAGAGCCAGTTTTATGCCAGTTTCAGCCTGGATCAGCACAGAGAATAGAATTGCAGGTTGTAATTTCTGTTTTTAAAAATTGTCATTTTCCTTTTAATCTTATTTCTGATTCTGCATTTGTAGTTAATGGCTTGCAGTTCTTAGAAGCTGCAGGACCCATAAATAAAAATAGCACTGTATGTAATTTGTTTATGCAGTTGCAGGAATTAATTTGCGCTCGTAGAGCCCCCTTTTTTCCATTGCATATACGTGCTCACACTGGTTTACCTGGGCCCTTAAGTTTGGGCAATGATGTAGTGGATAAATGTACACATATGCAAATGGCCTTTGTTGCTCTTACCCCGGAAATGCAGGCACAAGAATTTCATCATCAATTTCATGTTAATGCTCGATTTAAGCTGTCTCGACAGACAGCCAGACAAATTATTTTAAATTGCCCAAAATGTGTTACCCATCTTCCAGTTGTGCCATTAGGTGTTAATCCCCGTGGTTTACTTCCACTAAAATTTGGCAAATGGATGTTACCCATGTTACGGAATTTGGAAAGTTAAAATATTTGCACGTATCAACTGATACATGTTCTGGAATTATTCATGCTACGCCTTTGGGTGGAGAAACAGCTCATCATGTAATTACTCATTGCTTGGAAGCCTGGGCTTCCTGAGGAATGCCCTACTTATTAAAAACTGATAATGGCCCTGCCTATACTAGTAAACAATTTCTTGCCTTCTGCCAAACCATGGGAGTACAAATTTCTCATGGATTACCATATAATCCTCAAGGGCAAGGTGTTGTGGAACGTGCTCATCGCACCTTAAAAATTTATTTACAAAAACAAAAAGAGGGAATTGGGCAGAATAGGACACCAAAAGAAAGAATTTCCTTAGCCCTTTTTACCATAAATTTTTTAAATTTGGACACTCAAGGCCACTCCGCTGCGGAGCCGCATACTATTCCAATTGTGGGACTATATAAAGGAATGGTAAAATGGAAAGATATATTAACAGGCCAATGGAATGGGCCAGACCCCGTGCTCTCCTGGGTACGAGGAGCTGTTTGTGTGTTTCCACAGAATTCACAAGATCCCATTTGGGTGCCGGAACGCCTGGTGAGAAAAGCGCAAGAAGATGGCCGCAAAGAAGATATTACTGATAATACTACTTTGTCCGCTGGTGGAGCCTCGCCTACTATGGGCAGTAATGAAGACCTTCCCGCTTCCAATGCCTGTGACTAATACCTCCAGAGTGTTTCCATACCTTTTTACCAGTAGTAACTCCTTGAAATTGCCATTTTTACCTTATAGTTATGAGAAAGGAAATTATTCGTTATCTGTAATGTTATCTTCATCCTTGTGTTTTACCCTGAATCGATTTTATAGTGATATTTGTATATACTTACAAGAGCATAAGGTAGGAGAGTTTAATAGTACAGAATATCCTAGTGTTAAGAATGGGAATGTGACCAAAACTGTAGTGGTAGGATTTAGTGCTAGAATCCCTATATTTTCTTATAAAGCTTGGAACCCTCCTCCTCCCTTAGTGTATCCGAAATGTGTTAGTCCATTGAATTGGCCCTGGGAATGGACAGGGTGTCAAAGCCCGCGATATTCCTCGATAGGATATGGATTTACCTTTTCTCCTAAAATTCATACTGCTGGAAATACTACTTTTATTCATGAGTCTAAATTTAATTTTCAAGGTACTCGGGAAGATGCTGAAAATCCTTTTAATGCTTGGCTGTTATGTGGACAATTTGCCTGTACCACAGCAAATGCTTTGGGATTTATTCAAGAGGGAGAAATTTGGTACTGTAACTGCTCCATTACAGTGAGTAATTCGGTTATACAGAAAGGAGCTGCCCTAGTAGGAGAAAGCTTAAATGTTACTTTGGAAAATAATTGTAAATTTAAGACTAAGTATAAAGCTAGTCCTGTGTGTGTTTGGCCCCCCTTTATGTTTTTACTTTTTGAAAGTAATTGTATTGGAAATAATTCTTTATTGAATTGTTCTAGTTGTCCCTGCTTTTTAAGTCAGTGTTGGAATGCTAGTGAGTTTAATTCTGTTGTAGTTATGCGTTTGCCAACATTTATTCCTGTTCCTGTAGAAGTGCCTGAGAAGGATTTAATTGTGCGGTTGAAGAGACCTCATCGTGATCTTGGAATCACTACTTTGGTGGTCCTGGTTTCTTCATTACTCGCCACCGCCGCAGCCAGCGCTGCCGCGTTAGTCACCACAGTTCAGACCGCAACTACCGTGAATACCCTGTCCGAGGCGGTATCTCAAACTATGGACACGCAGTTACAGATTAACCAGCATTTGGCACGCGGTTATTGAATCAAAGAGTGGACTTACTTCAGGAACAAGTTGACTTGATGTTTTCCTATGCTCAATTGTCTTGTGTGGGTATAGGGGCTGGGTTGTGTATTACTTCTTTACCCTATTATAATTATTCTCGAGCGGCGAATTTGTCCAGACAATTAGGAAATATGTTGAGAGAATCTTGGTCCAAGGATTTTGAGAATTTAACCGCTCAACTTCGCTATGAAATTATAATTGTGAATTCTACCCGTGTTAATATTGCTACAGTTGAAGATTTTGTAAATTGGATTTCCAACTCCTTTAATTGGATCAAGGAGTGGGCTGGATGTGTGTCTTTGATTGTAATATTATGTGTGAGTTTTATTTTGTTGGTTTGTTGTAATCATGTATAGACAACTTCAGGCTCAGAGGAGACGTGATAAGTATATTGTGAAACAAGCTCTTATTGCTCTGGAATCGAATCTCTCCCCCCAGGTTTGGCTGGGTATGCTGGATCAGTAGTCAAGGACGGGTAAGTGTAGAGATTGATCTTGGTATCAACCTAAGACAGACTCTGATACTTAAGCATCGGATGTTGATGACGGGTAAGAACCAAGAGGCATCTCTCCAACCTAAGACAGGCATGATCCCTTACCTTCTTATAAGAGCAAGAGGGACGTCCGAAGGTTTGGCCGGCCTCCGGATTTCCACTCTGCTTTTGTTTTATTTTGGCCAAAAGAAAAAAGGGGGAGATGTAGAGAGCCATTGCAATCGCCATTACAAGATGGCGCTCACATCCGCCTCCGTGGTTGCTTTTCTGAGTTGTTTGTCTAAAAGTTTCCAGGAAGAGATTTGACTGTTCATGCCCTTAATGCGTGATTGGAAGTATGCATGTAGTCACATTGCTGTGTGTCCGGAGTGTGCTGGAGATATACTGTAGTTGATTGGATGTTAGTGTTTAAGGAAATAATTGTGATTGGTTAATAGGCCTATTTAAGGTCTATGTTTGAGGAAGTTGGGGTCGACCCAGCATGGCTGTACTAGCTTGCTGAATAAACTGCTGCTCGAGAAGAAGTTATCTTTGTCGTGTCCTTCCTTGCCGGTCGAGGGAGTCGCGACAAAAAATACCTTTTTTTTTTTTTTTTTATATACTGGTTCGGCAGGCTGAGTCAGGGCCTGGGTACTGGCCTTGAGGTTTTTAGCTCAAGGCTAGTACTCTACAACTAGAGCTACAGCTCCATTTCCAGGCTCTTTTTGGTAGTTAATTGGAGCTAAGAGTCTCATGGACTCTCTTACTCAGCTGATTTCAAATGGTGATCCTAACATCTCAACCTCCCAAGTAGCTAGAATTACAGGCGTGAGCCACAGGTGTCTGACTTTCTTTTTAATGTTTCACCCTTTATCCCTTTTTAAAATGGTCATTCTCTGTAGTTTTTCTTTTCATTTTACCTGTCTTACACTTACAAAGCATTCTACTGTACATTTATTCTACCTTTTTTTCCTTCTTTATCCCTAGCTTTTCTTGCCCTAGCAATTCTTTACTTATTTTGTGTATGTGTGTGTGTGAGAGAGAGGCATGGGACTTGAACTCCGGGCCTGGGCACTGTCCCTGAGCTCTTCAGCTCAAAGCTAGTGCTCTACCACTTGAGCCACAGCCCTACTCCCAGTTTTCTGGTGGTTAATTGGAAGTAAGAGTCCCATGGACTTTCATGCCTGGACTGGCTTTGAATAGCGATCCTCAGATCTCAGCCTCCTGATTACCTAGAATTACAGGCATGAGCCCCTGGCACCCAGTCATCTTTTATTCCTCCATTCTCCTACTGTATTATATAAGAACATCAGTTCTCACATACCAACTGAACTTTACTTATTGTAAATATTTGGTTAGTTATTGAATCAATGAGATTGTTAGTACTAAGTTATATCAGAGCCGGGAGTTTGGCCTAGTGGTAGAGTGCTTGCCTAGCATACACGAAGACCTTGCTACCACATACATAGAAAAAGCTGGAAGTGGTGCTGAGGCTCAAGTGGTAGAGCTCTAGCCTTGAGAAAGTCCAAGGACAGTGCTCAGGTCCTGAGTTCAAGCCCAGGACTGGTAAAAATTTGGATTGTCAACCCAGATAATAACCATTTCTGTCAGAATACTAATTTTCAATGGAAATTTTTCAGACAACCAAAATCCCAAACTACAAATTGAGTTTAAATGAGTAAATCTTTTTTTCTTGAACTCAGGGCCTGGACATTCACTGTCTTTGAGCCTTTGTTCTCAAGGCTAGCACTCTACACTGGAGCCACAGCACCACTTATAGCTTCTTCTGAGTAGTTTATTGGAGATAAAGTGTCTCACTGGGACTTTTCTGCCTGGGCTGGCTTTGATCCGTGATCCTCAGATCTCAGCCTCCTGAGTAGGTAAGATTGCAGGCATGAGCCACAGGCACACAGCTGAGCAAATCTTAACATAGGAACACAGCAGGTATGAAAAGACATGACACCTCAAAAAAGTCAACAGTCACACACAAAGGATCAGAATCACAGTGAAGTAGAGGAGGACCGAATCACTGAGCTGAAGTGATGATAGAATGAGCAATGAGAATTGATCATTCTCAATGGCATCAGAGAATACTGCCCATCTGAACCTTCTCTCCTCCTCCATCTCCCCTCCCCTCAGCTGCCCCTCCTCCCTCTTCTTCCTCACTCCCTCACTCTCTTCTTCTCCCCTTACCTTTCCTCTACCTCCTACAATTTCTCTCTGGCTTCCACCCTCTTTAGATAAGCAGACAGGAGCCACTGCTTAGAGAAGTATCTTACATGGCACATTGTATTTCTGGAGACAGTATGCAGGGACAGTGTGAAGGAGGGCAAGTCCAGGCACACTGGTTCCTGTGCATGTATGAAAAGAGAGTAAGGAAGCCTGCTATTGTTTAAAATGAGGGAGGGCATAAGAAAAGGAATAAAAGAGGTAAATCTGACCCAACTATATTAAGTATGGTAATGCCATAATGACACCTTTTTTTTTTGCCAATCCTGGATTTCTCAGGGCCTGAGCACTGTCCTTGGACTGTCTCAAGTCTCTACCACTTGAGCCTCAGCACTATTTCTGGCTTTATTCTAAGTATGTGGTACCAAGGAATCGAACCTGGGTCTTTGTGCATGCTAGTCAAGCACTCTACCACTAGGCCAAACTCCCGGCCCCAATGACACCTTTTTGTACAATGAAAATACACTAATAAAAAGGTAGACATGGCTGGGCATGTGGCTCACGCCTATAATACTAGCTATTCAGGAGGCTGAGATCTGAGGACCAAGGTTCAAAGCCAGCCCGGGCACAAAAGGACCTGACACTCAAGGGGGTGGTAGCCTTGAGCTGAAGAGCTTTGAGATAACACCCAGGCCAAGTTCAAGCCCTATGACCTAGGGGGAGAAAAAGGTTAAAATGAGAAGATAATAAATTAACTCATTATTTATTAATATTTGTCTTGAATATTCAGTTCTTTACAATGACTTCGAGGATTTTTTTTTTCTTTTTCCAGTACTGGATCTTGAACTCAGGGCCTGGGCACTGTCCTTGGGCTTTCTAAAGACTAGCTCTCTACCACTTGAGCCACAGTGCCACTTCCAGCTTTTTCTGTGTATGGAACCCAGGGCTTCATGGATGCTAGGCAAGCACTCTACCACTAGGCCATGTGCCCAGCGTGACTTGAACTTTTAAAGGCCTTTCAGAAATTTCCAGAAAAAGAATCTTTTTCAGAAGATTCTGGGCCTACAGATATAATAGGAAAGGAAGTCAGGATTCTTCTGAGGCCCCACTTCAGAAAGGAAGCTGATCCCTCAGGGGACCAGCCCCTCCAGCAAATATTTTTCACATACCACACCTTCTGCCGCTCTTGAGAGATGATCCACGTAGAACCAGATCACCAAGTGTCTGGGTCACCCTGGCAGGCGCCATGCTTCTGTAGGGAAGAGTACAGGCTTTTAAACAGGATGACACAGTCCAGGGGAACCACAATTCGATCCCCACAGCTTCATCCTCACCTATCTAGCTTCTTTGTAGGTATATTTGCAACCTTGAGAATACAGATGGACTTTAGCCAAAGCTAGGACCCTTGTTTTGAACTTTAAATTGTGTGCTTAGACAACGGTCTTCAAAACTAGGCTTTGCCGTCAGAGAACATGGACTTTTTGCATAATAAGCTGTATACATAGGATGAAGACAAAGGCAGCAGAGGGGAGGGGGAAGGACAAATCCTGGGGCACAAGACCGAAAGGAAGGCACGGGGAAGGGCCGAGCTAGTAATCCAAGGTTCCGGGAGGATCTTGAGAGCACTGCCAGACCCTCACTGCTATCCCACACCAAACCACAGGCACTCGCTGTGCCCTGGCTCTAACCTGGGTGCCCCCCCGACGTGCACCCTCATCCAACAGCTCACCGCCAGTCCTGTGGTGCAGGAATGTGCATACGGAGCACATTCCCCAACCAGCCACTCCAGAACACATCGCAGCACTCGAGCTCATCCCACCAGGGGAGTCCTCGCCCACTTCCTAACCCTTCACACCTCCTCAGTCCTTGTCCCCAACCTATCCTTTGTCCACCGTGTGCCCTGCGCCCTCCCCTGACCCGGGCCCCAGCCCCGACCTGGGCCTCAAGCACGGCTCACCGGCTCACCGTGACCCTAACCCGGACTCAGCCTCTAGCATCCACCTGCTCCGTGAGGCGAGGGACACACCCAACGCCCGCCCGCCTAGCCTGGTTCCACACCCTCACTGTTGGCACGCACGCACACCCAGCAGCCCCCCCCCCCCCCGCACCTAACCTGAACGGCCTGCCACGCCAGGCCGATTCCTCTCGGGTAGCCTGGACGTGGGCTGGGGGCGGTGAGGTAACTCCGCCCGAGGCCTGGCAGCCCGGCCTCGGCCCCGCCCCCCGGCCCACCCGGCCCCGCCTCCGGCCCCGCCCCGGCCCCGCCCCCTGCCTCGTCCATCCCCGGCCCCGCCCCCTGTCCTCGCCCACGCCCCATCTGCCCCCGGCCCCCCCCCCCCCCCCCCCCCCCCGGCCTCATCCAGCCCCTGCCCAGCCCCCCTGTCCTCGCCCACGCCCCATCCACCCCCGCCCCCGCCCGGCCCCGCCCTGGGCTAGTTCGTCCCTGGCCCCGCCCCAGGCCACGCCCCAGGCCCCGGCCAGCCCCCGGCCCCGGCCCATCCGGCCCCAGCCCCGCCCCGGCCCCGGCCGGCCCCGCCCCCGGCCCCGCCCCTCTCCCTCCCGGGGCAGCGAGTGTGACTGTCGCAGTCCGGCCGGTAGGCGTCCTGCCCCAGGCTCCCCGTCCACGGTCTCGGGTTTTAGCGGCGTTTCCATGCTCACCAGTGCCCGGCGTCTCGGCTTCCTCGCGGCCCGGGTCTGCAGCTCCGAGAGTCAGGCGGGCATGTTCCGGGCCGGCAGGGCCCGCACCCGCGAGGACGCGGGCGCGAGGACGCGGCCGAGGCTCAGGTCAGTGCCGGCCGGCGGGCGCCCGGCGACCGGAGGGGCAGGGCTGGGAGCCCGGCGGGGCCGGGGGCGGGGCCGGAGACGGGGACGGGGACGGGGACGGGGGACGGGGACGGGGACGGGGGCCGGGGCCGTGGGCGGGGCCGGGGACGGGGCCGGGGGCCTCCCCTCGGCCTCCCCCCCTCGTAGGCCTCAGGACACGGTGGTGAGAAGCTCCGTCTGTAAATGGTTTCAGGGGTTCCTTCAAAATCCTCTACCAAACCATCCGAGCCGTGGAAATCCTTTCTTGTTGGAAACAAGCGTAAAGAGAGAAAGACGCCGCGGCCAGCAGCGGGGGGAGTGCCCGCCTAGCGCGCGGGAGACCCGGGTTCGATTCCTGGGCTCCACACACACACAGAAAAGAGCCGGAAGTGGGGCTGAGGCTCGAGTGCTGGAGCTCGGCCTTGAGAAAGTCCAAGGACGGGGCTCGAGCCCAGGACGGGGGAAAAAGACCTTATGCAAAGTACAATTCGGTGGCTTCTGCTTGAGAACTGCCTTCTGAACCTTGCAGCTTCGACAGTTTTCCGTTTTGTTTTGTTGCTTTTTGGCAGCCGGGGGACTTGAACTCTGGGCCTGGTTGCTGTTCCCGAGCTCTTCAGCTCAATGGCACCGCCCTACCCCGTGAGCCCCAGCCCCAGTTGGGATTTTCTGGTGGTTGACTGAAGATACGAGTCTCACAGACTTTAGTCCCGGGCTGGCTTTGAGCTGTGATCTTCGGATTTCAGTCTTCTGAGTAGCTAGGATTACAGGCGTGAGCCTCCGCGCCCAGCTTCGTGATTTCTTTTTGTGTCAGCATTGCATCGTTTTGTGTTATTGACTTTGGTGTTTTCAAAAACACTTGTTTAAAACTTAAAACATCCATAGAAGTTTCTTGCATTTGATGAGGCTGTATATACATTCATATTCAAGAATATATCTTTTGCCTGCATACCTAAGGACTTAAATAGAAATTTGAGAACTTAACCTTAAATTTATACTCATCTATTTATACGTTTTCATAAACAATATCGGTTCATGGCATGTTGTTTAAAATGTTATCATTAAGTAGCTGTACAAACAACATATAATTCTGTAAGTCATATTATAAGTAAAATGCATCTTGGCAGGTGACAGCCTTTCCATTGTTCTCTGCCCTCAAGTTACATAGTTCACGTTATACATAAGGTTCATTGACTATGGCTCTACTTGTTCACCCTCCCTTCCTTGATTTGTGTGGCCCTCCTTTGCTGTCCTCTCCAACATGTTTCAGTTTCCTCATATTCATTCTGATAAATAGTTCATTAGATAGTTGCTCGGGAGAATTACATTTTTGGACTCTTCCACCTAGATATACCATCCTTTAGTCAGTTTGTGTGTATATACATAAAACATATGCCTATATGCATATGCTATCATGTATGTTTGTATTTTAGAACTACTTTTTATGTGAGCAAGCATATGTGATGTGCCAGGTGATGGTGGTTCATGCCTCTAATCCTAGCTACTCAGGAGACTGAGATCTGAGGATCATGGTTATTTGCATGACTCAATCATCCCTTGTAGGGCATCTGTGCTAGTTCTATACCTTGGCTATCTGTCATGAATAGTGACATAATGAACATGGATGTGCAAGTGCCTTTACTATATCCTGACTTGCAATGTTCAAGGTAGATGCCCAAAAGTGGTATTGTTAAGTCATAGAAAAGTTCTATATTTAGTTTGTTGAGGAATCTGCAAGCTGCCTTCCAGAGTGGATACACTAGTTTATATCCCCTACAAAAGTGCATCAGCATTCCTTTTTGCCACAGAATCACCATTAAGATTCTTACTATTTGTTTTCTCTATGCTGCCCAATCTGAGGTGAGATGAAATCTAAATATAGTTTTTTTATTAATTTTATTTTGTTGTAAAGGTGATGTACACATGGGTTACAGTTGTAATAACTATACAAGTAAAGTAATGAGTTCATTTCTTTTTTTCTTTTTCTTTTATTTCTTTTTTTTTTTTTTTGCCAGTCCTGGACCTTAAACCCAGGGCACTGTCTGTCCTTGGACACTTTTTGCTCAAGACTAGCACTCTGCCACTTGAGCTACAATGCCACTTCAGACTTTTTCTGTGCATATGGGACTAAGGAGTTGAACCTAGGGCTTTGTGCATGCTAGTTGAGCTCTCGGCTACTAGAGCACACTTCTAGCCATGAGTACATTTCTTATGGAAGAATGTTATTCCCTCCCTTGTTTCTCCCAATAAACATATTTTTGATGGATAGGAGTGGTGTGCATTTCCTCCTGTGTTAAGATGCCGGAATCAGCCGGCAGCAAACCGGGATTCTTGAAATAGGGGGCAGGGACTTGGAAAAGAAATAGACAAGAGACAAACAGATGGGGTTTGGGAGGACTACAGCCCAACTCAGCAGCCCAAGAAGGCTGTGAGCTTAAGACTGTAGCACCCTTTATTTCCAAATCAAGGCTTATATACTTTCTTGAAACCAGGGAACTGCCAGGGGTTACATTCTTACAAAGCAGTAAATCTCAGATCCGTTAAGCAGGACAAGGCCATAAAACAATAGAGTAATAAAGCAATAAATCAATAAGATCAGGGAGCTCACAATACAGACACTGTAGCTCAAAATTCCTAGGCATGGTGACATACATGACAGCTCATATCTTTGTGTGGTTATCTTACTGAGTTATGCAGATTCGGGGTCAGTCTGACTCCACACTCCGGCTCCCAACATTAAGAGGCCATTTTTTTTCCAGAAAAGTCTCTATTGATCCCCCTTTCCCATTTATTTTTGGGTTATTATGGGAGGGGGGTTAGTTTCTTTACCTAACTGCAAATTCTGGATATTAGGCCCTGTCAAAGGGTAAAGATCTCCTATGCTTTAGGCTGTCATTGTAGTTTAGTAACTACATTCTTTGCTGTGCAGAAACTTTTTTTTCATTGGTCATCAGTTGTGGGACTTGAACTCTGAGCCTGGGTGTTGTCCCTCAGCTCTTCAGCTCAAGGCTACCCCCCTACCCTTGAGCCACAGGGCTACTTCCAGCTTCTCTGGTGATTAATTGGAGATAAGAGTATCACAGACATGGTAGTGCCCAGGATAACTTTGAATCACAATCTTTGATCTCAGCCTCTTGAGTAGCTAGGATTACAGCTGTGAGCCACCACTCCCTGCTTGCAGAAACTTTTTTGATGCAATCCCATTTTTATATTTCATTGCCAAGTTGTTGGTCCCCTGGAAATCTGCTCAGAAAGTTCCTGTCACGGGTGTGTGTGTGTGTGTGTGTGTGTGTGTGTGTGTGTGTGTGTGTGTGTTGTGTACCAGTCCTAGGGCTTACATTTAAGTCCTAGGCACTGTCTCTGAGCTTTTCTGCCCAAGGCTAGCACTCTATCACTTGAACCACAGCTTCCCTTCCACCTTTTAGGTAGTTAATTGGACTTGAGTCTCATGGACTTTCCTGTTGGGACTGGCTTTGAACCCCAATCCTCAGACCCCAGTTTCCCAAGTAGCTAGGATTAAAGATGTGAGCCCCAGCATCCAGCTTTGTCATGACTTATTTTTTTAAAAATTAGCTTTCCAGGGCTAGAAATGTGGCTCAATCGTAGAGTGCTTGCCTAGCATTCATGAAGCCCTGGTTCAATTCCTCAATACTACATAAACAGAAAAGCCCAGAAGTGGCACTGTGGCTCAAGTAGTAGAGTGCTATCCTTGAGCAAAGGAAGCTCAGAGATGTACCAACGCCCTGAATTCAAGCCTCAGGACTGTCAAACAGATTAGTTTGCCAAAACTTTATGCTTTCCTTGTAAAACACACATTATAACTTGTCCACAAAATTTTTGCAAATGCATTAAAGAGACAAGTGGGCTAGAGAAAATAAATAGGAAAAAACATTAATGAGCATTCTATTTTGTTTTTACATTTTATTTATTTCTCTATTTATTTATTGCCAGTCCTGGCTTGAACTCAGGGTCTGAGCACTGTCCTTGGGATTTCTCAAGGCTAAATAGAGCTCTACCACTTGAGCCACAGCACCACTTCTGGCTTTTTCTATGTATGTGGTACTGAGTGTGGTACTCCTGGCCTCCGGTTCACATTTATAGTTTTAACTTTCTGAGTATTCATTTTTAAATACTTATATATTCTTCCTTGCAAATGTTTTTAAAATTATAAGGCATTAAATTACCATGCTTTTGAAAAAGATAAGCTGAATGAGGTTGATGCACAATTGCTAACTTTTCTGGACATACATTTTAACTTTAAAATTTCAGTCCTGTTGAGTGAGACAAGTCGAGACCTAAGGAACAAAAGGCGCATGGTATCCCTAATATGTGGCTATTAAATCCAAAGAGTACAAGAGCAAGGACTCAATAACTGCATACCCAAAGCTATGAACATGGTAATGGAAATATAAACATAACTATATAGACATAAAAACCTATGACTCTATAGACATAATGTTTTATTTCTTAAATTAATATGTTTCTATGACATACAAACCTTTAGCCTAATTGGGATTAAGTTCTAAAAACTAAGTCCCAGTGATTGTAAATAGAGATTCCCTCCTTGAACACTTGTTTGTTAAACTTGTCATTTAAAATATGATGTAAAAATCAACATTAATAAATTCTTGAAAAAAATTTCAATCCTGAAATGATTCTGTATCAGAAAAAAAAAGCCCTAAACAAATAAAAATTTGCTGAAGTTTGTTTCAGGCCAAAATTTCAGTATTGCATTTCTCAGTTACTTTTACTTATGTACATTAACCATTTGTGTCCTTTTAATTTCAAAAAGTTTTCAACTAATCATTGTAGCAAAAATATCTTTAAAGTTATACACAAAGTTAATGTAATCTTCCTTCTGAATCTTGTCTATGTAGCATATGACCCATATGACTTGGCACCATTTTTTTTCCAGTGCTAGGGCTTGAACTCAGGGCATGGGCACTGTACTTGAGCTTTCTCAAGGCTAGTGCTCTACCACTTGAGCCACAGCACCACCTCAGGCTTTTTTTTCTTTATATGTGGTACTAAGGAATGGAACCCAGGGCTTTGTGCATGCTAGGCAAGCACTCTACTACTTGGGCACATTCCCAGCCTCATTATTTTCAACTTCTGTACATTTACTTATTTTTTAAAAAAATATAATATATACCTCATATGGTAGGAATTCCAGTAATGGATGATATAGAAGTGTTTTCTATAAAACTATAGTTTAATTATAAGAGGTTTTTTTTTTTAACTATCCTGGATTGGAAGACTACAACAAAATACACTAGGATAGTGATATTAAGAAATGCTGATAAGACTCAATTGAGTGACTTTGTTGAAGGCCTAGTTGCTAATAAATAGCCCTAGTCCGGGACAAAGTGATAATTACAATTTTATTTTAGTTCTTTATTTTTGGTTGTGGGGCTTGAACTTGGGCCTGGGTGCTGTCCTTGAGCTTCAGCTCAAGACTAGCACCCTACCATTTGAGCCACAGTGCCACTACCAGTTTTCTGGTGGTTAATTGGACATAAGAATCTCACAGACTTTTCTTATTCGGGCTGGCATTGAACCATGGTCCTCGGATCTCAGCCACCTGAATAGCTAGGATTACAGTTGTGAACCACAGGCACCAGGCCATAATTATTTCTGACACCTAAATTTAATTCCTGTTTACTAGAAATAATTTGCTGAAAATGTATGATGATCTAAATTTCATTCTCTTGGGTCCAGGAGTGTGGCCTAGTGGTATAATGCTCCACCTAGCATGCACAAAGCCCTGAGATGGATTCCTCAGTCCCACAAACTCAGAAAAAGCCAGAAGTGGTGCTGTGGTTCAAGTGACAGTGTGCTAGCCTTGAGCAAAAAGTGTCCAAGGACAGTGCCCAAGGCCCTGAGTTCAAGCCCCAGGACTGGTAAAAAATTAAAAAATAATAATAAATTTAATTGTCTTGCCCACAGGACAATTAAACATCTTCTAATACCTTATCTAGAAATTTCAATAGCAAAAGTATTCCTGATTAGTAACATTATAGTTAATAGGAATAAACTCTAAAAGTAAAAGCAAAGATAAAAACAAAAACCTTTTGAAAATATAGCATCAAGTATGCATTGCCTTTATTTGGGGGGGTTATTTGTTGTTCTATTTTTAGTTGGAGCTGTAGGGCTCCAACTCAGGGCCTGGGGGCTTCTACTGCCTAAAGTGTAAGGTAGTAGATTCAAGAGTAATTGTATTTGCATTTTAGCAGCTCTATGTGGTGAGCAAAGAGGTTATTTCTTCTGCTTACAGCTGAGGAAAGTATGTGATTAGACATTGGTGCCCAAATTAGAGCACTCTGACCCTCTTGCTGGGGAATTTATTGTTCTTATGGATTATCAAGCATTATAACTATTATTATATGGTTTTACTGTGCTCAATTCTTGTGTTTGCATATTCTTCCTCACTTTCTTCTTTTTCCTGTTTTGGTGCCTTACCCTGGGGCTTACCTCTGGGATAGGGTGCTGTCTCTGACCTTCTTTTGATCAAGTGTGATGGGTTGCCAATTGAGCCACAGCTCCACTTCATGCTTAGGGCAGTTTATTGGAGAAAAGAGTGTCAGGGACTATCCTGCCCAAGATGGCTTCAAACCACAATCTTTAGATCTCAGCCACCTTAGTAACTAGGATTAAAGATATGAGCCACCAGCACGCCGCCTTGCCAGTCCTGGGCTTGGGCTCAGGGCCTGAGCACTGTCCTTGGACTTTCTCAAGGCTAGAGCTCTAGCTCTACCACTTGAACCTCAGCACCAATTCCAGCTTTTTTCTATTTATGTGGTACCGAGGAATCGAACCCGGGTCTTCATGCATGCTAGGCAAGCACTTTAACCACTAGGCCAAACTCCCGGCCCCCTTGCTTTCATCTTTATCAGCACGGTAAGAGTCACTGGCAACAGTCTTAGGCTGTTATCTCTTGCTTTGAGGGAACATCTTTCCTCAGAACAACTAGTGGCGGTAGAATAAGTCACCAAATTTGTTATAAATTGAAAATGAAGAAATAGTACTAAATGAATTGAATTTAAGACGGGCTTTGAGCAATCTACTTATGTACATACAGTTTACAGAAGTGTATGCCCACTTAAGTATCTTCATCCATATTCTATTACTATTCAAATGTAAACTTTGTGGTTTTATAATAGTTAAGTCTCTTACATTTTAACCAATGATTCAATATTTATACATAAAAATTGGAATTTTAGGGCACTAATTGTATAAATTTATGACTATCATAAATTAGAAAAAGTATAAAGTTGCAGGTTGTGTATGTGTGTATATGTGTGTATATGTGTGTGTGTGTGTGTGTGTGTGTGTGTGTGTGTTTCCTATTCTGGGACTTGATCCCAGGGTGTGATCACTGTCCCTGACCTTTTGTGCTCAAGGCTAGCACTTGAGCAACAGCTTTATATTCAGCTTTTTTGGTAGTGTATTGAAGATAAAGGCTGTCACACACTTTTCTGTTCTGGCTAATTTTGAACCAGGATGCTTTGATCTTAGCTTCCTGAGTATCTGGGATCACAGGCATGAGACACTGGCAGCTGGCTTAAAATGTACTTTTAAAATTGTTTACAAAGATTTATTCACAATTTTTAAAAATTGCGGTTGCCATTATACTACATAGTTTATAAGGTATTGGTTCTGTGCTAAAACATTATAAACTAGAGTCTAATGAACCTGCATTTTATGAAGTTCTTTCCCTTGTGGTTTAAAACTTTAAAGGAATGCAACCTCCTGTGGCCCAGTTTTCATTTATTGCTTACCCCTGGCTTCTGTTACTACTAGAGGAAAGAGCTCTTGAACTTGCTACAGATGGTAAATATTTTATTATGTCTTATCTCTGGTATATTTTATGTCAGAATTCTATTGTTTCACTGAGATTATAATCTATGGAAATAAGGACCTCACATCTCTTCTGAGCTAAAGGGAAAAAAAAATATGGGCTGCAGAGGAAGGTGGGTCATTTGTGTAGTGAAAAATAGAAAATAAGAATATATCCAAAGGCTGGGAGTGTAGCCTAGGGGTAGAGTGCTTGCCTCGAATGCACACACGAAGCCCTGGGTTTGATTCCTAGCTACTACATACACATAAAAAGCCTGAAGTGGCACTGTGGCTCAAGTGGCAGAGTGCTTGTCTTTAGCAAAAAGTATCCAAGGACAGTGCCCAAGCCCTGAGTTCAAGGCTCTAAAATAGAATCTTATTCTTTACTTTTCTTCATTTTCTCCAATATATAAAAGATGGTTAAAAGTTTGAACAAGGGCCGGGAGTCTGGCCTAGTGGTAGAGTGCTTGCCTAGCATGCACGAAGACCCGGGTTCCTCGGTACCACATACATAGCAAAAAGCCAGAAGTGGTGCTGTGGCTCAAGTGGTAGAGCTCTAGCCCTGAGAAAATCCAGGGACAGTGCTCAGGCCCTGAGCCCAAGCCCAGGACTGGCAAAAAAAAAAAAAAGTTTGAACAAGGTATATTTTCAATAATTTATTATCTATAAGTAGTTGAGCAAAGGAATTACCTTTCAACCAGTTTATAATTGAAGGCACTTTTATATGGCTTCTTTTTTTGCATGAGTTCAATCTTGAAAAGGAGAATATTTTGCCATCTAGATATATCTTCAATAGATTGTCATATAGTGGAAAAGAGAGATATATTATTTCTAAGACAATTCGATATTACTTAGAACTTTATGAGGTACATATGTGAAAATGGAGAGAATGCATAGTGAGGGGCTGGGATTATGGCTTAGTAGTAGAGTGCTTGCCTAGCATGTATGAATCCATGGGCTTGATTCCTCAGTACCACATACACCAGAAGAGCCGGAAGTGGTGCTGTGGCTCAAATGGTAGAGTGGCTAGCCTTGAGAAAATTAGCTCAGGGACAGAACCCAGGCCCTGAGTTCAAGCCCCCAAAGTGGCAAAATATTTGAAAACAAGAATAAGAATACATGTTGTACCAGAACATAGAATACGTATTATAATACCTCCATAAAGCTGTTTATCTGAATTTAGAAGAATTACATTTCTAACTAGGTGCAAAAGTACATGACTGTAGTCTCAGCTACTCAAGAGCCTGAGGCAAGATTGTTTGAGTCTAGGAACTCAACGCCAGCCTGGGCTACAGAAGGTTGCCTAATGTGTAAGATACAGAGTTTATGCTTGGGTACATGATTTTTAAAAACTTACTGTTGAATGATGACAGGTTCGCTTCGTGGCTGGCTTTGTTGCCTAATAGCCATATAACCACTAACGAAAAGCATTGCCCAAATCTGTTTATTTTAACCTAGCGAAAAGATTTACATCGTTGTATATGAATTCTTAGCATGGTCAATGAATACAGAAAGTACATAATTTGAACAATGGCTGACTCGTGATCAGTGGTATCTTTTACCTTGAACTTACAAAAGCACCTAATGTCAACATTTACAAGGGAAAAATAAAAACTGCCTGTCTGCCCTTCCAAGACAGCTGCAGCTCATTACGTGGTTAGTAAATAAACATCTGGGAAGGGGAGTGTACAGCTGCAGACAGAACAGGGACCCGGCCCTGGGAGTGGAGGGCTGGGGGAGGGAGTGTGGGGGAGCCGCGGAGGGCGGGGCTGGAGGCGGTGCGGGGGGCGTGGCCGGGACCGGGTGGGGCTGGGACGCAGCAGGGGGTGAGGCCGGGGCGCTGCGGGGGGCGGGGTCAGGGGTGGGGTGGGGTGGGGCTGGGACGCAGCAGGGGGGCAGGGCCCAGGCTGGATCGCCGCGGAGGGCGGGGCTGGAGGCGGTGCGGGGGGCGGGGGCGGGGGCGGGGCCGGGACCGGGTGGGGCTGGGACAGGGCAGGGGGCGGGGCCGGGGACGCTGCGAGGGGCGGGGCTGGGACGGGGCTGGGACGGGGCTGGAAAGGGGCTGGGGCGCCGGGGCGTTGGGGAGGATGAGAGGATGGGGGAGGATCGGGAGAGCTGGAGCCGCGGTGGTTGTGGAGGCTCCAGCAGAGAGTGCGCAACAGAGAAGCAGAGAAGCGCGGAAGCCCCAGGGCGGGGACCAGGGACCGGGGACCGGGGACCGGGGACCGGGGACCGGGGACTAGGCGTTCTTTCGAGTCTCCATTTCCCGGTAACCTGGACGGCGAGCCAGCCCGCGTGGACCCTGGGAACATGGCGTCCGCGGCGGCGTGCGGCTATGGTCGGAGCCCGGCCGAGCCCTCCGCCACTGGCCACTGGCCCGGGTTCGGGTCAGGACGAGAATCGTGATTCTGAGGGTCGGGACCTTGACCCGGGCTCGGACGACTCCGCCGGCAGCGACTCCGCGTAAGGTTCTGGGGCCGGAAGGCCGGGCCTGTCCCCGCTCCGTGAGGCGGGCGTGGGCCTCTCCTCCCCCCTCGTGAGCCTCACCTCCCCCCTCGTGGGCCTCACCTCCCCCCTCGTGGGCCTCTCCTCCCCCCTCGTGGGCCTCTCCTCCCCCCTCGTGGGCTTCTCCTCCCCCCTCGTGGGCTTCTCCTCTCCTCCCCCCTCGTGGGCTTCTCCTCTCCTCCCCCCTCGTGGGCTTCTCCTCTCCCCCCCCTCGTGGGCCTCCTCTCCCCCACTCGTGGGCCTCTCCCCTCTCCCTCTCCGGTGGTTCCCCCCCTCCCCGCCATTCCCACCCCCCCCCCCTCGCAGGCGGGCTGGTTCTGTAAGGAGGCCTTGTGTTTATTTTTCTGCCTCTCTGGGGCTTGAACTCAGGGACTGGCACTGTCACCTCACCTCTTGAACCACACAGCTCTACTTCTGGATTTTTTTTTTGATGGTTAATTGGAGGTAAGAATCAGGAAATTTCCTGCACGGGTGGCTTGGAACCGCGGTCCTCGGCTCTCTTCCTCTTGAGTAGCTAGGCTATAAGCTTCAGCCAGCCGTGACAGCCACGGGGATGATTGGGCCCCTGGTTCAGGAGGGTCACCCAGTGTTGACCCAGGCCTTGCGGGCTGCCTCTGCCTCAGGCCCCCTCCTCCTGACCGCAGTCCCCTCCTGACCTAGGTCCTCTCCTGACCGCGGTCCCCTCCTGACTGAGTCCCCTCCTGACCTCTGTCCCCTCCTGACCTAGGTCCCCTCCTGACCACTGTCCCCTCCCAGCCACAGTCCCCTCCCAACTGAGGTCCCCTCCTGATACAGCTTGCTATTTTGACATATCATCTGTCCGTGTAATGAAAAATATTTATGAACTTGTCCCTGAAGTGATCCACTGATGAGGTTATCCATAACCTTTCCATAACACCATTAGTTGACTGGGACAGTGAGCCTTTGGGTGGGGGGGACTTTGTATTCAAACCATAGCAATGTATAGCCATACAATTTACATTGTGACAGTTTAAAATGATTCCTTTGTGAACGACTACCATGGGTACATAATTATTTAGACTCTTTAGAGTGAAACTACAGAATTATCAAATAGTAGTATCTGTGACTATAGAAGTAGTTGAATTAATGTGTGGCTAACGGCATGTGATAAGTAGTGTTACTCACCTAAGATGATGCTATGCACTGGAGTTAAGTAATACAAAGACATGTTACTTTTCATATTAAGCTTGTTGTGTATTTGTCATGCTAGTATATAGTAATTGTACAAAGAGGTTTTATTATGGTACTACCATACCTGCATATAACAGACTGATGAAAGTCACTCCCTCCTTCTTACACCTCTGCCTTCCTTCTTGACCCCTAGACTTGGAGCCTTGATGTCCTCAGAGACATAAACTTCAAGGATTGTGGAAGAGGTGGAATCTGAAGGGTTCAACCTGTAAACCGCCCTGTAGTCACCATTGGTTCACAGTACACAAGAAAGGGAAAGCATTTGCACAATCAGCCCTTCTGGTAGAGACTGACTCTATTAGAGGCGGACTAGACCCAGTGCTCGGAACATGAAGGCATAAATCTTTTGACAGCTGAGCCTCACCCACACTCTGTTGAACAGTTCCTGGAGGTTGTAGGTGGAAGGAATCTGTAAAATCCTGATAATTGGGAGGATCTGGGCTTTAGGGCCCCATACCTGCCTGGCAGCAAACATATGCTCTTCCCAAAGGCATATCTCCATTCTTCAGGATTCTACAAAAACCATTTTACAGAAAATAAATTAGAAATGAGAAAACTTTAAAAGAATACTATAACTTCCTCTCCCTTCTGCCTAATCTGTAATCCTGATCATAACTCCCTAGTAGGAAAATAGAACACCCTTTCTTACATTGGACTGATATTAAGATTATCTTTCTTTTTTTAATCTTTCATAGTGATCTAGAGCCTGAATGGCTGGACAGTGTGCAAAAAAGTGGTGAGCTGTTTTATTTGGAAATGAGTGAAGATGAAGAAGAAAGCGTTTTTCCTGAGACACAGATTGTGAACCATGTTAGGTTCAGTGAAAATGAGATTATTATTGAGGAGGAGGATTACAAGGAAAGAAAAAAGTATCAACCCAAACTCAAACAGTTTACTAAAATTTTAAAAGGTAAAAGACTTTTACCCAAGTGCCACAATAAGAAAAATAGCAATGATAATGGGCCAGTATCTATTCTAAAACATCAGTCCAGTCAGAAAACAGGTATCACTGTCCAACAGCGGTATAAAGAAGTGAATATTTATGTAAATCCCAAAAAAGTAACTGTCAGCAAAGCCAAAGAGCAGTTTAAACTTCTGGAAATACTGTTTGGAATTATCCATCAGACCAGGTGGAGCTGGAGAAGAACTGGAAAGCAGGGCATTGGAGAGAGGCTTGTGGTACACGGCCTCTTACCTGGAGGATCTGCTATGAAGAGTGGACAGATAGTAATTGGTAAGTTACCTCATGAACGTCAGTCCTTATTTGCAGAAAGACATAGTTAATGATGATTCCCTGTGAAGAATGTGATAAAAAGCAGAATTGTATGTGTTCTTTACATGTAAAGGACTGATAAATACCTGGTAGAGTAGTGAAATTAGGAGTAGAGTAGAGTAGTGAATCACAAAGCACAGCCTTCTTAAAATAGAACTTTAGGGCTGGGAGTTTGACCTAGTGGTAGAATGCTTGCCTAACATGCACCAAGACCTAGGTTCGATTCCTCAGTACCACATACATAGGGGGGAAAAAGCTGTAAGCAATGCTGTGGCTCCAGTGGTAGAGCTCTCTAGCCTTGAGAAAGCCCAGGGACAGTGCTCAGGCCCTGTGCTCAAGCCCAGGACTGGCAAAAAAAACCAAAAAAATAGAACTTTATATTGTTAGATACATATATGAATTGTCAGATCAGAGACCAGCTTAACTAATTTTGAATTGTACAGTTTTATTTCATCTTGGTTATATATTGTGACCAAAAGAGAGACAGTAGAGAGAGAAAGAGAAGTTGATTACATGGTGGTGATAATTTAGACTTCAATGATTATATCTAAAAATGATGCAAAAGTACATGAATAAGTATGCTTCTAAAGTGTCTGTATTTGAGTACACAAATTTAATGGAGTGGTTTTAAACACACATACCCATACACATAAATAATTATCAATTGAAACATGGCTGGAGGTATGGCTTAGTGGTAGGCCTTGATTTCAAACCTCACTCCTTCTACCCCCAAGAAAAAGAGAGATTAAAAAGAGGCCTGTAGTTTCCTCTGAGTGTTACAGTTTGCAGTTATAAAGGTCAGTACATCGTCAAATAATGATCCAAGTGCCATTTATTTAAAGAAAAAAACAAAACTGAGAGTTGGAAATGGGGATCAGTGGTACAGCACATGTATAACAGGGGTGAGATCTTGGGTTCAATTCTCAGTACTGCAATAAAAACAAAAAAAAGTGTTCAATATATTTGAATATGCTAGCCATATCAGTATTTCCTTTAAGAAAAACGCATCCTTTTTTTTTTTTCTTTTCCCCCCAATCCTGGGGATTTAACTCAGGGCCTGGGCACTGTCCTTAGGCTTTCTCAAGACTAGTGCACTACTACTTCTGGCTTTTTCTGTGTATTTGGTACTGAGGAACTGAACCCAGGGCTTTGTGCAAGCTGGGTAGACACTCTACCAGGTAGGCCACACTCCCAGCCCAAATACATCCATTTATGTATGACTTTTTTTGGTGCTGGTCCTGTAGCTTAAACTCAGAGCCTGGGCACTGTCCTTGAGTTTATTTTGCTCAGAGGGTTTGTACTGGGGAATATTTTCCATCTTCACTTTCCTAGTAGGTATTTATTTCAAACTAAAAGGACACTGAGAATTTCAGGATGTGTGTATAGGTGTGTAGGTGTTGTAGGTCCTGGAGCTTATACTTAGGGTCTGGGTGCTGTTCCTGAGGTTTTTTTGTTTGTTTTGTTGGTCATGGGACTTGAACTCTGGGCCTGGACGATGACTCTGAGCTCTACAGCTCAAGAATACCACCCTACCCCTTGAGCCACAGCACCACTTCTGGTTTTCTGGCGGTAAATTGGAGATGAGTCTCATGGACATTAGTGCTCGGGCTGGCTTTGAACCACGATCCTCAGATCTCAGCCTCCTGAGTAGCTAGGATTACAGGCTAGAGCCACCCTGCCTGGCTCAAAGATAGTGTTCTACCAAAGCTCCCCTTCTCGTGTATTGGTAGTTATAAGTCTCATAGACCTTCCTACCCAGGCTAGCTTTCACTATCCTCAAATCCAAATCTTACTTGCCTATCACATCATAAACGTAGTTTAAGATTATCATGAAGAAAATACTGCTTACCAGCTACCTTGTTTATGCTAGTAAAAATTTAATAATAAAATGTTATTTGAAGATTTCTTAAAAAAAGATATTAATAACATTAAAGACTAAGGAAGACATTAGGAAGCTGGGTGCAGTGGCTCAAGGAGTAGGGCAGTAGCCTTGAGCTGAAGTGCTCAGGGACAGTGCCTAGGCCCAGAGTTCAAGCCCACTCCCCCCCACCCCCCACAAAAATAGGTATTTTGAAGAATATGGAAGAAATAAGTTGGTGTAATCATTTGAATACTTCTTTTGTCTCAACAGTTAATGAGCATTATCTATAATAGGCATGATGCTAGGATTTCTTTAGCTATATCTGTCCAACTTGGAGTTTTGTGCTATCCTTCAAAGTCTTCATGGCTGGTGTGTTATTTTGAAAAATATTCCTCATTTTAGTTTGTATTTTAGGTTTTTCTTGGTGCTGGAAATCAGATCCAAGCCCTTGTGCATCCAAGAAAAGCTCTCTTCCACTGAGCTACACATAACCCTAAGGAAAATAATTCTCTCTCCTTTATTTAATGTCTAATGGGTATTGCAAGGAATTACAATTGGAGAATCCTGCTAACCCTTGGACAGTTTACAGGTTCTTTTTCTTTTTTTTTTTTTTGCCAGTCCTGGGGTTTGAACTTAGGGCCTGGGCACTGTGTACTTGGGCACTTTTTGCTCAAGGCCAGCGCTCTGCCAATTCCAGTTTTTTCTGTGTATGTGGTTCCAAGGAATGAAACATCCTAGGCAAGCACTCTACCTCTACGCTACGTTCCCAGCCCTTACAGGTTCTTTTAAGAAAAGTTCCTAATATATCTGGTATGTGGCTCAAGTTTTAAACTCCAGTACTGCTCCCCAAGCCCAGAAAGTGAGGAGAGAGAAAAGAGAGAACAACCGAGTGAAAGGAGGGAAAGAGGGAAGATGGAAAGGAAAGAGAGGAGGAGAATGGGTTCACATCTTACCTCAAGTCCTATAATAGTTGACCATGACCCAGTGTTCACATTTGGAGCTCTCAAAGGTTGAGCATCTATCAGCCTTTATAATACTTCACTGAATGGTCTGAGGAACTCAGCCCTTTTTCCACATAGTATCAGGAAGAGGAAGGAACAGCACAAGTTATCAGCATTTCCATCTGTTCACTACTCCTAAAGAGAGCAACAGAGCTGGGTGTGTGGCTCAAGTGGTAGAGTGCCTTCCTGGCAAGCACTAGGTCCTGAGTTCAAGCCCCGGTACTGCCAAAAACAGAACAAAAGAAAGAAGGAAAGAAAAAGCGAGCAAGAGACACTTAGAAGTTGTTTTTATTAAAGCTGAGGAACTTTGCACTTAGGGAATACTATGCTTTTAAACAATTATGAATAGTAAGATATTGAGCAAGACTTTGACCTTGTTTCATCCAAGGCTATTCACTTTACCAGCATCCCTGAAAAGAGAGCAGGTTTTCTGTTGCTTCTATTTGTAAGCTGTGCAGAAACATGGAAGATCATGAAGAATTGTGTGCTATACTATTTTACCTGTATAGATACTTATTACCCATCTTCTAAGATCTTTAAGTTTTATGAAAATAGAGTGTTTTTGTTCAATTACCGTACCTGAAATTCCTAGAATAATACTTGTCCTTGGGTATGTGTTTGAATGAATAGCAGCCTGTGATTGTTTAATTGACTGCTTAAATGGTACATTTTGGAATGATGAGAAAAATAACTTAGGTATGTTTGTATATCTTACTGGTGTTTTAATACAATATTTAATTTATGTTCTGAAAGTAAACATGTTTTTTGTTTTTTGTTTTTTGTTTTTTTTTTGCCAGTCCTGGGCTTGAGCTCAGGGCCTGAGCACTGTCCTTGGACTTTCTCAAGGCTAGAGCTCTACCTCTTGAGCCTCAGCACCACTTCTGGCTTTTTATCTATGTATGTGGTACCAAGGAATCGAACCCGGGTCTTCATGCATGCTAGGCAAGCACTTTAACCACTAGGCCAAACTCCTGGCCCCTAAACTTATGTTTTAACATCGATTTTTATTATCAAATCTGATAAACATGTACATTTAAGGAATAGTCATGGAAAAAGGGAATTTTTTTACTGAAACATGATACATATTTTGATATGTTTGGAACCTTTGAAGCAAATAGCTATAAATATAGACACAAATCAGTAATAGCAATAAGACCACAGCATATTGAGTTGTGATGTACCACATGCACTTAATTGGAATTTAAGCTGATTTTTCTGGGTTCAGTTTCATTAAATACTTCTGTTTATGCTCAAAAACTTCCCATTTGTTACTTGAGCTTCCATAGTTCTCCTAAATAAATCTTTTTGTTTTGTATACTTTTTTTTGCCAGTTGTGGGGCTTGAACTCAGGGCCTGAGCACTGTCCTTGGACTTTCTCAAGGCTAGAGCTCTACCACTTGAGCCTCAGCACCACTTCCGGCTTTTTTCTATGTATGTGGTACCGAGGAATCAAACCCGGGTCTTCATGCATGCTAGGCAAGCACTTTAACCACTAGGCCAAACTCCCGGCCCATCCTAAATAAATCTTGAATGAGAATATTTTCTTTTTTTTGCCAGTCCTGGGGCTGGAACTCAGGGCCTGAGCACTGTCTTTAGGCTTTCTCAAGGCTAGCTCTCTACCACTTGAGCAACAGCACCACTTCTGGCTTTTTCTGCATATGTGGTACTAAAGAATTGGACCCAGGAGTTCGTGTATGCTAAGCAAGCACATTAAGTCATAATCCCGGCCCAAGAATATTCACTTCTTGATATGTTCATAGGTTGTAGTTAGTTACAGTTGTATTAGGAGGTATTACAGAGTGGAAAGAATAGAGTTTAGTAGTTACATCTGTGTCACTAATGTGACATACTGCCTTGGATAAGTCCCTATATATCTGTGTCACATTTTCCATTGTACTTTAAGTCAGAGTAGATTTTTTTTAATGTTTCAATTCCAGATTTCCTTGGGGTTTGTATATTCCCACAACTATCTTTTATTATTCTGATTTTAGGTGATGTCCTTGTTGCTGTAAATGATGTTGCTGTGACCTCTGAAAACATAGAGTTCTGTCTTGAATTCCTGGACCCATGCAGGTCTGGACATTCTTTTGCTCCATTTTACAATGAGTTACATAGAATGCATACATTTTGTATGTATCCTTTTTTCAGAATCTTTTTAAGATTCTGAAAATTATCATTATAATATGTAAGTTACATTTATTTTGGGGCATTCAAAATACCTTTGGAGTATTCTTCTAAAAAGAAAAATAAAAAGCATTCTAAATGAAGCAGAAATAGCAATGATTGAAACATACATAATTGGGGCTGGGAGCATGGTCTAGTGGTAGAATGCTTCCCTAGCACACACGGAGACCGGGTTCAATTCCTTGGTACCACATACACAGAAAAAACCAGAAGTGGTGCTGTGGCTCAAGTGGTAAAGCACTATCCTTGAGTAATGCCCAAGGGCAGTGCTCAGGCCCTGAGTTCAAGCTCCAGGACTGGCAAAAAAAAAGAAGGAAAGAAAGAAAGCATACATAATTACCACCTTGCCTTTTTAACACCATTTCTACTGACTGATACCAGTCTAGTTCCTAGAAGTAATCTGCTTTCTGAGTTTTTTAAATGAGTCATGGTGGAAAAATGTTATTATTATTATTATTATTATTATTATTATTATTATTATTGCCAGTTCTGGCACTTGAATTCAGGGCCTGAGCACTGTCCTTGGGCTTTCTCAAGGCTAGCACTCTACCACGCTAGCCACAGCGCCACTTCTGGCTTTTTCTGTGTATGTGGTACCGAGGAATCAGACCTTGGTCTTTGTGCAAGCTAGGCAAGCACTCTATCACTAGGACAAACTCCCAGACCTGATTTGTTTAAAATCAAATTATACTATTTTGTTGATATTTGTGTTACTTAGGTAAGCTTTTATCCTGAACTGTTGTTTATTTTTTTTCAGTCCTTAGATATAAAAATAAATTTTTCTATAAGTCAATAATATTCTAAATATTGACGTTTTGTATCATTGATGAGATTTTGAGATACTTATTCTGTTCAACTTTCCTCTCTTTCTTGGAAGGTAGATATTATATGCTTTAAATATGTTAGAGGATCCCTTGGTCAGTTAAAGGATGAAGTAGTTTTTAGGTTCATTAACATGAATAAAATTCTTGGTATATCACAATCATGTTTCTGATTTGATGTTTATAATAAGATCCATGATGAAATGCATTGTTTTATTTATTTTTATTTTTTGCCAGTCCTAGGGCTTGTACTCAGGAACTGAGCACTGTCCTTGAGCTTTCTCTACCACTTGAGCCACACCACCACTTCCAGGTTTTTTTGGTTTTTTTTTTTCTGTGTATGTGGTACTGAGGAATCAAAGCCAGGACTTCATGCATGCTAGACAAGTACTCTTACTACTAGGCCACGCTCCCATTCTGAAATACCTTGTTTTGTTTTCTTCTCTTTTTTCTTTTTTTTTTTTTGTCCTGGGCCTTGAACTCAGGACCTAGGCACAGTCTCTAAGCTCTTCAGTGCAAAGCTATCGCCCTGCCATTTGAGCCACAGTGCCACTTCCAGTTTTCTGGTGGTTAATTGGGAGATAAGAGTTTCATGGACTTTAATGCCCAGGCTGGCTTTGAACTGCGGTCTTCAGATCTTAGCCTCCTGAGTAGCTAGGATTACAGGCATGAGCCACTGGAGCCCAGCTGAAATGCCTTGTTTTCTATAAAAAATAAGATTTCTTATTTTCACTATCTTTTCTTAAATACACCCATGCATATTTGTGCGTACTTTGGAAGGAACATGCATGCTTGAGTGTGTGTGCACACACACATATACATACACTCTAGCTTTAGTAATTTAAAATAAAACAATGGAATGACTCATACCTAGGAACAAGCAATGACTACAAATGGCTAGGAGGATATACAGGTAGAAACAGGGTGGTGGTTGAAATATTAACCATCAGAAACCAGTTTGCAATTATCCTATTTATCAACACTACTATTTGTTAATCAATCATTTTGTTTACTTTTAATCTGTATAAAACAGATAGAGTGCTTGCCTAGCATGCACAAAGACCCAGGTTCGATTTGGTACCACATACATAGAAAAAAGCCAGAAATGGTACTGTGGCTCAAATGGTAGAGCTCTAGCCTTGAGAAAACCCAAGGACAGAGCTTGAGTCCTAAGCCCAAGCCCAGGACTGGCAGACAGAAAAAAAAGAAAAGAAATAGAAATTACTATTGTTACTATAATATTTTGACAATATTTTGACATCTTCCTCCCAAAAGTAACATGTTACATTCAAACAACCTTATCTACTTTTAAACTTGACTAGGTTTCTTCATTCTTAGTCAATTATCAATCATGAACTTTTTTTTTTGCCAGTCCTGGGGTTTGAACTCAGGACCTGGGCACTGTCCTTGGACACTTTTTGCTCAAGGCTTAGCACTCTGCCACTGAAGCCACAGCACCACTTCAGCTTTTTCTGTGTATGTGGTTCTAGGAAATCAAACCCAGGATTTCGTGCTAGGCCCAAATTTTACTCTTCTTTGAAGAAGTTCTTAGACTACAATGCTTAAGTAAAACATTGTAGAGCCAGGCTCCAGTAGCTCATACCTAGCTACTTTTACTACTCAGGAGACTGAGATTGAGGATCACAGTTCAAAGCCAGCCTGGGAGCTAAAGTCCAGAGAATCTTATCTCCAATTAACCACAAGAAAACTGGAAGTGGCCCTGTGGCTCAACATAGTAGAGCAGTAGCCTTGAGCAGAAGAGCTCAGGGACAAGGCCCAGGCCCAGAGTTCAAGCCCCATGACCAAAAACAAAAAAGTAAAAACAAAAACTGATCTTGATCCTTCATTTCTTCCTTTTATCTTTTTAAGTTGAGTCAGTGATATCAATATCATAATGTAGAACTTGTACACCTTCTCAGGTCATATTAAATTCTGAACTGCTTATGGCATTTCTTGTTTTTATAGTTAATTATATTCCTCCTCAGTAAAGTTTTACATGTGCCAGCCATGTGCATTCATTTATACAATGAATGAAACATACAACTTCTCCCATCAGGGTCCTTTGCTCTAGATTGATTTATCCATACATGTACACCTGAGAATATATGCAAGCAAAGATTCTTCTTTGTGAAAAATGCAGCTAATTTTGCCTCATTTTAATTTTAAGGTAAAACTGACACTTGAAAATGCATATGCTGCGAAAAAGGAAACTATCTAACCAAGAAAGAAAAAGACACAGTCGAACACAAGTGATTTAGTGAAGCTTTTCTGGGGAGAGGAGGTTGAAAGCATCCATCAGAATAATCTAAATTCTCCACATATCATCATGTATCTCACATTACAACTTGACTCAGAAACATCGAAGGAAGAGGTGAGGGTGTGCTTAAAAGTGAAAAGTAAATAGAACCTTTTTGTAGTCTTTCTATGTAAGTGTTTTCTTTTGATAAAGGAAGAATTAAAAGTGAGGTACCTAATCTTACACTTACTCAAAAATGTATATTTTATTTGTATTTCACAATACAAATGTTTTTTAAACAAAAGTGAATTATTTTGTTGTTTTAAGCAATAGGAAAAAAGAGAAAGAAGATACTGTTGTATCTTCTAGCTTACAAGCTAAGCTCCTATTACCCTGTGCTCCTGTTACTCTGCACTCCTTTTTAAGTTAGTCTTATTGAGGTATTACTTTATATATTAAACTGTGTTAAATGAACAGTTTGTTGAGTTTTGACAAATAAGTACAAATATAGTTGTGTAAACTATGTCATGAAAAGTTCCATCAACTCATTTTGTAATGAGTATTTTTAATCCATTCATATCTCAGTGTTTATTAATCAAGTATGTCTGATAAAGTATTAGATTTTATGTCTTTTTTTCTTGGGTGGTGGGGGGAAATCCTGGGACTTGAACTCAGGGCCTGAGTGCTGTCCCTGAGCCTCTTTGTGTTGAAGGCTGGTGCTCTATCACTTGAGCCACAGCACTACTTCTGGCTAGTTTATTGGACTTTTGTGCCTGAACCGGCTTCTAACTGCAATCCTCAAATCTCAGCCTTCTGAGTAGCTAGAATTACAGATGTGAGCCACTGGTGCCTGGCTACATTTTATGTCTTTTTTGTCACAAATAGGAAGACAATCGCTGGGCACTTGTGGATCACACCTATAATCCTAGTTATTGGATTATAACTATGAGGTGAAAATCTGAAGATTGTGATTCAAAGCCAGTCTTGAGACTCTTATCTCCAATTAACACCCAGGAAAGCCTAAATAGAATCCTAAAGTTAGAGTAGAAACCAAATTTACAGAGCAATTTTGAGCTTAAAGAACAAAGCTAAGGGCCGGGAGTTTGGCCTAGTGGTAGAGTGCTTGCCTAGTATGCACGAAGACCTGGGTTCAATTCCTCGGTACCACATGCATAGGAAAAGCCAGAAATGGTGTTGTGGCTCAAGTGGCAGAGTGCTAGCCTTGAGGAAAAAGCCCAAGGAGTGCTCAGGCGCTGAGTTCAAGCCCCAGGACTGGCAAAAAAAAAAGCTAGATGCTACCTGAGTGTAAAACATAGCACAAATCTAAATATAACTAAAAACAACATGAGGTTGTCATAGAAATAGATACTTAGACCAAGAGAACAAAATAGTCCAGATCTATCCTTATATATTTTGGACATAGGAGACCAAAAAAATGAGAAAAGCACAATTTCTTCAGGAAATAGTGTTGGAAAAACCACATGTCCACATGAACTAGACCTTTATCCCTTACAAGTTATAAGTATCAATTCTAAAAGTTTTAAGCACATTTCTCAAATTTTGAAATAGTATTCCTTTGTCTTCTGAATTCCATCATTGTAGTCAGTCATTTTTATGTTTTTTTTTTAATGTCAGTACTGGGGCTTGAACTCAGTGCCTGGGCCCTGTCCCTGAGCTGTTTTTGCCCGAGGCTGGAACTCTACTACTTAGGCTGCAGAACTACTTCCAGCTTTTTCTTTGTGTGTGGTACCGAAAAATAGAACCCAGGGCTTCGTTTATGTTACATAAGCATTCTACCACCAGTCCTTGGGCTTTCTCAAGGCTAGGTTTCTACCACTTCAGTCACAGCACCACTTTGCAGCTTTTTCTGTGTATGTGGTACCAAGGAACTGAACCCTGGTCTTTGTGCATGCTAGACAAGCATTCTACCACTAGGACAAACTCCTGGCCTCCCTTTATTATTTTTTTTTCTCCAGTCCTCGGGCTTGAACTCAAGGGTCTGAGCACCATCCTTGGGCTTTCCCAAAGCTAGACTTTGAGCCACAGCATCAGTTCTGGCTTTTTCTATGTATGTGGTACCAAGGAATCAAACCCAGGTCTTCATACATACTAGGCAAGTACTCTAGCAATAGGCCAAACTCCCAGCCCTCCTTGTTCACTTTCTTGTTTCTGCTATGTATAGAAGTATTTAAACTTTCCATTGTGTTTTTATTCCAGCAGAATTTTTTTGTTGGTTTTAGGGCTTCGACTCTGGGCCTGAGCTGTGTCCTCAGATCAAGGCTACTGCCATACCCCTTGAGCCACAGTGCCACTTCCAGTTTTCTAGTGGTTAATTGAAGAGTCTTACAGTGTTTAGTGTAGTAGCTGGACTAGCTTTGAAATGCCATCCTCAGATCTCAGCCTCCTGAGTAGCTATGATTATAGGTGTGAGCCACTACACCTGGCTTTTCTTCCCCCTCTTCCTCCTTCTTTTCCTCCTTTTTATTTGGTGGATCATGGACTTGAACTTGGCTTGGGTATTGTACCTGAGCTCTTCAGCTCAAGGCTACCACCCTATCCCTGGGCCTGGGCATTGTTCCTGAGCTCTTCAGCTCAAGGATACTGACCTACCCTTGAGCCAAGTCCCATTTCCCATTTTCTAGAGGTTAATTGGAGATTAGAGTCTCAGATCCTTTTGTGCGTGGGCTGGCTTTGAACCTTGATCTGCCACCACGCCCGGCTCATCTTTTTTTCTTTTATTTTGCCAGTCTTGGGGCTTGAACTCGGGGCCTAAGCACTGTCCTTGGGCTTTCTCAAAGGTGGATCTCTGCCACTAGAGCCACAGCACCACTTCTGGCTTTTTTTTTCTGTTTACATGGTACCGAGGAATCCAACCCAAGTCTTCGTGATTGTGAGGCAAGCACTCTACCACTAGGCCAAACTCCTGGCCCTCTTTGTGTGTGTGTATGTGTGTGTGTGTGTTTTGTAGTATGAAAACCATCTCAAATTTAAGATGGGTAAGATGATAAAATATCACCATACTCTGTTCTATTTTATTGTTGCATTCCAACTTTTCAAGTATAATTAGTTTTGTCTTATGTTTAGATACATATTTGTATGATTGTATCCCAAATGAAGAAGTGATCTTTTGTGAGTCAGTATGAATGAGCTTGAATTTAGACTACTAACAAGGGGGTGGGAGAAAAACATAGGAAGGGGTAACAATGTTCAAGAAGTAATGTAGCCACTGATGAATGTAACTGTCACCCCTCTGTACACCATACCAACAGTAAAATAAAATTAAGGCCAGGAGCAGGTGGCTCAGACCTGTAATCCTAGTGGCTTAGGAGGCTGATGTCTGAGGATCCAGGTTCAAAGCGAGCCTGGGCCCTAAATAACGTGAGACTCATATCTCCAATTAATCACTAGAAAATGGAAACTGGGGCTGTGGCTCAAGGGATAGAGCTGCAGTACAATACCTAAGCCCAAAGTTCAAGCCCCATGACCCACAATAAATTAATTAAATTTCAAATAATATCTTGATTACTATATATTTTAGTGTTATGACCAATTAGCACTTTCTGACTTATTTTCAAATATAGTTTATATTTATTATTTAGAGAAAAGAAGGATTTAAAAGCAGCACAGACTGGAATGGTAAATGTGACACCAAAGCCTAAGAAGGCACACTAGCAAATAGGGTATTTAAATGATAATTTAAAGATTCAAGACATGCTTCTCTCCATGGATATAAACAAAATTCACTGAAATGGAAATTTTACCCTTTTTGTTCTTAATTCGGAATCTAAATTTACCACAACAGAAATAATGGTTGGAAATTTGGGGATAGAGAGAGTTCATTATTTATATTTCTTTTCATTTAACAGCAGGAAATTCTATATCATTATCCAAAGTCTGAAGCATCTCAGAAACTTAAAAGTGTGAGAGGGATTTTTCTCACGCTCTGTGACATGCTGGTAAATGTAACTGGGACACAAGTTACCAGGTAATCACTAACTTATTTTATTTTTGTTAGTCCTGGGGCTTGAACTCAGGGCCTGGGCACTGTCCTTGGACACTTTTTGCTCAAGGCTAGCACTCTGGCACTTGAGCCACAGTGCCATTTCTGGCTTTTTTCTCTGTATGTGGTTCCAGGGAATCAAACCCAGGGCTTAATGCATACTAGGCGAGCGCACTACCAGTAGGTTACACTCCCGCCCCATAATCACTAATTTCTATTTAGGTTTAATGCTCTACTTATTTTTTTCAACATATCTGATTCTAATCAAGTGCTACATTCACTTATATCTATAATGTAGGTATTTGTACTGATTAATGAGACCTCTGCAGATATTCTGTTCATCGACATGTCCAGAGTAATATAACTTCATTTATATAGTAGATTTTCAGTACAGTTATAGATCAGAGTGTTTGGGTACACTGCAATTAACAGAATTGTATTCTTCATAAAAGCATAATCTTTTAACATGGAATTAGGATTCCTGGATTCTTTGTGTTTTTATTGTAATTGTTAACTTGCTAGACAATGCTTTTGTGGTTGGTACGAATGACTAAACAATTTTTTTCATAGAAAATACTATTTTCACAAAAGTGATGGAAACATATGGAATATATACTTTAGGAGATATATTCCGAATTCATTGTCCCCTGTAAGCACCTTTTTGTGTGTGTGTATATTGAAGAGTAATAGGATCTGAACTCAGGTACCTATTGCTTTCTTGGCTTTTTGCTTATAGCTTATACTCAACTTGAGCCATGTCTCCAGCTTTGCTTTTTGCTGGTTAACTGGAAACAGTCTCAGTAGACTTTTTCTGCCAGTCTGGCTTGGAAGTATAATTTTGGTCTCAGCTTCTGGGGTGCTAGAATTATAGGCTTACACCTCTAGTGCCTGGCTTTAAATCTTTTGTTTATTTTTATTTTTTTGGAGGTCAATGGGGCTTGAACTCTGGGCCTGGGCATAGTCCCTGGGCTCTTCAGCTCAAGGCTAACACTCTACCACTTGAACCACAGTGCTAATGCCAATTTCCTGGTAGTTAATTAGAGATAAGAGTCTCACTGAGCTGGTGCAGTAGCTCATGCCTATAATCCTAGCTACTCAAGAGGCTGAAATCTGAGGATCATGGTTCAAAACCAGGCTGGGCACTAAAGTCCTAGACACTCTTACCTTCAATTAACCACTAGAAAACTGGAAGTGGTCCTGTGGCTCAAGGGGTAGGAGAGTAGCCTTTAGCTGAAGAGCTCAGGGACAGTGCCTAAGCCCCATGGAGTTCAAGCCCCACAACCAACCAAAAAAAAAGTCTCATGGATGTCAGTGCCCTGGCTGGCTTTGAACCTCAGTCCTCAGATCTCAGCCTCCTGAGTAGCTTGGATTTGCAGAAGTTAGCCACTTAAGCCTAGCTCTTTTGTTTTCTTTTTTTCACTTTTTAAGTGGTTTATGGAGATACAGAGTTTGTGAACAAATACATCATCCATTTTAAAGGTGGACAAGTAAATAGTTCCAAGATATTTGCATCTACCCCAGAGTCAATTTCTGCAAAATTTAATTACCTCAGAAGTGCTATGCCCTTTAATTAACAATTACACACTGCCCAAGCCATTTTGTATGACTACAATCATGCTAGATATAGTTTTAGTAATAGCTACCCTCAAGTTTAATGGGCCTGGAGTAAGAAAAGGGACACTGGTGGGCGGGTTGCTGGTTTCATGGAGGTAGGTATATTAAGGGACCAAAAGTAGCAGAGGATAGACAAATAGACAAGGATGAGAGTAATAGGTTGTGATATGCACAAAACTCAGAGAGTTTTGTGGTTAAGCATTGAGTTATAATGGTTAATAATGGTTAATAATACTTGAGACTCTTCTGCCATTTGCCATAATATTTTTGAGGTACAGGTCTTCTTTTAAAAGGCAGTTTGTAACACTAGTAAGAAAGACTACACACTTATTTTCTCTGTATTTCTGTGGTTCATTGTATCTCTTTTGAGAACACATTAACCTTTTGCAGTTTCACGATGACAAAATAGTGCATATGCAAAATATACAGCTTGATCAGTTTTGATCTAAGTGTGTGTTCTTCAGAACTGTTCCACAATGAACACATCCATTATCCCCAAGAGTTTCCTTGAGAACATTCCTATGTCTGAGTAGGAGTTATGGTTTGGTTACTTGTTTATATAATAAAATACCAGCTTGGATTGTCACTTTCTGAGTTGGGATGACATTCTTCCTTTTTTTTTTGAGGGGGGAATCTCCTTAGCATGCCATGTTCAAAAGTAATCAAAGGTATAATAAACTAACCAGCTAGGATAGAAGCTTTCTTTTGAAGAAAACAATGGGTCTATTTTTGTTTGGACTACAGTAATGTGGTTGTTTCCATTTTTTAAAAAATTTAGAAAGTATAATTCCTTGCCTATGATTTCCTATAATTCCTTGCCTATTATGTTTGGCAGTTAGATATATACCAAGAGTTATGCATATTAAATATTAACTTTTAAAATCATACTTTTTAAATCATGCCAAAACTTACAAGTTTTATAACCTTATGACGCTCAAAGATATTCTAACTTCTAACTTTTTTTTGTTTTTGTGGGTTCTGGGGCTTGAACTCAGCCTGGGTGCTGTCCCTGCGCTCTTTAGCTCAAGGCTACCACCCTACCTTTGAGCCAGTCTCACTTTCCATTTCCTAGAGGTTAATTAGAGATAAGAGTCTCAGGTCCTTTTGTGCCTGGGCTGACTTTGAACCTTGATCCTCAGATCTCAGCCTCCTGAGTAGCTAGGATTACAGGCATGAGCCACCCTGCCCAGCAAGATATTCTAACTTCTTAAATTTATTTTTCCTTAGCTCATCCCTACTTTTACATGGGAAGAAAATTCATGTAGCTTACTTGAAAGAATTGGACAAGTTGTTATTAATTGGCCTACCTGCTGAAGAGTAAGTTGAGATTTTTTTTAATGTAAGAAATACCTTGGGACCAGGAGCGTGGCCTAGAGGTACAGTGCTTGCCTAGCATGCACAAAGACCTGGGTTAGATTCTTCAGTACCACATACATAAAGCCAGAAGTGGTGCTGTGGCTCAAGTGGCAGAATGCTAGCCTTGAAAAGGTCCAAGGACAGTGCTCAGGCCTTGAATTCAAGCTCCAGTGCTGGCAAATTTAAAAGGAAAAGAAAGAAAGAAAATGAAAATGATGGTAACAAATCCAGTTTCATAAAAATTGGGGCATTTGGTCAAAAGACAAACTACTAATGACAGTTTTATGGGATGTAATGATATGTTGTACAAGTATAATGGGATGATGGGTTATCTGTGTTCTTCTAGTATTAACAGGGCATAAATGTGCATTGAAGGGTCACTTGGACACACAGAGGCTATGGGCTGTCCATACGTTTTTCTCTTGTGGTATAGAGATAGCTGGAGATATGAACTTGTCTTCTATTCAAAAGTTTAACAGTGATATAACATGGACTTTACATATTTGAAATTAACTTACTTAAATTAAGGGCAAACAGAAGGATATTTTGCTCAGAATTGAATGTCTTTAACAAAATATTGAGTATTTGTAACTTCCTTAGTGATACATCACCAACTATTGTGATCTTCCTTGTAACATTTTTCAAATACTTTAAAATACATCTTCTTTCTTTTCTCTTGTTCCAGTCCTGGGTTTTGAATTCAGGGCCTGGGCGTTGTCCTTGAGTTTACTTAAAGCTAAAGCTCTACCACTTTTGCCACAGTACCACTTCCAGCTTTTTCTGTGTAGGTGGTTCTGAATCCAGGGCTTCGTGCATGCTATAAACCTAAATCTGCAGTTGAAGGTGATCAGTTATTAATGTAATAAACAATTTGAGTCATAATTGACATATAGACCATGTATATATACATATATGTACATATATCATTGTGATTATGCTATAAATAAAACTAGCAGATTTTTGCTCTTTCTAGAGTTCCTCTTCCCAAGCTAAGAAATATGATAGAAGATGTTGCCCAAACCTTAAAATTTATGTTTGCTTCTTTAGATGGGCAAGTATTTCTTTGAACTGATCTCAAGGGTTGTTTGTTTCTATTTTTGTGCCAATGCTGGGTCTTGAATTCATAGCCTCACCTCTGGTGCTGTCCCTCAGCTTATTTGCATAAGACTAATGCTCTACTGGTTAACTAGAAATAAGAGTCTATGTACTTTACTATCTGTGGCTTTACACTGCCATCCTCAGATCTCAGCCATTGGTAGGTACCTGGCTTCAAGTTTTAAATATATGATTCTATATTGCCTTTTGTACTTTATAGTATTTTTGGTTGTTTGGCTATTTTCTCCCCTCCTTCTTTCTCTATCTTTAATAATTATAACTGCAGTGGAGATAAAGAACAATTTAGCTCTGTATTTTGAAGTTACTTGTAATTACTTGTAAGTAATTTGTATGGTAAGAAAGGATATTTATTATATATTTGATAATTTTCTTATGTTTAATTGTCCTAACCCCATTTTTAGAGTTATAGAAATTCAGAGAAAGGTTAGGTTATCTATCCTATGATAATGATCTATAATAAGGACAATGTTAAGATTCAAAGTCAAATGTGTACTATTGCAAAGTTTTTGTATTATTCTGTTGCGTAGAAGTTTCAAATGCCGGGCGGGGAGTTGGCCTAGTGGTAGAGTGCCTGCCCAGCATCCATGAAGACCCAGATTCGATTCCTCCATACCACATACATAGAAAAAAGCTGGAAGTGGTGTTGAGGCTCAAGTGGTAGAGCTCTAGCCTTGAGAAATCCCAAGGATACGGCTCAGGCCCTGAGCTCAAGCCCAGGACTGGCAAAAAAAAAAAAAGAAGTTTCAAATGCCTATTAAAGAGAAAGAAAAAGAGAGAGAGACAGAGACACAGATAGAAAGAAAGAAGGTGAGAAATACCTATTAAAGAGAAAGAAAAAGAGAGAGAGACAGAGACACAAAGAAAGAAGGTGAGAAATAACAGGTAGGGTGAACTTCTAAACACTCTCTCCGCAGCCATAGTGTAACAGTGAGTATGAGACAAGAGGGTCCAACAGATCTGGAAATTTGGAAAGAGGTAGTCTCCTTAGGAGCCCACAAAAATGGCTGCCATAGGTTATTCTAACTCACAGCTTTTACTGTTTCAGCGCCTTCTGCTGAGTTGAGAACATTCCTTGCTTGGATCATTTTTTCTACTTGTTCTTTCAAAGAGCACTTCAGTGTGCTAAATTACATTCCAGTGTCTGTTCCAGTGCTCAACAATACGATGTTTCTAGTTCAGTTCTTCTAGACAACCTCCCTGGAGTTCGGTGGCTCATACTTCCACAGGAAATCAAGGTAATCTTACGTGATAGATATGAATCAGAATCATTGTTTTCTTTTATTTTCCTTAGACTTTTTGTAATTGTTGAGAGTATGGGTAAAAATTAAAAGGACAATTGAGCTGGGTACTGTAATCCTAGCTATTAATGAGTCTGAGATCTGCAGATCATGATTTGAAGCCAGCTGGCATAGTAAAGTTGGGGAGACTTATCTCTAGTAAACTACTCAGAAAAGGCCACAAGTGGCATTGTGGCTCAGGTAAAGCCTTGAGCAAAAAAGCTTAGGGATAAAACTCAGACCTTAAGTTCAACTCCCAGGACCAGCTCAAAAATATGTTTTTTTTTATTAAAGAATTTATTAACACTGATTTTTATATCATATTTCAAATGACATGTTTAACAAACAAGTGTTCAAGAAGGGAATCTCTATATACAATCACTGGCACTTAGTTTTTAGAACATAATCAAAATTAGGCTAAGGGTTTGTATATCATAGATACATATTAATTTATGAAATAAAACATTATGTCTATAGAGTCATAGGTTTTTATGTCTATGTAGTTATGTTTATATTTCCAATACCATGTTCAAAAATTTTTTTTAAAAAAGAAAGGATACTAAAACTGGTAGCCATGATGGAAGATTAATTCTGTAGGAATGTTGGTGTATGTTGTGTTTTAATATGACCTGAAGCTAAATTTGTATTTAAAAGAAGGAAAATAAAAGCCACTTGCACATCTTAAAAAAAATAAAAAAGAAAAAAAAGAAAGGAAAGGAAAAAAAGGCAATTGGTTAATGAGATAGAAGGTCCAATGGAGTAAACTTAGAAAAATGTGGTTTTTTGTTTGTTTGTTTGTTTATTTTCATTTTTTAGTTATGTGGCTTGAATTCTGGGCCTGGGTGCTGTCCCTAAGTTCTTTAAGCTCAAGGCTAGCACTCTGCCATTTGAGCCACAGTGCCACTTCTGGTTGTCTCGTGGTTAATTGGAGATAAGAGTCTGCTGGCCAGCACGGTGGCTCATGCCTGTAATCCTAGCTACTCAGGAAGCTGAGATCTGAGGATTGTGGTTCAAAGCCAGCTCAGGCATGAAAGTCTGTGAGACTTTTATCTCCAATTAAACCGCAAGAAAACCAGAAGTGGTGTTGTGGCTCAAGTGGTAGAGCAATAGCCTTGAGCTGAAGAGCTCAGGGACAGCACCCAGGCCCAGAGTTCAAGCCCCACAATAGACCGAGGGGAAAAAAAAGGGAGTCTCCCAGACTTGTGTGCCCAGGCTAGCTTTGAACCATGATCCTCAGATGTCAGCCTCCCAAGAAGTTAGGATTACAGGATTACAGACCTGACCCACCGGTGCCCAGCTCAGTGCATTTCTTTCTTTCTTTATTTTTTTTTTGCCAGTCCTGGCTTGAGCTCAGGGCATGAGCACTGTCCTTGGGCTTTCTTAAGGCTAGAGCTCTACCATTTGAGCCTCAGCACCAGTTCCAGTTTTTTCCTATGTATGTGATACCAAGGAATTGAACCCAGGTCTTTATGCATGCTAGGCAAGCACTCTACCACTAGGCCAAACTCCCGGCCCCTCAGTGCATTTCTTATATAACCATTTCTGAAAAATGAGTCCAAATGTTCATGTGATTTTTTTTCCCTATAGATGGAATTAGACACAGCATTAAGTGACCTGGAGGCTGCAGATTTTTCAGAACTGGTAAGAGGAGGAAGGTTTTTAAGAAATTTTCAGTATTGTGGGGTTTTTTTAATTGTACCTGGGAGGTTTTGTCATAATATTTACAACTTGTATACAATGTACCTGAGTCAAATTTTCCATATCTGTTAGTTTTTTTTCTTCTTAACTGCTTCTCCTTCACCTATCTCTTCTTTAACTTGTTGGGTAAGTTCATTGTATTCTTTCATGCATACATCTAATGTGACTATATAGTATCTAGTCGTCCCTCCCTTCATTCTCTACTTTCTCTGTGCTTCTTCCCATGAGTTTTCTCCCTACAGTTCCCCTTTCACAATCATACTTTTTTGGTAAGATTACATGCTGCTGGGGCCAGGAGTGTGGTCTATTGTTAGTGCTTGCTTAGCTCAGGAAGACCTGAGTTTGATTCCTCAGTACCACATATATACAAGAAATCAAAGTGGTACTGTGGCTCAAGTGGTAGAATGCTAGCCTTGAGGAAAAAGCCCAAGGACAGTGCTCAGGCCCTGAGTTCAAGGCCCTGGACTGGTAAACAAAAAAAAAAAAGAAAAGAAGAAAGCTCAAGGACAGTGCCCAGGTCTTGAGTTCAAGACCCAGAACTTGCGAAAAAGAAAAAAGATTGCTGTACACTAATGAAAATGTGATATTTGTCTTTCTAAGCTTAGCTTATATCATTTAATGTAATATTCTCCTGTATTCATTTCTTAATACATTTCTTACATATATTATACCACATTTTCTTTTCTCTCTCTCTCTCTCTTTCTTTTTTTTTTTGCCAGTCCTGGGGCTTGAACTCAGGGCCTGAGCACTGTCCTTGGACTTTCTCAAGACTGACGCTTTACCACTTGAGCGACAGGACCACTAACACCTTTTTCTATGTATGTGAAACCAGGGATTCAAACCCAGGGCTTCATGCATGCTAGGCAAGCGCTCTACTACTAAGCCACTAAGCCATGCTCTCTGCCCTATACCACATTTTACCAAGTCATCATTTTCAGAAACCTAGGCTGGTTCCATATCTTGGTTATTGTATGTAGTACTGCTATAGGCATGGATACACAAGAGTCTTCCTTACATATTGGTTTACATTGCTTTAGCAGGATCATATACTACTCTAACATATACTTCTGTTTTTAGTTTCTTAAGAAACCTTCATACCAGTTTTTGTACTAGCTGGACTCATTTATATTCCTTTAAACAGTATATTAAAGATCCCTTTTTTCCACACCCTCATTGGCATCTGTTGTTGCTTGTTTTCTAAATGATAACCATTATGAAAATTATGAGGTGGAATTTCAGTGCCACTTGGATTTGTATTTCATTTGTGACTAAGGATGCTGAACATTTCTGCTATTACTCACTTGTTCCTCTTGAGAACAATTTATTTAGTTTGTACATTTATTTTTAATTTAAATTTTATTGTAAAGGTGAAATACAGAATGGTTACTGTTAAGTCAGGTAATGAGTACATTTCTTTCTTTTTTTTTTCTTTTTTGGTCAGTGGTAGGGCTTGGACTCTGGGCCTGGGCACTGTCCCTGAGCTCTTCAGTTCAAGGCCACCACACAACCCCTGTAGCCACATCACCACTTCTGGTTTTCCAGTGGTTAACTGGGGAGATAAGAGTCTCCAGTCTTTAGTGCCCAGTGTGAGCCACTGCATCTGGATTTTCTTTTCTTTTCCTTTTTTTTTCTTCTTTCTTTCTAAACTCAGGCCTGGGCACAGTCCTTGGGCTTCTTTTGCCCCAGGCTAGCACTCTACCACTTGAGCCACCCATACCACTTCCTTCTTTATTGGAGATAAGAGTCTATAGGGGAACGGCATGGTGGCTCACACCTGTAATCCTAACTAGTCAGGAGGCTGAGATCTAAGGATCTAGGTTCAAAGCCAATCTGGGCACAAAAGGACTTGAGACTCTTATCTCCAGTTAACCTCTAAGAAATGGGAAGTGGGGTTTGGCTCAAGGGTAGGGTGTTAGCCTGGAGCTGAAGAGTTCAGGGATAACGCCCAGGCCCAGGGGTAGGGCAGTAACCTTGAGCTGCCGAGCTCAGAGACAAGCACCCAGGCCAAGATCAAGCCCCATGACCCACGAAAATAAAATAATCTATAGGAGACTTTTCTGCTCAGGCTACTTCGAACCATGATCCTCAGATCTCAGCCTCCTGAGTAGCTAAGATTACAGAAGCTAGCCCCTAGTACTTGATTCTAGGGTCTTTTGACAAAGCTCAGCTCACTGTAGCTTTTTTTCGGCATATTTCTTGATTTTCTTTACTACTGGCCTGCCCATTCATTTTTTGTGCTAATATTATGCTAGTTTTGTTCCTATGGCAGTGTGGTGTAATTTGAAGTTAGATATTATAATACCTCCAACATTGTTCATTTTGCTCAAGATTGCTTTGGTTATTTGGAGATTTTTAGGATTCTGTGTGACTGTCAGTGTTTTTTTCTGGTTCTATGAAGAATGACATTGGGATTTTTGATGGGAATTGCATTGCATCTGTAGATTGCTTTGGGTAACCATTTTCACAATTTTATCAATCCATGAATATGGGAAAACTTTCCATCTTCTGTGTCTTTACTTCCCTTCTTAGTATACTTTTAGTTTTCATTATAGAAGTCTTTTATATCCTTAGTTAATTCCCAAGGTTTTTTTGTTTTGTTTTGTTTTATTTTGTTTTTTGCTAGTGCTGGGGTTTAAACTCAGGGCCTGTTCCTTATTAGTGTATAGAAGAGCTACTAGTTTTTTTGTACATTGATTTTTATATCCTACTACTTTAATAAAAGCATTGATCAAATATAAGTATTTGTCGGTGGAGTCCTTCAAAGATAATATAATCTCATCTCTGAAAGGGAGAATTTAACTTTTTTCTCTATTATCTGTCTTTTCTTTTTTCTCTTCCTTTGTATTTGCCTGGCTAGGAATTGTACCACGGTATTAGATTTTAAATAGTGGACACTCTTTTCTCTTTTCTGATTTTAGAGGAAATGGTTTTAGTTTTTCCTCATATAGTACAATGTTGGCTATACATTTGACATCAATATTATATATTATTACATATATGTTACATATATTATTTTAAGGTACATATTGTCAAGAAGGTAAAGAAATCAATAAATTTATTCCATTTATAGTACTCTTAAATTACTTACGAATTAACTAAGGGTATAGAAGACTTCTATATTAAAAACTGAAAATATACTCAAGAAGGAAACTAGTCTTCTATTCCTAGTTTCTTCAAGGTTTTTTTTTTTTTTGCCAGTCCTGGGCTTGAGTTCAGGGCCTGAGCACTGTCCTTGGACTTTCTCAAGGCTAGCACTCTACCACTTGAGCCTCAGCACCACTTCTGGCTTTTTTCTATGTATGTGGTACCAAGGAATCGAACCCGGGTCTTTATGCATGCTAGGCAAGCACTTTAACCACTAGGCCAAACTCCCGGCCCTCTTCAAGGTTTTTGTTTTGATAAAATATTTAGTTTTGTCAGACTTTTTCTGCATCTACTCAGATGATCATATAATTTTTGTTCTCTATTTTGTGTTCTGTGTTACACCTATTGTGTCTGTTGAACCATCTTTGTATCCTTGGAATGACACCAAATTGATCATTCTGTTTTTTTTGTGTTGTTTTTTTTTTGATAGCCTGGAGGTATGAACTCTGGGCCTGGGTGCTGTCCCTTAGCCTATTCACTCAAAACTAGTATTCTAGTCAGGTACTAGTGGCTCACGGCTGTAATCAAAGCCAGCCTGGGCACCAAAGTCCATGAGACACTTATCTCCAATTAACCACTAGAGGAAACAGGAAGTGATGCTGTGGCTCAAGGAATAAGGTGGTAGCCTTGAGGTGATGAGCTCAGGGATGATTGCCCAGGCCTAGGGTTCAAGCCCCATGATTGATCAAAAAAACCCAAAGACAAAAAACTAGCATTCTACCACTTGATCCACAGTTTTACTTCTAGCATTTTGCTGGTTAACTGGAAATAAGAATCTCATGGACTTTTCTGTCCGGGTTAGCTTTGAACTGTGATCTTTCGATCTCAGCCTCTTGCATACCTAGGATTATACATGTGAACCACTACTACCTGGCATAATAGGAGATGTTTGTCTTATTACATTTATTTTAAAAATAGAATAGCAAATCCTTTATAGATGTCTCTAATCAACGGTAAGTTAAAAGTGTTTATAAAAGTGTTTATAAAAGTGTTTCTTTAAACTAAAAAATCAAAAATAGGTTTGTTCTCAAATAAATATACAGTTCTATTTCAGTTATAATTTCCATTTTAATTATTGTAGTTTGCACATACACATGCACCATAATAAATCCACTGTGAATTTCTTCCTCTAGTCTGAAGATTACTATGAAATGAGACGACTATATCAATTTTGGGATCTTCTCTATTTTATAAGGTAAGTTGAAGCTTGAAGTATGTTTAAATATCCAGTTACTGTATACACAGACCAAAAGTTAAATTTTTTCATGCACAGAAAAATACATGTACTATTTTTCTGTGGATATAGTCATGGTAAGCTTAAGGTCTTAAAATAAGATTCATACCTATACATTTATAAACAAAATAAATATGGTTTTATTATATTTTGAGGCTGTAATTGTGTAAATGAGAAATAATATTCCAACACACTAAGTAAGAGATGAGAGCAATACTATCTTAATTTCCTTTTTCAGTGTTTTTATTTCTTTATTATTTTTTTTATCCTATCCTACCATGAGTTTTTTAAGTAAATCTTGTAACATGAATTAGATGTATTTCAATGTACACCAACTTAGACATCGAGTAAATTTCATTTAAGAAGTATTTTTAAACATAAAATATGCCATTAAAAAGAATTAAACATGCCAAGCACTGGTTGCTCACAACTGCAATCCCAGCTACTCAGGAGGCTGAAATCTGAGAATCACGGTTCAAAATCAGCCTGTGTAGAAAAGATCACGAGACTTTTATCTCCAATTAGATAGAACTAGAGTTGCAGCTCAAGTGGTACAGGTAAAACTTGAGCAAAATGCCAACTGTAAACAAGAGGCCTTTGTACTGGCATGCATGCATGTTAATACACAAATAGAATCAAACAATACAGAAGGATAAAAAGTATCTTCCCACCTTAACCTCAACTTCTCATTTTCCTTTTCAGAATTCAGTAAACATTCAGGGTACTACTACACAGAAGTGATCTTATTTGTGCTTAAATTCTACCTGTTGGGTACCCTAAGTTATTATTTGATATCTAATTTGCCCTCAGAAAAAGAATTCACTTTTGTACATCATAGTTTTTTATATGTGAAACTAGATTATTTTGAGAAAACTGTGTGTTTATAAAACTTCAAAATAAGCCAGGCATGGTGGCTCACACCTATGATCCTAGCTACTCAGGAGGCTGAGATCTGAGGCTCAGGGTTCAAAGCCAGCCCAGGCACTAAGGTCTGTGAGACTCTTGTCTCTAATTAGCTACTAGAAAAAAACTGGAAGTGGCAGTACTGCTCAAGGGGTAGGGCAGTAGCCTTGAGCTGAAGAGCTCAGGAACAGTGCCCAGGCCCAGAGTTCAAGCCCACACAACCGACATTAAAAAAAAAAAAAGAATTGTTGCTTTGTATCATTTGTTGATGCTTGGTCTTTCCATGGCACAGGGTTATCTGATATGCAGTCATTTGCCTAAGGATGATCTTATTGATATTGCTATGTACTGTCGCCACTATTACTTGCTGCCTTTAGCAGCAAAACAAAGAATAGGTCAGTTGATAATATGGAAAGAAGTATTTCCTCGACATCACTTCCAGCATTCCACAGTCTCAAATTCTGAAGTCTTCCATGAACCTGAAGGGAGATATTTTTTGCTAATCGTTGGACTGGTAAGTTTATCTAATCTTCTTTCTTAAAGCTTTTTGTTTTTGTTTTTGCTGGTCCTGGGGCTTGAGCTCAGGGCACTGAGCACTGAGTACTATCCTTGGGCTTTCTCAAGGCTAGTGCTCTACCACTTGAGCCACAGCACCATTTCTGGCTTTTTCTGTGTATGTGGTAGCAAGGAATCAAACAAGCACTCTACCACTAGGCCAAACTCACAGCCTTAAAAGTTTTGTGTGTGTGTGTTTGTTTTTTAAGATCTATTTACTATCTAAAACAAAAAATACGAGTATGTCAGATGTTATTTTTATCTTTTACATTCATTTCAAACTCATGAAGAAATATTAATGAACTTGGGGATATGATTTTAGCAGATTCTGAAGAATTTGAGTCTATTCTGGGCTCCTAGTTAAGAAGACCTTTTCAGGGCCAGGAGTTTGGCCTAGTGGTAGAGTGCTTGCCTAGCATGCATTAAGACCCAGGTTTGATTCCTCGGTACCACATACATTTAAAAAAAAAGCCAGAAGTGGTGCTGAGGCTCAAGTGGTAGAGCTCTAGCCTTGAGAAAGCCCAAGGACAGTGCTCAGGCACTGAGGTCAAGCCCAGGACTGGCAAGCAAATAAACAAACATAAAAAAGACCTTTTCTCAGAAAAGACAAACTACAAGACTGTGAAGTCAGAAATAGAATTATTATGTAATTGTAAATAACAGGACTTGTGACTCTTTGAAAGCTGTCTTAGGAAATTTCATGTGTAAGAGAAGTAGTTGATAGTCTATAAGATCAGATGAAGCTGAATGCCAGTGGTTCAGGTCTGTAATCATAGCTATTCAGCAGGCTGAGATCTGAGGATCATGGTTCAAAGCCTCTTATCTCAATTGAATACCAGCCTTGAGAGAAAAAGAGCAAGTTACAAAGAAACAGAAGCAACAGTAGCAGCAGTAACTTTGAAAAAGAGACATTCATAATAATCATACAATTATGCTACTGTATGTCTATAGCATTTATAATTTTTCTCATGCCAGTCTTGGGGCTTGAACTTGGGGCCTGAATTTTTTTGATCAAGGCTACTGCTCTACCACTTAAGCCACAACTCTACTTGCAGCTTTTCAGTGGCTAATTGGAGATAAAAGTCTCTTGGACTTTCTTACCCAGGCTGGCTTTCTGTTACAATCCTCACATCTGATGCTTGGATTACAGGCTTGGGCCACTGGCCCTAGCTCATTATTTACAAATTTAATACACACACACACACACACACACACACACACACACACACACACACATTGTGGCAACTAAACCTATACTGATTTTCTTTTACAGAAACATTATATGTTATGTGTACTATTAGAAGCTGGAGGCTGCTCATCCAAAGCTATTGGAAATCCTGGCCCAGATTGCATATATGTAGATCAACTCAAAACAACTCTTCATCAGCTGGAAGGAGTAGATTCTTACATAAATGAACAGCTTACATTTTCTTCAAGCCCCTGTTTGTCTTGTGCTGACTGGTTCCTTACTGGACCACATGAAAAAACAGATAGTTTGACTACTTCTCCTATTCTCGGTAGGCTGCAAAGTACTTCTAAAGCATCAACTTCTCCAACATGCAGAAGAACACTTTTTAGTGACTCTTCCTTAAAGACACGGATGCCCAGTCCTTCCCGAAGCAGTAGAGGATCTGACAATGGTTGTGAAGGTGAAGAAGGTGTTAGTACTAATCTGCATACTACATACGATGTGGTTTGGAAGCAAAGAGAATCTCAGGGCTCTGGTGGTTCAGAAGAAAGTGGAGCCTTGCTTAAGGTTAGGTGTGTTTATTCAAGTATGTACATTTGAGAAACTAATATCAAAAGAACTTTTAAAATTGTTCGTCATTTGACATGGTGGTGGTTTTAGTTATCATTTGAAAAAACAGATTTAGAGGGAGAAAAAAAGGGAAGTAATATATATTAGTAAGATAGAGCCAGTTCCTTGCCATTTAATGTATAAATATAGTCTAAGAAGATTTTGTACTTTTAGCCAGGCGTGGTGACTTATGCCTGTAATCCTAGCTACTTGGGAGGCTGAGAGCTGAGGATTGAAGTTCAAAGCCAGCCCAGGCACAAAAGACTGAGAAACTCTTATCTCCAATTGGCCATCAGAAAACTCAGAAATGGGACTGTGGCTCAAGGGGTAGGGCAGTAACCTTGAGCTGAAGACCTCATGGACCCCAGGTCCAGAGTTCAAGTCCCACAACCAGGAAAAAAAAAGATTTTGTAGTTGTAAGAAAAACAAAACTTGAACTGGGCACTGGTGGCTCATGCCTATAATCCTAGCAACTCAGGAGGTTAAGATCTGAGGATTGGGGTTCAAAGCCAGCCAGTGCAGGAAAGTCATGAGACTTGTATCGCGAATAAAATACTCAGAAAAAAGCCAGAAGTAGTGTCCTGTGGCTGAAGTGGTAGAGCGCAAGCTTTGAGCACAGACAGGCTCAGGGACAGAGCCCAGGCCCTGAATCCAAGCCTCAAAACTAGCAAAAAATACAATAAAACTAATAGAGAAACTGAATTTACCTGTAAGTTCAGCAATTCAGCAATGTTGATTGTATCCCTACTAAGGTTGAAAGGCTGTGCTATACAAAAATAACAATGAGTAAGACATAGATCATGATTTTGAGGCATTTTAGACTATTGGAGGAAAAAATAAGCATAAGCATACATTCAAATTTCCTAATGACTAATAACTCTAATAGGAAGCTCTCAGGGACTACCCTCCTGTCATCCAAAATAGGGCCTTTTGATTCTTGTTAGCAAAGGGTAAGTCAAGAGGTAAAGCTAGGGCCTGGAGTCTGGCTTACTGGTATAGTGTGCTTGTCTAGTATGCACGAAGACCCAGGTTTGATTCCTCAGTGCCATATACATAGAAAAAAAGCTGAAAGTGGTGCTGTGGCTCAAGTGGTAGTCTTGAGAAAGCCCAAGGACAGTGCTCAGGCCCTGAGTTCAAGGCCCAGGACTGGCAAAAATAAATAAATAAAGAGGTAAAACTAGCATACAGAATGTTTAAAGGAGCTGCCTGTAATCCCAGCTACTCAGGAGGCTGAGACCTAAGGATCAAGGTTCAAAGCCAGCCCGGGCACAAAATAACCTGAGACTTATCTCTAATTAACCTTTAGAAAACAGGGAAGTGGGGCTTGGCTCAAAGGTAGGGTGGTAGCCATGAGCTGAATTGCTCTGGGACAATGCCTAGGCCCAGGGGTAGGGCAGTAGCCTTGAGCTAAAGAGCTCATGAACAGTGCCCACGCTGAGTTCAAGCCCCATGACCCACCTTAAAAAATGTTTAAAAGAAGCATCACAGGCAGGGAGTTTGGCCTAGTGGTAGAGTGCTTGCCTAGCATGCACAAAGGCCCGGGTTCAATTCCTCAGTACCATATACATAGAAAAAGCCAGAAATGATGCTGTGGCTCAAGTGGCAGAGTGCTAGCCTTGAGGGAAAAGCCCAAGGACAGTGTTCAGGCTCTGCGTGCAAACCCCAGGACTGGCAAAAAAAAAAAAAAAAGCAAAAAAAAAAGCATCACAAAATAGATATAAACTGAAATTCTTTTAAAACTATGATCACTAAAAAGAAGTCTTCTTTTCCAAATCCACTTCATTTGGGAAACTTGAAAAAGGACCTTTCAGGAAAAGAATTGGAAAAGTATAATACAATGAAGTAAGGAACCTTCTGATACTGAGAGTTTTTTTGGCTTGATTTTTTTTTCTTGGTGCCAGCCCTGGGGCTTGAACCAAGGCATGGGTCCTGAGATTATTTTTTTCCATGCTAGCATTCTACTGCTTCATCTCTGGCTTTTTGGGGAGCTAACTGGAGATACCAGTTTCATAGACTTTCCTGCCTAGCTTGGCTTTGAACATTGAGCTTCAGATCACAGCCACCTGACTAGCTAGGATTACAGGCATGAGTCACTGGCATCCGCTCTCTAATACTTTCACTTAAACTTACTGTCTTTACAATTTCAGAGCACATTGTGTTTACTCAAGTATAATTAAGATAGATACATGTCCTGGGGTTAAACTCAGGGCAACACTCCTCGCCCTTTTGTGTTTTTTTTTTTATTGAACAGTTAAGCCAAAGAGTATTCAGATATGATTCTTGTAACTTTAGTTGTGTTTTGTTGTTATTGTCTCTGAACTTTTTTGCTTAGAATTAGCAGTCTGCCACTTGAGCCACAGTTTCACTTCCAATGTTTTGGTAGTTAATTGGAGATAAGAGTTTCAAAGACTGTCCTGACTAAATTGGTTTTGAATAAAAATCCTCAGATCTAAACTTCCTGATTAGATAAGATGACTGGTATGAGCAACTGATACCCCGTTTGAATTAATTTTATATATTATTCTGATTGCTGCTTTCATTCTTGTACAAGATGCAATGGTTATAAGCAAAATTTTAAGATGTTTTCTATTATATATAAGTATTTTTAAAAATCAATGTAATATGGATTATGCTATGGAATCAGTAATTCACAACATGTTGTCACCTAGAAGCATTTTGGAAACTTGTAGGGACTTACTTAGTACAGAGGTATATAATACTAAACTACAGCCGGGAGTGGGGCCTAGTAGTAGAGTGCTTGCCTAGCATGCACAAGGACCCAAGTTCCATTCCTCAGTACCACATACATAGAAAAAAGCTGGAAGTGGTTCTGTGGCTCAGGTGGCAGAACTCTAGCCTTGAGAAAGTCCAAGGATAGTGCTCAGGCTCTGAGTTCAAGCCCCAGGACTGGCAAAAAAAAATCCTAAACTGCAGTGATACAAAGTGTAAGGATCAGGAATTCTACGCATCCTGTACAGGTTACACTTACACAGTATTATCTCCCACTGGAAAAGCTTGTTTATTATTATCTAAGCCTAGCAAGTAACTCAGATTTACTTCTGAACTATCTGGGCATACAAAGCTTTACAAATTGATTACTTTCTGTTGAACCTTTATTTCTAAAGGACTGACATGGATTGGTTTTTTTTCCAAGTTTTTACTAGAAGTATCCTATTTAGACTATCACAAACTATTTGATGATTTTCCATCTAATAAAAACAACCAGGATTCCTGAATATCTAACTTACGTAGTCTAGGGAAGCTCTAGATTATAATTATAAGTATGAATTTCATAGTTACATCGTTGTTCATCATGAATTATGAGAGTTGGTCAGTCATAGGAAAGTGAGATGAGAAAACCATTGATATCCAAGGTTTCTTTGGGGGACAGAAGTATGGCCTGTGGCAGAATACTTGACTTAGCATGCACAAAACCCTGGGTTTGATTCCTCAGTACCACATATACTGGAAAAGCTGGAAGTGGTGCTGTGGCTTAAGTGATAAAGTGCTAGTCTTCAGAAAGGAAATTTTAAAAAAAGGTTTCTTTCATGTTAATGTAGTAATTTCAGATCTCAGCCTCCTGGGTAGGAGGAGTTCAGGCATGAGCCACTGGTACCCAGATGAAGATGAAGTAAAGATTGCTAGCCTTTGAGAAATGCCTAGTGAGCTCTGCTTTTCTATTACTAAAAAATGCTGTTCGGGCTGTAAGTTTGGCCTTAGTGGTAGAGTGCTTGCCTAGCATGCATGAAGACCCAGGTTTGATTCCTCAGTACCACATACATAGAAAAAGTTAGAAATGGTGCTGTGGCTCAAGTGGCAGAGCGCTAGCCTTGAGGATAAAGCCCAAGGACAGTACTTGGGCCCTGAGTTCAAGCCCCAGGACTAGCAAAAAAAAAAAGAATGCTGTTCAACTGATAATGCTTTCCATAGATTTTTAGTTATCCAAAGCCCTTTATTTGAAATTAACAAAATTGAAAGAGGCTATATGGTTAGAAAATTTTTTTTATGGGAAGAATATGCTTCTAAAATTCAAAGTCAAAATTTTGAAACCAGATACTCTTTAATAATAATGTATTACAGGTTTATATACTTACATGTTTACCTGTGTAGGTTTCTTCAGTTACTGGCGTGGCAATTTGGCAAATGTTTTCAGGTATTTTCCAAAACAAGCTCTAAATATTGCTTTCAAGGACAAATACAAACAACTTTTCATGTCGGGAGTTAAAGAAAAACAGGTATCTATATTTCACTTTCTCTAATAATTTGTAAGAAAGTGTTGCATTTAGCTGGGCGCAGTGGCTCATACCTGTAATCCTACCTACTCTGGAGGCTGGAGATCTGAGGATCTTGGTTCAAAGCCAGCCCAAGCACTAAAGGTTGCAAGACTCTGATCTCCAATTAATCTCTAGAGAAGGGGAAGTGGGGCTGTGGCTCCAGGGGTAGGGCCATAGCCTTGAGCTGGAGAGCTCAGGGACAGTGCCCAGTCCCAGAATTCAAGCCCCATAGACCCTCCTCCATATCTCCCCCCAAGAAAACAAAAATCATTGCATTTGTCTTGTGTTATTTTATTTGTGGAGAAGTGTTTTAATGATGGAAATAATAAAATAAGGGGGGCTGAGAATGTGACTTAGTGATAGGGTGCTTGCCTAGCATGCATGAGCCCTGGGTTGGATTTCTCGGCACCACATAAACAGAAAAAAACTGGAAGTAGTGTGGTAGCTGAGGTGCTAGAGTGCTAGCCTTGAGCAAAAGAAACTCAGAAACAGTGCCCAGGCTCTGAGTTCAAGTCTCAGGAATGGCAAAAAAAAAAGTAGTGAGTGTTAGACTTGAGAGAAAAAGCTCAGAGTGCCCAGTTTCTCCCTGAGTTTAAAACCTACTACCAAAAAGATATAAACATATGATAGATAGATAGATAGATAGATAGATAGATAGATAGATAGATAGATAGATAGATAGATAGATAGATGGATGGAATTCTGTTAGCTTTAAAAGTTTCATTGAAGCCCGGATAGGTGGCTCATGCCTGTAATCCTATAATCCTAGCTCTCAGGAGGCTGAAATCTGAGGATCAAGGTTCAAAGTCAGCCCTGGCACAAAAGGACCAGTTAACCTCAAGAAAATAGGAAGTGGGGCTTGGCTCAAGTGTAGGGCAGGAGTCTTGAACTGAAGATCTCAGGGATAATACTCAAGCCCAGGGGTTGGGTGATGGCCTTGAGCTGAAGAGCTCAAACAGCTCCGAGGGTAAGTTTATGCCCATGACCCACCAAAAAAAATTTTCCTTAAATTTCTTATATCTTTAAAAATAGAGAAATCTTTTTGTTGGTAAGTGTAATTTTCAGCTTATAATTATTGATTTTTCTTAAGCATGAAACCTAATCAAGAAATACATATTTCCTATCACTAAGGTAATTTATTTCCTAAAAAATGAAATTATTTCTTCTTTGTGAATCAGTATGTGTTTAGCTGCTATTAAAATGTGTGGGAAGACCAAATCATCAGTAGGAAAATGATACATTTAAGGTGGAAGATTCTGTTTTTTTTTAATTGAAAACACTTTTTATTTTGCAAGCTGCATAAATTACATATTATTTGTCCTGATTTTCTGTTTGTATATGTCCAATACACTATAATTACCTACATTATTTCCAAGGTATTTCTCTCTCCCTGACAAAATCTCCTTTCCCTCCCTCTATTAATCCTTTCTGTCTTCTTGCTCCTCATTCCTACCTCAACTATGCTATTGGAGCAGGTACTTGAAAAGCAACTACTGAGTTGAGTGCTGGTGGCTCATGCTCTAATCCTAGCTACTTGGAAGACTGAGATCTGTGGATTGTGGTCAGCAAAGGCAGAAAATACTGAGATTCTTACTAACTAGATCTAGGACTGGGAGTTTGGCCTAGTGGTAGAGTGCTGCTTAGCATGGACCCAGGTTTGATTCCTTGGTACCACATACATAGAAAAAGCTGGACGTGCTGTTGTGGCTCAAGTGATAGAACTCTAGCCTTGAAAAATTCCAAGTATAGTGTTCAGGCCTTGAGTTCAAGCTCCAGGACTGGCAAAAAAAAGCTAAATCTAAAGGTGTGGCTCAAATTGTAGAGCACCAGTCTCAAGCAAAAAAAGCCAACCAAGAGTGTAAGGCCTTTTGTTCAAGCCCCAGTATTAGAACTCACACATAGGGGTATCAATGTATAAGAAGTAATGCTCCTACTATCTGGCAAATATAACTGTAACCCCTCTATACATTAATATAAAAAATAAAGAATTCACACATAAAAATAAATTAAAACTGTGCAACATTTGTTTCCTTTAATTTTATTTTCTTAAATTTATTTAATTTATTTTTTGGTCAGTCATTGGTACATGAACTCTGGGCCAGGCCCCCATCCCTGAGCTCAAGTCTAGCACTGTACCACTTGCACCACAGCACCACTTGTGATTTTCTGGTGGTTAATTGGAGATGAGAGTCTCATACACTTTTGTGCCAGGGTTGGCTTTGAACTGCAATCCTCAGCTCTCATCCTCTTGAGTAGCTAGGATTACAGGCATGAACCACTGGCGTCTGGCTTGCTTTAATTTCCTTTTGTACTCATTTCTTTTTTCATACATTTATTTCATTTAAAATATTTATCAAATGCTTTTCACTGCCTTTTATGTTGCAGGCCCCAAAGGCAACAAAGAAAATTCTCTGGAGTTAGAATTCGATTTGGATTAGGGTTCTGGCACTGTTTGTTTAGTTCTGTTTGTTTTTCAGAATCACTTCTCTAATTTCGCTAGTTTCCTCATCTGAAAATTAGATATAATGATATCAACTGCAAACTTTTTCTAGCCAGTCCTGGGGCTTGAACTCAGGGCCTAGGCAATGTTCCTGAGCTCTCTCTACTTGAAGCTGGCACTTTACCACTAAGACACACACCACGTCCGGTTTTTTCTGTGTATGTGGTACATACACAGGGCTTTGTGCATGCTAGGTAAGCACATTACCACTAGGCCATGCTTTGGGCCTCTACTACATACTTTTATTGTGAGGTTTATATGAGTTTATATTTGAGGTGCTAAGCATAATATTTTGAAAAAATTAATGAACAAGCCATTTGAGACTGGTCAATTAAAAATTTTTGTAAAGCATGAGAGCTTCTAAGATACCATCAGACATACACATATATCATATATGAATTGTTGTAGTAGAAAGAGGATAAACAGGAAGAGAGCCTTGTTTTTTTTTGCCAGTCACGGGGCTGTAACTCAGGGCCTGAAAACTATCCTTGGGCTTTCTCAAAGCTAGAGCTCTACCACTTAAGCCACAGCACCACTTGCAGCTTTTTCTATGTATGTGGTACCAAGGAATTGAACCCAGATCTTTGTGCATGCTAGGCAAGTACTCTACCACCAGGCCAAACTCCAGAACCTTGAAGAGGGCCTTTTTTTTTCTTTTTGCCAGTCCTGAGCTTGAGCTCAGGGCCTGAGCTCTGTCCTTGGACTTTATCAAGGCTAGAGCTCTTCCACTTGAGCCTCAGCACCACTTCCAGCTTTTTTCTATGTATATGGTACCGAGGAGTTGAACCCAGGTCTTTGTGCATGCTAGGCAAGCACTCTACCACTAGGCCAAACTCCCGGCCCCAAGAGAGCCTTTTTATTGAAGAAAATGATCTTAAAATTTGTCAAATCTTAGGAGTAACATGGACATCCACATTTAGAAAGCTTTAAAGACCCCAAGCAAGATCAATTTACAAAATAATACTCAGAGCCACATTATAATTACATTAAGTCAAACCCAAACACTCTTGAAAGCATCCAGAAAGAAGAAAGTCATGTATAAGAGCCCTTATAAACCTATGAATGGGATTGGGATAAGACCTAAGTTTGCCTCACAAACATGAGGCCCTGAGTTTAAACCCCAGAAATGCAAAGTGTTTTTTTTAAACTTATATGAATAGAATTCTCAGTAAAACTATCATTAATCTACTGTTATCTGTTCTATCACACACACACACACACACACACACACACACACACACACACACACACACACACACACACACACACACACACACACCAGGCACTGGTGGCTCATGCCTGTAATCTTAGCTACTGAAGAGGCTGAGATCTGAGATTTGCTATTTTAAACCTAGCCTGACAGGGCAGGGGGAAATTCCATACAATTCTTACTTCCAATTAAATGAAAAAGGGGATTAAATGAAATTAAAGGACTCTAGCATCATAAAAGCATGCAGGTGCAAATGTCATTGGAAAAGGAAAACACAAATTGAGAATATTCTAATAATGTAAAGATTATATATACATTATTTTTTTCAGTATTGGGGATTGAACACAGTAGCTAGACAAGCAAGGTCTACCACTTGAGTCATGCCCCTGGCCCTAGTTTGTTTTTCATTTATGGTCTCACACTTTTACCTGGACAGCCTCTGATTACAATCTTTTAATTCTAGTGTATCAGCATCTAAACTGCATCTTACCTGAGGAGATAGAGTTGGGCTAGGTAGAAAGAAGAGTAATATAATGGTGACACTGATCAAAAGGCATTGAATGCGTAAAGTGGCATGTTGGATTGTACAACTGTTGAGAGATGATGATTTAATAAAAAAAACTAAGCAAACTATCTTCCAGTGTTACAGGCATTACCTAACATGTGTGAGGCCTTGTATACCATTCCCAACATTACAAAAAAGATTACACAGGTCTGAGGATATGTAGGAAAATATTTTAGGTAATATGGTATGCAGAATTTCAGACTTTTGTTTTATAAAAGCAGCTTGTAGCCACACTATGGTGTCTCTTGCCTGTAATCCTAGCTTCTCAGAAGGCTGAAATCTGAAGATCAAAGTTCAAAGCAAGCTTGGGCAGGAAAGTCCATGAGATTCTTACCTCCAATTAAACACTAAAAAGCCAGAAGTGGATCTGTGGCTCAAGTAATAAAGTGCTAACCTTAAGTAAAAATGCTTAAGGATAACTCCCAAGCCTTGAGTTCAAGCACCAGGATTGGCATACACACATAAAACAAATGCCTTGTAAATCTAGTTTTATTTTGTGAAATAAGGAGTTTATAGATATTTTTAACTAATTCTGTAACTAAAGTCTATTTATTATGTTTCAGTTCTGGAGGTGGTTTTTGGCAAATCTGGCTTCTGGTGGAGCTGCTGGGGCAACATCCTTATATGTAGTATATTCACTGGATTTTGCTCGAACCCGGTTAGGTGTTGATTTTGGAAAAGGTATGAGATTTTTATAAGTATTCTTTCTGTTATGTATTATGGAAGTATGCTGTATCATTATTGTTGCTGGATATAGTCTAAAAGTTTTATTCCCAACAAGTTTAGAGTTACAGGGTCAAACTATGTGACTTTTCAAAAAATGTTTCCTTATAAAAGACAGGAATTAGATCATTACAATGAAAGGCTAGACACAAAGACTGCATATAACTTGGTTTCTTTTTTTTTCTCTGAGATCTCATCCTGTATCTTAATCTTGTCTCTAATATGGTTACACTTAATTGGTTTGTACAGGTGATTCCCTTTTCTTTTTCCCAGGTTTTTTTTTCCTAGTAACTTCTGCCAACTTTAGCGGAATGTCTCATTTCAGATTGCTTGAATTAGATTTTTATGATAAACTAATAACTTCAGTTCATTTTTGTAAACTTCTACAAGAAATCTGGATTATACTTTTAAAAAATCGGAGATTCTTGTTTGTATCTTCATGTTAAATTTTAAGTTGGCAGTTTCAGTATTTGGTTCACTTTGATTAAAATGTATATTTAATATATAGTATTACTAATAGTTTCAAATGCTTTTATTTTTAGGTCCTGAAGAGAGACAGTTCAAAGGCCTAGGTGACTGTATTATTGAAGTAGTAAAATCAGATGGAATTATTGGCTTATACCAAGGATTTGGTGTTTCAGTTCAGGGCATTATTGTGTATCGAGCCTCTTACTTTGGAGCTTATGACACAGTTAAGGTAAATTGAGGACTCTAACTTCTATATATTAGATGAGTGATTTATTTCTTTTTATTGTTCTAATTGTAATATATTCAGCATATATGATCCTTTTTATCTTTTTTTTTTGCTGGTACTGGGGCTTGAAGTAAAGGAGAGGGATCTCTCCCTCAACCTCTTTGTGCTCAAGGCTAGCGCTTTAATACTTGAGCCACCGTGTCATTTCTGGCTTTTTCTGAGTAGTTTATTGAAGAGAAGAATCTCATGGACTTTTTGGCAGGGCTGGCTTTAAACCTCAGTCCTCAGATATCAGCCTCCTGAGTATCTAGGATTCTAGGCATGAGCAACTGGCGCTTGGCCTTTATGATCCTTTCATATAAATTTTTCAATGATAAAATAAAAGAGAGGGTATTCTATTTACTCATGCCTAATTGCCATACCTGATTGAATTTTAAATATAGTGTGGATCTTTATATATAAAATATATATCAAAGTATCAGGCCTCTGTGATATTTTCACTGTTTGTACATCATGTTGCTAGTGGAAATTATAACTAATTAAGCCTATATACTACTTAAAATCTTTCCATAAAGACATCTAACATTTCATATTTTACTTTAACATTATGACATAGATGTTTATTACTTTTTTTGTGCCAGTCCTGGGGCTTGAACTTAGGGCCTAAATACTGTCCTTGGACTTTCTCAAAGCTAGACCTTTACCTCTTTAGCCACAGCACCATTTCTGGCTTTTTCTATATATGTGGTACCAAGGAATTGAACCCCGGGTCTTCATGCATGCTAGGCAAGCACTCTACCACTAGGCCAAACTCCCAGCCCAGTTTATTACTTTTTTACATGGAAATTATCAATTTACTATTATAGTCATGGGAAATGTGGAAGGTTTAGTTAATTAATTAAATGCTACTGTAACTTGGTTATCTACTGGATAGCGTTAGATTCTGTGTTTTGTTCTCTAGATTGTCTTGTTTTTTGCCTATTTATTTCAGATTTTAATAACACTTCCTTTAAGGAAAAGAAAGATCATGTTAATGGCTACTGTTTTGAACTACTAGTTTTAGAAATCTTATACTGTTTAAGTTCTGGAATAGCTTAAAAGTTCTATTTGGAGGACAGGTAGCCTGGGAATGGTTAAGTAATTTACTTAAAAAATAACAAGCAAGCCAGGTGCCAGTGGCACACACTTGTAATCCTAGCTAACTCAGGACACTGAGATCTGAGGATCACAGTTCATAGCCAGCTTGGGCACAAAAGTCTGTGAGACTCTTACCTCGAGTTAATCACCAGAAAACTGGAAGTGGCACTGTGGCTCAAGTGGTAGAATGCTAGCCTTGAGGTGAGGAGCTCAGGGACAACACCCAGGCCCATAGTTCATGCCCCAAGACCAACAAAAACAAGCAACAAGCAATAACCCTTTGTCTAAAGCACTGCAGCAAAATCCTTCCAAAGGGAAATAATGAAATTAATATTAGCATTACTTAGTATAATGTCGTTGAGTGCCATTTTTATTGTTGTCTAGAGAGATTAGTTTTAGCTTTTAGAGAAATAAATTGATAGAAGAATGTCTCTAGTACATGTACCTAATCACAGAAAATTTTATGTATACTCTTCCTCTGCTTTTCTCTGTTATCTCTGATAGTAGTTGTAAAATGTACAAATGTTTTTCATTAGATTAGAGATTTAAAGCTAATCATCAAATACCATCCGTTGATGAAAATAGCACTCATTCTTTAAATTTTTTTTTCTACTCCATAAAACTGAGTCATGGGAGATTTGCTTTGGTTACTGGCTGTTACATTCCCAGTTTTAGGTGCCATTAGTAACAAATCCCTTGTAAGATCAACTATGCTCATTTTTATAAATATACCTTGAAATTTAGTCATTCTTTTTGCATCTGCTGCTATTAAATCCAACTCAATGTATTGTATTTTACATATAATTATACCTCATACATTTATAAAAGTTCTTTTGACTTAAGAAGTTCAGATATTGGAGAAACTTAGTTACTTGATACATTTTTTCTTTTCTAGGGTTTGTTACCAAAACCAAAGGAAACCCTATTTCTTGTCCCCTTTATCATTGCTCAAATTGTGATTACATGTTCTGGAATACTGTCTTATCCCTTTGACACAGTTAGAAGACGTATGATAATGCAGGTATTTTATATTTAACTTGCAAACTTAGTTGAATAGTCTAGTACTAATGTACATTTGTAGTTTACTGAAATTTCAGAGATCTCTTCACTGAAAGATAAATAAAAATAAATAAATAATGTACAATTAAATTTTTATATAAGTGTTATATTCTTTTGCATCCTAAAATGGTATCAGCCAGCTGAGCTACTTATCTGGCATCAGAATAGAAATGTTTTCTGTTTCAGAAGCATACATTGCTTGGAGGGTAGAGGTGGATGGTAGAGATTGTGTAAATTATGTCTATCTTAAACTGGAATATTAAATTGAGTAGAATAAGTCCATTATCAAGCCATTGACAAAATTATTACTTATAGTTTATTTTGATAAAAGCAAACATATCTGAATACTTACTATAGGATACATTTTGGTAACATTTTGCCAGTCCTGGGGCTTGAACTCAGGGCCTGAGCACTGTCCTTGGGCTTTCTCAAGGCTAGTGCTATACTATTTGAGCCACAGCACCACTTCTGGCTTTTCTATGCATGTGGTACTAAGGAATCTAACCCAGGTCTTTGTGCATGCTAGGCAACCACTCTACCACTAGTCAAAACCCCTGGCCCTATTTTTTTTTGTCAGTCGTGGGGCTTGAACTCTGGGCCTGGTCACTGTCGCTGAGCTCTTCAGCTCAAGGCTAGTACTCTACCACTTGAGCCACAGTACCACTTTTGGTTTTCTAGTGATTACTTGGAGATAAGAATCTTACAGACCTTCGTGTCTGGGCTGGCTTTGAACCTCGATCCTCAGATCTCAGCCTCCTGAGTAGCAAGATTACAGGAGTGAGCTATTAGCACCCAGCAAAAGCTATGAATGTTTCTAATCACTAGGTAAGATATGTCTACTAACTCAGCATAGTGTTACTTTTATCTATCCTTAGTGCTGATAGAAAGCAGTCTTAAAAGATATCAGGATAATACAGAAGTTTTTTTCTTTCTTTATACAGAGTGGTGAGTCTGAACAGCAATATAAAGGAATCTTAGACTGCTTTATGAAAATATACCAGCATGAGGGAATTGGTGCATTTTTCCGTGGTGCCTTCTCCAACATCCTTCGTGGTACAGGGGGTGCTTTAGTGTTGGTGTTATATGATAAATTTAAAGAATTCCTTAATATTGATATTGGAAGTAGTTCATCAGGAATCTGAAAAATGCATTAGTTATTAAGCATACAAAGTACAGCTATGTGATAGTGTATTTTGATAGTGTATTATTACTATCAATATTTCTTACAGTATATTAATTCTGTAATAAAGCATAAGTCTTTCAAGGATTTAAATATTAATAATTAGAAAAATGTGAATTTCCCTTCCATTGCACTCATTTTCAGTGAGAAATTTTACTTTTATGTAGAATATGTTGTTTCTGTTAATTTAAAATTCTTACATGTATGATCAAAAGTAAATTACATAATGCTGAAAGAAGCAACAGTCTCCTTTATTTATTTATTTATTTATTTATTTATTTATTTAGACAGTCCTGGGCTTAAGCTCAGAGCCTGAGCACTGTCCTTGGATTTTCTCAAGGCTAGAATTCTACCACTTGAGCCTCAGCACCACTTCAGGCTTTTTTCTATGTATGTGGTACTGAGAAATTGAACCTGGGTCTTTGTGCATGCTAGGCAAGCACCCTACCACTAGTCCAAATTCTTGGCCCCAACAGTCTCCTTTTTAAGGCTATTTATTTAATGTATGTTCTCATCTTTTAAAAATCACATGGTAGAACCAAGTGGGATGGCTCACATATGTAATCCTAGAGCTTAGGTAACTGAGATCAGAGGATGGAGGTTCAAAGCCATCCTGAGTATAAAAGTCCCTGAGACTTAACTTCAATTAGCCACCAGAAAACCAGAGGTGGTGCTGTGGCTCAAGTGGTAGAGCGCTAGCCTTAAGCTGAAGAGCTCAGGGATCTCACCCAGGCCCATAGTTCAAGCCTCTCGACAGAGAGAGGAGGCGGGGAGGGGGCAAGATATATATATATATATATATATATATATATATATATATATATATACACATACATACATATACATATACATATACATATACATATACATATACATATACATATATATATTTGGAAGGTGATATTTGGACACATCATTTCAAGAAGTTCCTTCTCCATACTTATTTTGCCAGTTTAGATATCTATTGACTTGTTCCTCAATGTGTATTTTAGGCAAGATGAATGAAGAGTAGATGTTTCTTTAAAATGCTGAGAATACTATTTAGTTACAATGCCACAACTGCCTACTTTTTGCCTCTTGAACCACAGCTCCATTGTTGTGTGTTGGTGGTTACTTAGAGAAAAGAGTGTTACTTTCCTTCTGGGGCTGGCTTCAAACTGCAATCCTCAAATCCCAGCCTCCTGAATAGCTAGAATTTATAGTTACTGGTACACAGCTGTGAGTACAGTTTTTATCAGAGTTGCTTTTGTTCAATTTTTAATTTTTTTATTGCAAAAAATTTTAATTTTAATTTTTTTTTGTATAGAGGGGTTACAGTTATATTCACCAGATAGTAGGTGCATTATTTCTCACACATTGATACCCCTTCTCATGTTTTTTCCCCATTTCCTTTCCTCCACTCCCTCCCAATCATCTTGTTTCCCCCTTCCCTTTCCTACTTCAAATAATCAAATAAATATATATACAATATACAAGGTAACAAGCTCAGATCAATAAAAGAGAAAAGAAATAACATAGTACATTAAGAACAACAATCACACAAGATAAACCTCTTGTTTCCATATTCTTTTTATTTGCCAGTCCTAGGGCTTGAACTCAGAGCCTGGGCACTGTCCTTGGTCACTTTTGCTCAAGGCTAGTGCTCTTCCACTTGAGCCACAGCACCACTTCTGGCCTTTTCTGTGTATGTGAAACTGAGGAATCAAGCCCACGGCTTCATGCATGCTAGGGCTAGGCAAGCACTCTACCTCTAGGCCATACTCCAGGCCTCTTTTTTTTCTTTTGGCCCGACCTGAAGCTGAAACTCAGGGCCTGAGCACTGTCCTTGGGCTTTCTCAAGGCTAGAGCTCTACCACTTAAGCCACAGCTTCACGTCCGGCTTTTTCTGTGTATGTGGTACCAAGGGAACAAACCTGGGTCTTTGTGCATGCTAGCCAAACATTCTACCTCTAAGCCAAACTCCCAGCCCCCAGACCCCCCCCCTATTTTTTTGTTTTAATATACACATGGATAAATACTTGTAGGAATAAGTTGGTGTGTTTAGGTGTGTAATGCTACCCAATTTACAGTGCCAAAATCCACATGTCCTTATGCTTGTAGCAGATGCAAACACATTAAAGGTACTTTACAGAAGATTCTTGCAACGTGTGATTAATACTCAAAAGCTGTTTCTTGGCTCACTTATTACTTAAAATTTAAGGATTTTTTTTCTGTAATGATGACTTTAAAGTATTTCTAGGAAGTACTTGCCCATATCTTACAGCTGAAATAAGGGATGGTGTAGTTTTTTTCCTCCAGTTAAAAATGAACCTATGAGACAGGTAGGACGAAATAAATACCAGATTGCTAATGTCTTAGGAAAAAAATATTTCTTCAGATGTTCAACCAGTCCTTTTCCACATTACACATCTGTTTGAAAAAGAACCAACACACAATTTATGGCACCAAAATGTATGAATTAGGAAATGAAAGACTGAACATCAATGAGCTAGGTCTTTAATGCTGAACAATAGAAAAAAAGCAGTAAAAATATAGAAGAACAAATGAATCAACAAAAGATATAAAATTAAAACCTCAAAAGCTCTTTCAGCAAACTGGTAGTGATAAGAACCAAAAGAAGAAGGGCTGGGAGTTTGGCCTAGTGGTAGATAGAGTGCTTGCCTGGCATGCATGAAGACCTGGGTTCAATTCCTGGTACTATATACATAGAAAAAGCCAGAAGTGGTACTGTGGCTGAAGTGGCAGAGCACTAGCCTTAAGCAAAATAAAGTCCAAGGACAGTGCTCAAGCCCTGAGTTCAAGCCACAGGACTGGCAAATAAAAGGAAAAAGAACCAAAAGAAGAAACACAATACATAATATTAAGAATGAAAAATATATGTCGGCACAGTGGCTCATGCCTGTAATCCTAACTACTCAGGAGGCTGAGATCTGAGGATAAGGTTCAAAGCCAGCCCACGCACAAAAGGACCTGAGACTCTTATCTCCAATTAACCTGAAGAAAAACAGGAAAAGGGGGCTTGGTCAAGGGTAGGGCAGTAGCCTTGAGCTGAAGAGGTCAGGGACAACACCCAGGACCCAGGGGTAGGATGCCCAGGCCAGTTCAAGCCCCATGAACCACAAAAATAAAAAACAAAGCAACAACAACAAAAAGTACGTGTAAGTACGTAAGTGTAACTCATAATCAATTTCATACCAACTAATTTGAAGATTTAGATTTACATAAAGCTTTAAACTTTTAAAATATAACCACTATCCGGAGCAGGGAGTTTGGCCTAGTGGTAGAATGCTTACCTAGCATGCACAAAGACCCAGGTTCGATTCCTTGGTACCACATACATAGAAAAAAGCCAGAAGTGGTGCTGAGGCTCAAGTGGTAGAGCTCTAGCCTTGAGAAAGTCCAAGGACAGTGATCAGGCCCTGAGCTCAAGCCCAGGACTGGCAAAAAAATCTATCTATCTATCTATCTATCTATCTATCAATCATCTATGACCACTATCCAACAATCATGAAATAACTACAACACTAAATTTGACCAGTAATCATAAATCTACTCATAAGTTCCAGTCCAAGATGGTTTATATGCATACTTATAAAAACTTTATCAAAGAACATATTATAAAACGAAAGTCTAAAGAGTAATATATGAAAAAAAAACTTTATCAAAGTGGCAGGGAGTTTGGCCTAGTGTTAGAGTATTTCCCTAGTGTGCATGAAGCCCTGGATTCTATTCCTCAGTACCTCACACACAGAAAAAGTCAGAAGTGGTTCTGTGTATCAAGTGATAGAGGTGTAGCTTTGAGAAAGCCCAAGGACAGTTCAAGCCCCCCCCCCCAAAAAAAAAACTTCGTCTTCCATGCTACTAGTGGAATTTGGTGTCAAAAGGAAGAGTTAAAGTAGGAAAATGAAAGACTTACCCCCATTGGTGAATATCCTGTGTGTAATCACAAACCAAATCTACATCTCAACACTACTTCTGGCTTTCTTTTTTTTTTTTTTGGTTGGTCACGGGGCCTTGAACTCTGGACCTGGGTGTTGTCCCTGAGCTCTTCAGCTCAAGGCTACCACCCTACCCCTTGAGCCCATAGCACCACTTCCAGTTTTCTAGTGCTTGATTGGAGATAAGAGTCTCATGGTCTTTATTCCTTGGGTTGGGGAATGAACGATCCTCAGATTTCAGCTTCCTGAGTAGCTAGGATTATAGGCATGAGCCACCATGCCCAGCTCACTTTTTTTTTTCTGTGTATGTGATCTTGAGGAATGGAATGGAACCTTGGTCTAGATGCATGCTAATCCAGCCCTTTACCACTAGGCTGAACTCCCAACCCCAATTCATTATTTTTAGTAGAAATGATTTAATTATATACAGAATACAAAATAGTATCAATACTAAAGTCAAATTTTAACATAAAATATGGAAAACTGGTACTGCACTTTTAAAAACTAGACTGCCCTATTTTACTTCTAAAATCATTCTTAAACTAGTTTTAGGAATTTATACTTACTTTAACTTTATTTTGTAGTCAACTTCCTCAGACAAGAAAGACTGAATAAATCAAACCATTAAAAAAGGAAAAGTGAAGAATATTGATTTACCGATCCAGAGTAGCCTGTACAGACAACTGGCCCAAGATCTTCTCAATAGCTATATTGAAAATGAGGTATCAAAAATTCTGAGTTGATACTGAAAAGTGGTAATGCATGTTTTTTTTAAGTCATTGATTAAAATATGAGAACCGATTACCTCAAAATTACTAAGCAGATCCTCAGACAACTTTACTATTTTACAAAATACTAAGCTATAATAATGCCAGTAGCTTTCATATTAGTTATATGAAAAACATAGATTGGGGGCTGGGAGTTTGGCCTAGCGATAGAGTGCTTGCCTAGCATGCATGAAGACCCAGGTTAAATTCCTTAATACCACATACATAGAAAAGCCGGGAGTGGTGCTGTGGCTCAAGTTGTAGAGCACTAGCCTTGGGGAAAGGTCAAGAACAGTGCTCAAGCCCTGAGTTCAAGGCCCAGGACTGGCAAAGAAAAAATTAGTAACAACCAGTACAAGTCACAACAGCTCCCTTTTTATTTTTATTTTTTGTCAGTCCTGAGGCTTGAACTCTGGGCCTGGGTGCTCTCCATAAGGTATTCTGCTCAAACATTCTACCACTTTGAGCCACTTCTCCATTTCTGGTTTTCTGGTGGTTAATTTAATCAGAGATCAGCCCTGGCCGTTGCTGCCTGGAGCTGGCTTTTAAACCATGATCCTCAGATCTTAGCTTCTTTAGTAGCTCGCAGCTCCTGTTTAAAATGCACCACAGAGGGGAGGAAGGCGGTGAGCATTCATCCCGAGCGCCATCTGGTGGTAAGCAGAGGTTACTGAACCACGAATTGGTCTATGGCTGTGAGCATTTACCCAGAGCACCCTCTAGTGGGAAGCAGAGCTCACTGTGTCAAGGAGGGGTGGAGGGAGATGAGCACAGGCCCAGGGGGCCCTCTGGTGGGAAGCAGAGCACACTGCGTCACGTAAGGGAAAATGGTGGCTAAAATTTGCTCAGAATGCCATCTGGTGGGAAGCTGAGCTCACTATAACACAGAGGGGTGGAAGGCAGTGAGCACTCACCCAGAACTCCCTCTGGTGGGAAGGGGAGCTCACTGCTCCAAGGAGGGGTGAAAGTCTGTGAGCATTCACCCAGAGCGCCCTCTGGTGGAAATAGAGCTTACTGCACCACAGAGGAGTGTAGGGCGGTGATCATTCAGCCAGAGCGCCCTCTGGTGGCAAGCGGACCTCACTGCTCAACGGGGAGGGGGAAAGGCAGTGAGCATTCACCCAGAGTGCACGCTGCTAGCAAGCTGAGCTCACTGCACCACGGAGGGGAAGAGCAGGGTGAGTATTCACCCAGAGCACCCTCTGGTGTCAAGAGGAGCTCACTGCACCATGGGAGGTGGAAGGCACTGAGCATTCACCCACAGCGCCCTATGGTGTGAAGTGGAGATGCCTACAAAATGGATGGGTGTAGGGTGGTGAGCATTCACTCAGAGTGCCCTCTGGTGGCAAGTAGAGCTAATTGCATCATGGAGGGGAGTAGGGTGGTGAGCATTCACACAGGGCACCCTCTGGTGGCAAGCGATTTCACTGCATCATGGAGGGGAAGAGCATGGTGAGCATTCACCCAGAGCGCCCTCTGGTGGCAAGCAAAGCTCCCTGCTCCAGGGAGGGGTGAAAGGCGGTGAGCATTCACCCAGAGTGCCCTCTGGTGGCAAGCAGAGATCACTGCACAATGGGGAGGGGGGAAAAATGGTGAGCATTCACCCAGAGCATCCTCTGGTGGCAAGACGAGCTCACTGCACCATGAGGGGAGGTAGGTGGTGAGCATTTTCCTGAGCGCCCTCTGGTGGGAAGAGGACTTCACTGCAACTGCAACACGGCATGGGGGGGGCGGTGAGCATTCACCCAGAGTGCCCTCTGGTGGGAAGCAGAGCACACTGCACCACGTAAGGGAAAAGGGTGGTGAGCATTTGCCCGGAGCGCCCTCTGGTGGGAAGAGGAGCTCACTGCATTACAGAGGGGTGGAGGGAGATGAGAACGGGCTCAGGGTGCCCCCTGGTGGGAAGGGGAGCTCACTGTTCGAAGGAGGGGTGAAAGGCGGGGAGCATTCACCCAGAGCACCCTCGGGTAGCAAGCAGAGCTCACTGCTGCACGGAATTGCGGAGGGTGGTGAGCATTCACTCAGAGTGCCCTCTGGACACAAGCGGAGCTCACTGCACCACATAGAAGGGTGAAAGGCGGTGAGCAATCATTCAGGGTGCCCACTGGTGGCAAGTGGATTTCACTGCATCACGGAGGGGAAGAGGGCAGTGAGCATTCACCCAGAGCACCCTCTGACGGGAAGGGGAGCTCCCTGCTCCACGGAGGGGTGAAAGGTGGTGAGCATTCACCCAGAGCGCCCTCTGGTGGCCAATGGAGCTCAGTGTACCATGGAGGGGAGGAAGGCAGTGAACATTTTCCCAGAGCACCCTCTGGTGGGAAGAGGAGTTCACTGCAACAACGCGGGGGAGGTGGGGGCAGGCTGTGAGCATGCACCCAGAGCACCCTCTGTGGGAAGCAGAGCACACTGCAGCATGTAAGGGAAAAGGGTTGTGAGCATTCACCCAGATGCAGCTCACTGCACCACAGAGGAGTATAGTGCGGTGATCATTCAGCCAGCGTGCACTCTGCTGGCTAGACGATATCATTGCACCTTGGAGGGGAATAGCATGGTGAGCATAAACCCAGAGCGCACGCTGGTGGCAAGACGAGCTCACTGCACCACAGAGGGGAAGAGGGGGTTAAGCATTCAACCAGAGTGCCCTCTGGTGGCAAGAGGAGCTCACTGCACAACGGAGGGGAAGAGCATGGTGAGCATTCACTCAGAGCGCCCTCTGGTGGAAAGAGGAGCTCAATGCACCACGGAGGGGAAAAGCATGGTGAGCATTCACCCAGAGCGCCCTCTGGTGGCCAGAGGAGCTCACTGCACCCGGAGGGGAAGAGCATAGTGAGCATTCACTCAGAGCGCCCTCTGGTGGCCAGAGGAGCTCACTGCACCCGGAGGGGAAGAGCATGGTGAGCATTCACTCAGAGCGCCCTCTGGTGGGAAATGGAGCTCACTGTACCACAGAGGAGTGTAGGGCGGTGATCATTCAAACAGTGCGCCCTCTGCTGGCTAGAAGATCTCACTGCACCTCGGAGGGGAAGTGCATGGTGAGCATACTCCCAGAGCGCGCTCTGGTGTCAAGAGCAGCTCATTGCACCACGGAGGGGAAGAGCATGGTGAGCATTCACCCAGAGCGCCCTCTGGTGGCAAGACAAGTTCACTGCACCAAGGAGGGGGAGTGGAGGCTCAGCATTCACTCAGAGAGCCCTCTGGTGACAAAACAATCTCACTTCACCAAGGAGAGGAAGAGCATGATGAACATTCGACTAGTGCGCCCTCTCGTGGCAAGATGAGCTCACTGAACCACGGAGGGGAAGATCATGGTGAGCATTCACTCAGAGCGCCCTCTGGTGGCAAGACGAGCTCACTGCACCGCAGAGGGGAAGGACATGGTGAGCATTCACCCAGAGTGCCCTCTGGCGGGAAATGCAGCTCACTGCACCACAGAGGACTATAGGGTGGTGATCATTCAGAAAGATCGCCCTCTGGTGGGAAGACCAGCTGACTGCACAACGCAGAGCGCCCTCTGGTGGAAAGAGGTGCTCAATGCACCACGGAGGGGAAAAGCATGGTGAGCATTCACTCAGAGCGCCCTCTGGTGGAAAGAGGTGCTCAATGCACCACGGAGGGGAAGAGCATGGTGAGCATTCACTCAGAGCGCCCTCTGGTGGAAAGAGGTGCTCAATGCACCATGGAGGGGAAAAGCATGGTGAGCATTCACCCAGAGCGCCCTCTGGTGGCCAGAGGAGCTCACTGCACCTGGAGGGGAAGAGCATAGTGAGCATTCACTCAGAACGCCCTCTGGTGGGAAATGGAGCTCACTGTACCACAGAGGAGTGTAGGGCGGTGATCATTCCAACAGTGCGCCCTCTGCTGGCTAGAAGATCTCACTGCACCTTGGAGGGGAAGAGCATGGTGAGCATACTCCCAGAGCGCGCTCTGGTGTCAAGAGCAGCTCATTGCACCACGGAGGGGAAGAGCATGGTGAGCATTCAACCAGAGAGCCCTCTGGTGGGAAGACCAGCTCACTGCACCAAGGAGGGGAACCGCAAGGTGAGCATAAATCCAGAGCGCCCTCTGGTGAGAAAATTACCTCACTGTATCACAGAGGGGTATAGGGCGGGGATCATTCAGCCAGGGCGACCTCTGGTGGCAAGCGGAGCTCACTGCACCAAGGAGGGGAACACCATGGTGAGCATGCTCCCAGCGCGCCCTCTGGTGGCGAAATGAGCTCACTGCACCACCGAGGGGAGGAGGGGCATGAGCATAAACCCAGAGCGCCCTCTGGTGGGAAATGGAGCTCACTGCACCACAGAGAAGTGTAGGGCGGTGATCATTCAGCCAGCCTGACCTCTGCTGGCTCGACGATCTCACTGCCCCTTCGAAGGGAAGAGCATGGTGATCATTCACCCAGAGCGCCATCTGGTGGCAAGAGGAGCTCACTGCACCACGGAGGGGAAAAGCATGATGACCACTCACACAGAGCGCCCACTGGTGGGAAATGGAGCTCACTGTACCACAAGGAGTGTAGGGCGGTGATCATTCACCAGGGCAACTCTGGTGGCAAGCGGAGCACACTGCACCAAGGAGGAGAACACCCTGGTGAGGATAATCCCAGAGTGCCCTCTCGTGGCAAGTGTAGCTCACTGCACCACGGAGGGGAAGAGCATGGTGAGCATTCACCCAGAGCGCCCTCTAGTGAGACGATCATTTCACTGCACCCCGGAGGTGAAGGGCATGGTGAGCATTCACCCAGAGCTCCCTTTGGTGGGAAATTTAGCTCACTGCACCACAGAGGACTGTAGGGTGGTGATCATTCAGCCAGATGGCCCTCTGGTGGGAAGACCAGCTGACTGCACAACGCAGGGGAAGCGCATGGTGAGCATTCACCCAGAGAACCCTCCGATGGCAAGATGAGCTCACTGGTCCTTGGAGGGGAAGACCATGGTGAGCATTCACCCAGATCTCCCTCTGCTGGCAAGATGAGCTCACTGCACCATGGAGGGGAGGAGGGGGGTGAGTAGTCACCCAGAGCGCCCTCTGATGGCAACATAGGCTCACTTCATCACGGAGGGGAAGAGCATGGTGAGCATTGACCCAGAGCGCCCTCTGGTGGGAAATGGAACTGACTGCACCATGGAGGGGAAGAGCATGGTGAGCATTCCCCAGAGCGCCATCTGGTGGCAAGACGAGCTCACTGCACCACGGAGGGGGAAAGCATGATGACCATTCACCCAGAGCGCTCTCTTCTGGGAAATGGAGCTCACTGCACCACAGAGGAGTGTAGGGCGGTGATCATTCAGCCAGGGCATCCTCTGCTGGCTAGAAGATCTCACTACACCTTGGAGGGGAAAAGCATGGTGAGCATACTTCCAGAGCACCCTCTGGTGTCAAGAGGAGCTCAATGCACCACGGAGGGGAAGAGCATGGTGAGCATTCACCCAGAGCGCCCTCTGGTGGGAAGACAAGCTCACTGCACCATGGAGGGGAAGAGGGACCTGAGTATACAAGCAGCCCGCCCTCCGGTGGCAAGTGTAGCTCATTGCACCTCAGAGGGGAAGAGCATGGTGAGCATTAACCCAGATCGCCCTCTGGTGGCAAGACATGCTCACTGCACCAAGGTGGGGAAGAGGGAGTTGAGCAAACACCAAAAGCACCCTCTGGTGGCCAGATGAGCTCACTGCACCACAGAGGGGAAGAGCATGGTGAGTATTAACCCAGAGTGCCCTCTGGTGGGTAGCGGAGTTCACTGCATCATGAAGGGGAAGAGCATGGTGAGCATTCACCCAGAGGGCCCTCTGGTGGGTAGCGGAGTTCACTGCATCATGAAGGGGAAGAGCATGGTGAGCATTCACCCAGAGGGCCCTCTGGTGGGTAGCGGAGTTCACTGCATCATGAAGGGGAAGAGCATGGTGAGCATTCACCCAGAGGGCCCTCTGGTGGGAAATGCAGCTCACTGCACCACAGAGGAGTATAGTGCGGTGATCATTCAGCCAGCTCGCCCTCTGCTGGCTAAACGATATCATTGCACCTTGGAGGGGAATAGCATGGTGAGAATAAACCCAGAGCGCACTCTGGTGGCAAGACGAGCTCACTGCACCAGAGGGGAAGAGGGGGTTAAGCATTCAACCAGAGCGCCCTCTGGTGGCAAGAGGAGCTCACTGTACAATGGAGGGGAAGAGCATGGTAAGCATTCACTCAGAGCGCCCTCTGGTGGAAAGAGGAGCTCAATGCACCACGGAGGGGAAAAGCATGGTGAGCATTCACCCACAGCGCCCTCTGGTGGCCAGAGGAGCTCACTGCACCCGGAGGGGAAGAGCATGGTGAGCATTCACTCAGAGCGCCCTCTGGTGGCCAGAGGAGCTCACTGCACCCGGAGGGGAAGAGCATGGTGAGCATTCACTCAGAGCGCCCTCTGGTGGGAAATGGAGCTCACTGTACCACAGAGGAGTGTAGGGCGGTGATCATTCAGAAAGATCGCCCTCTGCTGGCTAGAAGATCTCACTGCACCTTGGAGGGGAAGAGCATGGTGAGCATACTCCCAGAGCGCGCTCTGGTGTCAAGAGCAGCTCACTGCACCACGGAGGGGAAGAGCATGGTGAGCATTCACCCAGAGCGCCCTCTGGTGGCAAGAGAAGTTCACTGCAACATGGAGGGAACAGGGACCTGAGTATACAAGCAGCGCGCCCTCCGGTGGCAAGTGTAGCCCATTGCACCTCAGAGGGGAAGAGCATGGTGAGCATTAACCCAGAGTGCCCTCTGGTGGGTAGCGGAGTTCACTGCATCATGAAGGGGAAGAGCATGGTGAGCATTCACCCAGAGGGCCCTCTGGTGGGTAGCGGAGTTCACTGCATCATGAAGGGGAAGAGCATGGTGAGCATTCACCCAGAGGGCCCTCTGGTGGGAAATGCAGCTCACTGCACCACAGAGGAGTATAGTGCGGTGATCATTCAGCCAGCTCGCCCTCTGCTGGCTAAACGATATCATTGCACCTTGGAGGGGAATAGCATGGTGAGAATAAACCCAGAGCGCACTCTGGTGGCAAGACGAGCTCACTGCACCAGAGGGGAAGAGGGGGTTAAGCATTCAACCAGAGCGCCCTCTGGTGGCAAGAGGAGCTCACTGTACAATGGAGGGGAAGAGCATGGTAAGCATTCACTCAGAGCGCCCTCTGGTGGAAAGAGGAGCTCAATGCACCACGGAGGGGAAAAGCATGGTGAGCATTCACCCACAGCGCCCTCTGGTGGCCAGAGGAGCTCACTGCACCCGGAGGGGAAGAGCATGGTGAGCATTCACTCAGAGCGCCCTCTGGTGGCCAGAGGAGCTCACTGCACCCGGAGGGGAAGAGCATGGTGAGCATTCACTCAGAGCGCCCTCTGGTGGGAAATGGAGCTCACTGTACCACAGAGGAGTGTAGGGCGGTGATCATTCAGAAAGATCGCCCTCTGCTGGCTAGAAGATCTCACTGCACCTTGGAGGGGAAGAGCATGGTGAGCATACTCCCAGAGCGCGCTCTGGTGTCAAGAGCAGCTCACTGCACCACGGAGGGGAAGAGCATGGTGAGCATTCACCCAGAGCGCCCTCTGGTGGCAAGAGAAGTTCACTGCAACATGGAGGGAACAGGGACCTGAGTATACAAGCAGCGCGCCCTCCGGTGGCAAGTGTAGCCCATTGCACCTCAGAGGGGAAGAGCATGGTGAGCATTAACCCAGAGTGCCCTCTGGTGGGTAGCGGAGTTCACTGCATCATGAAGGGGAAGAGCATGGTGAGCATTCACCCAGAGGGCCCTCTGGTGGGTAGCGGAGTTCACTGCATCATGAAGGGGAAGAGCATGGTGAGCATTCACTCAGAGCGCCCTCTGGTGGGAAATGGAGCTCACTGTACCACAGAGGAGTGTAGGGCGGTGATCATTCAGAAAGATCGCCCTCTGCTGGCTAGAAGATCTCACTGCACCTTGGAGGGGAAGAGCATGGTGAGCATACTCCCAGAGCGTGCTCTGGTGTCAAGAGCAGCTCACTGCACCACGGAGGGGAAGAGCATGGTGAGCATTCACCCAGAGCGCCCTCTGGTGGCAAGACAAGTTCACTGCAACATGGAGGGAACAGGGACCTGAGTATACAAGCAGCGCGCCCTCTGGTGGCAAGTGTAGCCCATTGCACCTCAGAGGGGAAGAGCATGGTGAGCATTAACCCAGATCGCCCTCTGGTGGCAAGACATGCTCACTACCCCAAGGTGGGGAAGAGGGAGTTGAGCAAACACCCAAAGCACCCTCTGGTGGCCAGTTGAGCTCACTGCACCACGGGGGGGAAGAGCATGGTGAGTATTAACCCAGAGTGCCCTCTGGTGGGTAGCGGAGTTCACTGCATCGTGAAGGGGAAGAGCATGGTGAGCATTCACCCAGAGGGCCCTCTGGTGGCAAGAGGAAGTTACTGCACCACGGTGGGAAAGAGCATGGTGAGCATTCACCCAGAGCGCCCTCTGGTGGGAAATGCAGCTCACTGCACCACAGAGGAGTATAGGGCGGTGATCATTCAGCCAGCGCGCCCTCTGCTGGCTAGACGATATCATTGCACCTTGGAGGGGAAGAGCATGGTGAGCATAAACCCAGAGCGCGCGCTGGTGGCAAGACGAGCTCACTGCACCACAGAGGGGAAGAGGGGGTTAAGCATTCAACCAGAGCGCCCTCTGGTGGCAAGAGGAGCTCACTACACAACGGAGGGGAAGAGCATGGTGAGCATTCACTCAGAGCGCCCTCTGGTGGAAAGAGGAGCTCAATGCACCACGGAGGGGAAGAGCATGGTGAGCATTCACCCAGAGCGCCCTCTGGTGGAAAGAGGTGCTCAATGCACCACGGAGGGGAAGAGCATGGTGAGCATTCACTCAGAGCGCCCTCTGGTGGAAAGAGGAGCTCAATGCACCACGGAGGGTAAAAGCATGGTGAGCATTCACCCAGAGCGCCCTCTGGTGGCCAGAGGAGCTCACTGCACCCAGAGGGGAAGAGCATGGTGAACATTCACTCAGAGCGCCCTCTGGTGGCCGGAGAAGCTCACTGCACCCGGAGGGGAAGAGCATGGTGAGTATTCACCCAGAGCGCCCTCTGGTGGCCAGAGGAGCTCACTGCACCCAGAGGGGAAGAGCATGGTGAGCATTCACCCAGAGCGCCCTCTGGTGGAAAGAGGTGCTCAATGCACCACGGAGGGGAAAAGCATGGTGAGCATTCACTCAGAGCGCCCTCTGGTGGGAAATGGAGCTCACTGTACCACAGAGGAGTGTAGAGCAGTGATCATTCAAACAGTGCGCTCTCTGCTGGCTAGAAGATCTCACTGCACCTTGGAGGGGAAGAGCATGGTGAGCATACTTCCAGAGCACCCTCTGGTGTCAAGAGGAGCTCAATGCACCACGGAGGGGAAGAGCATGGTGAGCATTCACCCAGAGAGCCCTCTGGTGGGAAGACAAGCTCACTGCACCATGGAGGGACGAGGGACCTGAGTATACAAGCAGCCCGCCCTCCGGTGGCAAGTGTAGCCCATTGCACCTCAGAAGGTAAGAGCATGGTGAGCATTAACCCAGATCGCCCTCTGGTGGCAAGACATGCTCACTGCACCAAGGTGGGGAAGAGGGAGTTGAGCAAACACCCAAAGCACCCTCTGGTGGTCAGATGAGCTCACTGCACCGCGGAGGGGAAGAGCATGGTGAGTATTAACCCAGAGCGCCCTCTGGTGGGTAGCGGAGTTCACTGCATCATGAAGGGGAAGAGCATGGTGAGCATTCACCCAGAGGGCCCTCTGCTGGCTAGACTATATCATTGCACCTTGGAGGGGAAGAGCATGGTGAGCATAAACGCAGAGCGCACTCTGGTGGCAAGACGAGCTCACTGCACCACAGAGGGGAAGAGGGGGTTAAGCATTCAACCAGAGTGCCCTCTGGTGGCCAGAGGAGCTCACTGCACCCGGAGGGGAAGAGCATGGTGAGCATTCACTCAGAGCGCCCTCTGGTGGAAAGAGGTGCTCAATGCACCACGGAGGGGAAAAGCATGGTGAGCATTCACCCAGAGCGCCCTCTGGTGGCCAGAGGAGCTCACTGCACCCGGAGGGGAAGAGCATGGTGAGCATTCACCCAGAGCGCCCTCTGGTGGAAAGAGGTGCTCAATGCACCACGGAGGGGAAGAGCATGGTGAGCATTCACTCAGAGCGCCCTCTGGTGGAAAGAGGTGCTCAATGCACCACGGAGGGGAAAAGCATGGTGAGCATTCACCCAGAGCGCCCTCTGGTGGCCAGAGGAGCTCACTGCACCCGGAGGGGAAGAGCATGGTGAGCATTCACTCAGAGCGCCCTCTGGTGGAAAGAGGTGCTCAATGCACCACGGAGGGGAAAAGCATGGTGAGCATTCACTCAGAGCGCCCTCTGGTGGGAAATGGAGCTCACTGTACCACAGAGGAGTGTAGAGCAGTGATCATTCAAACAGTGCGCTCTCTGCTGGCTAGAAGATCTCACTGCACCTTGGAGGGGAAGAGCATGGTGAGCATACTTCCAGAGCACCCTCTGGTGTCAAGAGGAGCTCAATGCACCACGGAGGGGAAGAGCATGGTGAGCATTCACCCAGAGAGCCCTCTGGTGGGAAGACAAGCTCACTGCACCATGGAGGGACGAGGGACCTTAGTATACAAGCAGCCCGCCCTCCGGTGGCAAGTGTAGCCCATTGCACCTCAGAAGGTAAGAGCATGGTGAGCATTAACCCAGATCGCCCTCTGGTGGCAAGACATGCTCACTGCACCAAGGTGGGGAAGAGGGAGTTGAGCAAACACCCAAAGCACCCTCTGGTGGTCAGATGAGCTCACTGCACCGCGGAGGGGAAGAGCATGGTGAGTATTAACCCAGAGCGCCCTCTGGTGGGTAGCGGAGTTCACTGCATCATGAAGGGGAAGAGCATGGTGAGCATTCACCCAGAGGGCCCTCTGCTGGCTAGACTATATCATTGCACCTTGGAGGGGAAGAGCATGGTGAGCATAAACGCAGAGCGCACTCTGGTGGCAAGACGAGCTCACTGCACCACAGAGGGGAAGAGGGGGGTTAAGCATTCAACCAGAGTGCCCTCTGGTGGCCAGAGGAGCTCACTGCACCCGGAGGGGAAGAGCATGGTGAGCATTCACTCAGAGCGCCCTCTGGTGGAAAGAGGTGCTCAATGCACCACGGAGGGGAAAAGCATGGTGAGCATTCACCCAGAGCGCCCTCTGGTGGCCAGAGGAGCTCACTGCACCCGGAGGGGAAGAGCATGGTGAGCATTCACCCAGAGCGCCCTCTGGTGGAAAGAGGTGCTCAATGCACCACGGAGGGGAAGAGCATGGTGAGCATTCACTCAGAGCGCCCTCTGGTGGAAAGAGGTGCTCAATGCACCACGGAGGGGAAAAGCATGGTGAGCATTCACCCAGAGCGCCCTCTGGTGGCCAGAGGAGCTCACTGCACCCGGAGGGGAAGAGCATGGTGAGCATTCACCCAGAGCGCCCTCTGGTGGAAAGAGGTGCTCAATGCACCACGGAGGGGAAAAGCATGGTGAGCATTCACCCAGAGCGCCCTCTGGTGGCCAGAGGAGCTCACTGCACCCGGAGGGGAAGAGCATAGTGAGCATTCACTCAGAGCGCCCTCTGGTGGAAAGAGGTGCTCAATGCACCACGGAGGGGAAAAGCATGGTGAGCATTCACCCAGAGCGCCCTCTGGTGGCCAGAGGAGCTCACTGCACCCGGAGGGGAAGAGCATAGTGAGCATTCACTCAGAGCGCCCTCTGGTGGGAAATGGAGCTCACTGTACCACAGAGGAGTGTAGGGCGGTGATCATTCAAACAGTGCGCCCTCTGGTGGGAAGACCAGCTGACTGCACAACGCACGGGAAGCGCATGGTGACCATTCACTCAGAGCACCCTCCGATGGCAAATGAGCTCACTGGACCCCGGAGGGGAAGACCATGGTGAGCATTCACCCAGATCGCCCTCTGCTGGCAAGCGGAGCTCACTGCGCCATGGAGGGGAACAGCATGGTGAGCATTCACCCAGAGCACCATCTGGTGGCATGACAAGCTCACTGCCCTCTGGTGGGAAATGGAGCTCACTGCACCACAGAGGAGTGTAGGGCGGTGATCATTCAGCCAGGGCGAACTCTGCTGGCTAGAAGATCTCACTGCACCCTGGAGGGGACGAGCATGGTGAGCATACTCCCAGAGCACCCTCTGGTGTCAAGAGGAACTCACTACAACATGGAGGGGAGGAGGGGAGGGAGTATTCACCCAGATCGCCCTCTGGTGGCCTCACGGGCTCACTGCATCACGGAGGGGAGGAGCATGGTGATCATTCACCCAGAGCGCCCTCTGGTGAGAAATGGAGCTGACTGCACCATGGAGGGGAAGAGCACGGTGAGCATTCCCCAGAGCGCCATCTGGTGGCAAGAGGAGCTCACTGCACCACGGAGGGAAAAAGCATGATGACCATTCACACAGAATGCCTCTGGTGGCAAGCCAATCTCCCTGCTCCAGGAAGGGGTGAAAGGCGCTGAGCATTCACCCAGAACGCCCTCTGGTGGAAAGAGGAGCTCACTGCACATCGGGGAGGGGGGCACATGGTGAGCATTCACCCAGAGCATCCTCTGGTGGGAAATGGAGCTACTACACCACGGAGGGGAAGAGCATTGTGAACATTCACCTAGAGTGCCCTCTGGAGGGAAATGGAGCTCACTGCACTGCGGAGGGGAAGAACATGATGAGCATTCACCCCGAGTGCCCTCTGGTGGCAAGACGAACTCACTGCACCACAGAGGGGAAGAGGGAGTTGAGCAAACACCCAGAACGCCCTCTGGTGTAAAGAGGAACTCACGGCACCGCGGATGGGAAGAGCATGGTGAGCATTCACCGAGAGCGCCCTGTGGTTGGAAATGGAGCTCACTGCACCATGGAGGGGAAGAGCATGGTGAGCATACAAGCAGCCATCCCTCTGGTGGCAAGAGGAGCTCACTGTACCTCGGAGGGGAAGAGCGGGGTGAGCATAAACCCAGATAGCCCTCTGGTGGCAAGACGAGCTCACTGTACCAAAGTGGGGAAGAGGGAGTTGAGCAAACAGCCACAGCACCCTCTGGTGGCCAGATGAGCTCACTGCACCACAGAGGGGAAGAGCATGGTGAGTATTAACCCAGAGCGCCCTCTGGTGGCAAGCGGAGTTCACTGCATCATGGAGGGGAAGAGCATGGTGAGCATTCACCCAGAGGGCCCTCTGGTGGGAAATGGAGCTCACTGCACCACAGAGGAATGTAGGGCTGTGATCATTCACCAGGGCGACCTCTGGTGGCAAGCGGAGCTCACTGCACCAAGGAGGGGAACATCATGGTGAGGATACTCCCAGAGCGCCCTCTAGTGGCAAATGGAACTCAGTGCACCACGGAGGGGAAGAGCATGGTGAGCATTCACCCAGAGTGCCCTCTGGTGGGAAGACCATCTCACTGCACCCCAGAGGGGAAGGGCATGGTGAGCATTCACCCAGAGTGCCCTCTGGTGGTAAATGCAGCTCACTGCACCACAGAGGACTATAGGGTGGTGATCATTCAGCCAGATCGCCCTCTGGTAGGAAGACCAGCTGACTGCACCATGGAGGGGAAGAGCATAGTGAGCATTCCCCAGAGCACCATCTGGTGGCAGGAGGAGCTCACTGCACCACGGAGGGGAAGAGGGAGTTGAGAAAACAACCAAAGCACCCTCTGGTGGCCAGATGAGCTCACTGCACCATGGAGGGGAAGGGCATGGTGAGCATTCACTCAGAGCGCCCTCTGGTGGGAAATGGAGCTCACTGCACCACAGAGGAGTGTAGGGCGGTGATCATTCAGCCAGCGCGCCCTCTGCTGGCTAGAAGATCTCACTGCACCTTGGAGGGGAAGTGCATGGTGAGCATACTCCCAGAGCGCCCTCTGGTGTCAAGAGGAGCTCACTGCACCCAGGTGGGGAAGAAGGTGTTGCGAAAACACCCAGGGCTCCCTCTGGTGGCCAGATGAGTTCACTGCACCATGGAGGGGAAGAGCATGGTGAGTATTAACCTAGAGCACCCTCTGGTGGCAAGCAGTGCTCACTGCACCATGGAGGGGAAGAGCATGGTGAGCATTCACCCAGAACGCCCTCTGGTGGGAAATGGAGCTCACTGCACCACAGAGGATTGTAGGGTGGTGATCATTCAGCCAGCATGACGTCTGGTGGCCAGCGGAACTCACTGCACCAAGGAGGGGAAGACTATGGTGAGCATTCACCCAGAATGCCCTCCAGTGGCAAGACAAGCTCACTGCACCAAGGAGGGGGAGAGGAGGTTCAGCATTCAGTCAGAGCGCAATCTGGTGGCAAGACGAGCTCACTGCACCACCGAGGGGAAGAGCATAGTGAGCATTCACACAGAGTGCCCTCTGGTGGAAAGAAGAGCTCATTGCACCACGGAGGGGAAGAGCATGGTGAGCATTCCCCAGACCGCCATCTTGTGGCAAGAGGAGCTCACTGCACCAAGGAGGGGAAAAGCATGATGACCCTTCACCCAGAGTGCCCTCTGGTGGGAAATGGAGCTCACTGCACCACAGAGGAATGTAGGGCGGTGATCATTCAGCCAGGGCATCCTCTGCTGGTTAGAAGATCTCACTACACCTTGGAGGGGAAAAGCATGGTGAGCATACTCCCAGAGCACCCTCTGGTGTCAAGAGGAGCTCACTGCACCACGGAGGGGAAGAGCATGGTGAGCATGCACCCAGAGCGCCCGCTTGTGGGAAATGGAGCTCACTGCACCACAGAGGAGTGTAGGGCGGTGATCATTCAGCCAGGGAGACCTCTGGTGGCAGTGGAGCTCACTGCACCACGGAGGGGAAGAGCATGGTGAGCATTCACCCAGAGTGACCACTGGTTTGAAATGGAGTTCAATGCAACACAGAGGAGTGTAGGGCTGTGATCATTCAGCCAGAGCACCCTCTGGTGGCAAGTGGACCTCACTGCTCAACGGGGCGGGGGAAAGGCAGTGAGCATTTACCCAGAGTGCACGCTGCTGGCAATCTGAGATCACTGCACCAAGGAGTGGAAGAGCGGGGTGAGTATTCACCCAGAGCGCCCTCTAGTGGCAAGAGGAGCTCACTGCACCATGGGCGGTGGAAGGCAGTGAGTATTCACCCAGCGTGCCCTATAGTGTGGAGAGGCCTACAAAATGGACGGGTGTAGGGTGGTGAGCATTCACACAGGGCAATCCCTGGTGGCAAGCGGACTTCACTGCACCATGGAGGGGATTAGGGCAGTGAGCATTCACCCAGAGCACCCTCTGGTGGCCAGAGGAGCTCACTGCGCCACGGAGGGGAAGAGCATGGTGATCATTCACCCAGAGCGCCCTCTGGTGTCAAGAGGAGCTCAATGCACCACGGAGGGGAAGAGCATGGTGAGCATTCACCCAGAGCGCCCTCTGGTGGGAAGACAAGCTCACTGCACCATGGAGGGGAAGAGGGACCTGAGTATACAAGCAGCCCGCCCTCCGGTGGCAAGTGTAGTTCATTGCACCTCAGAGGGGAAGAGCATGGTGAGCATTAACCCAGATCGCCCTCTGGTGGCAAGACATGCTCACTGCACCAAGGTGGGGAAGAGGGAGTTGAGCAAACACCCAAAGCACCCTCTGGTGGCCAGATGAGCTCACTGCACCACAGAGGGGAAGAGCATGGTGAGTATTAACCCAGAGTGCCCTCTGGTGGGTAGCGGAGTTCACTGCATCATGAAGGGGAAGAGCATGGTGAGCATTCACCCAGAGGGCCCTCTGGTGGGTAGCGGAGCTCACTGCGCCACGGAGGGGAAGAGCATGGTGAGCATTCACTCAGAGCGCCCTCTGGTGGGAAATGGAGCTCACTGTACCACAGAGGAGTGTAGGGTGGTGATCATTCAGCCAGAGCACCCTCTGGTGGCAATCAGACCTCACTGCCCAGGCAATAAAGAACCCAGGCAATAAAGAACATGAGACTCTAATCTCCAATTAATCATTAAAAAATGGTTATTTTTTAAAATAATTTTATTGTGATTAATAGAAGGGTTACATTATATTCACCAGATAGAATGTGCATAACTTCACAAACATTGATACCCTTTCTCATGACATGGTTCCTGTTTCCCTCCCACCCTCCCCCCGCTTATCGTGATTCCCCCCCTTCCCTATCCAATTTCAATAACCAATTAAGCACATATAAAATATATCAGATAACAAGGTGAAAAATTGTAACAATATGAGATAAACAAGGGAAAGCAAAAGAGATGAGTGATAACATAGTATATTAAGGACAACAGTCACTTATTATATGGCTTTTATTTCCTTATCCTGGAGGTCCTGACATTTAGTGTCATACTTTTTGGCCTAATGTCTCTACATTTTGTTCTATTATAAATCCCTGCTAGGAGAGCCCAAGGTTTCTACTGATTGTGACAAATGAGGGAGACTATTGGGCCTATGTTCCTATGAGTCTGGCTTACTTCACTTAATATGATTTTTTCTAAGTCTTTCCATTTCCTAACAAATGGGGTGATGTCATTCTTTCTAACAGCAGCATAGAATTCCATTGTGTACAAATACCACATCTTGTTGATCCATTCATCAACTGAGGGACATCTAGGTTGGTTCTATATCTTTGCTATGGTCAATAGTGCTGCAATGAACATTGTTGTGCTGGTGTATTTAGTATGTCTTTGTTTCTGGATGATTGGGTAAATGCCAAGTAGTGGAATTGCTGGGTCATAGGGGAGCTCTATGTTTAGTCTTTTGAGGAACTGCCATACTGCTTTCTATAGTGGTTGAACGAGTTTGCACTCCCACCAACAGTGTAGTAGTGATCCCTCCTGGCCACATCCCCTCCAGCATCTGTAGTTATTAGCTTTTTTGATCCTGGCCATTCTAACTGGAGTGAGGTGGAATCTTAGAGTTATTTTTATTTGCATTCCTTTTATGACCAGAGATGTTGAGCATTTCTTCATGTGTCTATAGGCCATTTTTGTTTCTTCTTCAGAGAAGACTCTCTTTAAGTCTTTGGCCCATCTTTTAATGGTATGGTTGTTTCTTTGGAGATTAGTTTTGGAGTGATTCAATTTTTTTGAGCTGTTGATATATTTTAGATATGTATGGTTAGTGAAGATCTTCTCCCATTCTGTAGGCTTCCTAATTAATTTACTAGCTATGTCCTTTGCCCTACAGAAGCTCTGCAGTTTAATGCAGTTCCACGTATCCAGACTTTCTCTGATTTGTTGTGTTTCTTGGTCCTTTTTGAGAAAATTTTGACCTGTGCCAAGGAGGCCTAGTGTGTCTCCTATTCCTTCTTGTAAAGTTTTCAGTATGTCAGCTTTTACCTCGAGGTCTTTGATCCATTTGGAGTTAATTCTAGTGCAGGGTGACAAAGAAAGATCCAACTTTAGTTTTCTGCAGGTGCTTATCCAGTTCTGCCAGCACCACTTGTTGAAGAGGCTGTCTTTCTTCCATTCTATTTTTTTGGCTCCCTGGTCAGAGATTTCCAACTGGTTATCTGATGTCATTTAATTGGAGAGTTAAATTCATTAGCACTGAGGGTTGGCATTGTGAAGTATTTGTTAGTTCCTGTCTTTTTACCTTCTTATTTTTTGTAAATTATCAACATTTTCTTGTCAATTCATGCTATAATTATGTGGAAATCTGTTTAGGTGTCATTTCTCTGTTGATATCATTTTCACGTTGGTTTTCAATGTGTAGAACATCTTTGAGAACTTTCTACAATGATGGTTTGGTCAATATATATTCTTTTAGTCTTTCCCTCACTATTCTTGATTGGTACTTGTTTGCCTTTAGGGCATGGCATATATCATTCCAGGCCCTTCTTGCTTGCATGGTCTCTTCTGAAAAATCTGTAGTTATTCTGATTGATAGCTTTAAGGATCCATTCCTTAGTCTCTATTAATCCTGTATGGATTATAATGTGGCAGTGGACTATCCTGTTTTGATCTGGTCTGTTTGGGGTTCTGAAAGCTTCTTGTATCTGGATATGTCAGCCCTTTGGGATATTTGGGAAGTTCTGCAATTATTCCATTTAATATATTTCCTATTCTATTGGCTTACTTCTCCAGGCCCTCCTCTATACCTATTAGCCTTAAATTAAGCATCCTGGTTGTGTCTTGCAGCTCCTTAAGTGTTATGTCACATATCTTGTTTTTGTTTTTGGTAATTTTTTGGTCTCTCTCCACAACAGCTAGACCATCTTCAATTCCAGAAATTCTATCTTCTGCACCATCTATCCTGCTCTTAATACTTTCTACTTTGTTTTTAATCTCCCTTCCTTCTTGATGGTCATTTTTGATGACTTGCACAATCTTCTTTGCTTGTTAATTTAGTTTTGAGTGCTCTCTCTCAAATCCTTCAGCTGAGTAGCTACCCTTTCCTCTATAAATCTTTCATTATCCTCACGTAAAACCTTATTTATGGTTTCCATCTTTTCATTTATCATGATATCCAGTAACATCTTTAAGGCCTCTTGAGGGCTCTCCTCTAGGATTCTCATTGTCTGCTCTGCTGCCTGTTTATTGTGTGGGGGAGATGTGTTTCCTTGACTTACCATTTTTCTTGAGCTTCTTGGCTTGTTCTGCCCATTTGGGTGTGAACACAAGGCTAATGCTACACAAGATAATGATTTTAAGGTAGGAGATAACCCAGAGCTCTATAGTCATCAAAACTTTACAGGTTCTCAATCTTAGGTACTCTGTCCCTCCTTTTGTTGATTTAGAGACAGACCAAATACCATCACTGTACACAGTATTAAGGCAAAAACCAATCTGACCTCTATGTGATTAAATCCATCTAGACAACAAGGATATCTGGGTCAAAAACAAACAATTGTACATCAACTAACAAAGGAACTCCTCTAAGGGGCAGGGGAACAGAAATATATGAGTATAATGAAGGGTAAGGGGAGAAAGTAAGCGAAGAGGGATATATGGAAGAAAAGGAGCTGAGGAAAGTTAACTCAGGCCTGAAATTCAGTAAAAAGAGCAAAAATGAATACTAAAACAAACAACCACAACAGAATGTATAAAGAAAAAGTGTGTGTGTGTGTGTGTATAAAGAAATCGATCATTAAAATAAATTTAAAAAACTTTAAAAGGGTGTAAAGAATTAATACTAATATTAAAAAGTGCCAAGATTGATATGTATGGGGCTGGGGAATTAAAAGCATAATCTGAGTTAGATATGAAGAGAGCCACAATGAAATAATAAAGGAAAGAAGAGAGAGTCAGGAGAAAGAAAGGGGGAAAGGGGATGAGGCAAGGAAAATCAGAAACTAGAAAAGGGAAGAAGGAAAGAAAAAACAGGAAAAAAGAATAGGACAGACCAAAAACAAAACAAAACAAAACAAACAAGACAGAAATAAAAAACAAAAACAAAAACAACAAAAAGAATTCTTCAGTGTATTTGGGAGGCTTGAGTCTCCTTTCCTTGTGATGATTGGGTGGCACGCTGGTACAGATAGATATCTCCATAGCCTATGGGTGGGCCATCAGGCAGGTCACGCTCCTCTGTGCTAGTCTGGAGCTCCCCTGCTCTCAGGTCTGATGGTAGGAGAATCAAGAAAGTTTGTAGTTTCCTTGCCCAGGGGCAGAGCTACGACATTTGATTTTCTAGTATGTGGAGAATCTGAACCTCTGCTCCTTTCGGGAGTCGGTCCCTCCTCTTTGGTGAGAGCTCTGGTCCAGTGAATTTGGATCTCCCTAGAAATCTGGCTACCCCTGGGAAGGGTCCTGAATGGGTTATTCATGAAGTCTGGAGCTGGTGGTCTGCTGGCTCCCTGAAACCCGCCATCCGCAGGGGTGTCTTGTTAGCTGGTGTGAACCAGCAAGCAGTGAGCTCTCAATGTGGGGTCCATTCGCTTGGCCAGGCCTGTTGCATAACGGTGGCAGTTGCTCAGCAGAGTCAGAAGCGCTTCTGTCCCCTTGGGGTGGGCTGGTGAAATGGCAAAGATGGAGTTCAGGCAATGATGGTGCAGGTACAGAGACCTGCCTGGGTCTGGGAGAAGTTTCTGGCATGCTGGGTCATTTGGGGTCCCACAGCATCTCTAGCTGGCTGCAGATTGGTCCGGGCTGCAAATGGCGGTGATGGAAGAGGTGGGTGTGCTGGGTGTACAGTTTCTGCAGGAGCACCCACTCACCAATGGGGAACGCGTGGATCCCAAAGTTTTCAGAAACTGCTCGATGATGGTCCCTGCAGTTTGGTTAGGGTTCACGGTGGGTTTTCTTGGAGCAGCTTTGCTCTGCAGCAGGGGTCCACTTGCTGTTTTTCGTCTGTTTTTTTTTCCTTTTCTCTGGCTGTCCAAGAAACTAGATCTTAAATCAGAGTAAGTTTTTATCCGTTTAGAGGTCCGATGGAGTGGGATTCTTGGTAGAAACTGTGCTCTTAGACCCTAAATCTCTGCTTAGTCTGAGAGAGATAGGGGATTTACCTAAAAGGATGTAGTCATCTTGGTCTCTCTAACAAAATTTCTTTGTGCTGGTCCTGAGGCTTGAACTCAGGAAAGACCTAGTGCTTTCCCTGAGCTACGTTTGTTCAAGGCTAGTGTTCTGCCATTTGAGCTCCACTTTAGGGGTTTTTTGTGTGTGATTATTGGAGATAAAGAGCTTCAAGGGCTTTTCTACAAGGGCTGGGTTTGAACTGCAAATCTCAGATCTTGGACTACTCAGTAGCTAGGATTAGTCTTAAGCCACTGGCACATGGCAAAAACAATGCTTTTCACACATCCCCCTCACACCCTAACCCCCATGCCCTATGCAAGATGTGGGCTGGGAGCAAAATTTGTTGGGATCCACCCAGCCCATCCCACTCTGGACTGTACACCCAGATCCTACACTTATGATTCCAAGCTTCTGAACCCTTTACATTTTCTTATCACAGTACCTGAAGTCAAGGAAATCATCTGAAGAACAAAGGCTCGGCATCCTGGAGCCTCTTTTCTGCTGAGAAGGATTTGGAGTATGGCTGACAGAAGGAAAAATAAGAAAAAGTCATCTAGACCACACTTACTGCTCCTGTCTAGACTACCCCCACTATGCTCCTAATGAGGCAGATCCTGGGCCAGGCCTGAGACAATGAGGGCTCACTGAGACCAATAGGGGACACGGCTCAGCATAAAGGTGCTTGTCTGGCTGGGGAAGTGTGCTCCAAAATCTAGACAAAATCTTGATATGCCAAGTAAAATGTGGATAAGCCCTCAACGCTGGTAAATGAATGCCTTAAACAATTTCTCCAACCACCAATCCCTGGTCTGGATTCAGAGCTGATTTGGACTCATGGATGTGCGGAAGAGACTTAGAGCTGGCCTTGACACAGAAGAGGTACAAATACAGAGTTGGAATGAACATGGATGTGCTCCAAAGTCAGATCTGGAGCCATTGCCTATTTTGAGACCTAACTCACCAAAACCACTTCAGGTACAACAAAAGATACCAAGAAGGGAGAAGCAGGCCCCAGTTCTCAACACATGCCCCCAGCCATTCCACACCCATCCCCTGGGCCTGCCTAGACTAGAAGCGCTAGCTAAAAGCTCAGCACTGACTGGGGGCTGGCTCTGGGTGCCTGGTTTGGGTCTTTCACCCTCAAAGCCACTTCAGGAAGATCACAAAGGACAAACAGGGAGAGACAGGCCCTACTTCTCCAAACTGTCCCTTACCCGCATTGCCCCCTGCCCTGGTCTGCATCCTGTAGGAAGGAGTGCTGGGACCTGCTTGTCTTCAAGAGTTGTCTTAAGATCAGCATAGCCACCCAATTCCTGCCTTCTCCAAAAAAAGGTGGCAGTTCCATAGGCTCAGTGTGAGAAATGTATAGCCTTAACTGTAATTCCCAGGATAGCAGAAGTGACTCCATTTTGTGTAGCAGCTGCAGTTTAGTTATAAAAAGAAATTGAAAAATAACCAGCAAGATGTTCACGGTCAGAGTGACCGAGAACTGAAATTGTATAGACAGGATAAGGAGTAAGATAAGGAGTATGTGAAAAACATGTTATGACCAGAAGAAGGACACGTAAGCCCTTCTCTAGCCAAAAAGGAAAATTCCACTACTGCCCAGAATAAACCCCCAGCCTTATTTGAATTAACCAATCCCTACACTGTAACCATGCTTCTGCTTCTGTAACCATGCTTCAGCTACCCATAAATACTCCCCTCTCCCCAGCCTCGGCGCGCAAGTCTTCTAGGAGACCTTGTTGCCCCGGGCGCCCGTGTACCCAAATAAACCTCTTGCTGTTTGCATCCGACTGCGTGGCCTCGTTGTTCCTTGGGAAGGGTCTCCTTCTGGAAGACGTCCCGCTGAGTCGGGGGTCTTACAAGTGTTCCTCCAGATGCTTCCCCTGGTCTTTCTGCATGCTAGGCAAGCACTCTACCACTAGGCCAAACTCCCAGCCTGCAAAATAAAATTTTTTACAGTATACTCAGATCAGAAAAATTTAACTAATTATCTTGCTAAAGCTATTGAGCAAATCCTATCAATGGATCTAAAAAAACCTGAATTACAGTGGACTGGCACCATTATTATTCCCATAAATGAAAAATTTCATACTATTCTTCTACTCTAGATGATTTGCCTGAGCCCAAAAGATTAACTTCTTGAGACTTAGAAAGCAGAAGAGAAGGGGCCGGGAGTTTGGCCTAGTGGTTAAAGTGCTTGCCTAGCATGCATGAAGACCCAGGTTCTATTCCTCGGTACCACATACATAGAAAAAAGCCAGAAGTGGTGCTGAGGCTCAAGTGGTAGAGTGCTAGCCTTGAGAAAGTCCAAGGACAGTGCTGAGGCCCAGAGCTTAAGCCCAGGACTGGCAAAAAAAAGAAAGCAGAAGAGAAGCAAATGTCAGTACTCTGGAGGTCAGAGCAGTCAAAACAAAACAAAAAACATTCAAATATGCCTCAGGTTTTCCTAAATCTCCTCCATTGCACAATCAATTCAGTCTTTTGGTACTGAAGTTATAAGTCAGGGCCTCACACTTTCTAGACCAATACTCTGTTCCTTCAGTCATGCCTCCAACTATACATTCAAACATTCATTACATTGTTGGCACTAAAAGCCAAGTTTGAACTTCAAACCTATCACCAGGTCTTAACACGAGATGTACCAAACCCTACTGTGGTTTCCTGAAACCTTTCCACATGATCCCCTTCACAGACCCATTTGGATGAGCAGATATACAGGGACTTGTGAATTCTTCACTGAGCCCCAACCTGTTCACCAGTGCCAATACTTCATACAGAAGTGCTTAGAATTGGGGCCAGGAGTTTGGCCTAGTGTTGGGAGCCAGAGTGGAATCAAACTGTACCTTGACTTGCATCAGACGATGGCTTTATTGTCTTATTGCTTTCTGGCCCTATTCTATGTAAATGACCTGAGAATTACCATATGAATGTAACACCTGGAGGTTCCCTGGGTCAGGAGGAGGGAAGAGGGGGGAGTGGAAAATAAACGCGGCAGTCTCGGCAGTCTTTGCCTGGACTGCGGACATCCCGGACCCGGTGTGTCTGTCTCTCTTCTTTTTCTTCCTAGTCCTTGTCCCCTATTTCAGGAACCCCAATCTGCGAACCCTGGTTTGCTGCCGGTTGGCCCCGGCATCTGGCGCCCGAACAGGGACCCTGAAAATCTGGGACGAAGGTGAAGGACCCCTCCCTGTGGTGAGTAACACATCGTAGGACTATTAAGAGAGGATCTTAAGAAAGTGTATAGTCAGGAGTAAAAATTATGGGTCAAGTTAATAGCCATAGGTTATATCTACCGATCTTAACAGGCCTACTTGAAGCCCACGGAACGTGGGTGGAAAAAGGGGTGCTTCAGAGCTTCCTACAGTTTGTCGAGGAGGCATGCCCGAGGTCTATAGAGGAGGAATTCCAAAAAGCCTGGCAGCGGATAGGAAAAAGAATTCAAGATTATTATAATGTATATGGCCCCGAAAAGACCCCAGTAGAGGCTACTACTGTATGGAATTTAGTAAGTGAATGCATAGATCCTCTACATGAAAATGCTGAACTTAATCTTGAATTAAGGGAACTTTATGAGTTAAAGGACCCTTCTGAAAAACCTGAGGCTGAGCCATATGCCGCAGCCCAAGAGAGTCTAAGTGAGATCTTGAAAAGGGAACAACAACCAGTAGATATTGAGTATGAGAATTCAGGTTTGAATATCAAGGAGGAAAGTTATGATGAGTCAATGGAGGGCCGGGTGGCTACGATAGAGAAGAAGTTAGAAGAAATGCTACATCTTCTATCGAAAATGGGGATAGAGCAGAGAGCCCCCCAGAAGTAGGAAAGAAATATGACCCTCAGGCCACTATGGTGTCTGATTCTAAACCTTACCCCTCACACCCACCGCCTCCGGCTGCAGCCTTACGGCCTCAATCCCTTTTTCAACCTTTAGGCAAGCCTAAAGGCCCTAGCAACAAGTCCCTTTTAACAGGCACTACAACCAGGCACAGTACATCGCAATTAAACCTGACTCAGGCTGCTAGAGAGAGGGAAGATATTTCAGGGCCTCGATGCTTCCCTAGTTTAGTTGATCATGATGAACAAGTATACCATCAACCTGTTCCTGTTAAACTATTACAGGATTTAAAAAATGCCTGCTCCCAATATGGGCCAACTGCCCCTTTTACTCAAGTAATATTGGAGGCCGCATATGCTGGTATTGCATGCCCAAATGACTGGAAGCGGCTTGCCAGAGCATGCCTTAGTGCAGGAGAGTACTTATTATGGGAGACAGAGTTCACTGCACAGTGTCGGGCTAAAATTGAAACAAATAGGTCTAAGAACCTGCCTTACACTTTTGATCAGTTGTTAGGAGAGGGAACCTATAAAAACACCGAAGATCAATTGGGTTATGCAAAGGAGGCCTATTTACAAATAAATGCTGCGGCGAGAGAGGCTTGGAAAAAGTTACGCAATTCCAATCGTACAAAAAATCTAGTAGAAGTTAAACAGGGACCGAATGAACCTTATCTAGAATTTTTGTCTCGATTAATGGAGACTGCAGACTGCCTAGTACAAGATGAGAATGCAAGGAAGAGTATAGTTAGACACATAGCCTATGAAAATGCCAACGCCGCCTGTCAGGCGGCTATCAGACCCCATAGGAATAAGGGAGGAATCACGGACTTTATTTCACTGTGTGCTGATATTGGACCCTCCCATGTACAAGGCCTTACTTTAGCCGCCGCTCCTCAAGGAAAGACTGTTACTGAGTTTCTAAAATATAGAGGTCAGCGGCATTCTCGGGATGCTAGACCCCCAGGGCGTTGCTTTTCTTGTGGACAAATAGGACATTGGATGACGCAATGCCCACGCCAGGCCAGGCAAAAGAGAGAAAAATCACCTGGCACATGTCCACGCTGTGGTAAAGGGAAGCACTGGGCTAAAGATTGCAAGTCAGCAACAAATCGCAATGGTCGCCCGTTTTCAGGAAACTGGAGAAGGGGCCAGCCCCTGGCCCCGCAAAACCATGGGGCAGTCCCTCCCTCTTCTCGGCCACAAGTGCATCTTCTAACAACCCCCCAAGATCAGTCTCCGGCCTCTTCCGTGCCACCCCAGGCAGTGCAGGATTGGACCTCTGTTCCTCCACTTGCTCAGTATTGACCGCAGAGATGGGGACACAAGCTCTCCCCACGGGGGTCTTCGGCCCCCTTCCCCCGGGAGTGGCTGGATTGCTGTTAGGGCGAAGTAGCTCAGCCCTTAAAGGGATACAGATTACACCTGGCAAAATTGACCAGGATTTTACTGGAGAAATCAAAGTTATGGCCTCTGCCCCGAAACACGTGGTATCGATCCCAGCCGGTCAAAAATTAGCACAATTAATACTTGTGCCTTTACCTCCCGGGGAGACTGCTAATTCCCCATGTGGACAGAGAGGATTTAGATCTTCTGATATCTATTGGGTACAAAGCATAAAACAAGAGAGGCCTGAGATGACTATATTTATACAAGAAAAGCCCTTTAAAGGAATATTAGACACTGGAGCAGATGTGTCTGTGATATCTAAAAAACATTGGCCAGCCCAATGGCCCCTGACAACCTCTATGACTTCCCTACAGGGGGTTGGGCAAGCAACTGACCCACAGCAGAGCAGTGCGATCCTTGTTTGGAGAGATGAGGAAGGGCACTCTGGTCATTTTCAGCCATTTGTCTTGGATCATCTGCCAATTAATTTATGGGGTCGTGATATCATGGAAAAAATGGGAGTGTATATGTTTAGTCCTAGTGCTGCGGTCACTAAGCAGTTACTTGACCAAGGCCTCCTCCCCTTTAGGGGACTAGGCCGAGCAGCACAGGGGGAGCTAGAGCCACTCCAACCCGTCTCACCCTACGAGACAAGGATTAGGGTATTCTCTAACGGGGGCTGTAGTTTGTCCTGCCCCTCATGCTGATCCCATAAATTGGCTCTCTGAACAACCGGTATGGGTCGAACAGTGGCCTCTTTCACTAGAAAAGATCATTGCAGTACAGCAGCTGGTACAGGAACAGCTGGACTTGGGACATGTGGCCCCTTCTAACTCTCCATGGAATTCTCCAATTTTTGTTATAAAGAAAAAATCAGGTAAATGGAGGCTGTTACAGGATTTGAGAAAAGTCAACGCCACTATGGAACTGATGGGGGCCCTACAGCCTGGCTTGCCTTCACCCATGGCAATCCCAAAGGATACTTATAAGATTATTATAGATTTGAAGGATTGTTTCTATACTATACCCCTGGCGCCTCAAGACTGTAAGCGCTTTGCCTTCAGCGTCCCCTCTGTTAATTTTAAAGAACCCATGAAGCGATATCACTGGCTTGTGCTCCCACAGGGCATGGCAAATAGCCCAACTTTATGTCAAAGTTTTGTAGCGAGAGCCATTTCTTCCACTTGTGAAAAATTTTCTTCTATTTATATTGTTCATTATATGGATGACATCTTGTTGGCTTGTTCTGACCCTATCGTCGTACAACAAGCCTTTGGACAACTAAAGCAAGATCTGAGCCTCTTTGGCCTTATAATAGCAGCTGAAAAGGTTCAGGAACACCCCCCTTTTACATATCTAGGCCATATATTAGGCCCACACTATTTTAAAAGCCAAAAAATACAATTAAAAACTTCACACTTAAGAACTCTTCATGATTTTCAGCAATTCTTAGGAGATATAAATTGGCTTCGGCCTTATCTAAAGCTCTCCACAGGAGAGTTAAAACCCCTTTTTGATCTCTTAAAAGGAGATACCAACCCTACATCCTTGCGCGAATTAAATCCTGACGCCAGGAGGGCCATCCAAATTGTAGAAAAGGCAATTTCCCAGCAACAAATGACCTATTGTGACTATTCTAAACCATGGGGAGTTTACATTTTAGCTACTTCTCACTCCCCAACTGCTGTATTGTGGCAGGATGGCCCACTTTTATGGCTTTATCTACCATCAACACCCGGCAAAGTGCTGACCCCCTACTACGAATTGGTAGCTAATCTGATACATATGTGCCGAGTGGATTCCCGTAAATATTTAGGTCAGGAACCTCATTTTATCTGTGTCCCATATAATCTACAACAACAAGATTGGCTATTTGCCCATTGCGATTCTTGGGCCATTGCTTGGGCCAATTATACGGGGAAAATTTTGCATCACTACCCGTCTAACAAACTTCTCCAATTTGCTGCGTGTCATACGTTTCTATTTCCTTCCATAGTACAGGCCTCGCCTTTATCTTCTGCTGCTTTGGTATTTACAGATGGATCCTCTAATGGAACGGCTGCTTTGACCATTAATGGGAAAACTCAATCTTGGGTTACGGGTTTTTCCTCCGCCCAAGAGGTGGAATTAGAGGCTGTTTTACAAGCACTCGTCCTGTTACAAGACGAGCCCTTTAACTTATACTCAGACAGTCAATATGTAATTCGTGCTCTTCAAGTCATAGAAACTGTTCCCTTTATTGGAACTACTAACTCCAATATTCAGACCCAATTTCGCCAAGTACAAACTTTGCTTTGTTCTCGCAACCACCCCTGTTTTTTTGGCTTTGTTCGAGCTCACACTAATCTTCCTGGCCCTTTAAGTGAGGGCAATGCGGTTACTGACTCCGCCACCAGAGTTTACTTAACTCAGGTTGAACTTGCTAAGCAGTCACATGCCATCCATCATCAAAACAGTCGAGCCTTTCGCTGACAGTTTAAATTATCTAGAGAAGCAGCACGACAAATAGTTAAGACTTGCTCCAACTGTGTCCCTTTTTCACCAGCCCCCCATTTAGGCATAAATCCACGAGGACTGCTTTCTAATCACATTTGGCAGATGGATGTCACACATGTTCCATCATTTGGCCGATTAAAATATGTTCATGTTACTGTAGATACTTATTCTAATTTTATCTTGGCCACTCCCCTTGCTGGGGAAGCCACTAAACATTGTATCTCTCACTGCATTCGATGCTTTGCTGAGATGGGGATTCCCTCGCAAATAAAAACAGATAATGGCCCTGGCTATGCAAGCCGAGCATTTCAATCCTTCTGCCATTCCTATAATATCACTCATATTACAGGCATTCCTTACAATCCTCAAGGTCAAGGCATCGTGGAGAGAGCTAATGGATTATTAAAACATCAAATTGCTAAAATACAGAAAGGAGAGTCATATCCTGCTACCCCTGTGAATATACTTAATCATGCCTTATTTGTTTTAAATTTTTTGAATTTGGATTCAAATAATTTATCTGCTGCTCAGCGATTCTGGGAAAAAAGAGCGCAGCGTCCTTTTGCCTTAGTAAAGTGGAAGGATCCCCTAACTGGTGCTTGGCATGGACCCGATCCTGTTCTAACCTGGGGTCGAGGGCATGTATGTGTTTTTTCACAAGGAGAAAATGATGCCCGCTGGCTGCCTGAACGCTGCGTTCGGATCGTGGAGAGTGACAGTAGCCATCCAAGCAGCGACTCACTGGGCCTACACCCCCAACCCTCCAGTGGTGCATCCTGCGACGTGGGAAGGACCTGAGTTATTTGTGCATGTCAATCGGGACTGCTACTGATCCACTTGTTCCACACATTCATATGAGCTGTGTTTCTCCTCCTTTTACTATTATGTAGGGACCTTTTAACATATTTATTGACTCTACACAATTTAATATGTGACATTATTTTGTCTTTACCAGCCCTCTTCTTAATAACCTTTTTTGTAAAAGATGCCCAGGTGAAAAGCAAAGGCCTCCAGAGGTAAGTAGAAGTCGGCCGACTCCCTTGTATGTCTGCGTTTTATTTTATTTTATTTTAGTTTGTTTGTTTGAAAAGGTGCACTGTGGGCCTAAAACAGAGGCCTGGGTGGTCAAGGGACGCCTTGACCCCCCCCTCCCCTTCTGAGTTTCTTGTCGATAACAAGGCATACCTGAGAGTCCCACCAGCAAGACATGTCTAAATCTAAAAATAACTGTTTGGTGAAAACATTCATTTGAGCTCATGTTTTTTGTGTTAAGTGTATCTGATTGAGTCCAATTTTCTTGTTATATGTCAATGTCTGATCATTTAAAAGTCTCCGTTTCTCTGTCTTGTTCATGTTACATATTTTTTCTTGTCCAGTTTTGTCTTTAAAATTGGTACCATTTCTAAGTATGGATCCTTATGGTTTTTCTGTGCGTACTCAAGCACACATCCTTGTTATTTATTTGAACATTTCTGGGCCTAGCATGGCCACTCCCCCATGTCTGCAGTTGTGACAAGCCCTGGAAAAATAAATTCCAGCTAAGTTGCCTTGCAAAAAGTTTTGTTTTGAACCTGGTTCTCACCTGTAAGAGTAAACTTGGCAAAACTCTCTTGACACAAACTTCCGGAAAACGAACGGCCGATATTAATTTTGCGCGCTTTATGATCTTTGAGTATGAATGTGTGTGAATGAGTGAGTGAACATGTTCAAGGTTAAATTGTCAGCATGCTGTATAAAACAATGGTTGAACTCATTTGAAACAAAGGCAATTGGGTAAATCTAAGTCTAAACTTCAAGAAAATTATTATGCTTGAATGTTTCCTATGTCTTAAAAGTATTATTGCATTGTTTTAAAGAAAAACTGGTAAAAAGTATTTTTCTAAAGATCCTGAAATCTGCATTTTAAAAAATCTGGTATTGCAATACATACAGCTGTTTACATTGTAAACATTGTATCCTGTTCAGCACAGAGGTGTTAGGGAATTTGGGATTTATTACTTTAAGTTAAAGTTTGGAAACATGTATTAGAGATTTAAATGTAAAATTGTTCATTAACGTCAGAAATTTTGCCTGTCCTTTCTTGCAAACTGACACTAGAAATCTGATGGTAAAATGTGGATAATGTGATTAGTATTTTAAAGGAATGTTTAAAGGTTTATCTCCATGCTATTGGGTGTATTTTAAAAAAGGAGAGGAAACTAAGTCCAGACTTAGACTTTTGGTGCACTGATGTCTATAGTTCTTGAATTAGGGAAAAACTGTTATTTGAGTTTAAACTGTTGTTGGAGTTCTAGACAGTAATCTAAACTGCAAAAGAGCCCTTTTTTCTAAAAGGCAAGAGGAGTGCCTTGAGCCTTAGGGGGCCTGAAGGCAGAAGGAGTTCTTTGTGCCCTTAAAGGTTTTTCAATTGCAAATAAAGGCTAAGGTGTTAATTGTTTAAGCCAGTATCAGTAAAAGTTATTAAGAACATTGGAAATGGGTTTCTAAACAATATTTGAAAGTGAAGTTGTCTTAAATGTTTAAAGAAAGAGAAAAAAGGAAAATTAGGACTACCAAAGTAATTGCTTAATTGCTATTTCAGCTTGCTCTTGTAAGTTACCTTATAGCAACTTCCAGCTAGCCCATGGAGAAGGACAGCAATCCTTATTCAGATGTAACTTTGGCTTTTACCAGGTTCTAGGTAAGCTCATGCTTAGAGACTATTTCTGTGTTGACCACCTTGTTGCTTTAATTGGAGTAACGTGGGCTTTTGTAGGACTCATTGATCTGAAAGCCACAGCTTTGAGCCTGCCCGGGCAAAGCAAAGTCCCTGTGAGACTATGGTGTCTAATCTGCCAGCAGGATGCTAGGACAGAGTTGTTTTGGAGCTTGAAGTGGCAGAGTGCTAGCTCTGAGCTGAAAAGCTGGGGGGAAGCACTCAAGCACCAAGCTCGGGACTCATAGTGGTAGGGTGCTAGCCTTGAGCTGGAGAGCTGAGAGACAGTACCCAGGCCCCGAGTTCAAGTACAGCAACCAACAAAGTGAAATGCCAATGGCATGTTTATCCCTGTGTGGAGAGACACTACTGGGACACGAAAGCCTCTGCTTGGATGGCAGAGATGGTGTCAGATCTTAGTCACTTGTGCTTGGCCAATCAAATTAATCAGAGCCGGGAGGTCATAGAATAGTTTGTAAGCATGCCTTACTAATGCCCGTGCCTTTCATAACTGGGCAGGAACTTGTCAATCTTCTGTGATAGTGGGTAGTTTAAAGTCCTAATTGAGTAAAATTTTTATTTTTTATTTTTGACACCAGCCACAAATTCAGGAAAAGTTTGTGGATCTGAGGCTTGTGTCTCTATTAATCTGTTTAGATCTGACAACTGAAGCATTGTTAAGGTTGCAGAAATTTAGTTCCCCAGACAATCAAGAAAAAGCCTTTGCAAATGGGTGCTAGGTAAGCTACACTATTGTAGCCAAGGATGGTTTGTGCAGTTGTTGAATGTCAAGTATGATCTCTAGTTTGGAGTAGATTGTTGTTCCTGGTGTCTAATCCTTGCAACCCCTTGATAAAACAGGCTGGGCTTCTTAAGGTCCCTCGTCAAGCGCGGAGACGGCGCCCCTGAGTCAGCTTGAAGAAGTCACGGAAGTTGAATCTCCACCCATCAAATCCCCGTTGGACCAAGGGACCAAAGTCATTTTTGGAAAATGTGACAGGATAAATTAGGGGTATAGAAAAGAATAAAAATTGCACTTGTGTTTCTTTTAAAATAAAAAACGGGGGACATGTTGGGAGCCAGAGTGGAATCAAACTGTACCTTGACTTGCATCAGACGATGGCTTTATTGTCTTATTGCTTTCTGGCCCTATTCTATGTAAATGACCTGAGAATTACCATATGAATGTAACACCTGGAGGTTCCCTGGGAGAGGAGGAGGGAAGAAGGGGGAGTGGAAAATAAACGCGGCAGTCTCGGCAGTCTTTGCCTGGACTGCGGACATCCCGGACCCGGTGTGTCTGTCTCTCTTCTTTTTCTTCCTAGTCCTTGTCCCCTATTTTAGGAACCCCAATCTGCGAACCCTGGTTTGCTGCCGGTTGGCCCCGGCAGCCTAGTAGTAGTAGAGTGCTTGCCTAGCATGCACAAAGACTTGGGTTCGATTCCTCGGTACCACAAACGTAGATAAAAGCTGGAAGTGGTGCTATGGCTCAAGTGGTAGAGCTCTAGCCTTGAGAAAACACAAGGACAGTGCTTAGGCCCTGAGTTCAAGCTCTAGGACTGACCAAAAAAAAGTGCTTAGGATTGTTATGTTGGTGTTTTGTTGAAACTTCACTTCCCATTTGTCACACATTTCTGTAAACTTAAAATCCAACATTCAACTCCTTGTTTCCATAATACTTGTGTGGCTGTTTTCCTCATAGACACAAAGGTCAGTCACAACCATTTCTTTCACCTTGTATATTTTTCTTCAGAAAACAGAGTTGTGAGAAATAAACCTGTTACTAAGGCAGAACCATGCAGTAGGATCTAGGGCTGCTATTATTGCAATTAGACAGGGATTTGAAAAGTAGCAACCACCAAATAACCATCATTTTTACCTCTGTGTGGTTAGAAATTACATATATCACATGCAATCTGGATGGTCTGTGGATAACTCACATGGGCTTTTTTAAAGCTACCCCAGCCTGTTCAAAAACATTCTGTAATAGCTGATGTCACCTATCTAGGTTCACAGGCTACAAGGGTATTTCTAGGGCTGTAGTCTAGCTCTTTAAAAAATAATAATTATGATAATTAGCAGGGTGCTGGTCACTCACGACTGTAATCCTAGCTACTCAGGAGGCTGAGAGCTAAGGATCATTATTCAAAGCCAGCCTGGGCACAAAAGTCCATGGGATTCTTATCTCCAATTAACTACCACAAAACCAGAAGTGGTGCTGCAGATTAAGTGGTAGAGCGCTAGCCTTGAGTCGAAGCGCTCAGAGACAGCGCCCAGGCCCAGAGTTTAAGCCCCATGACCAACAAAAAGAGAAAAAATTGATCTCCATCCACTTTTCTTTTATTCTGTTTAGCCAATCCTGTTTGCTATAGTGAAAATTTCTATGCATATTTGAGCAGTCTCAGAACTAGTACATTTTATTTTTATTGTAATTAATTTATTTTTGGTGGTGGTAGATATTGAACCTAAAACCTTGTATACAATGGGCAAGTACTCTATCATTGAGCTATGCCTCCCCCACTTTCCCTTCTGAAGCCATTTTTTTTTGTCAGTCCTGGGGCTTGAACTCAAGAGCCTAGGCACTGTCCTTGAGCTTTTTCTAGGGTAGTGCTCTACCAGTTGACCACAGCACGACTTCTGGCTTTTTATCTGTGTATGTGGTACCAAGGAATTGAACTCAGGATTTTGTGCATGCTAGGCGGATGAGCACTCTACCATCAGTACACACTCATGGCCCCAAACCATTCAATTTCCATAGATTTATTTTTTTAACTATTACATGGAAGCCCAGTTTTTGGAGGTTTTTTTTCCTGTTTTATTCCTCCATAACTCATTATTTAAAGATGGTAATTTGAAGGCTATATGCTCATTCTTTGATTTTTTACCTGGTTTCATCACGATTTATACACTTCTTCTGTTGTGCCAAGATTGTTCCAAGTTCTGGGAATGACCCCCTCCCCCCTTGTTTAGGGCCCATGTACTTGAACCCCAGGTGGTAACAGCTTGGTACTCAGTGGTTAGACACCTGAGTTCTAATTCGACCAGTGGTTAATTGTGATTCTCCTTTAAAAGCGGTGTAAAGGTCTTGCTCAGGGCCTTTCAGCGTTGCCTTCTGTTGATACGCGGAGGCCCGAGTCTGGACTCGAAAATAAATGAACCCCTGCTTTTTAGCTTTGGCTGTGGTCTCTGGTGGTCTTTTTGGAATTCTAGAAATTCTGGTACAACACTTCATCATCATCAACATCATCATCATTATTATTATTATTATTATTGTTATTATTATGCCAATCCTGGGTTGGAACTCAGGGCCAGAGCCCTGTCCTTGGACTTTCTCAAGGCTAGATAGAACTCTACCACTTGAGCCTCAGCACCATTTATGGCTTTTTTCTATGTATGTGGTACCAAGGAATCGAACCCAGGTCTTTGTGCATGCTAGGCAAGCACTCTACCACTAGGCCAAACTCCCGGCCCTTCTTCATTATTTTTGTTGTATTTTTTGGTTTTGAATGAGCTCACACAATGTCATAGATCTTTATTGAAGGACTGTTATAGCACTTCTTAATACAGCCTTAGCAAAAACTAAAATCCCTTTGTTCTATACCCTACAGTTAAATGCCAGGAAATGAGAGTAGACTCCGGTAAGAATTTCTAAAACAAAGAACTCACTCTATTACTATTAATTTTATTTATGTTTTCAGTTAGTTCATTATTTACACTAAAACACGTGCTTTAGAAAGCATCCTGATACATACATAGACCAAGGGACATAGCTAATCACTAAAACATGCACATTCAATTTTACTCAGGTGTGCATAAGAAAGGAAAGTAAGCTTTAAGCCTTTTTCTTTGGATTAAAAACAGTTGGAAAATATTATTGAAGAATGCCAAATGATTGGGAGTTGCTAAAGAAGACTAGAAAATCATTTGTGTTGTGAATAAGTTCCTGTAGGCCTATGGTACATGTCACATAAGTGAATCAGGTAGCATGAACTGATTATTTTAGATGGAAGAACAGGTACCACTATGAGTCTAATTATAGGACATACATACAAATTGAAGGCACATGACTAGGCTAAACAGGTGGCTGATTTCTACAGACTAACTTGTTCTTTAATTGGATAAAGATAACTTGTGTAATGGAACTTATTAATAAATGCAATTAGATCTAGCACAGCAAATGTCTTCCTTTCAGACATACACAAAGTACTAGCTAACATATATTAATGTAGATGAAATTGTATTATTATTGTAGAGTTTTCTTACACTGTAGTAAAATATATGGCAAACTACTTTGTCTTCTTTCAATACATTATACTGTCTATTCTCTTTCAGGTTTCACAAAAGAATTCCTCAAAATTAGGCAGAAAAAAAAGAATTTATTAAATCATAAAGGATATTCTACTATTCAACAGGAGTAAAACCCAAACTCTGGAGCTGACTTTTAGCAATATTGATTTTAAGCTTTTCTCAGAATGGAAAAAAAAACACAAGCAAACAAAAACAAACAAACAAAACCCATCTTTCCAGACTACCTCTCTTGTACAGCTAAAATGCTAGTACATTAACTGTGGCTCTGTTCTTTCTTAGCAAGGCAATCATTTGCCTCCCCAACCCACCATTACCCATTCTACTAACAATATATCTCCCTCAAATATAAACAGAAGAAAAAGGAATATGAAAAAACTCCCAGCTTCTAGAAATGTTTAAATAGATATCTTCTCAAATCAACTACAATGAAGAAACAGAATATATCAAACTATCCACTATACTTTCACTAAATTTTATTACCAAAAGTAAATGCTAGGAAGAAAAAGATAATTCTGTGTATTTTTAACAGGCTAGTAAAATGATCCACATAATGTTTAGTACTTTACCTTTCGGGGCTCCTACTATAAATAAGCAGCACCAACAAACTAAGTATAATTCCCAAATAAAGACTATTCTCCATTTATATTGTTTTGAAGCACCTGAAACTTCCATAACAAAAGGTATGAAGATAAGTTGGTAGTAATGCTATCTCCCAAATACTTCTCTGTACACATATAAAATCATAATTTTATTAGACAAGTATAAATGGTGGTCTTCACCTTGGCAATGACTTTGTGCAATTAAAACTAAGATTAATTTTAGAAGTAGATGACACTAGTTAATGAAAGCCTTTTTAAAGGTACTGCTGTAATCAATGATTCAATCTGAAGTGCACTGGAATAAATTGTTAGGACAAACATTTTTTTTAAGTGAAAAGAGGGTTGAAGCAACTGGCAGACACTTTTTGTAAGTACTGCAAAGCCTGAGTTACATGGATTACTTTTAATTCTTTTTTCCCTCTTATCCTTGTTAAACAACTTCTTTATTTCTTCACACAGCTTGGCCATGTAAATCCACCACAGAGAGGTGACACAATGATATAGATGAAGACCTGGAAAGAGGAGGAAAGCAATTTTATTTCCTTGAATTTATCGTATGCTTCAAAATAATATAGAAAGGGTAGCATAACCTATTAGAGAACATTGCTAAGCTGGGGACTGGTGGCTTACACCTGCAATCCTAGCTACTCAGGAAGTTGAAATCTGTGGATCACAGTTCAAAGCCAGCCTGGGGAAGAAAGGATGTGAGACTCTTATCCTAACCACCAAAAAGCCAGAAATGGAGCTGTGGCTCAAGTGGTAGAGTGTTACCTTTCAACACAAAAGGCCCCAGGACTAGCAGGAAAGGAATGGGGGGAGGGATGGAGGGAGAAGAAAAGAAGAAAAGGAAGGAAAGAAGGAAGTTTTGAAAGGGAGGAAAGGAAAAAGAAGGAAGGAAGGGAGGGAGAGAGGGAGGAAGAAGGAAGGAAGGAAGGAAGGAAGGAAGGAAGGAAGGAAGCAAGCAAGCAAGCAAGCAAGCAAGCAAGCAAGCGAGCAGCGAGCGAGGGAGGGAGGGAGGGAGGAAGGAAGGAAGGAATGGAGGGAGGTAGGGAAGCAGGGAGGGAGGGGAAAAGAAAGAAGGAAGGAAGGGAGAGGAGGGAAGGAGGGAAGGAGGGAAGGAGGAAAGGAAGGAAGGAAGGAAGGAAGGAAGGAAGGAAGGAAGGAAGGAAGGAAGGAAGGAAATGCTGCTGATTTCATTACAGTGGTAGTTGTGTTCTATGCAACAAAACATCATTTTCAAAGAAAAAAGTAGCATTGAAATTATGTTTTCTAATCCTTCATCAACTTAAGATCCACTAATATTTTCTCTGAGAGAGAAAGCAGGAGGATTGTTGATCTTCACTGCTAAATACGTAGAATTAAGGCTATACGAGCAACCCTTCTGGTATAATATTAATATATGATAAAAAAAATCCCAATAGCTGGGTCCTAGCTATTCAGGACGCTGAGAACTAAGGATCTCAGTTCAAAGCCAGCACAGGCAGGAACATTCAAGATACTCTTGATCTCCAATTACCTATCTGAAAGTTGAAAGTGGCACTAGGAAAAGCATGGGGAGGGACAATATTTACATAACTTAATGATAAGAATATTGCTATAAACCAGCAGATACTGACAAAAGAGTTATGGATGGACGGAGTTATGGATGGAGTCATGATGGAACATTGTCAAACTACTGATTATATTATAGCTATGTTAATATTTTTTAAAGTATAATACTACAATTATTATTTTTTAATAAATTTTGTGCTACTACCATGCTTTGAGCTCAAGGCCTCACACTCTTGCTCAGCTTGCTTGCTCATAGTTGGTACTTTACCATAACCCTCATTTTTCTGGCTATTTAGACATGGAGTCTCTCAGACTTTTCTGACTGGGCTAGCTTCAAATAGCAATGCTCTGATTTCAGCCTAGTGTTCTATCACTGAGGTCCACCTCCAGTCCTGATTTTTTTTTGTGGGTCATGGGGCTTGAACTCGGCCTGGGAGCTGTCCCTGATCTCTTTAGCTGAAGGCTACCCCCTACCCTTGAGCCAAGCCCCACTTCTCGAGGTTAATTGGAAATAAGAGTATCAGGTCCTTTTGTGGCCAGGAGGCCTTTGAACCTTGATGCTCAGATCTCAGCCTCCTGAGTAGCTAGGGTTATAGGCATGAGCCACTGCCTCTGGCCACAATCCTAAAAATTTTTAACATATTTAACTGATTTGTTTCATTATTCACACACTAAGCTAAAATGCACGCAGGCATTACATGCTCCACCCCCTAGGAGTGAGCAAAAGCATGTAACTTGGAAGAGGTAATTCTAGAAAATGGTGGTCATTATTGAAAAAAACTGAGTTACTCACATAAAATTCACACCTACACACATTTACATATACATATTATACAAGTTAGAGAACTTGTTAGGAAAGGGGTTATGTGAATGTTAGGTTGGGGGGTGAGTTAGGATTGCAGGAAGTGTTAGGTACACAGTTATGTATGGATTTGAGTTAGCAGATGGTTTAGGGTAAGGCATAAGATTAGAGTTAGGGTGTATGATGGGGTAAATGTTAGGAAACATGTTAAGATAATGTTTGGGTTTAAGGTATATGCTGGGGTATGGGTTACATGTTATGACTGTATTGAGGCAAGTTTGGGGTACATGTTAGGGTGCATGTAAGAGTACCTATATGGTTTAGAGGTTGCATTAGGGTACTTGATTCTGTACACATTAGCGGTTAGGGTACATGTTGCAGAACATGTTATGGTTAGGGCACATGTTAGAGTATATTTTAGGGTACATGTTAGAGCATATGTAAGCGTGGTTTAGAGTATGTGTTAGGGTATTTTTTAGGATACGTGTTAATTTTTAAAGTACTTTTTAAAAGTTAGAGTACAGGGCCGGGAGTTTGGCCTAGTGGTAGAGTGCTTGCCTAGCATGCACGAAGACCCGGGTTCAATTCCTTGGTACCACATACTTAGAAAAAAGCCAGAAGTGGTGCTGAGGCTCAAGTGGTATCTAGCCTTGAGAAAAATCCAAGGACAGTCCTCAGGCCCTGAGCTTAAGCCCAGGACTGGCAAAAAAAAAAGTTAGAGTACATTTTAAGGTACATGATAATGTTAAGTGTTAGAGTTAGGATACATGTTAAGGTGTGAATATGGGCTGTATGATGGGTACATATGTTAGGGAATATTTTAGGATACATGTTGGAGTTAAGGTACATGTTAGTGTTAGGACAAGTGTTAGCATATGTGTTACAGCTATACATCTGGGGTACATGTTGGGGAGCATGTAAGGTTCCCTTGTATAGTTTAGAGAATGTGTTAGTGGACAGGGTACACTTTGAGGTACATGTTAGGATATGTGTTAAGAGTTAGAACATGTGTTAGGGTAGTGGTTAGTGTTACGGGTTTGATTCATGTTGAAGCATGAGTTAGGATATGCATTAGGTTACAAATATAAACTTTACTAACTTGATACAAAGACAATTTGTCACACCTGTAATATAAAAATCTCACAAGCTGAAATATTCAATTTTGGGTGAATTTTTTTTCTTGGTCAGTAGTAGAGCTTGAACTTTAGGCCTGGGTGCTGTCAAGGATAACACTCTACAACTTGAGTCACAGCGCCACTTCATGTTTTCTGGCGGTTAATTGAGGATAAGAGTCTCATAGACTTTAGTGCCCAGGCTGACCTTGAACCACAATCCTCAGACCTCAGTCTCTTGAGTAGTTAGGATTACAGGTGTGAGCCACCAGTGCCCAGCTAGGTGAAATCTTTTAGTAAAGATTAAAATTGCAGTGCTATCCACATAAATAGCAACCGATAAGTATAATTCAAACATAGTAATACATCTGCATAAATTAATCTAAATTCACAGACTAAAAAATAAAGAAGCTAAGCTCAGGAGCATAAAGACCACAACATAAAATGATAAAAACTTACAATTGATACGATGATGATGATGATAGTGAGCTTAATATTCTTCATACACATGGCTCGGGCAAGATTTCTGCTGGTAGTTTTGAAGGTAACAGACTAGAAAGCAATCACAAATTGTTCAGCTCTTGACACTGATTGCATGAATGATCTTCAGGAACACTTTGCAAAAATGTTTCTTTCATTAATTCTGTTGAAGTCTCAATGTCCTTTACCTCTCTTTACAAGTAGTCACTCATAATTGCCAGTTCTAAATAGCAAGGTTCTGTCAGATCTATCTAAGCTATGTAAGCCCATTAAATATGCTTCACTTCCTTTGCTTTTTTACTAACCCAATGATTCTTCCAGTGAAAAGCATTTTCCTCTTTGTTTCAATAAGAAAAGCTCCTTCTAAGGTATTTGACTGTATCCTCATTAGCTTTGTCTGCCCAGTTTATTAGCATAACAAATATACCTTCTTAATGTATAAGTTAATAATGGAGAAACTAAGCATGGTGGGGAAAGGAAGGGATATATTCAAACTCCTTTACTATCTCTTTAGTTTGTCCATGAATCTAAAACTTTTCTAAAAATAAAGTATTGTTTACATAAAGAAGAACATATATGAAAAATTCCTGTACAGAAATTAGGAAATTCCATAAAGTGCTATATAAACAGGATAAAATAGCATGACCTTGAAGAAAATGTAAGTTTGATTAAACATTAAAAACTGTGAATGTAATTAACCATAGTAACTGAAGAAAAAACATAATTTTCTTGACAAAAACATTTGAAGTGGTGCTGTGGCTCAAGTGGTAGAGCACTAGCCTTGCCCTTAAGAGCTCAGGGACAATGCCCAAGCCCAGAGTTCAAGCCCCACGACCGACAAAACAAAACAAAAGAAAACAAAACAGTTGGTTCAGGAATGTGGCTTAGTAGTACAGTGTTTGCCTAGCATGCATGAAGCCCTGAGTTTGATTCCTTGGTACCACATACACACAAAAAAAGCCAGAAGTGGTGCTGTGACTGAAGTGGCAGAGTGCTAGCCTTGAGAAACCTTAAGGACAGTGTCCAGGCCCTGAGTTTAACCTCCAGGACTGACAAAAAAATCACTTTTGATAAAATTCACCAATAAAACTCTCAATTAAAGAAATGAAAGGTATTCTTTGACCTAATAAAGGGTACCAATAAAATATTTACAGCTGAACCAGGCATCATGCCTGTAATGCTAGCTACTGGAAGCTGAAATCTGAGGACTGTGTTTAAAGCCAGCTGGGTAAGAAAGTCTATGGGACTCTTGCCTCCAAATAACCACAGAAAAGCCAAAACTAGAGCTGTCGCATCTCTCTAAAGTCTTGAGCAAAAAAATCTCAAGAATTGTGCCTAGACCCTAAGCTTAAGTTCCAGGACTGGCACACACATAAAAAGATGGCAAAACTACTGAATTTTCCCCATCAGATAGTTAACAGGTAAGATATCCAATCTTAGAATCTACTGAAAAGCTATAACAACTAAATTTTCCAAACTTGCAGGATTCAATCAAAACCAATATATAAAAATAATTCTGTTCCTACATACCAGCAACAGATTTAGGCACCATGATTCTAAAGTTTATGCTTCTAACCACTACAAATCTTGTACCAGTCATAACATACACTGTCAGTGTGTCAACAAAATACAGGGTTTTTTTTGAAAGTACAAGTTACACTAGTACTGATCACACATAAACAGTCAGGTAAACAAAGTTTATCTTCAGGAATTAAGAAGAGCTGAAAGAATGGAAGTAACAAATAAATTAGGATCAGATACTTATCTTCTTACTTCCTACTACAGCAATGTGTTTTTCTACTCTGCATTTACATTCGCAATCCTGTTACAATTGTAACTGATTTCTGTATTCTTTCTGTATGTATCATCTTTCTCTCAAATTTTACTTACCTAATTATATGAAAAAATAAATGATACATGTAACTTTAGCATACTTCACTCACAGTTATACAGTTTCCTTTAAGGCTTACTAAGGGCCTTCCTAACCTATTTCGTTTGATACAAGCAAAGCCCAAATATTACTGTAAACAAGAAAGTGCACTGTTCAGTTTTCAGGATTCATCTTGGGTCACAACTGATCTACACATTTGTTTCATACTGTGAGATGCTTTTTATAGCAAAAAAGATTGGTTGGTATAGGCAGCTGAGGTGATGATTTATCAATCTAAAAACTATACATCAATCCAAAGGTTTAGGAAACTGTTTTTGTATACTGAGTATGCTTTCTTTCTGTTTCTTTTTTTTTTTTAGCAATTCCTGTCACTTGAACTCAGGGCCTGGCCACTGTCCTTGAGCTTTCTCAAGACTAGCACTTGACTTGACCACTTGAGTCACAGCACCACCTCTGGCCTTTGTTCTGTGTATGTAATATCAAGGAATCAAACCCAGTGCTTCATGCATGTTAGGCAAGCACTCTACCACTTGGCCACACTCCTATCTCCCTGAGTGTGCTTTCTAAATCAAAGATTCCTTAATGGCTATTAATTGTGGCTATTCTTCTGTCTTATTTTTGCCATCGTTACCATAATATCACATAATAACAATATAAATAGACATGAGAAAGGAAACAAAAAATAAACTGAGTATTAAACTTCAGGAATTTTTCTTTTTTTTTATTGCCAGTCCAAGGGCTTGAACTCAGGGCCTGAGCATTGTTGTTGGGCTTTCCTCAAGGCTAGGACTCTACCACTTGAGCCACAGCACCATTTCCGACTTTTCTATATGTATGCTATGTTTTTGTGTATGCTAGGCAAGCACTCTACCACTAGGCCAAACTATCGGCCCCAGAATTTTTCTATTTTTAACCATTATTTGTAGTTTATCTATTTTGCATGCTGAAAAATTGTTATATTGTGCACTTACTGAATCCACAAGATTTTCTGTTTTATCTATCAATAGTTCCAATCTTTCTCCCCGCTGAGCAACGAGATCTGAAATTTCAGAAGTAAAAAAAAATATATTTTATATTACAAAAACAGAAATTGTATCTTTATTTGAATCCACATCTGATTTCAATCATAGTTGGTGTTCTTGTTACCTCATACTTATCACAAAAGTACTTATATGTTTAAATAACAATAGCTCTCAGTTTTTATTCTACTGTATGCTCTTGACATGGTGTGGTACACTCCTCAGGTTACCACATGATCTTGGACTTGTACTGTCATAACGATATGCAAAAATAAACAATTTAAAAGTTAAGAAATATTTGGGGGCTGGGAATGTGGCTTAGTCGTAGAGTGCTTGCCTAGCATACAAGAAGCCCTGAGTTCAATTTCTCCGTACCATATAAACAGAAAATGCCAGAAGTTGTGCTAAGGCTCAAGTGGCAGAGTTCTAGCTTTTAGCAAAAGAAGCTCAGGGACAGTGCCTAGGACCTGATTTCAGGTGCAAGGACTGGCCAAAAAAATTTTTTGTCAATTTATCAAGTAAAGTAAAGGTTGGCCTACATTGCAATTACTCTTCTTCATTAGACATTTAGGCATTATATAAATGAATGATCACTGCTGTGATCATTTTAAACTTTCTGTAAGAAAACAGATAGCAGACCACACTTGACCCAAGAGTGGTAGTGTGAAAATTCCTTAACTGAGAATATGATCTGAAAGTGGTGAAAAAAATGAACAAAAAAATGAGTGAAAGCTAGACACTTCTAGAATAATGATATGAAAAGTATAATTTGGGAAAACACTTTCCCCCTGCTGAGTCCCAGTTAAGGGTTATACTCTCTCCCAAGGAGAGACAGACACATGCATTTCTCATTTCACACTACCCCTATACATCTCTTGTGATTCACAGAATAATGAATGAGTCCTCAAGTCCCTTACTTCCACTCGTAGTTACCATGCTGAGAGGAACAAATCAAGAAGAACGAAGTTACACAGCCCCCTACTGGTTAAAAGTAGTCCATGATCACTGCTAACAGTTTGAAATAAAGCAGTAGGACCAAGTTATTTTTGTAAGAGGAAGAGGCAAGCCTTAAGAACACACAGCTGCCAGGCCAGGCATGGTGGCTCGTGCCTATAATCCTAGCTACTTAGGAAGCTGAGATCTGAGGATCATGGTTCAAAGCCAGCCCGGGCACTAAAGATTATGATTCTTATCTCCAATTAATCACTAGAAAATGGGAAGTGGGGCTGTTACTCAAGGGGTAGGTGGGTAGCCTTGAGCTGAAGAGCTCAGGGGCAGTGCCCAGGCCCAGAGCTCAAGCCCAATGACTCACCAAAAAAAAAAAAGAACAGACATTTAACAGACTTTATTTGAAACAAAAGATGAGGTAGTTGAAGCCTAAGGGTGCTACCTAAAACAATAGATATTTTGGAGGAAGGTAAGTAAGATGAAGCAAGTAGTGTCATGGGCAAAACAAGCTAAAACTTAGGACATTTAGAAGCACAACAGACAAAAATAGGAAACAAGAAAACTAAGAGCCTTTCTGGAGAGTGGGAAATTGCAGTCATAATACTCAATGTACACATGAGAAAATGGATCCAGGTAACTTGAGGGGATGAGTGGGGTTGGGAGAGATGGGGGAGAACAACAGGAAAGGTGACATTGTACTCATAAACTGACATACTGAACTGAAACCCTTTTGTACAAACTACTGAAAGATAATTTAAGGAAAGGTTTTCCCTAAAAACAAAACAAAACAAACAAAAAACAGCCAGACCATGTTACGCCTGTAATCCTAACTACTCAGGAGGCTGAGATCTGAGGAGGATCAAGGTTCAAAGCCAGCCCAGACACAAAAGACCAAAAGACCATGAGACTATCTCCAATTAGCCACTAGAAGATTTGGAAGATTGGAGATAATGGGAAGTAGCACTGTGGCTCAAGGGCTATGGTGGTAACCTAGAGCTGAAGAGCTCAGGACAGCACCCAGGCCCAGAGTCCAAGCCCCACAGACAAAAACAAAAAAAAAACAAACAAAAAATACTGCATTCAGAGCTCAGAGAATGCCTCTAAGACGTCCCTTACAATAGAACCAAAATCTAATTAGACTGCATTACAAGTAGTGAGAATTAGCAGGTGTCCCTTACAATAGAACCAAAATCTAATTAGACTGCATTACAAGTAGTGAGAATTAGCAGGTGAGTAAGGGGCAGCAGTGAATCTGCCAGATGCTTAACAGGGAAATTGAGAGATCTGAGGAGAGTCAACAGACTTGTGAGATATGAAAATGAGCTGGAGAGTCTGAATCATATAAAGGAAAAAACAGGGAATAGAAAATAGCTTTGATGTTTCAGAGAAATGAAGCAAGACCGATAAGAAGATAGGGAAATTATTTCCAAAAAAAATTCAAAGGGTCAGACTCAGAAGTAAAAACCAGGAGGTAAACTAAAAGCAGACAAGCTCCAGTCCAATAATACCTCCTTTTTAGTGTTTAGTAACAAGATCAGAAGATATGAGAGTAGCTACCTAAAATAGGCCTTCCCTTTTGGAATATAGAAGAGGCTATCTAAACTTGTTCTATTATATGAAATGAGAAAAAAACTGGAAATTCTTCATGAATGTATAAAGACAGAATAAAAGATACATCATGCCAAAGGAAGTCTTAAAGGTTGTCTGTGTTTGGGGTAGGATTCATCCATCTAAACCTGTTCTAAGGGACATGATGTATATTCACTCAGCTCAAAAAGTATAAAAACTACAGGTGGAAACTGCCATTTTGAGTCTTTAATTCCCATTTCCAGTAAGGGGAACAAGAAATGTTTCTCTCTCTTTTTCTATTTCTCTCCACATTTTTAACCCTAATATACTCAAATAAGTACATGCTAAAACTTCTATAAACAAAAACAAAAAGGAATGACTTTGAGGTAATCCAGCTCACACCTGTAATCCTAGTTAAACAGGAGGCTGGGATCTGAGCATCATGGATCAAAGCCAATCCAAGCAGCAAAGTCTGAGAAATTCTTATCTCCAAGTAACCATCAAAAAGCCAGAAGTGGTGTGGTGCAGCTCAAGTAGTAAAGCAGTAACTCTGAGGAAATAAAAAGCTAAGGGACTGTGCCCAGGCCCTAAGTTCATGCCCCAGTACTAGCACAATAAAAAGGAAAGGGAAACATAATGTATCACAAAAATCTCAATGAAGATTTTTAAATATTTTTAAACAAACCAAAATGGAAATTAAACACAATAATTGAGATACAAAATTAGACAAAATCAAAAGTAGACTGGAGGAGGTGAAAGACAAAATATCAGCAAACTTGAAAATAGGTCAATTCCGAGTATCAGTCTAAAAATATTTTGAATAAGGTATCAAAAGAATGAATAAAAATAACAACTTTACAGAAATGTGGGACATCAAAAATGTACAAACATAAGAATAATAGGTATACCAAGACAGAAGCTAGAGAAATGAGGGATAAAAATGAAAAAAAAAATACTGCCTTGGGAGGGGAGCTTAAATCTGTAATCTCAAACACTTGGGAGGCAAAGATTTAGAAGATGGCAATTCAAAGGCAGCCAGGAAAAAAAGGATGGGAACCCATTTCACATTTGCTCCTGACAATCCCTGCTATGTGGGAAGTTATAAGGAAGGTGATCGCAGTCTACGGCTGACCCTGGAAATAGTGAGACTAAAAAATAATTAAGGTCAAAAGGGCCGGGATGTGATTTGGGTGTTAGAGCATTTGCCTAGTAAGCCCAAAGCCCTAAGTTTAAACATCAGTACTATCCAACAATAAAAAAGAAATAGTGACAATGTACTAGAATATTATTCAGTTATGAAGAAGAATGAAGTACTGATACATGGTACCACATGAATGAACCTCAATATCATGCTAAGAGAAAGAAGCTAATTCATAATGGGTTACATATTATAAGATTCCATTTATGCAGAATGCCCAGAATTTTGTAAAAGATTTGGTAAAGATAAAAAGGAGATTAACTGATGCTAAATCTAGGGAATAAGAGACTATGAGGAATAATTACAAAAGTGTACAAGGTTTCTATGAGTGTAATGAAAGTCTGATTTACTTGGAACTTAATGTATCCACAATAGTATAGCATTGGTTGCTTCTACTTTTATGCAAAATACATTTGGTAAGAAAAAAAATTAGTAGTTATCTCAAAAGGCCCTCTACTGTTCATGTAGACATATATTTAAAACTACAATCAATTTACACAGGGTACTGGTGGCTCACATCCATAATCCTAGTTATTCAGAAGGGTGAGATCAGAAAATTACACCTTGAAGACAGCCCAGGCTGGAAAGTCTGTGAGACTCTTAATGAAATAAGGAGTTCAGGTCTGCCCAGCACCATCTTGGTCACATGGTGGATGGTAGAGTCTGGTATCTTGTCTTCATGGTGGGAGGAGGTGAAGCCCCTGCCTCCCAAGTGATGAACTTGCCTGTCCCTGAAGGTAAGGGTGGGCACTTGGATGATAGGTTACTAAACTTGTCTGTCCAATGCCTGGAACTGGAGTTTTCCTGTGACCCTGCCCCCTGACCTGACCCTATTTAGGCCGTGACCAACTCAAGCGCAATTATGCCATGCCACATGTCTCCATGTTCCTGTCCTGTCTCCTGTTTTCTGGCTCTTCTCTGGTCATCATGTCATCCCCACTTAAGCTGTCCCTTGGAGCTAAACTAGTTTGTTGCTATTTTGTTCTTTCTTTCCTCTCTGGCTTTCATATAACATTTTTATTTTTTAAGTCGTATTAAAGTCTTAAAGAACTGCTGAAAGTACTAACAGCTGAAAGTACTAGGAATGAATTATTCATAGAAGCAGACAATAGCACAGATAAGTAACATCAATGTCTCAACTGATATTAGCTTTTAATAATGAGAATAAGTAATTGTTGTGCCTGTATCTCTATTATAATTTGACTGTAAAATAATAATCTGTTGTTAATGTCCATATGAGTGAAACAATGCCAGTGAAACATACCTATGTTTCTGACCATGATTCCTTTCAGTTCATCCACTTGAGCTTGAGTTTCCATCACTCTGTCTACTCCCTTATTCTCAGAGTGATGCTTCTATTAAAAAAAAAAGGTTTAACTTAGACGTTAACCTAAGACGTTATTTACAACAGAAAGCAAAACTAACAGAAATGATCATTTATATTAATATGAGAAAATTATATCTCTATTATATGAAAGATACATGTCATCTCATTAAAATGAAAAATGCTTCCATGTGAAAAGCTAAATATTATTTATAAAATATCTTATTTTGAGTAAAATTAAGTAAAGGTACTATAATAACAAATATATATCTGAGATTCTTGGGACAAGAGTGAAAAGTATATAATCTGTGTTTAGACATACAAAGAAGACTATAGGGGCCAGGAGTTTGGTCTAATGGAAGAGTGCTTGCCTGGCATGCACGAAGGCCTAGGCTCGATTCCTCAGTACCACATACATAGAAAAAGCCAGAAGTGGTGCTGTGGCTAAATTGGTAGAGCTCTAGCCCTGAGAAAGCCTAAGGACAGTGCTCAGGCCCTGAGTTCAAGCCCTGGAACTGGCAAAAAAAAAGATTGTAGTTGGGGCAGGAAGGACAGAAAAAAATGCACCCAAATTTGTTCCCTACATTTTGGATATAATGAGGCAGAAGCATGCTCTGTTTCTCAGTATTTGTTCTTTCATCCACTGGCATCACAGCAAGCTTCCTATTTTCATTAGCTTTTCACAGGATCTAGAATCTAGGTCACCAATGATAACATACATGTTAAAGTTATTATCCACAGCTAGTAACAGTGGAGTGTTTAATACATAATGTCCCAGTCACTTCTTTATGCTAAGTGCTTCAAATAGGATATTATTCAGTGTACCTCAAAACTACAATGAAAATGCCTTCAGTATTTCTACTTACAAATGAGGAAACAGGCACAGATTTACTCAAAGGTTCAAACATAATTCCAGAGCTAATGAGAAACTGCCTAATTTGAAATGTTTTCTGATAGCTGTCCATTTATTTGTGACTTTGCACCCATATTCTTTTGTTGATAGTGTTTTAAATAGTATCAAATATGTAAATGTTTCTTAGTAAAGTGTATGCAACAAACTACTGCTAAAATATTAAGAGTTTATAAGCAAGGTTTAAATAACATGAGTTTAAAAGGACTTCATTTCCAGAGGAATGAAGCACATATATGCATGCATATATACTTTGAAATATAAAATGATGCAATCACTTAGAAGAAAAGTGTGACAAAATTTAAGATATTACACAATACTTTCTATATGAACCGACAACTTCATTCCTAGGTATTTACCAAAGAGAAATAGAAATATATATATATATATATACACATATACATATATGCAAACATTTATATGCAGACAATCATAGCAGGTTTACTCATGAGAGTTGAAAACTGAAAACAATCCAAACATCTAGAAACAGGTAAATGGATAAATAAATTATGATATATATATATCCTTATTAAAAAGGACACAAAACTGCTGACTTATACAACATGAATGAGTAAATATAAAAACTTTTACAAAATAAGCAAGACATAAAAAGATACATACTGTATGATTCCATTTATTGGAAACTGTACAAAAGACAAATAGACTATAGATTGTAGTTGACTGGAGCAGAATACAGGGGAAGCAACTATCTAGGAAAGGAAATGATGGAAAATCTAGAGCAATGGAAATTCTTTCTGTCTTATTAATTACAATGGTAATTTAAAGGGAATTGTACACACATATTTACATATGAGAGTAAAATGTCACTGAGTTGACAGGGATTTATGTAGATGAACAGGCTCTCCAATGGTTACTCTGAACTGTTCAAAAAATTAATTTGCCTCATGAATGGGTAGAAAGTTTATCTATACATTAAAAGGACAGTTGGCATGGTCAGTAGATTCAAGCATTAGATCAGTAGCTGAACAAGACTATCTTTCACGTTCTTCCTAACTCTGAGATTCTCTGACAATTATTAAGAAATAGTATCACCAATTATTACCTTTCTATCATAAAACGGCCCCTTTTATTAAGCAAATTTCACTATGTTGACTTATAATAAAACAATAAGGAGAGTATACTACAATAAGGACCCTCTGTATGCATGGGATTTAAGGTAATAAATAAGAAAATGAATCAAAACACTGTATACTGAGAAACATCTTACCAATTGTGCAGCCAAGACACTTGAGAACTCACTATTCATGGCATATGGAAGTGCTGTCTGTGCTCTTGAACCATAAGTAGTCTGAAATCTTTTCTTTACCTCATTCAGAAAATTGAAGGCTCTGGAACGTTCAAAATCCTAAGAAGTAACCAACATAGAATTCACACTTACAAAGTAAACAAATATGCCATGAATTAACAACAACAGTATAAACAAGATAATGGTTACTGAGCAAAGACTCTTAGGAGGAAGTAGGATTAATTTATTTTCCTTTCTTTCTTTCTTTCTTTCTTTCTTTCTTTCTTTCTTTCTTTCTTTTTTTCTTTCTTTTTCTTTTTTTGTCAGTAGTGGTGCTTGAATTCTGGACCTGGGCACTGTCCCTGAGCTCTTTAGCTCAAGGCTAGCACTCTACCCCTTTTGTCACAGTGCCACTTCTGATTTCCTGGTGGTTCATTGGAGATAAGAGTCTCATGGATTTTCATGCCCTGGCTGGCTTTGAACTGCAATCCTCAGATCCCAGCCTCATGTGTAGCTAGGATTACAGGTATGAGCCACTGGCACCCAGCATTAATTATATTTCTTAAGACTTCTTCATATAGGAAATATAGGAAATAGGTAGCTAATTTGCCAATGCCAAACGTATAGTAAAATAAAAGAGCACACAGTTAAATCCAAATATATCTGGCTATTGCCAATTGAAAGTAATAGTACCTGGGTTATTCTGCTTCTTGAGGTTAGGAACTTGGAACTGATATTTGCCAATAATGGTAATGTCTAGGCCCAATTATTCAACATATATGCATGAATATGTGTCAAATTATAGCTCAAGTAATATGAAACTTAATTTTGACAATTCAAGATTTCATATTTTCATAAATTCCAAGATCTTTCATATCAGTCTTTTCAGATGTTAATGTTTGGGTTTTTTTCTCCCTGATTTTAGAAGGTACTATGTGAGCATGGTTAAAAATCATTGCAATCACTACAGTTGACAATCTTTTCCACTTCAACTAAGATAATTAGTCCAAACCAATTTTTTTGAGTTGATGGTAAAAATTCATGGTAAAAATTCAAAGAAAGCATGTTCATGGACAGAAAAATTATACATTGTTATTTTCATCAGTCTTTAACTTAATTTTCAACCACAGCAGAGTGCAGTGGCTTATATCTGCAATCATATTTACTTCGGAGGCAGAGATGAGGAGGATAATGGTTCAAGACCAGCATGCAAAAAAAGGTTACCAAGATATGCATCTCAACAAATAACATGTATAGTTGCTCAGATGTTGCATATGTTGTAGAACCATGTCTAATGTTGGACTTGTGCAAAAAAGACTCTATCTAAAAATTGACTAGCGCAAAGTGGCGTAAGTCCTGGCTTCAAGTGGTAGATCATGGCTAGCAAGCATGGGGCCCTGAGTCCAAACCCTGATACTGCCAAATGTTTTTTTTTTCTTTCAACTATGAATGTAGGTAATAAACCAGAAGAGTAATAAGAAGTAATTGTAATTTTGCATTTCTACAGAAATATTTTTATATACCATGGCCATTATAGGTATATGGAGAACATTTATGCCCATCTCACTTTCAAACTTTTTGTTATCAGGATCATGACTAGGGACTGTTAATGAGCTAATAATGAAGTATAATCATTTAAAATACATTCAATATTATAAATACACATACTAAGTATTCTGTTTTGTTTAGAATCACATATATACTATTTCACACATTTAAGAACATGAGCATGCCCACAGGCAACAAACGAGTATTTAAAAATAAAGGTTAGGGTTAGGAGCCAGCCTCTAATCCTAGCTACTCAGAAGGCTGAGATCTGAGGATTGTGGTTCAAAGCCAGGCCAGGCAGGAAAGTCCATGAAATAACTTTTTTTTGCCAGTCCTTGGCTTGAACTCAGGGCCTGGGAACTGCCCTTGAACTTTCTCAAGGCTATCGCTCTACCATTGGAGCCACAGCACCACTTCTAGTGTTTTCTGTTTATGTAGTACTGAGGAATCAAACCCAGGGCTTCATGCATGCTAGGCAAGCAGTCTACCACTAAGCCACACTCCCACCCAAGTGTATGAAATTCTTATTTCCAGTTAATCACCAAACAGCCAGAAATAGCGCTGTGGTTCAAATGGTAGAGCACTGGACTTGATTGAGCTCAGAGTCTCAGGGACAGTGCCAAACCCTGAGTTTAAGCCCCAGGACCAGCAAAAAAAGCAACAAAAACAAAAAACAGAACAAAACAAAAATTTTTAAAAAACCCTATAGAACAATAAAAGGTTAGGATTCCTAATCTAGGACAATTGTGCTAATTACATCATTTTTACCAGAACAGTTTAGAAATAAACATGAGGCCAGTAAAACATGAAAGAACAGTCACTTCAAAAGAAAGGAGGGCGTAGATTTAGGAAATGTCTCCTTATTTCCATAATAAGAGACTAAAACACAAAGATAGGGCACAGTGGCTCATAGCTACAATGCAGCTACTAAGGAAACAGAGATGGATAACTATATGGGAAGCATAAAGTAAAAAAAAATCACAGTCTAGGCCAGCCTAAGAATAGATGGGAGACCCCATTCAAAAAATAGCTAAAACCGGGCTGGGAGTTTGGCCTAGTGGTAGAGTGCTTGCCTAGCATGCACAAACACCCGGGTTCGATTCCTTGGTACCGCATACATAGCAAAAGGCCGGAAGTGGTGCTGAGGCTCAAGTGGTAGAGCTCTAGCCTTGAGAAAGTCCAAGGACAGTGCTCAGACCCTGAGCCCAAGCCCAGGACTGGCAAAAAAATAGCTAAAACCAAAAAGGGCTATGGGGGATTGTTCAAGTGGCTCAGTATCTGCCTAATAAGGGCAACATTCTGAATTCATACCCTAGTATCACCAAAAGAAAAGGACTAAAGAATCCTCTTCTTTATAGATGAATAAATAAGCATGTAGCTCCATGCAATCATTAGGGAAACTCCTAGGGGAAGAAACTGACAAGAGAAGAGTTGTTGACAACATCATTAAGTTATACAGCTTTCCTAGAGCCAAGAATTATTAAAGAAAAAAAAGCTGAGCACCAGTGGCTCACACCTGTAATCCTAGCTACTCAGGAGGCTGAGATCTGAGGATCAAGGTTCAAAGCCAGCTGGGCACTTAATTCTGTGAGACGCTTATCTCCAATTAATCACTAGAAAACCAGTGGCGCTGTGGTGTGGCTCAAGTGGTAGAGCACTAGCCTTGATCTGAAGAGCTCAGGGACAGCATCCAGGCCCAGAGTTCAAGCCCCATGACTGACAAAAAAAAAAAACGGCCCAGAACATAACTGGATGAGGGACGTAGCTCAAGCAGTAGAGCATGTGTCTAGCAATTCTAAGGCCCCAAGTTCAAACCCTAGTCCCACGTAAGTGAAATAAAATATAAATTTACATGATTGCTGATTGTAATGTATTGTGATTTTATTATTTTCAAAGCCTAAACACATTAAACTTTATTATCTACTGAATAGAAGAATGATATAGTAAATTTAACATTCTAGTGACATTTTTGAGAAACTTTGATACCAAAGAATCTTAATTACAATAACCAATTGTCATTATGGAACAGAATAAATGCTGAAGTTCCAAGAATATTAATAAGAATTGAGCTGAGCTATATATATCTAAGTACAAAGAATATCACATGTAGAACTAAATAACAAATTAAAAGAACAGAAAAAAGCAGCTGTGAAGTTTACATCCCCTTTACCCACCATAGGTATAAATAATTAATAACTGTATTTACATTACACATAATGAAATAGTAATATGCCTTCATTACTTACATCATCAGTGATACAAAGATATACAATCCTGTCTTGGCAGATGTAATGAAACAAATAACTGTAGAATAAAAGATACACAACTTATTTTGGTTAAAAGCAGTATCTCTTTCATATCTATCTTACATGTTTGCACAGGCAAGCCCAATAATGCTAACATATTATTTGCAAATAAAATCCATTCTCTTCCTCACCTTCCTCATACATCTGTTTCACTCAATTTAAACCAACAGAAGTGAATAAAAAGTTCTCTACCCTAAATACGTAAGACAAAAACATGTGTGTTACCCATTAACGTGACTGCTGTAAAAGCAAAATTGGGCTCTTCATGCTCGAATAAGTGATATAAAAGATGGAATCTTAGAAGGGACATATAATTAAAATAGTGTCAATGGAACATGTGATTTTCATTGCTTTTTACTAATATCTCAAAGCAAACACCTTTTCTACCAAATGCTCAATCATATTTGAGTATCTAGTTTGATCCAATTATCATGCTAGATATGAGGATACCAAAATGCAAAACTTATCTGTCTAGCTGAGTATCACAGGTAATAGAGACTTGCCCAAGGTTAATGGAAAAGACTTCCTGGAAATAATAATATCTGATCAAATACCTGAGGAATAAGTAAAAGAATGCAATTCAAAGAATCATCAAAAAGTATTCCATAGGGGCTGGAAGTTTGGCCTAGTGTTAGAGTGCTTGCCTAGCATGCATAAAACCCAGTTTCGACTCCTCAGTGCCATATAAATAGAAAAATGCCAGAAGTAGTGCTATGGATCAAGTGGTAGAGAGCTAGCCTTGAAAAAACCCAAGGAGAGTGCTCAGGCCCTGAGACCAAGACCAGGACTGGCAAAAAAAAAAAAAAAAGTATTCCACGTTGAGGAATGAGCAAGCATATAGATCTAGAGATAAGTGGGCAAATAATGGATGTAGGAAAGTAAAATTCATTCCCATGACTAAAGTACAAAACACAGAGAAAAATAAATTACCTGAAGGGATGATAACAGCGATATAAGCAGATGCCAGGCTATACAATACTTTATATATGGTATTATGCATTATCTTAAGAAAAATGAACACATTTTAAAAGATTTTAGCCTGTGGGAAAATCTAGCCAGATCTGCTAATGATTACCAAATTCTAGGTATCACCTATCTTTTAAGCTACAGTCTGACATACACTAGTGTCTGTTGAGCACGTCCAATTGGACATACCATAGACAAGTAAACATAACATGTCCCAAACTGAGTTATCATTTTCTCTATAAAATTAGTCTCTCCTAAGACATATTTAGGAGTCACTTGGTACAAGGTCATAAACAATGTCAAGGTATGATCACTATCATCAAGGAGCCTAATGTCAGATGACAGAGACAAACAAGATTGCAATTATAACAGTGTGACAAGTACTAAACTAGACGATAGGTAGATACATAGAAGCACCTCAGTCTCGGAGATTATTAAATACTTTGTAGAAGGTGCACTATTTAAGTTCAGAGAGACAACGGTAGATTTAAAAAACATTTTAAGGTATGATAAGTGCATTCCAGTCAAACTTAAGAGCTATTACAAAGCCTGGGAAGAGAGAAAAAAAATCACTGAGCTGTAAATTCCTAAGTATGGCTGAGGAAAAAACTGAGGACTCAAGTAAAAAACAATTCCAGAGAAGGGAGTAGTCAATAATGCTGCTAAAAAGAAGTATCAAGGACAGATTTCAGAAGCGCTCAACATAAAGTAAAACAGACTTTCTTCTTTTGATATACAATAAGACATTTTATTGAATTTGTGAAACAAAAGAACAGAAATTAAGGCAGAAGGGTAAAAAGAAAAACATAAGTGATGGAGCCTCACCCCAGAAGACACAGAGATAGACTGGATTATGATGAAAATGGAAGAGCAGAAAAACCAGATACCTTCTTCTACTAAAATTGATATTAAAACTAGGTAATTATAGCTTTACTTGTAGCTAGAAGTGACTATGTTAGTAAGTCTTGGTTCATAAAAATATGACCAGAACATATATTTCCTATATTCTTCTTAAAGTATTTCATGCTTTTCTTGACCATTTTCCCAGAAACTAATTGGAAACACACACACACATACCTATAACACACACTGTAAGTCTAGTAAGGTTTTTTTTTGTCAGTCCTGGGCCTTGAACTCAGGGCCTGGGCATTCTCCTTGAGCTTTCTCAAGGACAAAGCTGTATCACTTGAGCCACAGTACCACTTCTGGCTTCTTTGTTTACGTGGTACTGAGGAATTGAACCCTGGGCTTCATGTATAGTAGGTAAACAGTCTACTTACTAGGAGGCCACACTCCTGGCCCTAATATTGTTTTTGAGAAACTATATAGCCATATTCACTAGTGAGTGAGATTAACCCCTATAACAATTCCTGCATCCTCTGAATCATATTTCAGGAAGCAGATATAACCTGTACAGTCCTCAAATATGACATATTTTCTTATACTCATTTTGGATGTAGTCAAAAAGGATAGTGAACCAGAAAGAACTTCCTGGATAACAAGAGCAGGAGTTAAGGAGAAAGGATGGTGTTTCTCCATCAAGCAGAAACACTAATACACCATCAAGTAATACACCATGAAGTAGTTATGTGATCATTGGCTAGGACACAATGACTTCTACATGTTTCTGGGAAAACTTTTAACTACTCATCTCTGGACTCTCATTACATTAATTTTGTATGTTAGAGTCATTCTCATAGTAACTTAGAGTAGACAAAATTATGAAAAGGGGTTACCGCTAGAAAGTAACATGGATCACTTTGAAATAAGAACTAAGGAAATAAGTTTGATTAAGAAACAAAAAATTTTCTTTTTTTGTGTGGGTCATGGGGCTTGAACTCTGGGCCTGAGTGCGGTCCCTGAGCTCTTCAGCTCAAGGCTACTGCCCTACCACTGAGCCACAGCCCCACTTTTCATTTTCTAGTGATTAATTGGAGACCTTCAGTGACCTGGCTAGCTTTGAACTGTGATCCTCAGATATCAGCCTCCTGAATAGCTAGGATTACAAGGCGTGAGTCACCATGCCCTGCCCGAAACAAAAGATTTTCTTAATATTATCAATGAGGAAAGTTGATTCATTTTTATGAAATTATTCAGATTTCCTAATTAGGACCCCTCAAATAAGCCACCAGAATCATCTTTCTAAACAAAAAGGTGTTGTATCCTAAAAGCTTTCAATGCCTTCCTACTTACCAAAGGGAAAATGGAAATTACAGGGGTTACAGTTATATAAGACAGGTAATGAGTACATTTCTTTTTGGACCATGTCACCCTTTCCCTAGCTTTCTCCTAGTTTTTCCCTCTTGTCTCCACCCACAAGTTGTATAGTTCATTTTCAACACAGTGTCTAGTGAGTACCCACAGCTATATTTGTTCACCCATTGTTCCTCCTTTTCTGGGCCCCCACACTTACCTTCCCAAAAACAAATGAACTAATAACAAGACAGAAGGAAAAAATAATAAAAAAAAAAAGCAGCAGCAACAACAACAACATAAAATCTCTTGTTTCCCTTTCTTGGAGTTATTTTGTATAATATTATTTTATATGAACATATACACTTGGCCATGGAGTGTTTGTGATAGCTCCCATGAATATCCTCCTTTGGGCTGTTGACTGCCTAGAGACCAGTATAATTTAGCATGTCCCACTATATTTTTTTTACTAGCTATACTTGTAGATTTACAGGTACATTCTAGTTATCACAAATGAGGGAAACCATGTAACCTGTTTCTTTGGCTCTGGCTTATTTTGCTTAATATAATTTTTTCCTGTCTTTCCATTTACTTATGAATGATACAATATCACTGCTTCTGATGGAAGAGTAGAATTCCATTATATTCCATTAATACCACACTTTCTAGATACACTCATCCACTGAGGGGAATATGGGTTAATTTCATACCTTGGGTACAGTAAACAATGCTACAATGAACATGGATGTGCTGGTCACTTCAGTGTGATTGTAGAATCCAGTCTAAATGGGTCAAAGATTCAACATAAGGCCAATTATCATGAAAATATTAGAGGAAGGAGTCTGGGAAACACTAGGGATCCTAGGCATCACTTGAAACTTTTTAAGTAAAGATACAGCATCACAACAAATTAAAGAAAGAGTGGATAAATGGGATTGCATCAAACTGAAGAATTTCTGCATAGTTCGTGAGATAAATAGAAGGTCCACAGAATGGGAGAAAATCTTTACCAGCTATGTCTCAGACAAGGATCTCATATTTAATATATAGTTAGAGCTCAAAAAGTTAATCCCTTTCCCAAATAAACCCTCAAAGAAAGAACAACCAAATTAATAAATGAGCTAAAGACTTAAAGAGAGTTTTGTCAGAGGAAGAATAAGAATGGCCAATAGACACATGAAGAAGGGCTGGGAGTTTGGCCTAGTGGTAGAGTGCTTCCTAGCATGCACGAAGACTTGGGTTTGATTCCTTGGTACCACATACATAGAAAAAAGCTGGAAGTGATGCTGTAGCTCAAGTGGTAGAGCTCTAGCCTTGAGAAAAGTCTAAGGACAGTGCTCAGGCCCTGAGTTCATGCAACAGGACTGGCAAAAAAAGGAGAAGACACATGAAGAAATGTTGAATATATTCTTTTATGAAGAAATGCAAATCAAAACAACTTTGAGATTCTATCTCACCCCAGTTATAATGGCCATTATCAAGACATCTAATAACAACAGATGCTGGTGGGGATGGGGCCAGAAGAAAACACTACTAAACTGTTGGTGGGAGTATAAACTTGTTCAATCAGTCTGGAAAGTAATGTGGAGGTTTCTCAAAAGACTAAAGAGAGAACTTTTATGACCCAGCAATTCCACCCACTCATAACATGCACTATGAGGCCCTATATGACCTTTTCTGTTGTCCATCTTTCTACGTTTACCTTCACCATCCTAAGTAACAGTCACAAAGAACAATTATACAGATTTTTAAAATAAGATTACATATATATACATAAGTTTCTACCTACTGTTCCTTTTCATTAGAGTGCTACCCACCTATTATACTCTATAGATTTTTTTCATTAAATTATAATCCCTATGAGGCAAATACTATATTTCTTGTTATATCACTAAGCAAACTACCTAGCAATAGTAAGGAACTATATTAATTTCCTAAAAAGAAAAACGGAATACATATATATATATATACATACATATGTATATATATGCAAGTATATATATATTGGCCATGGGGCTTGAACTCGGCCTGGGTACTGTCCCTGAGCTTTTCAGCTCAAGGCTACCGCTCTACCCCTGGGCCTGGCACTGTCCCTGCGCTCTTCAGTACAAGGCTAACACTCTACCCTTCAGCCAAGCCCCACTTCCCATTTTCTAGAGGTTAATTGGAAATAAGTCTCAGGTCCTTTTGTGCCCAGGCTGGCTTTGAACCTTGATCCTCAGATCTCAACCTCCTGAGTAGCTAGGATTACAGGTGTGAGTCACTGCGCCAGGCTTGGAATACTTATATTTTAATTATCATTTCTTATATCCTACAACTCTACAACAAAGTCAGTTTTACATCAACATTTCATTATCAATTCAATAATGGAATAAAATAACAATGAGTTTATAAGTTTTTTTTCCCAAAGTGGTAAAAGTAACTGATCTATTAGCTCATTCAAATTAATCTACCTAAAAGCTTGCTTTCTACTTTTTTTGTTTGGATTACAACGAAACTACTTTCTTCCCTCTACCACATACAGATCAGAACTCACTTGCCATGTGAGTACGTTAGTTTGTTATTTTCAGAAGGTACTTTAGCCAGAATCTGCTCTGTCACCTCCAGGAAGTTTCCTCCACACCAAGCATGTTTAGCGAGAATAGTGGTTCCCCGGGCAACAACAGCAAAAAGAATGGCCATGGTTTCACAATCTATTTTGAAGAAAAAAAGACACAGCTTTTAGAATATTTCTTTAACATGATCTTTCAAAAGCAACTATAATTTATCAAAATTCACCTAGTAACATTGAACAGCAAACATGAAATAATAAAAGACTTAATAGGAGCTGGAGTCATAACTCAGTGGTAGAAACCATATTTAGCATCTGCAAAGGCCCAGGTTTGATCTCTACCACTAAGAAGAAAGAAGGAACAACAATAAGGTCCCATTTTTCCACAAGCTTACACATTGGCCCACGCTTATATTCACATACCAGTGATACATTGCATTTACAAATTATAACATAAACTGACATTATCTCTTTGAAGAGCAATGAACATAAACAGCATAAACATCTGAAAATTTATCATACAGAAATTTTTTTAACATAATTAGACTCTAAATTCACACAAAGCCCATATTTATTAAATGGTCATGATGTGAAAGGAACTACTTTAAGTGTTTTATAATTACTTACCCATTTAATTCTCACAACACCATGAAATTATACATACGGTGACACTCACATTAAAATAAGGAAAGTGATGGGCTGGGAGTTTGGCCTAGTGGTAGAGTGCTTGCCTAGCATTCATGAAGACCCAGGATTGATTCCTCGGTACCACATACATAGAAAAAAACTGGAAGTGATGCTGTGGCTCAAGTGGTAGAGCTCTAGCCATGAGAAAAGTCCAAGGACAGTGCTCAGGCCCCGAGTTCGAGCCTGATAACTAGGAAAAAAAAGCTGAGGGACAGTGCCCACGCTCCATGACCCCCCACAAAAAAAGAAAAAGTGTTCAAGCCCCAGGACTGACAAAAAAAAAGAAAAAAAATAAGGGCCAGGAGTTTGGCCTAGTGGTTAAAGTGCTTGCCTAGCATGCATGAAGACCCGGGTTTGATTCCTTGGTACCACATACATTGAAAAAAGCCAGAAGTCGTGCTGAGGCTCAAGTGGTAGAGCTTTAGCCTTTAGAAAGTCCAAGGACAGTGCTCAGGCCCTGAGCTCAAGCCCAGGACCGACAAAAAAAAAAAAGAAAAAGAAAAAGTGTTCAAGCTCCATGACCAACAACAACAAAAAGAAGTAAAAAGTTGCCGGGCCTGGTGGCTCACAACTGTAATCCTAGCTACTCAGGAGGCTGAGATCTGAGGATCGTGGTTCAAAGCCAGCCTGGGAACTACAAATCTGGGCACTACAAGTCTGAGAGACTCTTATCTCCAATTAACCACTAGAAAATAGGAAGTGGGACTATGGCTCTGGGGGGTAGGGTGCTAGCCTTGAGCTGAAGAGCTCAGGGACAATGCCTATGCCCAGAGTTCAAGGCCCATGACCCCCCCACCAAAAAGAAGTAAAAGTCAGGGGTTAACTATGCTTGTTTATGATTGAAATGAAGAACTATAAAATAGTCACTGTAATTTTATATTAAAAAGGGGCCAGTTGCTTGGAGGCAAAGAAATGTACAGTACATGTATACACACACACACACACACACACACACACACACACACACACACACGAAATTTTCTGGTCCTCCCAACAAAAAGACGAAAAAGTAGCAGTCTTAGTTACCATGCAGTTCCAAGAAAATGAAGTTTTATAACAATACAGAAAAATCTATTCAAGTTCAGGCTTGAACTCAGGACTTGGATGCTACCCCTTACCTCTTTTGCTCAAGTCTAGCACTCTACAACTTAAGCAACAACTCTAATTCCTTATGGTAGTTTAGTGGCGATAAGTGTCTCATGGATTTGCCTGCCCAGGATGGCTCTGACCAGGTAAGCCACTGGTACCCCATTTTAGCAGACCACAAATTCATGACAAATCAAGGAAATGATGCACATTCTTAAATTGCTTACATAATTTGAAATGCCTTGATCTTCTTAAGTACTACTGGTATTGTCTGTGCTGCTGAGAACACATGTGCATTACTGAATTCAATTCTGAGTATCTCAAGATTGGACAGAAGGGAGACAGAATGAGTTAGCAACCATTAGATTACATCATCAAGAGTGGCTAGAAGCTGGGTGCCAGTGGCTCATGCCTTTAATCCTCGCTATTCAGGAAGCTAAGATCTGAGGATAAAGGTTCAGAACCAGCCCAGGCAAACAAATCCACAAGACTCTTCTCTCTAGTTACCCAGCCAAAAGCCAGAATTGGAGGTATGGTTCAAGAGGGAGAATGCCAGCCATAAGTGAAAAAGCTGAGCAATAAATAGCATGAAGCCAGCCTGAAGTTCAAATACATACACACACACACACACACACACACACACACACACACACACACACACACACACACACGAATGGCCAGAACAAGAACTATTTAATATGAAGAAAAAAAACAAAAGATTACAGCGAATTTCAAGTTTATATAGAATATGGCCACCTAGTGTACATCACTCAGTGTGAAACTAGAAACAATAATTATAGAGAAGCAGAGTATTTTTTTGTTTTAGGTAAAGGGAGTTCCTAAATTTTCACTCTTCCTTCCCAAAACCTTTATCCTATGTTTTACTTCAGTCAGGTCTGTCTTTAGAACTCTGCGATAGAAAGGTAATCTATAACTGCTTCTTAAGTTTTCAAATAAAAGATATTTTGGGGCTGGGCACTAGTGGCTCACACCTGTAATCCTACCTACTCAGAAGGCTGAGATCTGATGATCACAGTTCAAAGCCAGCCTGGCCTCGAAAGTCCCAGCATGGGCATGAAAGTCCATGAGACTTAACAAGAAGTGGCGCTCTGGCTCAATGTGGTAGAGTGCAAGTCTTGAGCTGAAGGGCTCAGGGACAGCGCTTAGGCTCACAGTTCAAGTCCATGCTCACCACCACCACCAACAAAAATGTTATTTCTGTTCCAGATGCTAAATTCCAATTCCAAAAGATATGCTGTAGCTGAATTCAAATGTGAATTGCACACACATTTTTTAGTAGAATTACAGTGTGGGAGAGATCTTGGATTTTACTAGAAGCTAGTAAGCAGCAATTAACTGGCATAACTGAAATGTCCTTTTATAGCATTATCTATACAGGAAAATACATCAAGAGCTTCAAACAGTAAGTTTAAAAAGAAACTTTCAAAATAACTCCATTTGTGTTACCTGTATGAAATATTTACTAATAGCGAAGGAATGATACAAATATTTGAATGAATATTCAACTAGAGGTTGAAACTAGTTTTGGAGAACTAAGTAGGGGGAAAAGACCAAGTCTTGAGTGTTCCTCACACTCAACTCCATGTGATCTGAGAATTTTTAAAATTCTATATTGTTGTTATAATATTAGAAAGTTTATAAAACTGCTGTGGATCATGTAATGTATACCTTATGAATAAAAAAGGTATAAAATTGAGTTCGGCATTTGTATTTATGTTTATGAAGGCATAGTTGCCAAGAAATCCCCCAAAACTGTCAGTGCTTAATTTTTAATGTCTTGAAAGCATGTCTGATTGATCTTAGGTTGACATATCCTAAAATTATGATAATCATGGGTTAAACATATTCATGTTTCCAATTAGTTTTAAAGACCAAAATTGTTCTTAGTAGCAACAATTTAAAATTGAACAATATCTCCAAGGAATAAGACTTGAATTTTGAAAATTGAGACTTTTACCTAACATTTTGAAAGTAATATTGTGGCATTATAACATTAACATGTAGATTACTTCAGACTTAGGAGTAAATATTCAAAGATTCATTTTTAATAAGAAAAAAAAATAAATCACAATGTAGTATACAAAGGTTTACAACCTTTAAGGAAGGTAAAAGAATTTAACCAACAGAGTACATGGTAGTAATCATTATCCAAAGACAGCACGTGTACCATTATTTGTATTTCTGAAAAGCATTAGTTTACATTAGCTCTTGCAACAGTTTCAGTGTGAAATGTCTCACAGGACTGACAAAAGACAACCTTGCCACGAGTGTACTATTATATTAAATGGCCCATTTTAGTAAAAGGTCCATGAAATGTTGAGGAAAAAGATAGGAACTCATCTTCTAAGGGGGTAATAGAATGAGAGAAGACACAGAAATGAGAACAACCTAAGATGGTAAATACACTAGTCTGATATGTAAATTAAGTCATTTGAATTTGTTCAAAGAATGTCTATTTCTATTTCTATTTCAGTTCCAAACACATGTACCAGGCAAGCAGGAGACTCTGGAGATTGAAAGTTGGGATATGATGTTGATATAAAGGAATCTTGAGCCCAAGAGAGCCAAAGTGCCATGAGAAACTGATAACAAGCAAATACAATAACTCATAAGGAATAAAATAATCTAAGAATGTCCAAAATTGTTCAGATTTCTTAAAATTCTGTGATTATCTCACTTTGGATAAAGGAATGAAGGTGTTACCTGTATATTAGAAATTTCCTCTGTATAATATTAGCCTTAGTTCTCCTTAGAAGAACAAAGTGTTTGTTTTATCCTGTTTTCTCAGTGTTCAGCACAGTGCCTAGCATATATCACTTGAACATTTGTTGAATAAACGAGTGAACATTGTGTTTTGGTCTTAAATACACTATAAATGGTAGATAACTTTATATTTAGTAGGGCCTAGTAAGAACAATTTCACTCCCAAACTATCTCCCTTATTTAGATAAGGCAGTAGAAGTTAGTAATCCAATCCCCAAATTTTTGTGGCTCTTAGATGGAAATAGGCCTATTACAGCTTTAAACTTCAAATTGTGATGCAACAATATTGGAGAAAACAAAAAATTAGAAGACAGCTATGAGAAAAACGTTCATAAAAATTGAAGTTACTATTTGTGTTATCACAAATATTTTTATGAACAATACTGAGACTTCACCCAATCCTTGTAACGTTTTCAGCATAGAATTCTAAACTGTCAATCAACCACCGTTTTAAATTTTGCATTAAACAATGTATAACATATTGATTGTTGTTGTTTTTCCCTGCCATGTAAACATGTAAATTCCTGCCAAATTCTGCACTCGTGTCTTACTTACAACTAGCTGTATTCCCCACTCTTTAAAAAGTGTCGAATATATATCAGCTGTTTAATAAGTATTTGGTACGTGTACAAATGGACTTGCTCCCCACACTATCTATGCAAAGGAAAAAAATTGTTTGTACGTAACAGCATCCTCTAGGATCAAACGAGCAAAACTGGTACTACAGGTAGTTGAGAACAATTAAGATAGAAAGAAGAGTGTGATCACTGTGAGTTACAGGAGATGAAAATATATTTACTAAAATGCCAAATACACGATCAATTTGATAGCTTGTGGATATCAATAAAAATAACAACATACAGATCTGATAATAGAAAATAGATCAGAGTGGAAATATAATCCCTACCGAAACTGAGAAGGAAGAATGTAAACATTAGAAGGTGGAATAAAATGTAAGGTGCTTGGAATTCTAAAAGGAACATAAGCAGTCACAAGTAGAAGGCATAGCAGCAAGTGATGTCAACGAATAAGCACAAGATGAATTTTTAGAAAACCGGGTATCTGGGGAGATTCAAATGCTATAGAAAGGTCTAATAGAACACGAATGAGTGAAAATTAACATTTTCCCATCCGTAATGACAACTTAAGTGACGCGTTCTGATACTCTTAACTATAGGCCTTTCAGTGGCATAAAACGCACTTTGCCCAAATTGGATCTGCTCAGCAATTCAAACTGTCGACATCAGAGAAACCCAAGTCACCCTTACTCTATCTTCACCCCAGCACCTTTAAAAAGTCTACACCTCCACCTTCTCTCCGGCATCCCTCGCATTCCGAAGAGAACGCCCCCTTCTATTTACCTGTCCGGGCACCCTTTGAGGGCACGCGGGCTCGTGACCGAGGGTCGCAGATCGGCCCACGGTCGCCCACTGCGCTCACCCAGAGAGGGACTGGATTTAACAGGCTGACTTCCGTGTAAAGCGCCCCCACCCACTACGTATGGCCTCCTGGGAATGTGAACGCTCCTCCAATCGGAACGGGCGATAGGGCGGGACCTACACGTTCCCAGATACCCACTAGTCTACGAACCGTACTGCATTATGGGAGTTGTAGTTCCGACTGCAGATTTGCCGGGCCTGTCACACTTAAGATCAAAAACTCCTGTCATAAACAACAGCAAATGTAGGAGGTTTCTGGGAAAATGACAGAACGTTAGTGTAACAAAAAAAAAGAACCAAAAAATGAGTCAACTGGGTTAATGATGAGCTTCCCCAGACGTCTCTCTTCTGTTGCCTATTACTTCATTGACAATATAGAAATTATCTGACAGGAACTCCCTCTGTTTTCATCAAGAAAATGACCAACTTCCCTGTGCCCTTCACTATCATTTCTCCCATTCTATTATTATTACTATTGTTTTTGCTGCTATTGACAGCTTCTTTCTTTTGCTCTAAGTCCATGCCCCTAAATCGCTATTCTTTCTGACCAAATCAGTCCAGAGCTTCTGATAAACCCTCTTTGTTATCACTCCTCACTGCCTCCCTGTCATCTTTCTATTTATTGTCAACATTAAAAGATTGCCAACCATCCCATTAAAAGGTAGACTAAAGACTTAAAGAGAAACTTCTCTGAAGAGGAAGTAAGAATGACCTATAAGACTCATGAAGAAATTCTTGATATCTCTGGCAATAAAAGAAATGCAAATTAAAACAACTTTGAAATTCCACCTCATTCAAGTTAGAATGGCCAGAATCAAGAAATCTAATAAGGGGCCTGGAGTTTGGCCTAGTGGTTAAAGTGCTTGCCTAACATGCATGAAGACCCGGGTTCGATTCCTTGGTACCACATACATAGAAAAAAAAAAGCCGGAAGTGGTGCTGAGGCTCAAGAGGTAGAGCTCTAGCCTTGAGAAAGTCCAAGGACAGTGCTCAGGCCCTGAGCTCAAGCCCAGGACTGGCAAAAAATCTAAAAACAACAGATGATAGCAGGGATGTTGCTAGGAGGGATGCTACTATACTGTTGGTGGGAGGGTAAATTTGTTCAACCACTATGGAAAGCAGTATGGCAGTTCCTCAAAAGGCTAAACATAGAGCTCCCCTATGACCCAGCAATTCCACTACTTGGCATTTACCCAACCATCCAGAATCTAGGGCATACTAAATCCACTAGCACAACAATGTTCATTGCAGCACTATTTACCATAGCAAAGATATGGAACCAACCCAGATGTCCCTCAGTTGATGAGTGGATCAACAAGATATGGTATTTATACACAATGGAATTCTATGCTGCTGCCAGAATGGCATTGCCCCTTTTGTAAGGAAATAGAAAAACTTGGCAAAAATCATATTACGTGAAGTAAACCAGACCCAAAGGAATATAGGCTCAATGGTTTCCCTCATTTGTAGTAATTAGTACACATTTAGGACTCTCCTAGCAGAGTATTACAATAGCTCAAAACCTAGGTACATAAGGTCATATAGGATGACACTAAATAAAAGGATCTCTAGGATATGGAAACAAGAGCTTTATCTTGTGTGATTGTTGTTCTTAATGTACTATGTCACTTCTCTTCTCTTCCCCTCCCCTTATATTTAATCTCATATTGTTACTGTATCTGACTTTGTTACCTGGAGTATTGTATATATGTTTATTTGTTTATTTGAAATAGGAAAGGGAAGGGGGAAAAACAAGATGATTGGGCGGGGTTAGGGGTAGGGAAATGGGGACAGAAACCATGAGAGGGGGTATCAATGTATAAGAAGTAATGTACCTAGTACCTGGTGAATGTAACTGTAACACCTCTATACATTACCTTGATAATAAAAAATTAAAAAAGCCTGTGAAAAGTTTCATTTGAAATATTCTAAAGTAACCTTTCTCAGCCACATAAGACAGCCTCCTCATCACACACACAGTTAAGCTATTGATCATTCTCCTATCTCTCTATGCCACAATTCCCAATGGTGTTCCTAAAACAAATACTTAAAAAAAACCTCTGTTCTCTAAAATTAAGCCATTATTATATTCTACACAGTTTAAGCAGTTTTGTGATTTATTTACATGCAAATAAAAAGTGTATTCAAAAATATGACATGCTTCATGAGTTTGCATGTCATCTTTGTACAGGGGCCATGCTAATTTATGTATCATTCCAATTTTAGTATATGTGCTTGAAAGCAAGCACAGGAAACTTCTTACACTCTAGTTTTTCTTAAGACATTACATACACATCTGTGACTAGACATTTTCCTTTTAAATGTTTAAGTTCTTTAAGGCTTTTCTCTCTTTCTTGTTTTTTTACTCTTCACACAGTTATTAGTCATCTTAATCCTCCCCATTGCTTTACTTGGCTTAGTTGATGTTTCCCATATCTAGCAACTCCATGTAAGAGTCAATTATCTAATAATAAATGGGTCTAAAACTTTTCAGGTACCTGAAACTTAAAAGTACTCCACAATTGACTTAATGCATTTCTACCCTCCCTTAACCTGCTTGTACATCCTCTATGAATCCCATGCCCCCCCAATTCAGTTGGTTGACCACACTAGTATGCTGGATATTATTTTGAAAATGTATACTCCCTCAAAGCTCACAGCTAGACAATAGTAAGCTATATTAATTCTATCTCCTAAAAATTCATCTCATCAATATTCTGTTTTTTCATCTTTTTAAAGATTTCTATGAGAATTGAGTGACTCAGTTTTCTCATCTTTAAAATGAAGATAGTAATCGTCATTGTCTTCAAATATTGTCACAATGATTAATGAGCAGTAGAGCCAGACTGAAAAGAAGCAATAGTACTGAGAAAACTAGTGTTTGCCACTACTTAGCCTTCATTAGATAATAATTTATTAGTACATTTAGGCTGAAAGAAAGAAAAATGGCAAGTGATTATATATTTTGTTCAAGTTAGCCTTCTTGATTTGTCCGTGTTTTCTCATGCACACCAAGCATATAGTACTTATTCTAAGGTAGTATAACAAGTAGCACTACTCAAGACCATTTGAGGCAGGATAGCCTAGGGAAAATGAGACATGGTAAGTGGCTGCCAGGGATCCAAAGACCTAAGCTTAAAGCTTGTCGGTTCACTTCCCTTAAGATTAAGGGAACCAAGTCTTTTTGAGGGAAATGTAGCGGGATAGACTGGGGAAATAAGGTACAGTCAGCTAACAGCAAATACAGGAGATATTCCTTCATGTACTTCCCTTAAGATTAAGGGAACTCTGGTGCTCTAAAGCAAAAGATCTTATTTCCACCATCTACTCCCACATATTGTATTCAAGACTGTTCCTATACAGTAACTAAGATAGTTAATTTTTTATCAACTTGATTCTGCCACAGTTTGCCAAAGATTAAACATTATTTTTAAGTGTGTCTGTGAGAGTGTCGGGGAACACATTACTATTCGAACTAAAGTAGTGCACTCAGCAAAATAGGCTGTCCTCCAACTACATGAATAGCATCAGCCACCTCACTGAAGATCTAAATATAACAAAAGGAAAAAGAAATTTCCTCTTTTTGACTATGCTTCACTGCTGGAGTTGGAACATTTCATCTCATCTTCTGCACTTAGAGTGGGATTTTTATACCAGTGGCTACCATGGTTCTCAGGCAGACTGACTTACAGTGCTTTCCTAGGATTTCTAGCTGCAGTTTCTAGATTTACAGTTTCAATCATCATCTGAGTTCAATAATCCCCTAATCTTCATGAGATCTCTTATTGATTCTATTTCTATTCCTATTACTTCATAGTCTCCAAACGTAAACTCATCCATATTCCAAAAATTTATATCGTGTTTTATGGGTCATGGGGCTTGAACTCGGCCTGGGTGCTGTCCCTGAGCTCTTCAGCCTTGCCGCACTTGAGCCAAGCTCCACTTCCCATTTTCTAGAGGTTAATTGGAGATAAAAGTCTCAGGTCCTTTTGTGACTGGGCTGGCTTTGAACCTTGACCTTCACACCTCAGCCTCCTCAGTAGCTAGGATTACAGGTGTGAGCCACCAAAATCTGTATCTTCAGCACAAGCCCTTGTATCAGGAAAATAAGGAAGGCTTCCCTGAAGTATAACATTTAAAACAAAACAAATGTAAAAAAGGAATCAGCCCCAAGAAGATAAAAAGGAATATAAATAAGACTAGTATGATGGAAGTCCACTGGCAGTTCGGAGGGAGGAAAGCACATTAGTCTTTCAAATTTACCAAGTTTCTTCCCACATTACAGTCTGTACACTAACGGTCTATGTTTTGAGAATGTGTTCCATCTTGCTTTCTTGTGGACATGTGGTCTTGCATAATTATGTGATTCAGGAGAAAGAACTTGGATTTTAAGTGTAATAGAAAATCAGTACAGGAGTTCAAGGAGAAAATTGAACCTTTAAATTACCTGGATTTTTTTTTACCATGCCAATAAATATGTAACTTTCCAAATATGTTGGGCACTTTCCAAGAAAATGCAGAAACATTTGAACAGTTGTACAATTTTCAAACTTGGAATTCCTATTACCATTTCTTCAAAATTACCAAAGTAAAATCTCTTTCTTTGTATTGGTGATTATAAATAAGTTGTATTTATGAAATAAATGCTTTGATTGCCATTTCAGTTCCTATAGCTGCCATGCTTAGAATTATAGAACTGACAGGGCTGGGAGTTTGCCCTAGTAGTAGAGTGCTTGCCTAGCATGCACAAAGAGCCCAGCTCCATTCCTCGGTACCACATACACAGAAGAAGCTAGAAGTGGTGCTGTGGCTCAAGTAGTAGAGCTCTAGCATTGAGAAATCCCAAGGACAGTGCTCAGGCCTTGAGCTCAAGCCCAGGACTGGCAAAAAGGAATTATAGAACTGACAGTTTAAATAATCTGAACCACTGGTGCATCTGAGAAACCTGGTTTTTTGTTCTTGCCAGAGGTTACAAAATTAGGAATATATATATATAACATTAATTATAACCAGCCCTGTTTTAATTGGTGCTTGAGAATGTCTGTTCAGCCAGAATAAGATAAACATATGACACAGAGTTCTAGTCATATCTGAAAAACTCTTGTTTTATGGTGTGTTTGACATAATTGGATCTTAATGTATTATTTTGTGGTTTGCAAACAAATCTAGTGGATTTGTTATGTTGGGATCCAAATTATTCATGTTTATTGCAGTATGCTGCTAGTTATCACTGCTATTTATGTAGCTTTCCTCCTAGATATTTGGACTTCGGCAACTTTTCCTGTATTCTGTGCTCAGCACACCTACATCAGGCATCCCTTTCTTTCTGTCTTTTTTTGAGGTTCACAATCAGCAAAGGAACTTAAAATGGGATCTTAGAGGGGCTAACCAGGTTAATGAGAAAACTATATTTTTCTCTTCTAAGCATCAGGCTCCCAGTAATCTACTTCCCACTAATCCTAATTTCTTAAAAGTTCCATTATCTCTTTACTTTACCACACTGAGAACCAATCTTTCAGCATTCAAATTCTTGGGTGATAAACCAGTCAAAACCATAGCAAAGCCAGGCAGCAGGGACTCACGCACATCAATCCTAGCTATTCAGGAGTCTAAGACCAGAAAGGCTGTAAAAAATAAGTCCATGAAACTTTACTCCAGAATAACTAACTCACAGTGGTGCTGGAAGTATGACTCAATGGTAAAATGTCACATAAACAATTGGAATGCCCTGAGTTCAAAACTTCAAACTATAAAAAGTATTTTATTTACTAAGTTGTTTATTTCCTCAAATTATGTTGTAAATGTTAACCTCCCTTCTGTTTGTCTTTCTTTCATTATTTTTCAAGAAACACATAGAAAATTTACAATGAAATTTTGCATTTTCTTTCTTACCTGCTAACTTCTAACTCTAGAAAAGTTAAGAATTTACTACATTTTGCTACCTTAACTAACACATTACATGGAGCATGACAGAAAGCATAACAATTGGAGTAGAAGACTGAATTAGAGTACTGTTGGCAACACAATTTCTTAAGTTTCAACATTTATTCTCTTGCAGGGAGGCTTGAACACAGAACCTCTCACATAGTAGGCAAATATTCTATCACTGAGCTATATTCTCAGCCCAAGTTTCATTGTGTCTAAGAACAGAAAAGATAATGTTAACATCCATACCAAGGGTTGATTTGAACTCAGCCTGGGCACTGTCCCCGAGCTCTTCAGTCCAAGGCTAGCACTCTACTACCTGAGCCACAGTACCAATACCAGTTTTGTGATGGTTACTTGGAGATGAGTCTCACAGACTTTCCGAGCCCAAGACAGCTTTGAGCTGGGATCTTCAAATCTCAGCCTCCTGAGTAGCTAGGATTACAGTCATAAGCCACCATGCCGGGCCTGATACAAAATTCTGATACAGCAGAAAATAATAAAACTGGTGTTCCTATGAAAGAAACCTATAACTTAGACTTTTTTCTAACTTGGCTTATTTCTAGTTTAGATTTGAATAACAAGCTTCTTGCCTTTAGCCAATTATTTCTGACTGCAAGGAGATGGAACTCTTTCTCCAGGCAGAGGCTGATATTGGTCATTAATCACTTTTATGGGAAAACAGGCATAATACACTCTCACACCTTTTCATCTCACTTTTCTTTGACAAGGATGATGATATGCTCACATAAGTTATCCTGAAGTCATTGTAATATAGACTGCAAAAGCCATAATTTTCACCCTCAGAACAAACAAATCATGTTCTAACTTTGAGTATTTATTTACAGCAATGATTTATTCTGCAGTACATCTGTTTTCTCAGATCTGAATGTTTTCAGATTTGTGTCCATGTCTCCCTTGTCATTCATATTCAAGCTTACATAGGCACTTCTCAGATAGACTTTCTTATCTTTCCTTACTGACCCCTATTGACAGTTGGCTTCACATTAGGCACACTCTGTACATTTCTTCTTCCTCTCCTGACACTTTACTACCACTTTGGGATACAATTATATGCATTACACTAAAGTGTTCATTTCCAATTGAGTTACTGTGGTTCCCACCATAGGTTAGCACACAGAGAAGAGCAATGACAAAGATTTTCAAGGATTCTGGTTACCTCTTAACAAGTCTGTTTCTTGAAGTGTTGTTGAGGGCACATATTATGGACTTTAATTGTGGGTGATACGTTTTACATTTCAGATATACCTCCACATTCCAATCTTCCTCAGCATTTGAATCCCTTCATCAACAATAAACAGGTATGCTGTTTCATTCACAGTAGGTTATCTTTTTTTAAATTTTTCTTGCCAGTCCTGGGCTTGAGCTCAGGGCCTGAGCACTGTCCTTGGACTTTCTCGAGGCTAGCCTCTATCACTTGAGCCTCAGCACCACTTCCAGCTTTTTTTCTATGTATGTGGTACTGAGGAATCAAACCTGGGTCTTCGTGCATGCTAGGCAAGCACTCTACCATTAGGCCAAACTCCCATCCCAGTAGGCTATCTTTTGATTCATATTTCAACAAATCAATCAAATAACCAATTAACACCTTCATTAACTCTGAAAACTGTAACATAAAATTCAGTCTAGCTAGGTGTGAGTGGCTCATGCCTGTAATTCTAGCTAATCAGAAGGCTGAGATCTGAGGATATCAGTTCAAACCTAAGTGGAACAAATAGCCTATGATGCTCCAATTAGCCACCAAAAAAGCCAGAAGCAGAGGTGTGGCTCAAATAGTAGAGCACTAGCCTTGAGCAAAAAAGCTAAGGGACAGTGTCAAGGCTCTGAGTTCAAGTCCCAGGGCTGGCACACTCACAAACCCCCTCAATATAAGCTTTTTGGACCTATAATAAAAAATTCAGGGATAATTTTATTTTTCCTCTATCATTATCCCACACCCTTAAAGTCCTTTCCTACACAGATTCCCCAGACATCTGTTTGTAGAATTAAATTACTCACAGGATTCTTTGGAATGTAGCACATCTCCTTATGGATCACTTTGTGTTTCTTACCTTTAGAAGTCTGCTGAGATTTGTGTTTGTTTAGTCTAGAGGCAAAATGGATGGTAAGAGTACATGAGTCTTAAGAACCATTAGCATTCTCTTAGCAACTGTATCAAAATAAGACATTGCTCTTTCCATGGGCAACACAATATGGGGCTCTTCAGGCAAAGGCTGAAAGGCCCAATACCACAGGAGGTAGTGGTGGGGTTGCCACTACCATAAAGAGTCGTAAGGCCACTTCTCTGGCAAAATAAAGAAATGGATTATAGGAGTTCAATGTCTCAGACTCATCAGGGTCCTCCCAACACATCTCTTTCCCAATTTACAGGATCCCATTCTTTTCCACTCAGTGCTGTTACTTATGAATGGGGCAATGCCATTCTTTCAGATGGAAGCATAGAATTCTACTGAAGAATTTCTGCATGACAAAGGACATAGCTAGCATGATAGAGAGATCACAGAATGAGAGACGATCTTTACCAGCTATGCACCAGACAAGGGCCTCTTATCTAAAATATACTCAGAGCTTGTCAAAAACAAATCCTCAAAGAAACAACAACCCAATTAATAAATGGGCAAAAGACTTAAGAGATTTCTGCAAAGAAGAAATAAGATTGGCCAATGGACACATGAAGGGATATTAGACATCTCTGGCTATAAATCAAAGCAACACTGACATTCCACCTCACCCCAGTTAAAATGGCCATTATAAAGAAAACTAACAACAACAAATGTTGATGGGAATATAAGCAAAAGGGAATGCGACTTCTTTAACCACTCTGGAAAATAGTGTGGGTTTCCTCAAAAGACTAAAAGTAGAGCTCCCCTATGACCCAACAATCATACTCCTGGGCATCTATCCAATTGATCACAATCCAGGCTACACTAAAGCCACCAGTACAACCATGTTCATTGCAGCATTGTTTCCCATAGCCAAGGTATGGAATCAACCGAGATCCGTAAAAGTGAATGAATGGATCAAGAAAATGTGGTATATATGCACAGTGGAATTCAGTGCTGTCACTTTAATACCAGACACCATAATATCATTTATCTGGATATGGTTCATTCCATTTTTTCTCCAGATAAAAAGTTAAGAGGCCGAAGAGTAGTAAAATATAGTAAAGCAGCAAGTTTGCTGACAGCAAAAGTGAAGTACGAACTCTCCAAAGATAAGAGCTCTGGAGCTGGATGTCTCTTGTGGTCTTTTCAGAGGGTAGAGGTTACAGTAAGGGTTTCCTTCTATATCTCATTCCCTGTATGTCCCTCCTTGTGGGCTGAGTTGATTGCTGGTGTACTCACTGCTCTGTCTCTTTGTATTGGTCTTCCTTCTCCCTCAGAGCATGAGAAGGAAAACAAATTTTATTGCTCATGTCTCATCATGCATGAGTACAGAATTGGATTTTATTGGTCATACTTGATGTTGTACAGGCAGTATCTCACTAGTGATGCAGGATTTTAAGCAAGAACACAGAGTATCATAGACAGAAGTACATTTGAGCAGGAACCCAGGGCATTATGGGAAGAAAAGGTGCTATTTTGAGCAGAAGTCAAAGCACTATGGTAACAAGAAGCACCATAGTGGGCCACATGTTGTTTGTCATGTCTTATCTCCACAGTTTTTTTTATCCTTATCTACCTAACAGTACCACTTTCATTCCCTCAATCCTATAAGACTGAGTTAAACTTGCATCGTAATTCAGCTAATTGCATGATGAGAACTTGTGTTTGGTTGCTAGCACCTTCTTAGTCATTTGGCTATAGAAAATAAGATTCTTCAGAGCACACTTTAGAAGCCTTTAGATTATTTATGTCCATCTGGATGTGGGAAATTTAATCTCTGAGCTCATGTCTTTTCCTTTATGACTTTCCAGAGATTCTAGGAGCAACCAGTCAACATTATTATATTCTTTAGTTTTTCAGAAAATTTTAAAAGTATAGTCATTGAATTCCTTGCCTCTTATAAGTGGTGAGTTAGATGTAATAAATGTACTTTGTGTATGTCTTCAATTAGCTTGTAACATAGATTATCAGTGATATACAATCAGAAGGAGAATCTTTAGCAATTTTAGAACTAATAAAATTGGAAAGCCAACTCCAGAAACCATAAAGCCAGCTAAGGAAATTCATGCTTATAATTCTGTTTCTCCAGAAACACTTATTGGTAAGGCTTCTCTGGATTTGTTAGTGTAGAGAATATGAGTGTATATAATTATTTTAAAAGACTTACTAAATTTATGTAAACAATTGGACATTGCATAGTTCAACAATGGCTGTCTACATGCTAGGGAATCAGAGAACCTCACAAATGTTCAATTCAAGAAGCTGAACACTTGCTCATGTGAAACAACAATGATGTTGCTCCAATTCAAGGCTAAAAGTCTCTAATCTTCCTGGAATGTTGCTTGTCAGTCTGTGCTAAAGGCTGAAGAAGCTAGAATATGATGCCAGTGGATGATATTAGTGGTAGATATCAGGAAGGAGCAAAATGTTCCGAAATAATGGTCCTTACATGCAGTGAGTGGCCTATCCATTAGTGTCACCCACTTTCAGGATGAGTATTTTCCAATCACCACAGGAAATACCCTCACAGACACATCCAGAAGTGTATTTTGCTAATCACCCAAGTGTCTCTTAATCCACTTGTTGACAATTCAGAGTAGTGATCACATGGGCTTTATAGCCTTTTTGTGCCCTCTTTAGTATCTATCATCAATGTTTTATGATTTTAGTTGTGTTGATTTTTCACATAGTTAATCTTATTCCTAGATTGTTTTAGTTAATAAATGAATGAATAAAAATGAAGTTGATAATTTTTGCCTTGATTCAGATTTTAGAATATTACAGCTTTCTCCAACTCAACATAATTTTGTTTTTTGCTTTATGTAAATGGCCTTCATTATGTTGAGGTATGTTATTTTTATTCCTAATTTTTCAGCATTTTTATCATAAGGAATGTTGAATTGCAATGACCACATGTTTTGGTGTCCTTTGTGATGATGTGGTAGATCATATTTTTTGTTTGAGTACATTGAAATCTCCTTACATACTTGAGATAAATTCTGTTTTATGGTGGTGAATAGTCTTTTTAAGAAGCTGAGATATGAGGATCATGGTTCAAAGATAGCCTAGTCAGGAAAGTCCTGTAGCTCTGATTCAAGGCATAATACAAGCAAAAAAATTATCTGGTACAATATAGCATGTAAGTTAATGAATATTTATTTGAAGGGATGAATTTTATTAATCATTCTATCTCATTATGTTTTATTGTTTTAACATTTTTTTCTCCTTCATGAGTTAGTCTTGGTAAATGTGTATATATCTAGAAATTCCTTGAATTCTTCTAGATGCTTCAAATTAATTTGTATATAATTATCTATATGATCTGTTGTATTTTGGTGGTATTATCAATTCTGATTTTGTCTCTTTTCTTTCTTTTGCTTAGTATGGATAGAGATTAGTCAGTTCTGTAAAGACCCAGCTCTTTGTTTCATTGGTTTTCTTTTTTCTTTCTTTTTTTTTGCGGGTCATGAGGCTTGAATTCCGATCCTGGGCGTTGTCCCTGAGCTCTTCAGCTCAAGGCTACTGCCCTACCCTTGAGCCACAGCCCTACTTCCCCTTTTCTAGTGACTAACTAGAGATAAGAGTATCATGGTATCAGTGTCCGGCTGGCTTTGAACCATGATCCTCAGATCTCAGCCTCCTGAGTAGCTGGGATTACAGGCATGAACCATCATGCCTAACTTCATTGCATTTTTGTAGTTTTTAGTTCTCATTTCATTTTTTGTGATCTTTATCTTTTTTCCTTCTACTATTTTTGGGCTTAGTTTGTTGTTTCTTGAAATATAGTACCTCCATTTTTCACTTCTATTAAGAATATTTGTATTTTTTGTGATGATTTCCTTCTTGACCCATTGGTTCTGTAAAAGCAACAAAACTTGCTTACTTTTCATGTATTTGTATAGCTTCCAAAGTTTTGTGTTACTTATTTCTAGTTTATTGCATTGTGGTGAGAAATTATATCCAATGTGGTTTATTTTCTTTAATGTTGAAAGTTGTGGCTTTTTCCAATCTATCTTGGAGAAAGTTCCATGTACTAATGAGAAAAAATGTATATTTAGCAGCCATTTGATGGAATATTGTATTTCTATCTATTAGGACCACTTAGTTTAAACTGTCATCTAGCTCTGATGTTTCTGTTCATTTTTCTGACATCCCACTTGCAATGAAAGCCGGGTGTCAAAGTTCCCAACTATTATTTTATTGGAGCCTATCTCTCCCTTCAGGTCTTTTAATATTATATATATATATGCTGCAATATTAAGTACATATATAGTCTTGTTTTTCCCTTATTTAATTGCCTACTCTATATAATAGCCTTGTCGCCATTGCTTCTTACTTAAAATCTGTTTTACCTGATCTTAGTGTAGTTATTCCTGCTCTTCTGTTGCGACTTCTACTTACAGGGAATATTTTATCCTATCGCTCTCACTTTCAGTGTTTGTGAGTCCCAAGAGGTAAATCAAGTTACTTGTAAGCAACATAGAAGTAGATCTTTTCGCCAATTTAGTGAGCCTTTATATTTTTTTGGGGGGGGGAGCTGATCCTAGATCTTCAACATAGGTCCTTGGCACTGTCCCTGAGCTGCTTTTTATGCTCAAGATTAGCTCTACCACTTGAGCCACACCGCCACTTCTGGCTTTTTTCTGTCTATTGAGTATTGAGGAATGGAACCCAGGGTTTCATGCATGCTAGGCAAGCACTTTATCACTAAGCACCCTTCCCATTAATTGTATAATTTAATCATCTACATTCAAAATAGTTACTTAAAAGTAATGTCTTACTATAGCCACTGTTACTTATTTCTAGTTTTGTTGCAGTTCTTTTTTTTCTCTTATGATTTTTCTTAGAGTTTCAGGGAAATACTGTCATCATTTTGATTCTTTATGTACAAGTTTTTGTTTGTCTGCTGCTTTGTAGTTGCCATAAGGTTTACAAAAAAATCAACTTACATTGAAACTAATGGTAGCTTAATCATAAGGATAAAAACAAAAGCAAGAAATTGAACAACAACAAAAACAACAGGAAATATAAGGAAACTCTCAAGTTTAATTCCATTCCACCCTAATTTTAAATGTTTGATATTCTGTTTTATATCTTTCATTATTGCCTAGCACTTTATCATATTAACGTAGTTGCTAATCTTTAATCACTTTGGTTTTTAGTATTCACACTAAATATCTGAATGGTTTATGGACCATACTTACAGTATTAGAAATTTCTGGTATAAATATTCTCACAAGTAATTTTCATACATTCCTGTTTCCTTTTATGAGTTTGTAGAACTTCTTGTAGAATAGTCTTGTAGAATAGATCTAGGAAAGTTATATTTTCTCAGCTTTTGTACAGAGGGGTTACAGTTACACTTGTCAGGTAGTAGATATATTACTTCTTGATCCTTGATACACCTTCTCATGTCTGGAAAGCATTATTGAAGATGGAGGCAGAGAAAGCAATAATGGTAGCATGAACCGAAGTTGTGCTTCAGCCAGTAATGGAAGTTGAAATAGATAAGGATGGTATTTCCTTTAGAGCCTCCTAAAGGAATGTAGCTCTGTTACCACCTTGACTTCAGTTCACTAAACTGATTTCAGATTTCTGTCAAATATAACTATACATTTCTAATGGAATATATTTGTGGTAATTTGCACAGCAGCCACAAGAAAATACTGACTTTTTACAAATTGAATATTTACAAATATTTAAAGTCCATTAAATGAGAAAACAAAAATCTTTAAGGCAAATAACGCTAGAAAACTATACATCCATGTTGAATAAAAATCCATAATCTCTAATATACATTATAAAAAAATCAAACTGAGTTTATAGACCTAAACATAATGCTTATAATTATAAGGAGTCTAGAAGAACAGATAAGAAATATTTTCACAATCTTAGTGTAGGCAAAGATATGTGAAGCATGCATGGCACTTGATATTGTGTATACAGGATAAAATTGCTCTCCAGCTGTGGATCTATGAAACTGGAAAATAAGCTATCACTTCCAAAAATATGATAATGCTACACATGTACTTCAACATTTATAGGAATTCTAACTTACAAAGGAAGAGAAATGAAAGGCTAAAATAATTTACTAATGCCAATAAGCTTCAAATCTAGCAGAACAAATTCCATAAAAAGCTTAAACCTTATCACTATGTGAAGTTTTCTCTTTTTATTCTGTTATTTTTTCCCTATCTTTATTTCCTGTTGTCAGTGTTCTTTATTTTGGTACCTGATATATTGTATGTACATTTATTTGAATTAGGGGAGGGAAGGGAAACAACAAAATGGTGAGAAAGAGAAAAAGGATGAACCAGTGTAACAAGGATACTCACAAGACAATAAGTTGGAGATGAACTGGACAACATGGAGGAAGGCTGCAGGAAGGGAAAGTGAGGGTAAAACATGGGAAGGGGTAGCAATGTTTAACAAGAAATGTACTCACTAATTTACATATGTAAATGTAAACCCTCTGCACATCACCCTGACAATGAAATTTTAAAAAAAATCTAGCCAGGTAGTGGCTCACATGCATAATCTTAGCTACTCAGGAGTGGGAGTTCTGAAGATTGAGGTTCAATGCTAGCCAAAGCAGAAAAGTCATGACTCTTTTATTTCCAATTACTCAGCAAAAGCCTGAAAGTGGAGGTATAGTTCAAGGGGCAGAGTGTCATCCTTGAGTAAAAAAAGTCATGTGAGAGTGAAAAGCCCTGAGTTAAAGCCAAAGTTCCAGCACACACACACACACACACACACACAGACACACACACACACACAAACTTAAGTGATACAAAGACGTAATGCAATACATAACCTGAATTTTATTTTATTGTAAAAGACATTATTGAGTCAAATAGAAAAAGTTAGCTTGTAGGTTAGATGATAGCATTTTATCAAGATTAGTCTTTTTACAGTGTTAATTTTTGAATTTTTGAATTTTGTTAGTTCTACCATAATTACATAAGAGAACAGCATTGTTTTTTAGGAAACAAAGTATTTAGGGACAAAGAAATGGCATATCTTCGATTTACTCTTGAATGATTCAGAAAATACTATGTAATGAATACTATATAAGCAGGAGATATTTTTTGTACATATAGAGATGGAAAGCATATTACTGTAGGAGAAACAGATTTAAAGCAAAGTTGTAAAATTTTGAAAATTAAAGAATAGAGTCTGGTTGAAAGGTGTATAGGATTTCTTTATAAGTCTGTATATGTGAATTGACAAAAAAACCCACGATTTTTCATTAGTAGGAGTTCAAATCTAAGTGATGATTTAATAACCTTTTAGTTTCTTGCTAATACATTTTTTGCCAGTCCTGGGGTTTGAACTTAGCACCTGAAGACTGCCCTTGGACTTCCTCAAGGATAGAGTTCTACTACTTGAACCACAGCACCACTTCTTTTTCTGTGTATGTGGTATTGAGGAATTGAACCAGGGTCTTAATGCATGCTACACAAGCATTCGACCACTAGGCCAGAACTCCTAGCCCTTCTTGCTAATATTTTTAAGGAATCATTGTTTCTTGAAAGATGCTAGGCACAATTATTTCCTATTTTATGTGTCTGATAGTTCTAATGCTTGAAAGCCCAGGAAAGTAATTTTGTTATTCTTAGTCTTTTTTGACTCAGAATCATAATGTTTTGGGTTTTTTTTTGCCAGTCCTGGGGCTTGAACTCAGGGCTTGGGCACTGTCCTTGGACATTTTTTGTTCAAGGTTATTGCCCTGCCACTTGAGCCACAGTGCCACTTCTGGCTTTTTCAATGTATGTGGTACCAAGGAATTGAACCCAGGGCATCATGCATTCTAGGCGAGCACTTTACTATGTCAAAATCTCAGCCCCCATAGTGGTTTTATTTCAGTATTTTTTATATTTTTAATTTTAGTTCACATTCATTGGAATTTCATAAAATTTTCTTTTTTCTTTTTCTTTTCTTTGGTTCATATTACTCCAGAATTTGCATTTGCTTCTGCTGGTCACCTGGTGGCACTACTATACAGATAATTTTCTGATTGACATTTGTGGTTTGTGGAATCTCACATGTGATGTACATTTGGGTAACAAACTACAATAAGGCCAGCTTTTGGTTAGAAATTCCTAGGGAAAATAATTTTTTCTTTAGTTCCAAGAATAAAATTAAGCATGGGTTTTGGTTTTGGTTTTGCTAACCCTTTCTGTTACCTTTACACTGATAGTAAAACTTTTGGAGCTCTAAATAAATGTGGCTGGCATAATAGGACAGATGTCAATTTTGAATAAATCATAGGGTTTATAGTCTGTCTCTTGTGCTTATATCCTATTTCCTGTATTCTAAGCACTTCTGAAAGACAAGTTGAAGGTCATTCAGGATTGGCACATAATTTCTGACACCTTTTGGGTCTTTTTTTTTCAGTTTCTTTTCCTTCTGTATGGATTTTTCCCTTTCTATATAGCTTTGTGATTCATTTAAAATCTATCTTAGGAGGTCACATCAATCAAGATGCATTTTATTCATAAAATGATGTACTGAATGTTAATTGTACACTACTTAAAGATAATAAAATATAATTAAAATAAAGTAAAATCTGTATTTTTATCTTTGTAAAATTATTTTCATTTAGTAAGTCATTTTCTTTTTTCATATATTTTTATTGTAATTAATGGAAGGGTTACATGATATTTGCCAGATAGATGGTGCATTAATTCCCATACATTGATACCCTTTCACATGTCTTGGTCCCCATTTCCCTCCCCCCCACCCCTACCCCTCATCTTGTTTTCCCCCGTTCCATATCCAATTTCAAATAACCAAATACAAATATATCCGATATATCAGGTAACACAGTGAGATACTGTAACAATATGAGATAACCAAGGGACAGCAAAAGAGATGAGAGATAACATAGTACATTAAGAACAACAATCATTCATTATATGGCTTATGTTTCTATATCCTAGAGATCCTTTCATTTAGTGTCCTACTATATGGCCTTTTGTATCAAGGTTTTGCTCTATTGCAAATCTCTGCTAGGAGAACCCAAGGTTTCTACTGATTATGACAAATGAGGGAAACCATTGAGCCTATGCTCCTTTGAGTCTGGCTTACTTCACTTAATATGATTTTTTTTTTAAGTCTTTCCATTTCCTAACAAATGGGGCGATGTCATTCTTTCTGACAGCCGCATAGAATTCCATTGTGTACAAATACCACATCTTGTTGATCCACTCATCAACTGAGGGACATCTAGGTTGGTTCCATATCTTTACTATGGTGAATAGTGCTGCAATGAACATTGTTGTGCTGGTGGATTTAGTATGTAAGTCATTTTCTAAATACCTTTGACATTTCAAACACTTCTATGTTTGTAGTTATGTTGAATTATGATTACCAGATACCTTAAATTCTATAATATTTTAAAAGAATCCTATGTAGCTGTAAAAATAATTGATTTTTGTATTTTATTATGGACACAAAATGTTGATACTGGGTTTGAGATATACTTAAATTTCTCCATGAATCTTAAAATAAATTTCTTGAATGCATTAAATTCTAGTAATTTCAGATTTTTATCTGTTCAATCTTGATGGAAATTTGTTGATATCTACTGCTCACTTGTGATATTAACATGCCATTCCATTTACAAATGCTTTTATTTCAAATCTATTGTATTATGCATATATAGTACTTAATTGCTTAGCTTTTCTTAGCTGTTCTTTTACCTTCATTTTCTCTAGAATCCATTCCATTCACTACTTTTTTGTTGTTCAAGGTTCTTTTCATTAGGGTTTGAATTCAACATGTCACTTCTGAACTCAGAGCCTCATTTGCTAAGCTGGTACTATACTGTTGAGACATACCTCCAACGTTTAAGGAGCATTTTTCACCACTTCCTTTTTTCACCCAGTACTGGGAATTGAACTACTCAAGCCCTCATGCTTGCAAGGGGTTGCTCTGCCACTTAAGTTACACTCCAGCTTAGAGTTTCGTTGCTAATTGAAGATGGAGTTTTACAGATTTTTCTTTGAATACTGGCTTTTAACAATAATCCTCCAGCACTCAACCTCTGAATAGTTAGAATTAGACATATTCACATCTGGAAAATTTTTTAACACATGCTTTTTTTTTACTGGAAGAGAGAACTATAACACATCCATCACTCCAGGAAAAAAAATTCCTTTTGCCCATTTGCAATCAGTCCAACATATCCCAATCCTTGTTTAAAGGCAAATCATTTTACTGCTATCTTAGTTTATCCTTTTCTTGAATTTTCTATCAGCGAAGTCACAGTGTATACATCATTGTGTCTTTCTTCTGTAATACCACATAATTGTTAAATACATCAATACTATAGTGTGTCTCTAGAATATATCCTTTATTGCTCAGTAGTACTCAACTGTAAGTTTATGATTAAAAAATATTGTTTCACACTAGGCATGGTGGCTCACGCCTGTAATCCTGGCTACACAGGAGGATGAGATCTGAGGATCACAGTTCAACACCAGCTCAGGCACTAAAGAAGGTGAGACTCTTATCTCCAATTAATCACTAGAAAATGGGAAGTGGGGTTGTGGCTCATGTGTAGGCTGTAGCCTTGAGCTGAAGAGCTCAGAGACAGCAGCCAGGCCCAGGCCCAGAGTTCAAGCCCCACAACCGACATATGTGCGTGTGTGCGTGTGTGTGTGTGTGTGTGTGTGTGTGTGTGTGTGTGTGTGTAGTTTAAAAAACCTATTAAATATTCAAAAAGTTTACCTCATGAATAAAAAGCATATTTTTCCTGTTTTTCTTTTTCTCCACTCTGTCAGTCTTCCTTTTTATTGTTTTCATAAAAATGATGTACAAAGGGGTTACAGTTCATAATTGGGTTTTAATTACTTTTCATTAGTTTGTTTATTCATGCACAGATTCACAGAGATTGTATTCTGTTTGGAGTTTATAAAGATAGAACTACTAGAGACATGTAATTGGTTTTGGTATTTTATAACTATCTTTGGACAATTTACCTTGGATAAATATCCAAAAGCTGAATTGTTGTCTCACATGATGAATGTATGCTTACCTTCTAAGAAGTTGACAAAATCCCAAAGTTGTTGTACCATTTTACTTTTGACTACCAATATATTACAGTTCCAGTTCCACAAAATCCTTACTAACATTTTTTCCACACTTTTATTTTGAGACAAACACAGACAAAACATGAGACTTCCACTCTCCCTCCTCACTAACATTTTATCTGCCCAAATACTTTTAATTCTAGTCATTCTAATAGGTATATAATGTCTAATTATTTTAATTACACTTTATTTTTCTTCTTTTTATTAATGTATATTAATTGTCTAACAGGTGTTCATTGTGGTATTTTTCAATTCAACATCAGTTTATGAGTGCAATGCATCTTGATCAATATTAGACTTTCCATCATTCTCCTCCTTTTCTCCCAATGCCACTAATCCCCTCAATTTTTCTAGTTCCATTTTCACACATATGCATTGAATATTATGGCTTCATTCTTCCATTTTTCCTGTCTTTATCCATCAGCTCCCCTCCCTCAGGTCTCCCCTCTTCCTGAAACCTCAACTTCCATGTTCTAGCTTCCCAGTATCTTTTATTTTTGTCAGTCTTGGGCTTGAACTCAGGGTCTGGGCATTGTCCATGAGCTTCTTTTGCCAAGGCTAGCACTCTACCACTTGAGCCATTGCATAACTTCTGGATATTTTGAGTGGTTTATTGGAGATTGAAGCCTCATGAACTTTTCCGCCACGATTCTCAGACCTCAGCCTCCTGAATAGGATTACAAGGATGAGCCACTAGCACCCAGCTAGATGGTAAGATTTGGGTTTTTTTTGTTTGCTTGTTTGTTACAAGTTTATAATGTACTATGGTAAATTCCACCCCTTTTGTTTCTCTTCCTTAACCTCTGAACTTTATTTATTCTACCAGATTTTATTATTCTATTTTCAGATATGCTATGAAGCAATTCAATCACATTTACCCTTCCATCATATTCTCCTTTCATTTTCCCCTCTGCCATCAAATTCCATCCCCAAGCAATTCCACCATTTTACACTCATGGCATTCTTTTCATATACATACGTACATACATATATATATATATATAGAGAGAGAGAGAGAGAGAGAGATTTTGAATATGAGAGAAAATGTGTGACACTGGCCTTTTTTCAGTCTGATATATTTTATTTAACATGATTTTACTTCCATACACTTTCTTCAAATGACATAATATAGTTCATAATTTTATTCTTCTGTGTGTGTATATATTACATTTTGTCTATTATTCAGTCCATCAATGCCTATACTGATGATAGAGCTTAGCTAATATAAGCATGGGTGTGTAGGTAACTCTACTATATGCACAATTATCCTTCTAGTATATGCTCAACAGTGGTGTGATTGGATCATATGTTATTTTTATTTTTATCTGAGAAACCTCTATAATAATTTTCATAGTGGCTGTACTAACTTACATTCCCATTAACAATGTCTAAGGGTTCCTGTCCATGAACATGCAAGGTCTTTCCATTTTCTAGCATCTTCGATGATTCTTATCTTAACGATTTTATAGTTTTCATTTTAGAGGTCTTTCACCACCTTAGTTAGATTTACTCCTGTGATTAACTTGCTTAACTTTAAAAAAAACTATAGCAAGGTAGCTTTTCCCCATAACTTTGTTCTCAATTTATTTATTTATTTATTTTTGATTTTTTAAAAATATTTTATTGTAATTAATAAAAGGGTTACATGATATTTGCCAGATAGAAGATGCATTAATTCACATACATTGATATCCTTTCACATGTCTTGGTCCCCATTACCCTCCTCCCCACCCCCCCATCTTGGTTTTCCCCCCCTTTCCTTTCTAATTTCAAATAACCAAATACAAATATATCCAATATATCAGATGACAAAATGAGATACTGTAACAATATGATATAACCAAGGTATAGCAAAAGAGATGAGAGATAACATAGTACATTAAGGATAACAATCATTCATTATATGGCTTTTTTTCAATATCCTGGAGGCCCTTTCAATTAGCTTAATACTATATGGCCTTATGTACCAAGGTTTTGCTCTATTGCAAATCTCTGCTAGGAGAGCCCAAGGTTTCTACTGATTATGACAAATGAGGGAAACCATTGAGCCTAAGTTCCTTTGAGTCTGGCTTACTTCACTTAATAGGATTTTTTCTAAGTCTTTCCATTTCCTAACAAATGGGTCGATGTCATTTTTTCTGACAGCAGCATAGAATTGCATTGTGTACAAATACCACATCTTGTTGATCCACTCATCAACTGAGGGACATCTAGGTTGGTTCCATATCTTTGCTATAGTGAATAATGCTATAATGAACATTGTTGTGCTAGTGGATTTAGTATGCCCTAGTTTCTGGATGGTTGGGTAAAAGCCAAGTAGTGGAATTGCTGGGTCATAGGGGAGTTCTATGTTTAGCCTTTTTATGTAGAAAACCTACTAATTTTTGCGTGTGAATTTCATATATTGATACATATCAGACCTAAGGGATTTTATTGGAGTTTTTAGGGTCCTTTAAGAATGGGGCCACATTGTGTGAAAACATATTGTTTTCATTATTTCCTTTTCTTTCTCTTGACTTATTGCTCTGGCTAAGAATTCAAACACTATTGAGTAAGAGTGGAGGGAGTGGACACACGATCTATTCCTTACTTGAAAAGAAATGGTTTTAGTTATTCCCCATTTGCTATGATGTTGACTACAGTTGTAATATATATTATCCTGAGGGAATGTTTAATTTTGTCATAGGTATTTTCTGTGCCCATTAAGCTAATCATGTGATTTTTACGTTTTATTCTGTTTGTATGTTCCATTACATTTCTTTCTCTTTTTTTTTTCCAGTCCTGTGCCTTGAACTTAGGGCTGGGCACTGGCCTAGGGCTTTCTGAAGGCTAGAACTCTACCACTTGAGCCACAGCACCACTTCTGGCTTTTTCTGTGTATGTGGTACTGATGAATTGAACCTAGGCCTGCATGTGTGCCAGTCAAACACTACCACTAAACCACATTCCCAGCCCTGCTTTTAATTTGGATTTATTTGAAGAATGATGTAGCCACTAACCTCTTAGAACTGAGAAATATCGGGGCTTGGAATATGGCCTAGTGGTAGAGTGCTTGCCTAGTATGCACCAAGCCCTGGGTTTGATTCCTTGGTACCACATACATAGAAAAAGCCAGAAGTGGTGCTGTGGCTCAAGTGGTAGAGCTCTAGTCTTGAGAAAGCCCAAGGACAGTGTTCAGGCCCTAAGTTCAAGGCCCAGGAGTGGCAAAGAAAAAGGAATTGAGAAATATCCCATTTTCAGGTGGTTTAGGGATAATTTTAAGAAAGTGGAGTGAAAATATGTTTACAATGTGGTGTTTTTTAGGAATGTGGTGGTCCTTCATAAACGATTAGGAATCACTGCAATAGCTGGGGACATTTTTGGTTTTCTCTACTGATGGGGATAAAGGATAGAGTGGTACTGACAATGCTAGGCTGCAAGAGGCAACTAGTGTGTAATTGCCTGGGAAATTGCTAAATATCTGCAGTATACAGGATAATCTCCCAAAGAATGATCTGCTCCCCAAAGTCAATAGCTCCCCATTGTGAGACCTGAAGTTAGAAATAAGCACTAGTAACCCTGACTATTGCTCTTAGAGAGGTGTTTTTTTCCTCTCATGGGAGAGTGAGACTTTCTGAAGCAATCATTCTAATTAAGCAATTTTATTTATTTATTTATTTCTATTATAAAGGTAATGTACTGAGGGGGTTACAGTTACAAAAGTCAGGGACATTTCTTTTTAACACTGTCACCTTTTCCCTCATTTTCTATCAGGTTTCCGTCTGGACTCCCCTCCCTTATAGTTCATTTTCAACATAGTATCTAGTGAGTGTCACTGCTGAATTAGTTCACACTTTAGCTCAAGACTACCACCGTACTCCTTGAGCCACAGTGCCCCTTCTGGTTTTCTGGTGGTTAAATGGAGCAACTTTAGTGTTCTGGCTGGCTTTGAACCATGATCCTCAGATCTCAGCCTCCTGAGTAACTAGGATTACAGGCGTGAACCACCATGGCCAGCTCCCAAGTATGTCTTAATGTATAGTTAGTCACACAGTTTGTTATGGGAACCATACCTTACCTCCAATTCAGCCTATTTGAACACCTTTCCTTTCTTTTTTTTTTTTTGCCAGTCCTGGGCTTGAACTCAAGGCCTGAGCACTGTCCTTGGGCTTTCTCAAGGCTAGAGCTCTACCACTGGAGCCACAGCATCTCTTCCAGCTTTTTTCTATGTATATGGTACTGAGGAATCGAACCCAGGTCTTTGTGCGTGCTAGGCAAGCACTCTACCACTACGCCAAACTCCCAGCCCCCACCTTTCCTTTCTTGTTTAAATGCATGTTTCAGTGTGAGCACCACTGGAATTAATTGTTGTTGCCTAACTCAACTTTTCGTCTGATTCTTTCTCTTTTTTTTTCAAGGTGCAGATTTAATTTTATTAAAAACGTGGTCGCTTAAATGCAGCACATCATCCAATGGCAGCCACCTCATACCAGCAGCAGCAAATAGGGCCTTCCTGTTGCATCCTTCAGCCAATGATGTCCTGAGACACGCGCCCTTACCGGGATTTTCCGGGAGCTCCTGATTGCAGTGGAAGTGCCCTCAGGTTCCAGACTGCCCACCTCACTGGGCATTCCCAGGGGTGTACTTGCCTGATGGCACAGGGTCACAGAAGCACAGAGAGAAATCTAGGCTTCCACACCACCAGCTAGGAGGCCCCACTGCTTCTTTCTCTTTTTTAATTTCATAAACTATCAATACATATAATTAATTGGCTATAGGAATCACCGTGGCCTTATAGTCTATATGTCAATGATTTACCTATAGTGGGTAAGTAAAGATGATGAAGAAAAATGATTATTTCTTTTTTGTAGTTTTTTTTATTATCAGAGTGATGTACAGAGGGGTTACAGTTACATTCATAAGGTAGTGAATACATTACTTCTTGAACAATGTTACAAATGACTTTGACATTGGACCTTAAAAAAATTCATGTCCTGCAAGGCTCTAATGGCTCATGCCTTAGCTACTCAAAAGGCTGAGATCTAAGGATCGCAGTTCAAAACCAGGCTGGGCAACAGACTCCATGAGACACTGATTTCCAATTAACTGCCAAAAGCCTTGAAGTGGAGTTGTGACTCAAGTGCTAGAACACTATCCTTGGAGTTAAAAGCTCAGACTTGGAGTTTGGAGTAGTGGTAAGAGCTTGGCTAGCATGCATAAAGACCCAGGTTCAATTCCTTGCTACCACATATAAAGAAAAAAAAAGCTGGAAGTGGTGCTGTGGTTCAAGTGGTAGATCTCTATTCTTGGGGAAAAAAAGCCCAAGGGCAGTGCTCAAGCCCTGAGTTCAAGCCCCAGGACTGCCAAAAAAAAAGCTCAAGCATAGTGCCCAGTCCCTGAATTCAAGCCCCAGGGCCAGCACACACACACACACACACACACACACACACACACACACACATTATGTCCTTATGTTTCTCCATCAGTGTGATAACAGAATAGAAAGAAATATGGGCTGGCAATATTTTATGAGATAAAAATGCTGTTTAAACCAAAAGTGGCAATATATACCTTGCAAGGCTAAAGTAAAAGCATTGTGTTTGATTTTAGCCTGTACTACCGAAAGAAACTCCATCTCAAACAAAATTCAGCACAACGAAACAAAAATTCTGTTTAGTCCCCTTTCACTTTCTTCTTAGTAATATAGACATTGTAAGTAGCAACATGAAATACTTTTCCGTAATAAAAATCATTCTAGAAATTAGGTTACTTATGTATTAGAACCATAGGAATGGACTTTGCTTCTATCTCACTTTTCCTATTTTACAATAATGAAAATGGATTGAATAGACTCTGATAGGTATTTCAGCTCTGAGACTCCATGAAAATATACTTCATACCACTTTTCTCCTTACTCTAAACTAAAAAGAGAGGAAGAAAAATATTGGATTGCTTTTACTCTTTCATTTTAACAATTAGTTCTCGACTTGATTAATGTTTGCTGGCAACTAATGCATCTTAGTGGAGATGATTTAGTATTTCAGCAATTGCTGAATTCGTATAAATGTGCCAGCTTGGTGAATTGAAATTAGTAGGAATTTCCAAAGGCATTTGAAACTGGCCTTAATTAATTAAATGCTTGGTAGATTCAGTCCAAGGTTAACCACTTAATAAATTGGCAACCAAATAAAAAATGAAATCAAATATTTTGAGCAGCTTACTGGAAGGGATCTGGGCTCTCTACCAAGAGACTCTGTAGCAACGCTGGCAGTAGGGTGGGTCATTTTCAAGTTCCTGACTCATTGTCACTCTACCCTTTCACCTAAGACTGAACTGTTCCCTTAACTACACAGAACTGTAGTTTCAGCTGTAGCAACAATTGTGTTAACACTCACAGATAAAAAGCATATTCTCAACTGAAGAGTGACTAGTTGAGATAAGAACCATCTTTAGTATTTCACCAGAAGAATATCACAAATGAGCCGGGAGTTTGGCCTACTGGTAGAATGCTTGCCTAGCATGCACCAAGACCCAGGTTCGATTTCTCAATACCACATACATAGAAAAAAATGCCAGAAGTGGTGCTGTTTCTCAAGTGGAAGAGCTCTAGTCTTGAGAAATCCCAAAGACAAAGCTCAGGCCCTGAGCCTAAGCCCAGGACTGGCAAAAAAAAAAAAGAATATCACAAATGGGGACAAATGCTGATAGTTCTTTGGTAAAAAGTTCTTTGCTATTTCTCTGAACTGATATTTAAGTAGAAAACTAGATTATAGATAAAAGAGTTTTGTTTGGAAAAAGTATCCTAAAGCAGATTATTTGATCTTACAAGACTATAAAATGCTAAATTATTGAAGCTTTTGAAGTGAGAAGTAATGAAAGGCTAGCCACATAACAAGTGAACACATTATTTCGGGCAATTTTCTGTTTTCTGAGATACTAAAGGGACATATATTATCATTTAGACTTTCAGGAGCTGAATTTGTGTTTAAAAAAATAAAACAACTAAGAATTCTGTCAGGTCCAGTTCTACAATAAAAAAAAACATAATATTGAGATACTTTGTGTTATAACTCCATGCTACAATGTTACAAAGAAGGTGAGGAAGAAATTTCTACTTACGTGTACTTACAAAGATATTATGATAGAATGAAAAAATATATACTACAGACACCTTGGCTTCCTCCAGATTAATCTGTGACCTAGTTCAAAGGAATTCTCCTTAAAGTCTAAGGTTCCTAGACCATTGGAAGGGGATTCAGAGAGATGTGTATGAATACTTCAAAATTTATGAAGAGGGTCAAGAATGTAGCCTAGTGGTAGAATGCTTGCCTAGCATGCACAAAGCTCTGGGTTTGATTCCTTAGTACCACACACACAGAAAAAGCTGGAAATGGTAATGTGGTTCAAGTGGTAGAATGCTAGCCTTGAAAAATCCAAAGGACAGTGCTCAGGCCCTGAGCTCAAACCCCAGGGCTGAGAAAAAAATTATGAAGAGTTAGTCAATCATGCAGGACAATGACAATGCAGGTACGAATGACTGGAAATAATAACAATGTTGTGAAAAAGCAGATATACTGAAAAGTCAACCAGGGCTTGACTCCTGCTTTTTGTTACTAGCTATGTAGGTTTGGGGTTGCTACTTCACCTCTGAGTTTCCCATTTATTCAATTAGGATAGTGTTAAAAACAAATAAATATTTAATTTATATTATTGTTTCTTATCATAGTAGAACTTTGATGATAATGGTCACCTTTGTTATGAAATAAACATATTTAAGTTGGAAACTGTCTGGTATAAGCTCTAAAGCTAATGGAAATTAAAAATATATCTCAAAATATACTCCAAACAAAGATGCAGTATATAAAGTATAGTGAAAGATAGATGTAAGAAAACACTTCTTTTCTGGAATTTTATGCCATAAAAACAAATCTTCAAATGAAAGTTATTAAATTTAAGAAGTGGCCTGAAACTAAAATAGTAATATTGGAGAAAGATATAAGAGCTGTTGAAGAAGTAAATTCTATAAGAATTGGTGAATCATTAGGGGGTGAAAACATGGCAAGTGAGGAAGAGTAACTCCTTAGTTTTTTTTTTTTTTTTTTTTTTTTTTTGCCAGTCCTGGGCTTGAGCTCAGGGCCTGAGCACTGTCCTTGGACTTTCTCAAGGCTAGAGCTCTACCACTTGAGCCTCAGCACCACTTCTGGCTTTTTTCTATGTATGTGGTACCGAGGAATCGAACCCGGGTCTTCATGCATGCTAGGCAAGCACTTTAACCACTAGGCCAAACTCCCGGCACTCCTTAGTTTTTTAATTCAGTGTTTAGATAGATTATACTATCAATCCATAAGCTTTTTTCATAACTTGGAGACTTTTATTTCTTATTGTAATCAAATGTTACATATTTAATAGTGTGTTAACTCCTGTAAAAATGGAAAAACATGAATAATATTTCTATTAATTTTTGTACAACACTAAGTCAACACAGTAAACACAAGCTTTTCCAAAGTTGACAGCACAGTTTCCAAAAATTAACTACAATTTATTTTTTAAGTTTTTGATGTTTTGAGTTAATGTGTATTTGTAATTTGTAATACATTTATAATATGAGAAGGTTTCATTTTTATGTTTCCATACATGTACACAGTACACTTTGAATAAATATTTAGAATTGCAAAACAATGTACATCATCATGTGTGTGTTAAAAGGACCCTTGTATCTAGGTATTTTCTGGTTTTAGGAAGGTACATGAATAAGAGACAACAACCATAGGTTAAGGAACCAAATGAGAATAAATAAGTTTTCTTCTACCTCAGGCATTAAAAAGATGTGTACCAAAATCCTTCATTGTGAACATTATGAATAAAGGTAAAAGAATTGGTACCTTTTTCCCTAAGTTTGTAAACAAGGCAGACTACCTTGTCTTGCAATTTCTATTCAAATTACATTGAATACCTAGCCAGTCTGGTAAAGGGACAAAAATAAATAATGCACATATTTGTTTTAAGATACAAGTAAAAGCCTTTATTGATTATCCATGAATAAATTCTTAAAGAATTTACATAAAAAGCCAGTTGAAAGGCTGGGAGTTTGGCCTAGTGGTAGAGTGCTTGCCTAGCATGCATGAAGACCCAGGTTCGATTCCTCGGTACCACATGCATATAAAAAAGCCGGAAGTGGTGCTGAGGCTCAAGTGGTAGAGCTCTAGCCTTGAGAAAGTCCAAGGACAGTGCTCAGGCCCTGAGCTCAAGCCCCAGGACTGGCAAGAATAAAGCCAATTGAATTACTAAGGCTATAAGAGATAATATATACTCGGGCATGGTGGCTCACACCTGTCATCCTAGCTACGTAGGAGGCTGAGATCTGAGGATCAAGGTTCAAAGCCAGCCCAGGCACAAAAGGACCTGAGACTCTTATCTCCAATTAACCTCTAGAAAAGGGAAGTGGGGCTTGGCTCAAGGGTAGGGCGGTAGCCTTCAGCTAAAGAGCCAGGCACCAGTGGCTGATGACTACAATCCCTAGTTACTCAGAAGGATGAGATCTAAAGTATTTGGTTTCAAACCAGCCCAAACAGAAAAGTCCTCAAGATTCCACCTCCAATTAACCAGAAAAAAGTCAGTATTGATGCATAGCTTTAGCCATGGGTGAAAAAGTATGAGCTGAAAAAAAGAAAAAGATATAAAATGGGCCTGGAGTGTGGCCTAGTGGTAGAGTGCTCGCCTAGCATGCGTGAAGACCTGGGTTTGATTCCTTGGTACCACATACATAGAAAAAAGCCAGAAGTGGTTCTGTGGCTCAAGTGGTAGAACCCTAGCCTTGGGCAAAAGAAGCTGGGGAACAGTGCCCAGGTCTCGAGTACAAAGCCTAGGACAGGCAAAAAAGAAGAGATATAATGTAAAGATATGAATGCAAGTTATACTTCTTTGTGCTAAATAAATAATTGGCAATTAAAATTTTAAACCCTATTTGTGGTGGGCATAGAGGCTCATGCTACTTGGAAATTGGAGATCAGAGATCAAGAGGATTGTGGTTTGAGGCCAGCCTGCCAAAAAGTTGGAAAAAACTCATCTAATTCAATAAACTGTGTATAATAGTACATGCCTGTTATCCTAGCTATTCAATAAACAATAGGTAAGAGGATCATGCTTTGAGTCTGACTCCTAGGCAAAAAAGTGAAACTTTATCTGAAAAATAAAGCTAAAAAGATCTGAAGCCATGCCTTAAGTGATAAAAGGGCCTGCCTAAGACTATGAAAAGAAAGAAAAAGAAATTATAGAAGCATATAAAAACATTAAAATATGAATAAGTAGAACTATATAGTATGGTAGGTTAGAAAGCTCAATATTTTTAAAACAGTTAGTTTTTTATTATTGTGTGAGAAATTACCACAAACTAAATGTCTTAAGATAACATAATGACAGAATTTTGCTGTTTCATTGTTTCTGTGTTGACCAGTGCTATAATCTCCTTTAAGACTAGAAGTACTCTTCAAACATACATTGGTTATAGGCAGAATTCAGCTCCTTGCATTTATAGGATTGAGGCTCAGATAGTCAAGAACCAGTAGTCTCCAGCAGTAAAGTGAATGAATAGGAGCTTCTTAGGTTATTTGGAAGATCATCACAAAGTATTTCAAATGTATATAATTTTATTTGCCACGTACAGCTCAACAAAACTGAAAAAGTAGAAGTGCAAAGTAAAAGCTCATGTAGATGTTAATGGAAACATTTACCTTTGAATAAGCTCTCACATCTTTGCTATTTACCTTCTGTTTGGAAATCACTTTCATTTAGTTAGGTCATAATTTTTGGGAAAAAATAGACACTACATGCTGAACAGAGGAAGTGAGGACAAACTGTAATCTTCCAGGTACCTCTGCATCTGTCCATCACCACATCTGTACTGGAGCCATATTTTTCAGAGAAGGAAAAAAAAATGTTGCCAGTCTTCTAAAATATCATCTTGCCACTTCTCAATCAAGTAGTGCACCTCATTTCTCTACAATTGCACTTGGACATTACTTGTAATTACTTTGAGTTACAGAACAGTGTACCTGTTACCTAGCATGAAAACTTCCGATTCATCCTCTTCAGAATACTTACTATTGGAAAACTTTATATAATTCAATTTCCAGGCTATTGAAGCCCAAGTCACATCATTAGAGTATAAATAAAGGCCTTAGTCCACAGTCCCAGATGAGCTTCCAACCAATAGTCCATGAACCATCTTAGATATCCAGTCCAGGTGATCACTTAAAGAAATCCAACTCTAGATATTATCTGGAAAACTGAAATATCAATGAAAAGAATTCATTCAAAGCTAATCACTCCACAGTATCACAAAAAACAATAATCAGTGTTTAAACCATTAAGTCATAGGAGGATTTTATACGAAACTAGACAGTCTAAAAATATAATGACAGGAAAGTAAAATAGATTTTGTTTAGTATAATATTAGTGGTAAGGGGGAGGGCAAATCCAGGAGAGTAAATTAGAATTAATGTGGTCAAAGAACTTTATTTACACATAAGAAAATAGAAAATGAAACCCTTTAAAATAATTTTAGAACAGGTAAGGGGGTAAAAATCTGATAGAATGGGTGGGTTTGATATGCGTAATTAAAATGTCACAACAATCTTCCTTTGTACAACCAATAAAAAGTACATCTAAACATTAAATAAAGAAAAAGAAGCAAAAAATGTCAAAAACAGAATACTTTCATCCATTGAGAATACCTTCCATGCAAATATTTTGTTAATAGTTCTATATTTATTTATGCTCCCTTTATTCATTCTGAATTGTTAGAAAAATTAAATCCAAATAAACATAAAAGTTAAAATCAAAAAACAAAATCCAGTAACTGAGTGCAAAATCCTTCATAAAGTATAGCTATTGCTTCACTTCTAACTTCTAAACCTAACATGAATTATTCTAACATTAAGACATTCAAATGGAGAGATTCCAGAAAATGTAGTTTTCAGCACAGCACTCTTGTATAAGCATTAGAACATTTTAGTATGTTTAGGTTGGCCATACCACTTACTTGAGTTATTGTAAAATATGAATGGATATAAAACAAGTAGAGGCTTTAATTTGCTTGCTTATTAGTTTGTCTTTTGCGTTCCTGCTACCTGCCATGAGAGGATGATATCCCGAGTAACCTCTAGAATTGTCTCCCAATGATTACATACATATATGGAAATGTCACATTGAACCCAGTTATCCTAGAATCAAATCCTAAACAAGCTCAAGTGGCTAGAAAAACTACAAATTACTATGAGTAAGAAATAAGCACTTAATGTTATAAGCCATTTAGATTTGGGGGTTGTTTTTGAATTAGCATTACTTTTTTTTCAAAAAAATCTACACATGGTTTCTTTCTTTGTTCCTTTTGTGTTGGGGGGGTGGGGGGGTCATGGGGCTTGAACTCTGGGCCTGGGCACTGTCCCTGAGCTCTTCAGCTCAAGGCTACCACCCTACCCTTGAGCCAAGCCCCACTTCCCATTTTCTAGAGGTTAATTGGAGATAAGAGTCTTAGGTCCTTTTGTACCCAGACTGGCTTTGAACCTTGATCCTCAGATCTCAGCCTCCTGAGTAGCTAGGATTACAGGCGTGAGTCACTGTGCCTGGCTTCATTCAGTTTTTCTTAATGTAAATGCTTTAGATTAGCCAAACTATTTTGATATGAAAAAAATTATACAAGAGTCCCAATTTATAAACACAGGAAGAATTATAGAATTGTGTTATCTTACATCTTATAATGGAATGACATAAGGATCATGAAAAAAATGCTAAATTTATTAGGTGAAAAAGTGATGAGGAAGTTTACAGTGGGTAGATGACGAGACTGACTATATGAACAGACTTATTGGTGTTAACATCACATGCCAAGACAGATAACCAAATAAGTACCTCCTGATATGATGCAATAGTACAGAAAAACAACATGACTTATGCTTGCTAAAATTTGAATCCGTATCTGGTAGACCTGTAATCCTAACTACAACAAGTACAGGGTCAGAAAAACAGGTCAGTGGTAGTATCAGTTAATCAATTACAGAAGCCGGAAGCCCAGAAGAGATTACTACCATGCATGAATAGCATTTAGCAAAATTCAGAGTATAGGAAATTGTTCAGGACAAACAACTGATTTTAGCAAAATTCAGAGTATAGAAAATTGTGTGTGACAAACAACTGATTTTTCAACACATAATTTGAAGGAAAGGAAAATAGAAAATTATATATTACACTATATCATATGATATTATCATATATATGTTTATTTGTAATACAGAACTATTGGCACAAAAACGGATGGAAGACTCAAAACTAAAAACAAAAAAAGCAAATAATCTAATCAATAAATGGGCACATTAACTAAACAGACATTAATTTTTGTTTTTTTGTTTGTTGTTTGTTGCTTTTTTTTTTTGTCTGTTTTGGGGCTTTGAATTCTGGGCCTGGATGCTATCCCTGAGCTATTCAGCTCAAGGCTAGGGGTCTATCACGTTGAGCCATGGCACCATTTCTAAAACAGATACTCATAAATGAAGATTAAAGGTGGCATATATATAAAATGTTCAAGGTCTTTAGTCATCAGACAAGTCCATAGAGGTCACCATCTGAATTTCAAAATAAATAATTAAAGATGCCAAAACACAAAATGGAGAAAAAACGGCTTCTTACAAATGTGAGAAGCTGTGGTTAGGCAAAGTAGACATACAGAAAACTGAAACTATATTCCAATTTATTACTTTGTGTGAAAATTAACTTATGTGCATTAAACATCTTAATACAAGGCATGAAACTTTGAAATTAAATGAAGAAATCAGAAGAAATACTTCAAGATACAATGACTTTCTAGATGGGATTCCAACCATTCAGAAAAAAACAAGAATGGGTAAGAAATTAGACCAATTATTAAAAACTTCTCACATCAAAGAAAACGATTAACAAAGTAAGAAGCTTACAGAATTGGAGAAAATGTTTTCCAAATAGTCCTCTTACAGGGAATAATACCTAAAATATACATAAACTCAAACACCTCACCAATGAGAAAATAATCTAATCAATAAATGGTCAAATAAATTGAATGGACATGTATCAGATGAAGTGGATTTGATCAACAAATATATGAAAATCTGTTCAACAGCTTTAGCCATCTGTGAAATGAAAGGTGATTACATTTAGATTCCATTTCACTTATCAGAATGGCAATGATCTCTATGATCAAGAAAACAAGTCGGCTTATAAGAGATTTCTGAATACTTAAGTATTTCTTGTGACACTATTCACAATGGCCAGCTCATAGAATCAGCCTAAGAGCCGGTCAATGAGTAAAGGAAATGATGATATTTAAACACAATAACAATATAAAAAATAATGTCATCTGCAAGAAAATGTATGGAATTGGAGATCATCATATTGAGTGAAATAAATGATTCACAAAAATGGTACTACATTTTCTCCCACATGTATAATTTAGGAAGGAGATGAGGATATGAATAGAAAGCATTACTGAAACAAGGTGCTGGTGGATAACGTCTGCAGTCCTAGCCACTCAGGATACAGATCTGAGGATCACAGTTCAAGGTCAGCATGGCCAGAAAAGGCCATGATAGTCTGAAATATATATCTCTATCTAGAGATATATATTTAAATAGCTATTCAAAGGAGTTTCCATACAACCTAGCAGTCTATGAATACAGTGCCTCTTGATCAGTGTCACCCCCTTTTAACATTTTCACCAACCAATACAACCAACCCACTCCCTCACCTTTCTTAATTTTTAGGTTTTGTATTGAATTTTTTGTCATTTAACGAAGTAATTTACGTATACAATTTATCTTGATCTGGGTCACCTCCTCAACATCTTCAACCCACTTCAACCTTTTTCTTCCTTTATTCTTCTCAGTGCTGTGGCATATACAATGCATATGCATTTCACACATTCATTTATCTACCCCTCTCCTCTTGCCCCTGCTCCCTTGCAAGTACCCATTTCCTGGTATTTATTTTGTTAGGCTTTGACTTCATTTTTGAAAATAATTATACTATTGGTGCTTGCCGTAGATTCTGTTATACTTGTTAATTCGCCTATAACCGCTTGGATGCCACCCAATGTGCTTACTTCTAGATTCATAAGCACATTGTAATTCTCACTAATGAAGGAAAACATGCAACCTGTGTTTCTCTAGGTCTAGCTTACTTCACTTAATAGTTTTTTCATGTCTTACCATTTCCTTATGAATGGTACCATATCATTCTTTCTGGAATGAGTAGAACTGCATTGTGTACATAGTTCACATTTTCTTGATCCCTTCATCCATTAAGGGGCATCTGGGCTGATTCCATATCTTGTCTATGGTAAATAATGTTGCAGGGAATATGGTTGTGCTTTATTGTGTTCTTGTTTGTGCCCTGTTGGATAAATGTTCCTGAGTAGAATTGCTGGGTCATAAAGTAGTTCTGTTTAGTTTTTTGACGAACCTCCATACTGCTCTCCAAGAGGGGTTGAACAAGTTTACATGCCCACCAACATTGTGATAGAGTTCCCTTTTGGCCCCATCTGTTATTGTTAGTTTTCTTGATAATGGCCATTCTAATGGGGGTGAGGTAGAATCACAGTGCTGTTTTGATTTGTATTTCCTTTCTGGCCAGAAATGAACAATTTTTTCAGGTGTTTATTGAACATATATACTTCTTCTGAGATGTCTCTCTTTAAGTCATTAGCCCATTTACTATTTGGGTTATTGTTTCTTCGAGGATTTATATTTTGAGGGCTCAAATTTTTGAGCTGTGGGTATATTATGGCTATTAGGCCCTTGTCTGCTAAAAAGCTGGTAAAAAATCTTATCCCATTCTGTAATCTATCTAGTTTGTTTGCTGTGCCCCTTCTGTGCAGGAAATTTTTAGCTTCCTGTAATCCCATGTATCAATTTTTTCCTTGATTTGTTGTATTTCTGGATTTTTACTTAAAAAGTTTAACCTGTGTCCAGGATCCTTAGAGTTTTGCCTTCCATTTCCTGTAAAATGTTCATTGTTTCTGGAATTTGATTGAAGTCTTTGATTCATTTTTAGTTGATTCTGTTGCTAAGTGATTTATTAATATCAAGTTTTTTTTTCTGCACATGGATATCCAGTTTTGCCTGAGGCTCAAATGTAGAGCACCAACCTTGAATAAGAAAGCTAAAGGAGAGAGCATTCCAGCCTTGAATTCAGGTTCCAGTACAGGCACAAAAATGGCAAAGCACTATTAGGAATGTGGAAGGGGATAATGAGGGGCTAAGAAGAGTAGTAGAGGAGGTAGAATACGATTTAAATGTGTTATGTGCATATGCAAAAATTCCATAATGAAGCCCTTTACTTTGTACAGTTAATATATGCTCATTAAAAAAACCCTCTGGCTGGGTGCTGGGGTGGCTCACATCTGCAGTTCCAATTGCTCAGGAGGCTGAGGTCTGAGGATCGTGGTTTAGAGCCAGCCTAGGCATGAAAGTTCATGAGACTCTTATCTCCAATTAACCACCAGAAAACCAGAAGTGGCGGTGTGGCTCAAAGGGTAGAGTGCTAGCCTTGAGCTGAAGAGCTCAGAGATGGTGCCCAGGCCCTGAGTTCAAGCCCCATAACAGATTTAAAAAAAAACCAACAACAAAAAACAAAACCTCTGGCATGGCACTGGTGGCTCACACCTGTAATCGTACCTGCTCAAAAGTCTGAGATCTAAGAATTATAGTTCTAAGTCAGCCCATGAAGCTCTTATGTCCAATCAATCATAAAAATAAAATAAGACAGAAATGAAAAAATAAAACAGAAATGGAGCCATGGCTCAAGTGGTAGAGCATTAGCCTTGAGCAAAAATACTCAGAAATAGTGTCCAGACCCTGTATTCTATCCCCAGGACTGGAACCCAAAAATTAAAAATTAAACTAAAAAAATTTCTGTGTGTCTGAAGTGGGTTTTTTTCCCACAAATTCCTATCTCTGAAAATCCATAGTATAGCTTTCAATGATTTTGTCAATGACTTCAAATAATAGAAAGAAAACAAAGATGACATAAATACTGAAGGAAATATAAATTCCACTGCTAATATGTAAGGTTGACCCCAAAAAGGTACAAAAGTTTTTCTCAAACAGTAAAATACTCTTCTATTCAATCTCAATGTTTCTTGAATCCAATAACCATCCAATTCTATACTTACCCTTACCAGCATCCCCCCCAAAATGTCATTCTATATGTTAGTAAACATTGCTTTGCACAGTAGGCTAATTATTTAGTGATGCAGCCTTAAGTTGTTGAAGATTTGTAACTTTACCTTCTGTTTGTCTTAAACAATTCTTTGGTTTCAATAGCTGGCTCCTTGTCCTGCTAAAGACATATGTGTCAATTATATTACACCTTTCATGGGACAAACTTTGACTATCTGTAGACAGTAATCATACCACCCTACAATCACCTTTTTCAGATTAAAACTTTAAAATCCATCTCTCTAATTTGTCATCCTATCACTGTCCTTATCCTCTGGACCACTGTAGTTAGTGCTGTACTACTTAAAGTGTAGGACTTGGTGGTTTTGTTGCTCAGGAAGTAGACGCATTATTGCAACTCAGCACTATTCCATGTATCAGAGTGATGATCTAGAATAGTTATTCATCTAATGACCCCATAGAACTAACCCTTGTGGTGTCTAATTAAAAATAAACATATATCAGTGTCCCTATGCTTCCCTGTGGAGCTGTTCTAATTCATCTTTGTCCTCTGGCTACCATTTTACATAAGATATCCATAGGGCAGTTAATTTTGGAAACACATGATAGCAAATTGGAGTTCAGTTTTGTCCTTACTTTACTTTCAATAAGTCCTTCTAGTTATACTCTAGGATGATTTTATTATGCCTACTTGTTCTTCTACCTCTAACCTTAAGTATAGGCAATGTTAAACATCAAATCTTTACAAGAGCTTAGAGAGATCAGGTTCACTTTATTCCCTATACTAACCCATTACTGTCTCTGAATCTAAATGACAGATATTCATTCCGATCAGGAGAAAACTTTGCCTATTCTCTCTGACAGATAGCATATTCCTGGATTAAGGAAATTTAAGAGGAATATACCCACAAATCTGAGCATGTATGTTTAGAGCCTTAAGAACTGAGCTACATACTTGGATTCTTCTCAGTCTGCATTCAATCAGTCCTATAGATTTAAATATGTTCTATGTGCTGATAATATAAAATGTATACCTTCTATTGACATCTATTCCTATTCTATCAATTATCATGTCAAATAAATCGTAAGGATAGCTCCCTTTAAAGTTATTGGGTGGTTACTGGCACTCATTAGGACTGTATTCTTCCTTGCTGCTGCTGCTATTTAATGGAAAATAGACTGTGTTTCTTCCAAGTCAAAGCTTATAATATACTTTTGTAATAAATGTCTATTATGTGTATGGTTAAAGATTCAATAATTTGAAAAATAATTTTATATATTTTTCATATTTAACCATCCTTGCATCTCTTACATAAAATCAACCATTGGATTTATTTAGTAACATTTCATGTAGGGATTATGCACTTATATTCATAAATGAAATGGATATCTTATTTTTTCTTCATCTAATAATCTTTTGTCTTGGTACCATATTTATGCTACAGTTAAATAATAAGTTGAGCATTCTTGCATTCTTTTTTTCCAGTCCTGGGCTTGGGCTCAGGGCCTGAGCACTGTCCTTGGGCTTTCTCAAGGCTAGAGCTCTACCACTTGAGACACAGCACCACTTCTGACTTTTTCTATGTATGTGGTACCGAAAAATTAAACCAGGGTTTCATGCATGCTAGGCAAGCACTCTACCACCAGGCTACACTCCTGGCTCTGCATTCTTTATTTTTGTTGCTACAAAAGGTTTGATTAAAATTAGGGTGATATAGGACTGGAAGTGTCACACAGCATTATCATGGAAGCCTAGCAAGTGGGGAGCAATGAGGTCAAGTCCCCAGTAACACACACACACACACACACACACACACACACACACACACACACAAAATAGCCATGATAAAGGTATCTCCTATATTCCTTTATAAAGCTTTGCCTTTTTTTTCTTGCTAGTTCTTGGACACTTTTTGTTCAAGGCTAGTGCCCTGCCACTTGAGCTACAGCACCACTTCTGGCTTTTTCTAAGTATGTGGTGCCAAGTAATTGAACCCATGTCTTCATGTATGCTAGGTGAGCACTCTACCACTAGGCTACATTCTGGGCCCAAAACTTTGTCTTTGTTACCTAATTTATAAAAATCTGATACAGTATCCCTCTCTTTGATAGTTTATGGATTGATTTTTGTACATCTGCCAATATTTGCTTCACATTTTCAACTACTTGTTAGATAATTTTTACATTTAAAAATTCTATGACTGGAAGTGGCACTGCGACTCAAAGTGGCAGAGCACTAGCCTTGAGCTGTAGAGCTTAGGGACAGTGCTGAGGTCCAGAGCTGATGCCCCAAGACCCACAAAAAACAAACCAAAACAACAACAACAAAATCTGTGACTGTGTAGTGAGTGGAACACTGACATGATCTTTTCTATACTTAACAATAACTTTGTGTGAAACTATTTTACCTTAACCATTTCTATGTTATTAACATTTACCTAATCTCCTTTTTTCCTACCCTGTCACTATTAATGAGTCTTTTGTTGGGCTAACTTCCAAACGTTTAATCCTGTTATTCTTTACTTTTAGAGTTTTTACCCTTAACTATTTATATGTAACCTTCAAACTAGCACATTTTGATCACTTATTTTGTTTAGTTCTTCCTTTAGTTCTAAAGAAAATTAATTCAGAAACTCTCAATTACATAATCAGCTTCTAACACATGCAAATTTATTTGGACAATTACTTAATAGTGCCCTCTAATCATTCAAGCTGTGGGCATAATTCACATCACTAATTCTTCTGATAATAAACTACGCATCTCTATAATAATTACACAATAATAAAAACTTAATATAAGAAAATAAGTTATTTCAGTTCCATCATTTTATTTGACTACTCTGAATTCTGTATTGAACAGAGTATGAACTTGAAATGAAGATTTTTGTTTAACATGTAAAATCTTTAGTTTACACATGAAACATTTACTGAATTTGGAACATTTGTTTAGATTGAAATTTAATAATTGTGAATAAAATATCTACTTAAAATAAATTAGATGAAAGTTAGAGAGAAGATAATAGATATTAGAAAAACTCCACACTTTCCTGTGTCTCCATGATTCTGAAACAAAACTTCAGGTGCATAGCAACATTGAGAGATGGGTGGCATGGAAAAGCAAGGGAATCAAACATCAAGCACGAGTCAGAAACTACAAGAAACACAGAAATATTGAATTTTATGTTTATAAAAGGAATGACAGACCCTAACAGAACACTAAGAAATGTATTAGAAACAGGGAAGAAGCCCTTTCAATGGAGCTATGAAAAAAAAAAGAGAAAATGAAAGCCCATGGGATCACTGTAGAAATACAGCTGTCAATTTCCAAAACCAAAGATTATGAAAAGAAATCTGAAAGATGCACATTCAGAGGACTCAATGGTGCAACAAAGGGAAATGATCTTAAGGGAAGATAACAGTCAAAACTCTCACCTGTGGAGAGCAGAAGATTCTGCAATTCAATATCCCCAAACAACAAAGGCCTCCCCACTTCATTGGCTAAGCAACTTATCTTCTTGAGAATTATTAAAGACCCAGGAAAGTAGGTGTGACTGTGTGATTTAGATACAGGTATGGATCTGCTTGGGTGGGAGATGTGAGTTGTGAGCCATGCCACAGACTGAAGGAACCCAAAGGCAAAAGTATCAACAGAGCCACAACAAGAGTCACAAAGACCTGGATTCGATTCCTCAGTACCATATACATTGAAAAAGCCAGAAATGGTGCTAGCAGAATGCTAGCCTTAGGGAAAATGCCCAAGGACAGTGCTCAGGCCCTGAGTTTAAGCCCCAAGAATGGCAGAGAGAGAGAGAGAGAGAGTGAAAGAGGAGAGAAAGAGAGAGAGAGAGAAAGAGAGAGAGAGAGACAGAGACAGAGACACAAAGAGACAGAGACAGAGACAGAGACACAGAGAGAGAGACAGAGAGACAGAGAGAGACAGACACAGACACAGTGGACAGACAAAGAGAGACAGAGAAACACAGAGAGAGAGAATGAGAGAGAGAGAATGAGAGAGAGAGAATGAGAGAGAATGAGAGAGAGAGAGAGAGAGAGAGAGAGAGAGAGACAGAGAGAGAGACAGAGAGAGAGACAGAGAGAGAGAGACAGAGAGAGAGAGACCAGTTATGTAAGCTAGGGCACTAGGACTGAGAAACCAAAGTCTAAGGAACAAGGGATCAATCAGAACCCCATGCCTTGACCAGCCAGCTCAGACTGGTTGAGTTTGAATGATCTATATACTCTAAGAAGGCCAGAGAGATTGGTGGAAAGCACCCTCTGCTTGGACAGGGCTCAGTCTGCAAACAGGAATTTCTGGTCTAACTTGTTTGGACTTTAGAGATAAAAGATAGCGGGCTTCCCCTAAAGTAAACTACAAAAGACAAACCTGGAAGAAAAATCCACTCCCTTCTCCTCAGCAATAAAGAAATACTGACTCTTGGTATTTTGTTTTGATTCATGTTGCTGTCTTGTCTTTCTCTGTACTTATTTTATTGTTTTCCCTCAATGTTATTCTTATGTCCATTTTTCATATACCTTCCTTTCTCTTTTTTACCAGTGCTCATCTTTTTATTATTTATTACTTTTAATTTTTTTTGCCAGTCTTGGGGCCTTGAACTCAGGGCCTGAGCATTCTCCTTGGGTTTTCCCAAGGTAGAGCTCTACCACTTGAGGCACAGCACCATTTATTGCTTTTTTCTATGTATGTGGTACCGAGGAATCAAACCTGGGTCCTCGTGCATGCTAGGCAAGCACTCTACCAGTTGGCCAAACTCCCAGCCCCTACTTTAAATTTTTGTTTCAAGTTTAGATTAATATTTAATGGTTGTGATATTGTATACATGTACATAGTAGACTTGGAGTATATCATTATATTTCCATTCTCTCCCTTCTTTTGAAAATCATTATGCTTGTTCTCTCTGTATATCTGTGTTTCTCTGTGTATGTCTCTCTCTATGTGTCTCTGTTGCTCTCCCACTCTCTCTTCATACACAGACACAGACACACACACACAGACACACACACACACACACACACACACACACACACACTTAAAATATTCCTCCATATAGATGAGACAGTCAAGCATATAAGTGATCAGGAAAATAAATTTCATGAAAGGACTAGATGAAGAAAAGATAATTAGGAAAGAAGCGAACATGTTCACTAAACCAATAAACTCCCAAGACAAATACAGAAGAAAGAAAAAAAACCAGATAGTACTTGAATCAGGAACCAGAAAATTATAGCAAATATGAATATAAGTTCTTAAATCTCCAGTTAAAAGATGAAGACTGGTTAATTGGATTAAAAAAAAAAAACAAGCTCCAACTGTTTCTTGTCCAAATGAAGAACATCTCTCTGGCAAAGACATACAGATTGAAAGTAAAAGAATGGAAAACAATTCTCAAGCAAATAGAAGCCAAAAGGAAGCAAGAGTATCTATAGTAGCCTCTGACAAAGTCGAATTGAAACTAAAATTACTCAGAAAGGATAAAGTGGGTCATCACATTCTAATAAAGGAAATAATCCCTCACAAAGGTATTCGATAGATAGATGATAGATAGATATGGTTAGCCAAACTAACAAAGCAGGGTGGACCCAAATTATTAAAATTAGAGATGGTAATGGATGTTACCAGAGATAACAATGAAAGAAGATTATTAGAGAGTATTTTGAAAAAAATACATATATATATATGCCAATTCTGGAGCTTGAACTCAGGGCCTGGGCACTGTCCTTGACCTTTCTCAAGGCTAGGACTCTACCACTTGAGCCACAGCACCACTTCCAGCTTTTATGTATGTGGTTCCAAGGACTCAAACCCAGGTCTTTGTGCATGCTAGGTGAGTACTCTATCACTAGGCCAAACTCCAGGCCCCAAAACTTATATTTTAATAAATTGGAAAAACTAAAATAAATGGATTCATTTCCAGGCACATGTAGCCTTCTAAGATTCAACTTCATTTTCACTTACTCCTTTTCTCTCTACTTCTCACCTTAAAAGGAAGAAGATAAAATAAGGATATGTTTCCTGAATAGATTTTAAAAACTCATTTGTAATGTGACATAGAATTATTTCAGGGTTTAATGGCTTTTTAAAAAATTATTAGCTCAAATAGGAAGATAAAGGAGCCTTTTGTTAAAATATTGTATCTAAAATAACTTGAAAGTAAATATTTAAATGCTGTTGCAAAAATGAAAGTTGAATTCAAAATATGCATTATAGTATCAAAATAAAGAATATATAAAAGGTCCATAACATAAATGATATATAATTTCCAGTAAGTGCCTAGAGTTCTAGGGTAATAGAAGAGATCCTCCCTGGAATTTCCTAATATCCAGTATGGCTAGTATAAAAATGGATCCTATTCTTGGACTCTGTAATTTAAGGATGGTGTTTCTGACTCCCAGATGAGAGTACTAGATTGTCAGATACTCCCTTATATTAACCAAATCTAAAAGCTCCTCCCAGCTTTCTGAATTTTACAGCAGAAGCTCTTCTTAGTCCATAGGTTTCTCCCTTGGTTTTCTGGGGGTGCTGACTTTCTGAAGATGCACTTAAGCCCCCAACCCAAAACTTAGACTAGCCTGTAGAACTGAGACGTACAAGGTTCATACAAATTTTGGGTGGAGTGCTAATGCCTCAGTGAGTATAAATCCATGTATCCTATTACTGTACTATTTCCCTTAGTCAGTATCCCAGCAAAGAAAGGAAAGCATGCTATCTACTGCTAATAATTTTTTATTGCCACTGAGCAAAACTGGACGGAGGAATGGCTTATGTGGTAGAGTGCTTCTGTTCCAGTGATTCTTACAAAAATTTCTCAATATTATCTTAATCTTACAGATGAGGAAAGCAAAGATCCAGAGAGAGTATGGATTAGAGATAAAAGCAGCACAGTGTAAAGACAAGAACTTTGGACTAGATATCTACAGACCTGGAATCTTAACAGGCCTTAGTCACTAACTCAATGTGTGGTTATGACCAAGTCATTTTCCCTCTTTTGGCCTCATTATCTGCATTTATAGAATGATTTTACTTTCTTAAATCTGTTCGTACATTATTCCTGGGAATTTCAAAAATTCATTCTTTAGCTCTACCTCCAAATATTCTAATGTATTTGGTTTCAATATGCTATGATTTCTGTAACACTCAGAAGAAACCAATCAAGGGAAAACCACAAATTTATTTCCAAAGGAGAAACCTTGTCATGGAGTGTAAGATTCAAGTACTATGAAGCATGTTCAAGAAGGGAGTTTGAAAGACAAATGATAGTGTCAGTGGTATATTCTAACTTCGAATCTCTAGGAGAGAGCTTAAGAACTGGTAAGAGTTTGATAAGGGAGAGTTCTGATATAAGTTAAGAACAAAATGATATTCAAGGGTATATTGTTGCCAAGGAATTGGTAAAATAATGTCTGAGAAAAATGTATTTTTTTCTTTCACATGTCATTTTCTTACATTTTTTTCTTCCAAGACCCATACTTAGTATTACTTCCTTCTTTTGATATAGTTTATGTGTAAATATGGGCTTAGGATTTCTCCTTGAGAGAGCACTTCACTTTCTTTGGAAGAGGTCCATTTATTTAAAATTTCACAGAGTTCACAAATGATGAGGTGAACAACCTTCTCTTACATGTTCTCCTTGCTTCAGGTCTCAAAAACAACAAGCTCAACAACTATAAACAGAAACTTCTAAAAACATGAGCCCAAAGAAGCCTTTCTTTTTTAAAGTTGATTATCTCAGGTACTTTGTCACAGTGATGGGAAGGTTACTAGCATATTAATCAAAAAATTTATTTTCTTGCTGGGAGTTTGGCCTAGTGGTAGAGTGCTTGCCTAGCATGCATGAAGACCTGGATTCGATTCCTCAGCACCATATACATAGAGAAAGCCAGAAGTGCTGCTATGGTTCAAGTGGTAGAGCTCTAGCCTTGAGAAAGCCCCAGGGCAGCGCTTAGGCCCTGAGTTCAAGCCCCAGGACTGGCAAAAACAAAATTTATTTTCTTCTTGCAAAAGACCTTTTAAAGCCAAATTTTCCTGAATTTATTTAAAAGATTTTTTGCTGTTGTGCATATACTTAATCTAAACTGGCACTTGTACACTTTATGTATACATTCTTGAGGATGTTGTTACGATAAAATACTTTTATACTAAGAATAGGATATTTTGAGACTTCATGACTCCTTTTGTTGATCTAGGGTTTTCATTTCCAGGTAGGGAGAAAACCTAAGTATATGTACTTAACAAATGGTAGTTTGTCTCTAACCTGTTTTTAAAGATATGGTTAAAGATGTAAGCATTGGACTGATGTAGCATTTACATTTATATTCTTCTACATATACATTCATTCACTTTCTTGCTTTTTGTAGAACAGCAATATAACCCTAGGTGCCCACATGTGCATTTCTTACAAGTACAGAGGAGTTAATGGGGGAATGTATTTAACTAATGAAATGGGAGCTATCTTTTTCTCCTTCTATCCACTAGCTGGGCTTCATAGATATAAAGTAGTTTTATAAATACTCTCACAAGAGATTGAGAAATTAGCCTGTGATGGAACAGATTTTAGTCAACTCAGTGAAATACTCCTTAATATTTGATCTTTTTTTCTTTGCTAACTCATTACCCTTTTCCTCATTTCTTTTTCGCTGGAGAGCACATCAGTTTGTGTTTCCAGATCTATTTTCTAGGAAATCCAGCTAAGACACTTGAAAATGAGAAACTATAACATAAAGAACTATTTTCTTTCCAAGTCACAAGTTAAAAACCTCACCATCTTGAGAAACATGAACTCTGGTAACATGTCTGTAATCATTACTTCATTCCTAATAAAATCACACACACATTAACTTCAACACCTAGGCTACAAGTGGAAGAGTTAGGGACAGGACTATCTGCCACCTGATGTTTGTTACTCTGAAATTGTTTACATTGTGCTCCAGATTTCTAAACATGACTCTGGACCATGGACTTAGGAGTCAGACAGCTAGGTTCAAACCTTAGCTTTAGTATTTATTATTGTTACTCTTGGCAAGTCATTTAACTTTCTGCTTCATAATTTTTGTCTGAAAACAAGGAAATAGGACCACTTCTTAGATTTTCTTGTTAGAGTTGACCAGGATTATAAAGATCGCATGCTAAAACCAGAGCTCAGTGATAGTAAACACTATATAAGGGTTTATTACATTTATTATAGCTATTATGGTGACAGTGTGCTGGAACCAAAGAAAAATTATTGGCTGATACCCTATGAAATATATTAAAGGACCAAAATATGTAAAAAGCAGTAGAATTAGTGGCAACAGATGACTTAACTACAAAGTCAGGCAGGAAGCGTCCTCTGAATATTCTTGTTTATATAGTCTATGACCCAAAGTAGAAAAATAATGAAAACGGAGCCACTTGGAAGGATTTAGATGTCATTTGTATATATTTTAAATATACATGTGCAATACATTAAAATATAGAGATGTGTGAATATATTTACACATATATACACATACACACACACATATATATATACATTTATATGTATATATATATATATAAAACCACAGAAGGGATACATATGCAAACTCACATGTCCATGCGCCTATCCCACCCAACAGGACCCATCTATATGTAAACCAGATGCAGTCCATATCAGGCCAACTTGGACACAAGTGAAAGCCCTGACTCGGCAGCACATTACGGATTGCAACTATATTTGAGTAACCCTTCAGTTTCTTCTACCAAGTATAAGGCCATTTATAAATACACTGTGAAGAGCTCCTCTGGGTGTATGGCAGAGCCCAGGGCCCCTCTGGCAGTGCACAATTTGCCTGAGTAAGGACTGCGGGATTGGGATATCAAGGAGCTATCAAGGAGGGACTTGTTATTTTGAGGGTTAAAACTAATAAGCAAACATCCATAGAATAACTTTAGCTCCATAACAATGCACTAATGTCAGAGACTCCTTAGATATCTGAGCTCTAAGCAAATTTCAGGCAGAAGCAGAGAGAAGCGTGTGTTGCTACTCATCACCATTCAGTTTGACCCAGAGAACTGGACACAGCTTTTAGGAGTAGATAAGTTTAAAGTACAATCAAGCAGCCTTGTAAGATTAAAAACAAGTTACTTAAAATTGAAGAATCTAAAAGTAACATAGATTACAGGTACTGGTTTCGGTTTATAAATGTTCCAAGAAGCCTAACCTTATATATGGCACCATTTGCAGCAATATCATTAACATTATTAATAATCATTGTAACATATTTGTATATACAAAAATAGAGCAAAGCAATTCTACAACAGATGTAAGTGAAGGTATGGGGCTGTGTGCAACGCAAATATTAACACACTTCAGGAAGTTTCAGAACCAACAAAGACTAAGTGGCACATTTTTCTGTGTATAGATCCAACAAGCTGAACAGGAATGTCCCTTTCTTCCCCCTATGTATGATTGTATATGTTTCCTCACTTCTCCACCCTGCAGCACATATCCATGCACACTTTAAAACAGATGATGGATAAAGTTACGAGTCTGGAAGTCTTAAACTAAGTTGGAGCACCTTGATTTCAAGCAAGTGCCCTCAATTTCTGAATTTCTTGGTGAATTTTGGATTCACTTACAGAGGGAAACTATGCATTCCTGTGTCTTTCAACAGCAGTCGTTAGCGGTCTGCCATCATCACTGTAGCCTTCTCTTAGTAAGAGCTTCCCAGCACAGGCTCTCTGTATTTTTAAGAGCAAGGTCACTTCTTTGCATTATATCTCTTTCGTCTCAGTTTTTCACTGTTGCTGAAATCTAGGTTCTCAGGCAGCTGCCATTGCAGACAAAGCCGGGGGTGAGCACGAAGTGTGCAGCAGAGAGCAGATCGGTGCAATGGCGAAGATACAGCTTGGTTAGGGCTTCTTTAAGTTTTTTTTTCTTTTCCACACATGAGCTTCTACAAGGTCACAAGCAAAGGTGATGTCCAATGGTAGCAGCCTCAATACCTGTTACTTAGCCACTCACCATGTACTGCAGAAAGACTACCATACTAACTTGACATGATTTCTGAAAAATAATCAGAAGGGAATGGCTTTCTGTCCCTATTCTACGATAAAGCCCAATGACTCAATGTGGTACAGGGAGAACATATCGAGCTAGGAGTCAGAAGACCTATATTCCAGCCCAAATTGTGATAAGAACTTAGTGAGTGTTGTCTTGGGCAAGTCCCTTACTACCTCAGGCCTTAGATTTCCCATCTGTAAAAAAGGGCATTGAACTAGACTGACAGTTAAGATTCCTTCCAGCTCTAGTGTTTTATGACTTTTTATGTCCACTATTAAGGCCTGAGCCATGCAGTCTCAGGGCAGTTAGCTTCTAAGAGAGAATATACCTCTGTAATATCCTTTGCTTTGTTCATTTAGCTATAAAGCACGTCTGCCTTTGGCACTTGGGTCAGACTACAAAGTTATGAGCATCCTGATTTACTATCCTACTCAGCATGCTAGTGGAATCTGTCAATACTATAAGTTGATTATTGGGAAAGGGAAATAAATCTGAATTCATTAAATCTGGAAATATAAGATAACTGAATTTCATATGCTCACAAACAGGTGAGTGTGGCTGTGAGTGCATACAGAAATTGGGATACAGACTATTGCTAATGATCAGTTCAATGTAGTAATCCATTTCCCTTAACAAAATTTAGTAAGTAGTATAGCATATGAAAGTTTGGTGTCTAAGGAAACACCTATGGAAAAAACAGCACTTTTGGATGTGTTAGAGAAAGAGGAATGGATAGAGACAAACATATATAAAACAAGATAAAATAAGACAACAAAAGGATTAATCTGAGATAGGAAACAAAAGAATAGAAAGGAAAGAAGAAATAAAAGCAGAGAAGTAAGAGATTAAAATGAAAGAGAAGGAAATTGGAAGCAGATAATGAAAGAATAGGAGAGAAGAAAAGAATTGAGAAGGGTGGTAAACAAGGAAATGGGGTCAATATTCCCTGGAAGGTTGAATGCTGTTCCACATGCACCTGTGAAAACTACCTTATAAGAAAGCTTCCAAAGGTACCTATGGAAAACAGAGGGACAATCAGAGCCTGCACCGAGAGGCATCAAATTGGGGAGCCCCTAAACCTCTACGTTGCTGGCTCTGTCAGTCCTCAGTGACCCAACCTCATGCTCATGTATCACCTGAATTTTCCATGACAGCCATAAGGGCTGAGGTGGTGGGGTATAGAAAAGTGGAACAAGTGTGGGGTAGATAACTGAAAAAGAACAAGGCATCCTGCACCAGGATGTACTTTGCCATTCCCCTGATGCTTCAAAACAAAAGAGGTGAGGCCCTAACTTTGGCTACTTTACTACTCCTCCCTGTCTCCAAACATGAGGCCTATGCTTTACTGATGGGATAAGAAGGAGAAAGCTCTGGATCTGGCTTGTGGGAAGGTCATACAGATTTTTCCTGAGCCTTGGGGAAGGATGCACTACCAGAAGAGATTTTTCTGCACACAGTGTTGGTGTGCCTCTTACAGCGGCAGCCTGGTCGCCGGAGGCTATCATAGCCCTGCTGGCACAGATGGAGGCATCCACGGGTAGGCAGGTAGCAGCACAGGCAGGGTAGGAAGAGGGAGATGAGGCTCATTGCTGCCCAGCGAACGAAACAAGAGCTAGGCCCACAGGAGCAGGGCTCATCAGCGCAGTTGTCTTCATCATCAGTGGAGCAGTGGTAGAAGAGGCCCTTGACACAGCAGAGGCAAGTGCCATAATCAAGAAGGCTCTCAGCAGAGCAAAGGCAACGCTGGTTGCACAGCCAGCAGGAGGGGAGAGGGCGAGCTGCGGTGCAAGGAACACACTTGCAGCGCCCACACTCCTCACAGATGAAGAGGTGCTCATTGGGTTGACCGGCAGATTGCTCAGCTTCTCCCTTCAGAGCACCATCAGCCTTTGGGTGGGACCCTGCTCCAGGCTGGGTTCGGATAATGGATTGGCCTGAAGGTGAGGGTGTAATGCTGGCCAAAAGCCTTTGATCAGAGGCAGTGGTGCTATGAGACATTGAGCTGGCAATGCTAGATTGGCTCAGATGCTGAGGCAAGGGCTGCAATTGATGGCACTGGCTGAGACTGCGGGGGAGACCAGTAGGTATGGTAGCCAAGGACCAATCAGATTTGTGGGTCTGCACAATAAGGGAAGGGCTGGAGAGGGCCTGTTTACAGGGAGCTGGAGGCCGTTCCACATAATCATTGCTAGCATGAGTAGAGCGCAGCTGTTCAATAGGCAGAATTTGTTGGAAATCATCTATCACTGTGGCATCCATTTTGCCTTGATTTTTGAACTCTGAATGATAAAGGGTCAGAGTGGCACTTGTGGTGATAAAGAGGAGCCCTTGTAGTTACATGGACCTCAGGGCACATCAGAAAATCCTAGGAGAGAAAGAATCGAAAAAATAAATGAGAACACAGATGCATACGTGTTTTGCAGTGAACTTATCAGAACATATTACCACTGTTACCTTCAATCACTTTATCTTAGCCATCAAGTTATTCCTTTATCTGTAACTGTAAATAAAGCTATGACTTTATTTGTACTTTATTTGTAACACCTACTTATTGTACAGGCAGTTCTGGTCATTCTATCCAGACTATAAACAAGTTTAGGAGCAATTATCAGATTGTTGATTCTTTTTGTTTTCTATCACATAACTAAGTTCATAGGAACAGCTAAATCTTAGCCTTGAGCATCAGAATTCTAATAATAAATGGAACCAAACGTTGAATGCAAAGGTTACTACTTAAAGTAATGCTGAAGCAAAAGACAAACCCTCAAGTTTCCCTTGAAAAGTTGCTTATATGATTATATGTATGTGTGTATGTAACCCACCAAAGCTTTCCTTTCAGAGCACTTTATGACAAGCAAAAACAAACAGATGAGAAAAATACACTGCTTGATTCAACAAACAGTCAAGAAAGCAAGCACAGAATAACACACATGTAGTTGGAATTAGCCTGTCAGTAGACTAATATGGGGGGAGCCCTCTTAAGAGCACAGAAAGTCAATACTCATCATCTTGAACTTATGGACTTCTTTTTAACTTATTGAACAGGTGGTGTTTCTTAAATAATGTTTTTGGACTTGTCCCTTTGTTGCCCAGACAGATTTCATACTCCTGGGCTCAAATGATCCTCCAACCTCCAAAATAACTGGGACTTCAGATATATGCTATCACACCTGGCGTCTAGATTCAAAGGTGATAGATAGATAGATAGATAGATAGATAGATAGATAGATAGATAGATAGATAGATAGATAAATAGATAGAGAGATAGATGAATAACACTGGAAATAGACAAAATATGGAAAACTATAAGAGACAAGCCCTTTAAAATATCACCACCTATAATTAATTTTACCCATTACAACCCTAAGCAAACTCTATATTGATAGCATTTACCTGGAAGATTCTCCATAGGCCACTTTTCTTGACCTTTACCATACACTAAAATCTGGCTTCCTTAAAGGGTAGCAATAATTTATACTACATCTAAGCTAAGTTGACTAGAAAAGCATATTCTTACATCTCCATTGTATCACAAAGAGCTGTACAGTCATTCTCTTAAAGGATTTAATCAAGAACAGGCTAGGAATGTGGTCTGGTGGTAGAGTGCTTGCCGGGCATGCATGAAGCCCTGGGTTCTATTCCTTGGTACCACATGCACAGAAAAAGCCCAAAGTAGTACTGTGGCTATGTGGTAGCCTTGAGAAAGCTCAAGGACAGTGCCCAGGCCCTGAGTTTAAGCCCCAGAACTGGCAAAAAAAAAAAAACACAACAGACCTGATAATGGTGACCATGAGGAAAGTATTATACCAAGAGCAGACTGCTTTATCACATCACCTAGAAGACTGAACAGCTAAAAAAAAAAAAAGACAAGTATAAACAAAGCCACCTAAACACATATCCAAGAGACAACATGGGGGCATCAGAATTTAGGGAGTATTAGCGTAAATAAATTATATGTTTGAAATTCATCAGACTTCAGGCTTCCTCAAAATAAACCAATTACTCATACTATTGTATGGGCTGGATAGCTTGAATGAGTAATAAAAATGGGGGGGATACCTGATTAGGTTTCCACAATTAAGCAAACATAACACTGAAATAGGCTCCAAAGTTCTGTAACAACAATAGGAAAAATAATGCTGCCATTTATAAAGGACTCAGTAGTTAGTAATAACCATACTTATGTGACTTTTAAGGGTTATCTGAATTTATATTTGTTTAAAAAATACAGATAAACACGATGTAGAATCTAAGACTCAAGTATCTATGACATTTGTGTCAAATCACTTGCTTTATCTATATAACTATAGGAGTGAACTGGGTGATATTTCAGGATATTACCCCATGATGGTCTGTCTGCATTTTTATAGGTATGTAATTTGATCAAATAATTCTTTACATCTGTATTTCCTACATCTCCAAGTCCTTAAGAGTAATTTAGTCAATGTGTATTTGTTTATTCCTACAGTCAAAAGCAAAAGCATATATCTCTTTTTGCATATACTCAAAGCCTTTGAAACTTCTCACCCCTTCTTCTATATCTTTATACATTCATAATCTTAGCAGTAAAAAGGAACAGGCAATTTTCATTTGGACATTCAGATAAACAAGGGCACATTATTCAGATGGTTTTTAGTAGTTTTGGACTGTGGAACGTCTTTTAAAAAAATTATAAAAAAATAACTAAAAAGAATGTGGAGAATCCTTCAAATCCTTTCCACACTAAGTACAACATACATACATGCTAAATGCTGTTTATACTGCTTGATTTACCTAAGCAAGCTACTTTCAAACTAATTGCAAAATTTCAAAAAAGAATGATTCAGAAGAATGTATACAGGTTCCAGAGTTACAGGAGGTAATTAGGCGATATTCCAAAGACAGGATTCCAAGGATGTCACTAGGTACCTGAGAGACATGCTCAGAAAGTTGAAGCTAAGCTTGGAGTAATCTAGGTCATAATACAAATGACTCTGAAGCAATAATGAAAACCGGGTTCAAGGCTTCCCCCCCCCCCCAGGAGCAGAAAGGCACATGGTGTTTAGGTTAAGAAGGCATATTAGAATATTGATTAGATGTCTGCAAGACTGAGGAGTTGGGAGACATGGATGATTAAAGGAAGCTCTGGGATCAATCTGAAATAATGAGGCACTGTCTTTGCCTTCAGATGAAGCAGATAAGGTGGTCCACAGTATGAAATCAGTTTCTTCCTGCTCTTAGGCTCTTAGGGTTTGTTTGTTTGTTCTTTCTTTCTTTATTTTTTTTTTGGAATCAACTCTGACTTCAATGCAGAAGATCTGTAATACCATGGACAATAGAAACAGAATAAAACAGGGTCTTGAGTGAAATTTTAATGGAATTAATAATAACGTATTATTTGTCATTCTGGACCTGCTAAATCTTATTTGGATAGGAAATAAAATAGATGCATATCCAGCAGAAGGGAAAAATGTTGAAAATGGAATAGGCAAAAAGTACTGCAGCATGAGACTAGATGAAAAACTACCACTGCATGCATGCTTATGATCCAGACATCCACCATTAAAGAGCCATTCATTGTGAGTACCAACAGTTAAGAAGCTGTGCTGTTGGTCCATTCCATATTCTATTAAATGAGAGTATACATCACATGTTATTAAATAGGAATTGAGAGGATTGTCACTGTCAACTGTTTATTGATAGGATCTAGTGATTTTTGTCACGTAGTACCTCTGCAGTAATGAATGATGCATTGTAAGCCCACTCCCATCTCAGTCTTGGTGGCCAGGTGCTCTAGCTTTCTCAACAGTTTTTCTGTAGCCCTGAAATTTGCTATGCTCAACCTAAACAGAAATTTGTTTTCTTAGGCCAATTTAGGGACTCAAAAGTTAAATCTCCTCAAGAAATGTTCATGTTTCTTGATGAAAGAACACATATTTTTTCCCTGAGAGGCATTGAAATGAAAACTGAGTTTTCCTGTCTAAAGCTCTTCTATGGTAACATCTTAACGCATTACTGATTTCTCTATAAATTCTTTCTGATAGAATATGACTTGATGTTAATTACAAAAAAGGAGAAACAGGAGGGTCTGGCTCCTGTTTTCTGCCACTTTCATGCGTTCAATGCTGTTTTATACCTTACTGTGTAACGACTCGGGTGTGTTGCTTTTTTCCTGTACTCTGCTGTTACATACACCAGTTCTCAGAATAACTTAAAGCAAACATGAGGGAATTTCTGCTATGGCTTTATATGTTTTCTTAGTTCTACTGTTCCAAAGTCTGCTCTCTAAAAATCCCTCTCTGTGCAAAAGCATTTGCATCTCTATCAAAGCATACCCCCCCTTACAAATACCAAGTTGTATATAGTTTACATTACTAACCTCTCAGCCACTGACTGGGCCTCCCTCCTACCGCATACATCTCACTGGAGCTGCCAGGTTCTCACCACATTTAACTCTTCACTTGTCACTTTGCTACCCAAGTCCTATTCATTACTTCAATAGTTCCACTAAGACTCATAGAAGTTTATTTCAAACCAGGGTGTCACAGTTTTAAGACCTTATTAAAGATGTAGGTATTTTAGTAATGAGTGATGCAGACAAAAATTGTAGTAACAAATGAATTTACATACCTCTAATCCTGGGGAAAATGTTAAGAAGCTAGTTGCTCATTTAAGAAGTTGGAATCTTTTTTTTTAAGTCCCAATCCTTTTATAAGACACAAGAAACTTACATTCTAGTCTTAAGGCTAGCTTTACTTTGCTGTGTGACTGGAGGCAAGTGACCTCTGTTCCAGGCCTCAGTTTCTTCATCTGCAAAGGGGCATGCAAAAAGGGGCTTTAAAACAATTCCTTTTCTTGAATGTGTTAAATTTTATGCTGGGTTTGTTAGCTTCTTAGTGTCAAAAGTCTTTCATAAAGAATTAATTTTCTTTTCCTTTGGGTTCTTTACTTCTTTACCACTCAACTCTGTAAACACCTTCAAATACAAGTCACTCAGATTACTATCTTAACTATGTTTTGCCACTAGAAACCTAAAAAGAGAAGGCAGAACCAAAATGTGTAGAATGTTACCATTAAACCTTGATATATATTTGCTTAGAATCAAAAAGACAAGAATAATATATTCAATGTGGATAAATTGCTAGTCTGTGCGTTATTTGTATTTATGTATGAGCTGACTAGTCGGAAACCTGATTGAACACCTGGTATAGCTAAATTCATGCAATAACACATCATGTTACAGTGAGGTTTTAATATGCCCAGAAAAACAACCAGTTTGTATTTTGAAATTTATTTTCTGCTTAGGAGTTTAAGATATGTTTACTGTTCATCCGACTTGGTTTACAGCATGCAGAGGTGAGTGATGATTAGTTAGACATGTGGAAGGGAGTGTGCTGTAAACCACAGCCCTAGGTCGTATCAAACGCCTAATGGCTAAGTAGATGTGCTTAGGCTCTCACTTTTGACTAAATTTCTATATGCCACATAGAGACATGTACACATATACACAGTCACAGATCCAGAAATTTCTAAATCATTGCTCTCAATCAATGTAAGTAGAGAGTTATGCCGTGTCAGCTTGCGCCATTTCTACCCAGGGCAAGGTGATGTGATGAAATCTGAACGATGCTCAGCCCAGAATTATAAACCAATAGATGACTAGTCTCATGCTAACAGGATGCCCGCTGGGCAGCCAGACTGGCCTCAGCAAGGGTTCTTCCTAAATCCTCACCTTGGGTGGTTATGCTGCACTACGTTGGGTTTAGGTAAGCAACAAAATGCATGCAAAGGTTAACAAGCTAGACATCAAATTGACATTTGGCTAAGAAGCAATCATTTTCCATTCCTAATGTGGCTTACAAATGTCTAATACATATAATTTTCTACAAGAGCTGATTCATTTAAATCTCATTTAAAAGATTTTCATTTTATTTTACCCTGGTGCTTGAGCACACACAAACACACGCACGCGTGTGAGCGCGCGCACACACACACACACACACACACACCAGGATATCTGCAACGAATTGCAATCTGTGCATTACATAGACTGAATTGTACCGTCTTTAAGAGCTAATCTCTCTGGCTTACCTTGAGAAAAGGGTTTATCCATGCTGAGAAAAGCAGAACTAAAAATGCTCCATCTGGCTCAAAGAACCTCTTCACCAGAGTCTGTAGGTTTCTTCACCCCTCTTCGGAAAATCTGAATGAAAACTCCTTTACTGGCAGTGAAACCAGAAACAGATATAGTTCTGTCTTGCCCTTACAGCAGAAAAACACGAAAGGGGGGAGGGGGTAGAGACAGAGAAACAGAGAGAGACAGAGAGACAGAGAGAGCAAGGGGGGAGGGAGAGGAAAAGGGGGGGGATCAGATCCGTAGTGGCAGATACTTTGTATAGATTTTACATGCAGATCTAAATCTTGATGCACGTATTCCCCAAAGAAAGCTCCGCAGGGTAAGTTGCTCTCCTTCTCCTCCTCCTCCTTCTCCTCCTCCTCCTTCTCCTCCTCCTCCTCCTCTTCCTCCTCCTCCTCCTCTTCCTCCTCCTCCTCCTCCTCCCCCCTTCTCCTCCTCCTCCTCCTCCTCCTCCTCTACCACCTCTTCTTTCTCCACCTCTTTCTCTTCTGTCTCCTCCCCCTCCTCCTCCGCCTCTTGCTCCTCCCCCTTTTCCTCCTCCTCCTCCACCAGTTTCTTCCCCCCTTCTCCTCCAGTATTTTCCTTCCCCCCTCCTCTTCCCCTCCCCCTCCCTTCCTTCTGCATTTCCCCTCCTCCCTCACCTCTTGCACTTCTCTTTGCCTCTGCCTCCACCACCGCCTTCGTTTCCTCCAATCTGTCAGATGAATCTAAGCAGCAGAAACTGCAGTTGTAGACACAAGATATCTTAACAGAGCAATAGATACAGCAAGAATGCGATTATTTATATACCTCCGGGTGTGTTAGTATATTATCTGTGCGAGGAGGGGGTGGGGTGAGGCTGCACTATATTCGATTCAGCTAGCTGGCTGTTTTGTGAATGTGGATCATTTCTGCAGGTCTTGTGAATGGATTATAGAGAAGGATGAGAAGTGATTTATTGCTCTTGCTATTATTTCTTTCTCTCCCCCTTTCTGGGTCGTTTGCTTTCCCGGAGCTGTAGCTCTTAATGCTTGGCTAAGTGGCGTCATCCAGTGGAAACTGAATCGACCCATTAGAACTCCCCATAGGAATCTCTGTAGCCAGTCCCTGGCTAATGACTGAAACAAAATTTAAAGGGGAGTAGGGTTGGGTGGAGAGTAACGATTTTAAAGAGGCCTTACTTAAATATCTCGGCCAAGCCATTTAGCCCTTGCTGAGTGATTACAGCTTCAATCAGATAAACAGATCGAGCTTCTCCTTTGTTTAAGGGTTTCTCCAATATCTTTTCTTCATCCTCCCACCTTTTCAACAGCAATGATTGTCCATTCATCTTCTACTGGGAAACCATTACTAACCCTACATTTCCTTTCTTCCTTCAGTATGCCATATATTCAACAACAAAAAAGGCCTTCTTCTGTGCTAGATGTGGATTCCTGCCTTCCTGCAGCCTCCTTGGTACTGCCAGGGTTCTGAAAATAAAGAAGCCTTAATTTACTCTTCGAAGGAAAGAGGTTTTCCTTCTGGGAATCCAGACAGAAGCACTTTGATAAAAGCAAGCCTCATATTTAAAATGAGATCTGATTTCAAGTCCTGTTTCAATGGACAAGTGGCAGGGAGCTAGGACATTAACATTCTTAGGATGTTTCTGTTACCCAGTCAACAAAATTAGGTTGGTAAATTCAATGGTGACAGTTCAGACTAAAAAACTTGTGAGTCTGGAAACACATTTTGTGTGGCTCAAATACATTTTGTTTTGGTAGTATTTGGGTTTTGAATTCAAGGCTTCATCCTTGCTAGACTGATGCTCCAATAACTGACCCATGTCCCCATTCCTGCTTTTTGCTAGTTATTTAGGAGATAAAGTCTAGCAAACTATTCTGCCCAGGCTGGCCTTGAACCATGATTCTCAAGGTTTCAGTTTTCTAAGTAAATAGAATTACAGGCATAAGCAACTAGACCCCAATTGAAACTCAGATTCATCATCTTATTCCAATTTCTTGTGTGACCTTTTCAATTTATTTCCCCTCCACAGCCTTAATTTCTATATTAACAAAGGGAGCTCTGCGTACATAATTGCTTAAATCCCCTCTAGATTTGGCATTCTATTATTTACACCCTCTTAGAGGTGTCAAAAAAGCAGAAATATTAAAAATAATGTATGGTTGTGTGGGTCAGTATGTGCTGTGTGTTAAAGGTACTCTAAATTGTTCTGCTGATACAAATATGTGTGCTTGGGTGTGTGTAATTATATTTTACTAATCAAAGTCAAGTTCCATTTCATTTTGCACCTCAAACGATAGCTATCTGATTTTGAACAATTAATCTCAACTCTCTGAAACTGCTTCTTCATCTTTAAAATGGACTTATTAAAAATAGTACCTGTAGCACAAGATTACTGTTGTACTGTAGTTTCTATTACGTCTTACATTAGTAGTTTTATCATGTGCTTGGCATAGAACACTCTCAACAAATAGTAACTATGAATGTTAAAAACTTATCCTAATTTAGCCCAAAAGACATCAAAGAAATGGAAATGTTTTTAACTGGAAGTTCTTTTATGTTTTAAGTTATTATTATAATTTTAAAAGGTGGGTTGCTTAATCCCATTTCCTTACTTTATTCTGTGGACCTATATGAAACAATTAAAATAACAGATGATTCAAACTGAGCTCTTAAGATGATTACCTATGACAATCAAAAATATGTTTATCATCCTCATTCATTCAACAATGTCTATGATGAGCCAATTACTCAGTTCTGGTAATTCAACAAAGATAAATTTTTTGTTCTCCTGGAATTGCCATTCATTTGGGCAAATAGACATGTTTGCTCTACACAAAGATACTGTCTTAAGAATTGTATGTGTTTTAACTTATTTCATTCTCAAAGATAGTTTATGCGGTATATTTACAACATTTAATGATTTTACAACTATGAAATAAAGGAGCAGAGAAATTAATTTATCCAAAGTTATGCAGCTGGCCAGTTGAAAATCTGGGATTTAACCCAAGCCAACTCCAGTGCTTACATCCTTAGCCACCATAGTACAATATCCAAACATACAAATCCTTTAAAGGAGTTTTCCTTTAACTCTTCCAGACTATTTGGTTTTTTTGTGATTGGAATGTTTATGTCTCTGCAAAATGCTTAGTTGAAAACTAATTGCTAATATGATAGTATTAAGGAATAAAGCTTTTTTTCATATATTTTTATTGTAATTCATAGAAGGGTTACATTGTGTTCACCAGATAGAAGGTGCATTACTTCACATACATTGATACCCTTTCTCATGTCTTGGCCCACACTTCCCTCCCCTCACCCCCACCCCCATCTTGTTTTCCCCCTTCCCTATCCAATTTCAAATAACCAAATAAACATATATACAATATATCAGATAACAAGGTAACATACTGTAACAATATGAGATAACCAAAGGAAAGCAAAAGAGAATGAGAGATAACAGTACATTAAGGACAACAATCACTCATTATATGGCTTTTGTTTCTATATCCTGGAGGTCCTTTCATTTAGAGTCATCCTATATGGCCTTATGAATCTACATTTTGTTCTATTGTGAATCTCTGCTATGAGAGCCCAAGGTTTCTACTGATTATGACAAATGAGGGAAACCATTGAGCCTATGTTCCTTTGAGTCTGTTTTACTTCACTTAATATGATTTTTTTCTAAGTCTTTCCATGTCCTTACAGATGGGGCAATGTCATTCTTTCTGATAGCAGCATACAATTCCATTGTATATAAATACCACATCTTGTTGATCCACTCATCAACTGAGGGCCATCTGGGTTGGTTCCATATCTTTGCTATGGTAAATAGGGCTGCAATGAACAAAAACTCATTCAACTACTATGGAAAGCAGTATGGCGGTTCTTCAAAAGACTAAACATAGAGCTCCCCTATGACCCAGCAATTCCACTACTTTGCATTTACCCAATTGTCCAGAAACAAGGACATACTAAATCCACTAAGAATGAAGCTTTTGAAAGCCGATTAGATCCTAAAGATAGAGGCTTTATTAAATGGATGTAGAACACTATTACACAGGAGATACCAAGTGTTGGCTTGTTCCTTATACATGTAAGAACTTGGTGAGAGGCCTCATCTATAAATCAGGAAGCACGAACTCACTAGATACTGCCAGTGCCCTGATCCCAGCTTCCAGAACTGTGAGAAATAAATTCTGTTAATTATAGGTTACCTAGTCTAAGATATTTTATTAAAGCAGCCAAAACAAAGATAATGTCTTTGAATATTCTATGTTGCATACTTCTTTGTATTTGAATATTGTTCATCCTTCCTGAAATACTTCCCTAATCTCTAGCCTTTAGACTGAGGTCCAGAAATTATTTCCTATGAGAAAAACCTTCAAAATCATCTCTATCTCCAACAGACCAGTTTAGCTGTTTTTGTTGTCATCATCTTCCTCCTCCTCCTCCTCCTCCCCCTGCTCCTCTTCTTCTTCTCCTTCTCCTTCTCATCCTTCTTCTTCTTCCTCTTCCTCTTCCTCTTCTTCTTCTTTTTCTTCCTCTTCCTCCTCCTCCTCCTCCCCCTTCTTCTTCTTCTTCCTCTTCCTCCTCTTTTTCCTCTTCTTATTTTTCTCTCCCCCTCTCTATTTTTAAGTGTATTTTTGTCTTTTCTAGTACTGAGGATCAAACTCAGAATGTTGAACTTGCTAAAGTGCTTTGCCACTGAGCTATATCCAATCTCCTCCTCCTCCTTTTCCTCCTCCATCTCCTCTTCTTCCTCTTCCTCCAAAACTGTCACACCACTAATCCTTTATTATAATTTTCTTTTTCCCATATTAGACAGCGATCCCTTTGAAGAGACAATGTTCATTATATTTGTCTTCACTGCTATTTTTCTAGGGACTGGTGTAATTATCAACTCAATGCATGCTGAAGGAATAGAAAATGGAAGACTCTTGGAAATCTCATGGATAGATATCTTCACTTGTAGTTTAAACTATTGTGCTTTCAACAGACTATTTGTGGTTTTGTGAGTTTTGACAGATCATTGGGACAATGCAATTATAATTTATATATATATTTCAGGTTGATACATTAGAAAGTTCACTATGCATTACACGACATCTTTTACAAACCCATTAGATTCTTTTTTTTTTTTATTTTGTTTTTGCCAGTCCTGGGCTTGGGCTCAAGGCCTGAGCACTGTCCCTGGATTTTCTCAAGGCTAGGGCTCTATCACTTGAGCCACAGCACCACTTCTGGCTTTTTGCTACGTATATAGTACCGAGGAATTGAACCTGGGTCTTCGTGCATGCTAGGCAAGCACTCTACCACTAGGCCAAACTCACGGCCCCCCATTAGATTCTTTTAATAGTGTATTTCAGGAAATCTATTTTTTTAGCTCTAGTTAATAGTGTGATTTTCAAAAAAAAGCCGGGCGTGGTGGCTCACGCCTATACTCCTAGCTACTCTGGAGGCTGAGATCTGAAGATTGCAGTTCAAAGCCATCCTGGGCACCAACGTCTGTGAGACTCTTATCTTCAGTTAATCACTTGAAAACCAGAAGTGGCGCTGTGGCTCCAAAGTAGGATGGGAGCCTTGGGCTGAAGAGCTCAGGGACAGCGTTCAGGCCCAGAGTTCAAGCCCTCCCCAAACACATACATATGTATATATATATATATATATATATATATATATATATATATATATGACTTGGCAGATTCATTGAGTTGTCCAAGTTCATCCAGCTTGTTAGTGACATTGTAGGGTCTAGGAACAAACACGATTCTCCTGTGTTCATACTTAATGCCTTGTTTTTGTTTTAAGACACTTGGCTGATTGAATCACAAATAAATTTGGAGAATTGTGTTAGCACAGATCAACCAATATATTTCTGCAAGCCAGTGATTTCTAGAAACTAAGTAATCTTAAAGGATACTAGAAAAAATGAACTATCATCTAAATATTGCCAGTTAAATACTATTTTAGAAATCCACAAATTATGTTCTTCTAATACATTAATCACATCTTTCCATACTTTATAGTAATTAGTTGTTCAAGTCATTTCTGATATGGCAAAGATATTTTTTTAAGAAGGGCAAGTATATTTAACACTATTCTGAATAAAAAACGTAGGACAGTGAGTAAAAATGTTAAAGGAGCCACAAATGTTAAAATAAATTGGGCACTTACAGAAGGATTCACAAAGGTATTAGAAACAGGGCAGAAAATATATATATATATATAATGTATATACACACATATTTCATGTGAAGAATATGCGTGGAAAGTTACATTGGTAGCAATGCACAAGAGTAAGCATTCAAAATGGGGACCAAGACATGTGAAAGGGTATCAATGTATGGGAATTAATGCACCATCTATCAGGCAAATATCATGTAACCCTTCTAGTAATTACAATAATAAATATATGAAACAAAAAAAAGAGTAAGCATTCAAACTGTCTTAAGAAGTATCACTGAGGGGCCGGGAGTTTGGCTAGTGGTAGAGTGCTTGCCTAGCATGCATGAAGACCCGGGTTCGATTCCTCGGTACCACACGTAGAAAAAAGCCGGAAGTGGTACTGAGGCTCAAGTGGTAGAGCTCTAGCCTTGAGAAAGTCCAACGACAGGGCTCAGGCCCTGAGCTCAAGCCCAGGACTGGCAAAAAAAAAGAAGTATCACTGAGGGGTGGGAGTTTGGCTTAGTAGAAGTGTGCTTGCCTAACATGCACAAAGACCCATGTTCAATTCCTTGGTACCACATATAAAAGCCGGAAATTGTGCTGTGGATCAAGTCCAAGGACAGTGCTGAGGCCCTGAGTTCAAGCCCCAGAACTCGCAAAAAAATTTTTAAAGAAGTATACTGAAGCAAAGAATGGGATATGTACTGTGTGGCTTACTGGTAGAGTGCCTGCCTAGCATGCACAAAGCCCTGGGGTTCAATTCCTCAGTACCACCATGTAAACAGAAAAACCCAGAAGTGGCGCTGTTGCTCAAGTCGTAGAGCACTAGCCTTGAATAAAAGAAGCTCAGAGACAATGCCCAGGCCCTAAGTTCAAGTTCCAGAACTGGCAAAAAAAAAAAAAGAAAGATATTTGAGACAGGTCAGACAATATAGAGTACTTTAGAGTAACTAAACAGCGAATGACTAATTAGGACTGGCCGTGAGAATGCCAACTTCGAATGAGAAGTCTTCTATTCAATCTGACAATGGCAATGATGCCACTACCGCATGGAGACTGGAACACACCGTTTACAGGAACAAACTGCAATATTAGAGTTGGAAAAAACTTTGGAAATAGTACTATCATTCTCTATTTTAAATTTGCATTCAAAACTTTAACCTACGTGCTTGTTTTGATTTCTCTAAACTGCTTTTACACTACACATCTTAACCTTAAAGACTATGTCAAATATTTCATATACAACATTTTTCATTCCATCAATGAAACCTCTATACTCTCATAATGTCTTAATTATGCTTCCCTTATCCTCTCTCTCTCTCTCCCCCTCCCTCTCTCCCTCTCTCCCTCCCCCCCCTCTCTGTCCTGGGCTTGAGCTCAGGGCCTGAGCACTGTCCCTGGGTTTTCTCAAGGCTACAGCTCTACCACTTGAGCCACAGCACCGCTTCCAGCTTTTTCTATGTATGTGGTAACCAAAGAATTGAACCCCAGGCATTGTGCATGCTAGGCAAGCACTAGACCACTAGGCCAAACTCCCAGCCCTGGACCGAAGATTTTAAAAGAGCTATTCAGATTGTTTTGAACTTGAGCATATATATATATATATATCTTATTTTTACCTTTCCAACTAGAATTAATATTTCAAAGATCCATATTGCTCCCCCAAGGTAGTTTTACTGTGATTTACATACAATAAAGTTGTTGAAACATGTATGTCAAATTGATGGCAGAGACAGAAGTAGAGCTTAGAGCTCCTCATATTTGGTTCATCACTCTTTTTACTGTTCAGTAAACAGAGACAATGAGATCTTTCAATTATTCTTAGGAAGTGTTGAATTTGAGTTGATAATCAGACATCTTCAAGTGGGGGCATTTAGTGCAACGTTACAAATACAGAACTAGAATTTAGAGATCGGCTGTAATAGGGACTGTAGAGCCTCTTAACACAGAAGAGATCACTGGAGTTTTGAAAATGGTTGAAACCTCTAACAGGGAAAGAGGCTACAGTACCATGTGGAAAGTTAGATGTGGAAAGAAAAACAGTGAAGAAGCTAAAGAAGAAGCAATCAGATATTGGAAAAGGATCAGAAGAGTGTGTGGATACATTCATTCTTGTTATTTTCTGAGAATCTACACCAGGAATCCTGCAGAGATAAATTAAAATGCCATGCCCTAAGAGGTTCTTGGACAATAGAGAAAACAGACACCTAATCCAGTGATTAAAAACTATAGCAAATATAATGCCGTATCGCAAAAAAACAAAGAAAGTTTAGATATAAATTCATGAGAGCATGAGCTATATAAAATTCTATTTGGAAAAGTTAGTGTAGACTTCCTGGAGGAGTTTTCCTCAGCTGAGTCACAGAAGATGTACATCCTCTTGTCAGAGCACTTAATACACTGTATTTAAATGGTCTATTTACTTATCTATGTTTCCCCATAGACTGGAGAGCTCTTTGAAGGAAGAGTGTACTTTGTAAGAGAGATCTTCTGTAAATGTTTAATGGAGGGTAAAAAAGACATTAACAAATATACCCAACTGGCAAACATATTTCCCTCATTACACTGTAATATAACAATCAGCAAACATATACTAAGAATCAACTTTGTAATAGAAGCTAGGGAACAAGCTAGGGAATAAATCATAGAATAATAGCAAATGAATTAGTGATAGATTATAACATGGATATATTGCACTTAATTATATATTATTTGTTAGAATATAAATAATATAGGAATCTTTGATTACAAGAGATTCGTTAATAGGAAAGGTTGTTCAATAGATAAATACACTAAAGAATGACAAACATTTTGAAAAGGAACAGATAAAGATGCATTTAATCTGGGTCTGGTGGCTCAAACCTATAATCCTTGCTACTTAGGAGGCTGAGATCTGAGGATCAAGGTTCAAAACCAGCCCTGGAACAAAAGGACCTGAGACTCTTATCTCCAATTAACCTCTAGAAAATGGGAAGTGAGGTTTGGCTCAGGGTAGAGCACTAGCCTTGAGTTGAAGAGCTCAGGGACAATGCCCAGGCCCAGAGTTCAAGCCCCAGGACCCACAAAACATACATTTAATCCTCTATTGAGAGTGCTATGGAATACTCCTAGGAGAGGTCATATGTAATAAAAATTTAACAACAAAAAAGATGTCATTACAAGAGAGAGTAGCAATTCCAAAGACTTTAAAAGAGCACATAAGCAAGAACCTTAAGAAGAATCATCACATACCCTCCAAAATTTTTGCCTCGTAGAGAGTAGAGATGATCACAAAATGCCTGATAAATAAAAAGAATGAATAAACACTGTTGCAAGCAGAGGTAACAGCATGAATAAAGACACAAACAAGAAAAAGATACCTATTTAAAAATCATTCTAATAAGAATCCCTATTTTTAGAGCCTAACTTGTTAAGAAGGCTCCATAATGCATGTCTCATTCATATTCCAAGTGTGCACTGAACTTCTTTACAGTTAACATTATATGAACGTCTAATACTTTATAAGTCTAAAATAAGTATTATCAGGAACATGATCCACAAAGCTAATCAAACACTTATAACCCATTTTCCCTTGTTTTGTCTGCATAAACACTAAAAGTATCTTATCATTCTCTTTCTTGCAGGACGTAGCTCACATCCATTCGCGAGTCTAACTATTCCTATATGAGATAGCTTTATCTGCACTTTGTTAAAGTCAAGAGAAGCTCTTTAAAAGTGCCAGATGAAACCTGTGGTCATCTTATTTCATCAGTGATGACACCAGAAGACGTCAGCAATGCCAAGGAAATGCAAATTCTTAACAACAACAAAAACTCTATAGGGGTGGTAATAAGTATTTTTCTACATAAGATGGCAAACAGTGTAGGAACAGTATCATCAATAAAGGACGTGTGCGAGGAAGAGGAAATAGTCTTGTGGAAAAAAAGTTGAACCAAGTATAAGAAAATGTAAAGTATATTTTCTTAATCTGTATGACTTTACAGGTCAATTTCCAACTCTACGCCTTGTTTATTTCATCTGTGACTTAGTTTCATTATAATTCAATGAAATGAAATACGACCATCATACTTAACAGCAAATGTGCTTGATGTGAGAGAAAATTACTAGTAAATTTCATGGAGGCACACACATCTTTATAGAGTGGCACTCAGCCTGGGGATGCACATCAAACTCATGTGGCAGTTTATCAGACTAAATATTCCCAAACCCCACCTTCAGAGGTTCTTATCAAGAAATTGTGAGAGTCCACAGTTTTCACTTTCAAAAAATCCTACACAATCCCTCAATGTGCCTTGCTTACTCTGACTTCTCTTTTCTTTTTCATTGTAAAAGGTTATTGTTTCATAAGTCAAATAGTGAGTACATTTATTTCTTTTCCTTTTCTGCTTGTAAGTCCTGGGTACTTAACTCAGGGCCTGAGCACTGTCCCTGGGCTTTCCTCAAGGCTAGTGCTCTACCACTTGAGCCACAGCACCACTTCCGGCTTTTCTATGTATGTGGTACTTTTGAATGGAACTCCAGGTTTCGTGCATGTTAGGCAAGCACTCTACCACCAGGCCACACTTCTGGCCTGTGATTACAATTTTTTTGGACAATGCCACCCCTTCTTTTGCTCTCTGTCAGTGCTTCTCTTACTTTTATTCCATTATAAACACTAGTCTCTCTGCTTAAATCAATGGAACTCCCCAAATCTGGCTTAGACTTCCTAGCTAAACTATAAACCCATACATTCAACTGCTTATCAGATGCCTTCACTCACTATCTTCCTTCATCAAAAATTATGGAAGATGATGATCATTTCTGGTTAATACATGGTTGTTATTATGCCTGTCATTTAATGTTAGATTTGATCATTTGATTTCATCTAGGTCTCAAAAAGGTGATAGAATGAGGATTGAGGATGTAGTTCTGCTCAGTAATAGAGTACTCCCTAGCATTTATAAGGTCCTGGATCCTATCCCCAGTAACATAAAAAAAATAAGGGTGCAAAGCATCAGGCTGTATGGGGATGACGAGAATAGTAAATCTCTGAGGACAGAATTACTTGGCATATTCTGGGAAGAGTGAAGAGGTCACCATGCTATTCATACAGTGGAAGGAATAAGGAAAGACTAGTAGGAAATGAGAGGTAGGAGAGGGCCATGTCATGTGAAGACCTGAACATCGTATTAAAGATTTTATATTTTATACAGAATGATCTGAGAAGATACTTTATCTTTTAGTGCTAAGGAGAGGTATAATAGGATTTATAATTTTATAAGTCTGTCCTTTGAAGTACATGTATTCAGGAGAGGGGCCTGTTAGAAGTAGGGAAATAATTAGTATAAGTGCAAGTAACAAGTAGAATTGAAAGCTAGAATTCAGATATTCTAGTTATATTTTCTATCATGATACTTATATGATACTTATTTTTTTCCATTTTAGTAAAAAGCATCACTTGTGCTTGAGAGAGAAGGAGAGAGAGAGAGAGAGAGAGAGAGAGAGAGAGAGAGAGAGAGAGAGAGAGAGAGAGAGAGAGAGGGTTTGCATGTGTGTATACCATAATTCTTAAGTATCTTCAAGGGGAAGGAGATAGCAATTAAGAATATTATCATATTTATTCATATTGGAAAGGAAAGGAAAATATTCTATCCTCTTTCAGCTTCCTTGTTTTTGACAGCCCAAAGCACGAATTTTCCTGATGTGTCCTAATTGGGCCTGCCTGCATGTCCTATGTGAGCTCTATATATCCCATAAATATGACATTCCCATGGGATTTTACCTCTATGGCATTTCAAATATTTATTTGATTTATTTTCATTTAGTCTTTTATATTCCTTTTGGGACTCTCTGTCCACATTTGTGTGCCAGAACTGTACTAGGAAATTGGTGAATATTATATTATCTGGCTACATACTAGTGTTTAGATTTTGGTATTGACTTAGCTGGTTACCTTCCTGCTCCACATATAAATACACATCACTTGTGATATGCATAACTTCTTCTATACACTAATCAGAAGTTTTAAAGTTAAGAATGGGACAAGGAGGCAAAGTGGGGCAAGTTCCTGTGAATGTCAGATTTAAGACAGCTGATATGTGCATGTTGTATTTTCCCATAAAAGGAGGCCAGCTTGTGTATGTGAAAACAACACTGAAGATTGCATTTGGTTCTGGAAGCAGTTTATTTTCAGAACTGACATCCTACCCAGTACTAAATATAGCCTGTCTTTCCCTTCCAAACAAGGTGTTTTTTTTTTCTGTTAAACTTCAATTAAGCTCTCAGCTCTGTGTTATAAGGTCTCCCCCATTCCTCCTACCATCATCAATTTTATTCTTGTTACATTCTTTCTCCTTAACCACATCTACTTTCCTCTCCCTTGCCTCCTTGGTTTCTAATTGTCTTTTTATTTCTAATTCTTTTGTCTTCTTTCTTAGAAAAGAAGGCAGATATTCAATGCAAAAAATGAGATATTTTGTTTGTTTCTATTAAAAATCTTTCCAGACTGAAGATATATATTTATGGCTGACTTCTTGTGTGTCAGTTGGTTGACATGACATCTTTGCATTATTGGGTATTTAGTTGGGTATTTTAAGTAACATATTATATATTTAAGGAAATATTATATAGATGAATATCCTTAAAGGGAAGTAATCAAATAATCTTCATTTTAGGATGAGGGAACAGAGACCAATAGAGATACATGGAGGTCATTTTAGCTAATTTAGATTCTGCACCCATTTTAGGTAGTAGGCAATGAAGAGGTTATATTCATACAATGAATTATCACTCAACAATAGAAAGTTTCTTTTGCTCCACCTCTGCCACCAAATAGCATATCTGTACATATATACATATGTATGCCTATATGCAGTATGTGTATACACATATATGTATGCATATATACAATTGTACACATGTGTATGGTTATATACACTGTGCATACATATGTCTATACACATGCATGTACACGTATAAACATTGTATTATATCGTTCACACTTACATATCTTGTTGATCCCTTTGTCCAATTCACATGTATGCTAAGAAGGTGGTAAAAATTATATTAAATGTTTGGCTATGTGGTGTTTGGATTCTGGTATTAGCAGGAAATCTTTCTAAGGTCAATTTGTCAAATGTGTAATTTTTTTATCTCCACATTCATCAGAGGTTTGACAAGGAGACAAACTAGGGAAAGTTATCATGAATGTCAAGAGCTCTGAGACTATGAATACATACATGTTGTTTTCTCCCATACAATGAAGACTACTTGCCATCGTTTATTATCTATTTATAAACTTCTTGAGCAACTCCTTATTTGGAATAAAAACACATTCATATGCACATATGTACATCACTTTGGGAAAACAGAAATGATATTTTTCACAGAAATGGGGAAAACTGGAGAAAATAGGTATCATAAGCTTAGATGTCAAAATACAAGATCAATATACAATAATAAACCACATAGCTATACACTACCAACAAACAACTGAAAATAAAATTCCACTGAAAAGAATCAAATATTTGGAGACAATTTTTTTAAAAATTGAAGACGACATTCAACCTGAAAATTACAAAACATTTGTGCGTGCGCCCGCATATGTGTGTGTGTGTGTGTGTGTGTGTGTGTGTGTGTGTGTGTTAGTACTAGAGCTTGAACTCAGAGCCTTGAACGTGTGTTAGCTTTTTCACTCAAGGCTTGCCCTCTACCACATGAGCCATACCTAAACTTCCTATAAAACAATTTTGAAAGAAAGTAGTTTAGTCTCTCAATAAATTGAAATTTATTTTATTATCTTTGTATTTGACATCATTCTTACTAAAGTTCCAGTTGAATTTTTAGCAAAAATTAATGATCAAATTCTATGATTCAAATGGAAATGCAAGGACACAGAGTGACTAAAACAATCTTGAAATGGAGAAATAAAACAGAAGTATTTGATCTTACTGATTTTCGATACCCTACAAAACTACAGTAATCAGGGCTATGTGGTACTGGCATAAGAATATACATGTAGAGTAACACAATAGGACAATTGATCTTCTATAAGAATATCAGTATAATTTAATGAGAAAAGAATAATCTTTTCTATAAATGGTAGGAAATTGAATAACCACATGTAAAAGAATTTTTTCAATCCCTACTTTGAACCACATACCCCCCCCAAATTAACTCAAAATAGATGATGTACCTAAATTCAGAAGCTAATGTTACAAAACTATTTGAAAAGGTCATATGAATAAATTTTTAAAACCTTGGACTATGCAAAATTTTGTCATATACAACACTAGCATATTTGACAAAGAAAATTACATGAAGTACACCATTTGTTAACAAAAATATGAAGAAAGTGAAAATACAACATAAAGGGAGATAAAGTTTACAGATCGCGTATCTGGAAGTAATTTATATCTCAACAAAGAGTTTTTTTCAATTCAGTGCTCCTTTTTCCCCTTTTCAATAGATGGTAGGATATTTATAAATACTTGTGTCAAATAATTTTTTATTCTAAATACTTTTGATGTTCAGGAAAGTTTTGCATAATTATTTGTGCCACTTTAAATACTGAAGCAAAAATATAATCTCCTAAGCCAGTTCCCTAGGGCTCACACCTATAATCCTAACTACTCAGGAGGCTGAGATCTGAGGATTGCGGTTCAAAGCCAGCCCAGCATGAAAGTCTGTGAGGCTCAAATCTCCAATTAACCACCAGAAAACTGGAAGAGGTTCTGTGGCTCAAGTGGTAGAGCACTAGCCTTGAGCTGAAGAGCTCGGGGACAGAGCCTAGGCGCAGATTTCAAGCCCCACAACTGACAAAAACAAACAAAAAAGGCAAAAAAAATAACCAGAAACTTTTTCTAGTCATGTTTTGAAACTACAACATAGGAATATTATTTAGGTTCTATCAATCTATCCCTAACATGATATTTTTAAAAAATTTAGACTGATGAGATGCATAAACTGTTACTGTATGGCTTCCATATTTTGTTGGAATAGGTAGTAGCAAAGAACTTGGCTATGGGTATGGCAGAGATTGCAAGGTCAAGTTTTTAATAAAGTAGTAGCACCAGTACTGGCAGCAAGAGCTGTTGCAGTAAAGTAAATTTCTTGGCAAGTAATGCAAGAGCAATAATTTTTCTTATCAGGAAAGTAGCATTGGTCTTGGACATTATTTGTGGAGGGTGATCCTCAAGATAGGTTTTTAGCTTTCCTTTTATAAATAACTGCACTGTATGTATAATCTCAATTTTGGTATCCCCTCCTCAAATCATCTCTTACTGTCATTTTTTGCTCATTCCTGATAATGCCCCAAATTTCCATATTTTATTTACCCTACGAGTTCTAACAAATTGGCCTCTACTGCTTTTACTCTTGTTCACTCCCCTCATATTATATTCACACTTCTCTCCTTACTTGACTTTGGATTTCATTTCCCATAATTGAAATCACTTTCAGACATATACCAGTAACCCCCTTTCACCTTTGTCAATTCATCATAATCACATGATTAAAAAAAAACAGAGCCTGGGGGCTGTTAATGTGACTTAGTGGTAGAGTGCTTGCTTAGCATGCATCAAGCCCTGGGTTTGATTCCTTCATTCCACATACACGGAAAAAGCCAGAAGTGGTGCTGTGGCTCAAATGGTAGAGTGCTAGCCTTGAGCAAAACAAGTTCAGGAACAGTGCCCTGGCCCGCAGTACAATCCCCAGGACTGGCAAAAACAAAAACAAAACCAAAAACAAAACAACAGCAACAACAACAAAAAAACAAAACAGAGGCTGCATAAATTGAATTCTCATTCTATTCCGGTTTTTTTGTGTGTGTGACTGGTTTGATCCTCATTTATTTTTAATCTCTTAAAATTCATGATCATTAATCTCAAGTGGGCTTTTAGTGCTGCTTGTCAATGCTGTCATTTTCATAACCTATTCCCCTGATGACTATCTTATACAATCTACTCTTTCCTAAACCTTAAATATCTACTACTCAGTTCTCTGATGATCGTATTTTACAAACCACTCTTATTAACATTAAAATGACCTCTGTATTGTTAAAATTAAGGTTTATTATCTTCATTTTAATTGACCTGAAGTATCATTTACATAGTTGATTACTGTCTCCATCTTGAAATGCTTTCTTTGCTTGGCTTACAGGCTGGCTTTTTATACTACATTACCTGATGGATTATCACTTTTCAAGATCCTCTGGTGATATTTTAGTTCTGAACTTCAGAATACCAAAGTAATGCAAAACTATTCTTTTTTTCTCTGTGTTTATTTCCTAGTTAATCTAATCCAGTTTCATGACTTTCAATGCCCTTTACATGTAGAGGACTTGCAATATCTATATACTAGATCCCTCTCTTGAACCCTAGAATAATCTATTCCATTGACTAGTCAATATCTACACTGGATTGATAGCTATCTCTTAGTTAATATGCCCAAAACTTCTGCTCTTCATTTTTCAACAAAATTAACCAATTCTACGCTTTCCACTAAATAAATAATGCCTCAATTAGTCTCTTTCTAGAGGCTTTTTCTTCTCTCTCTTTTGCCCAAAATTCAATCCATCATAAATCCTATTCATAGTTCCTTTCAAATATATTTCAGACACACAACTTTATCCACACTGCTAACATCCTTCTCTAAGACACAATCATCTCAATCTGATAGCCTTCATTTTCAGAATTCTTTCTTTGAAAATCTTCATCCTGGGGTAAATACCAGTGATAGGGAGTCTGGAGAATAGTCCATAATGAAGTAAATATAATAAACCACACAAATCACAAACGTATGGCAAGTGTATTGATAAGTATAGTCATAATGGTTAATTAAGTATTCAGAATTTTTTCAAATTATTTCACATTACTGCCACATCCATGTTCACAATTCCCTATTTTATAAAATTCCAGGACAGACTGGAAATTTTTTTAAATGAAGCTTTATCACGGATAGTTGAACAATATTGCTCCAGAGTATCTCAATAATACTTGGTATTCTTTCTCTTCTTATATTACCTTTGTCTTCCTTAGGGTTGGCCTTTAAGCCAAGTGACCTGGCTGCCTTCCAGGCAGTCATTTCCGCATAGTTTAATTGCTATAGCCAGTGACCAGAAAGTACATTTCCTCCCACCATACTGTAAAATTATTATTAATGTAATAGGAGAATGCATTTCTGGTTTTGGCACTGATATTTAGGATATTTCATTAGGTCTAGTAGCTTACAAATGTGTGCAATATTTTAGAATGTGAATTCGTGGAGATAGAACCAATAGGAATACTTTGTTAAAATATAGTATATTTGATCTACCTATAGATTATTTGGTAGGAAAAGGTAGACCTTAGATCATTTTAGGAAACATCTTTGTAACTACTAATGAAGCAATTTTCTTTTTCAAGAAAATGCTTAATCAACGACAGATTTACAAACTATCAATTGATTCTCTAAAAATGAATGCTGCAATAAGTTGAAAATTAGCCATGAAGCTGTAGGGCTCCTTTCAAAACAAAGTTCTGCAATTATTCCCTGAGGCAAATTTAGACATCTAGGGAAGGAAAATTAATTTAAAATCAGCAGCTATTAAGTGTGAAGCCCTATAATTCCCCTTTATTTTTGAAAAAATAATCTGTTATACTTCAAAAAGTATATAATACCAAGGTTGTTTGAGTACTGAAAGATTATATGGTTACAGATTCACAATTTGGAGGCAATAGGAGTGAATAGAAACCTTTTGTATAGAGTGAACACTCCCAGTAGCATTCTTGCAGGTAACAACCATTCTGATTCAATCATTAATCCTTCAATGATCATCTTATCCCATGTTTACATTTACACCAGTTGATAATGTAAAAGTTCCATGTAAGAGTTAATTTATTATAGTAATGTGCAGAACTCTACTACATGTCAGCTTATTTGTCTTTCCAACCTGCTAAGGGTACTATAATGAAGAAAGACTAATCCTGATGCGCATGTAATTAATTGTAGGGAAAGACTGACTCTAAACACAATCAGGACAATAAATTCTGAACTGGGAACTACTAAATTAACTTATGATTTGAAATATACAAAAATGAAATTTCTCTGGGCCGGAGTTTGGCCTACTGATAGAGTGCTTGCCTCGCATGCACAAAGACCTGGGTTCAATTCCTCGGTACCACATACGTAGAAAATTTCTGGAAGGTGGAAGTGGTGCTGTGGCTCAAGTGGTAGAGCTCTAGCCTTGAGAAAGAACAAAGACAGTGCTAAGGCCCTGAGCTCAAGCCCAGGACTGGCAAAAAATGAAATTTCTCTCCCTTTTTATACTTATAAATTGAGGATTAACAGCTATCCAGCTTACTGCTGGAAATATTAAATCTTAGAGAAAAAAAAGTTAATTGAGAGTGAGATTTTTATCATTGTTAATAAGGTATTTGTACTTTTTTCTTTAAAATGGAAAAAAATTAAAAATTAGAAACCTGATGTGTTTCTAATAAGGTTTTTCTTCCATTGAAATAATTTCTCAAAACCAAAGCAAACAATTTATTGTCAAATTATATATAATACACTAAATTAAGAAGTTTATTTCTATGAATTTTTTTCTGATCAACTATCCCAGGAACAACTCAAAGTAAAAATTATTAATATTTATTACAGGTACAAAAGTAAATTACATGAACTGCATTTTTAAGAAAAAAGAATAATTTTATTAGTAGCCAATTCCTACTGCTTCAAATATCTTGAATCCAAGATTCAGTGGTGGAAATGTAAATAATGATAGCACCATTGCTGCCCTAGATTAAATTACAAAAACAAACAGCACATTTAGAAATTTATGCTGGAAAAAATTCTTTCAAATGTGTTTGAATATAGAACAGTTGAAGTGTTTGTGCAGTCATGCAGTCTGGACTTGTGCCAAGTGAAACGCTCTTATTCCTGGTCCCACCTTTCTGATGAGGAATTCTGAAGGCCAAGTTACAATTCAAGGTTTGCTCAGATTCCTACCCAGTATTTTTTCAGTTCAAAACATACTAGGTTTACTAATGAAAATACTATTATTGATAACATTATTTGGTGAAATATTAAAGATAAGGTATACTTTTAATCTCAATTAATTTGATTAGCTTAAAGAAATTACTGAAGGTCAAACTTTTATGTTCTCAATGAAAAAAACCTATGAGAAAACAATAGTCTTCTGATATTAAGGATAATTTTTGTTTTGAAACACAAGGATAAGTATCCTGCAGCAGGGAGACCTAATTCTGGACATCTTGCTGCTGCCCTCAAAGGTAAATGGTCTCAATGAAATTTTGCATGTTATTCTTGCTGTTGACTTGCAGCGACACCTCTAAAAGGTTGTCATTATCTGTCAATATTTGTTCTCCCTGATGATCCTTATATCAATCTCAACTTTGTGAGCTTCTAAGTATCCTAGTCATGTATGTTAATATCACAGTAATTTTTGTGAAGCACCATTAAGTGACAGAAACAGAATAACAGACCTTTTCCATTGCTTTAAGAAAACTAATCCTTGGAACACCAACTAGTTTACTCCCTTTATTTACCTGTCTTTAACGTAATTAAACTGTAGAGGATAAAAACATGTCCATGTTAAGATAAATTTCTGTTAAATAAGGATACTGTTTTCTCTAGAGCTTTTCTTAAAACTGGAATTGCATCAGATATCTTCCATGAAGAACAGTAGAGTGGTGGGGAAATGAGGGTAGGAGTTGAAAAATGCTTCTATATTCCTCAGACAGGAATTCAAACAGTATTGGAATTTAGTAAAGGGGATCTGCACTCAAAACATTTTGTCTTACTCTTCTTTGATCCCACATATTCCTAAAGTAAATTTCGAATCAGACCCATCAGAAAGAGCCCCTGGGCCCCAAATTAATGAAATGGAGAAGCATGAAAATTTAGGTATCTCTTGGAAAGGCTGCTACAAAACATCCACACATAGAATGGCCTCAAGCAAAGCAAAAGGAGTCCACTACTAAGAGTGGTGCAGCAGGTTTTTGTGGAAGACTTTGTTTCTGTTGTGAGGCTATAGCTCTTTCCCTTTGACTTGAGTGCCTTGGGTCTGTTCACATTATATTTTCTTTCCCTATTTCTGTGACTAATTTTCTTTATATAGTCGGTGTTTTATATACAATGATAACAGGAGAGAAATATGTTAAACTGCATGTGCCAAATAAGTCCCTTCCCACTTGGAATCTTCAGTGAAACTGACACCGAACTTTGCAGACCTCAGTCAGCTGGGTGACCGCAGACATACGTCACCTCAGCAGCCCCAGGAAGCAGAAGCTCTTTTGTTGCTGTTTACTTCTGTCCTGTACTGTGGCTCACTTCCAGTTTTCCCCTCTTCCACACAAACTGCCTTGGGGGAGCTTGTGGATCTCACTGACCTCTCTGTCCGTACAAAAGCATGTGTCATGATGCCATGTTAGGATGGCTACACTTTTTGTTTCTCACTGGCTCTCATTGGCTGACGTCTCTGCTATAGGGTAACCATGGAACATATACACCCAAAACACCCCGCAAAGTGACAGAGTTGCCTTGAGTTACCTGTTTCTAAACATTCACAGTTTCATTCTCCAAATACCCACTAGCTCATAGATGGGCTTACCTCCAAAGTCTCAGTGTAGCAAGGTCAGTGTGGCACAATGCCTTGAGTCTTGGACACTGTTCCCTCTCCTGTATCCTTCTGCATGTACTCTCTCTTGCCAAAATTTCCCATCCACAGTAAATTGCCTACCTTGCAACATTTCATGGTTCCTTTGGCTTCCAAGAATAGAAGAAAAAATTCGGCGATACAAATACACTTCTTGCTGGGTGCGGTGGTTCACGCCTGTAATCCTAGCTACTCAGGAGGCTGATATCTGAGGATCAAGGTTCAAAGCCAGCCCATGCACAAAAAGGACCTGAGACTCATCTCCAGTTAACCTCTAGAAAATGGGAAGTGGAGCTTGGTTCAAGGGTAGGGTGGTAGCCTTCATCTGTAGAGCTCAGGAACAGCACCCAAGCCCAGGGGTAGAGAGAGAGGTAGCCTTGAGCTGAAGAGCTCAGGACAGCACCCAGGCCAGTACAAGCCCCATGACCCACAAAAAATACATTTCTTAATATAATATAAGTACATGACATATGAGTGGAACCATACAGTATTAAGTATTCTGTGTTTGGCTTCTTTGCCTTACAATGTTTTAAGATTCATTTATGTTGTACACATATCATAACTTTGTTCTTTTGTGCATGAATAATATTTTTTACAAATATATTCATACATTTGTGTTATTTCCCCCTATTGCAATAGGGCACTTATGAACACTCGTGTACAAGTTTTTTTTGTTTGTTTGAAAACCTATTTCTCCATCTTTTGTATACATACTATTACTTGGTCATGAAATCAGTTTTGAAATAGAATTACGAAAATGTTTTCCACATTTTTACATTCTCACCAATTCTAATGAGAGTTCCAATATTGACACAAATTTGCCAATGCTTGTCAATTTCCCTTCCTAAAAATTGAGCCGACTGTAATGTAGGATAGTGAATACTAGAGGCTGGGTGAGAACAGAGGAAAGTTGGACAACAAGAAGAAAAACAAGGTCAAATAGAAGGAATAAAATCTGGTGATCCATAGCAAAATGGGATGATGATAGTTGACAATAACTTGCTAGTAAAAGAGAAGAGCTAAAAGTCTCCAAATATTTTTTAAAAAGATAAGGAGCTGATTCAATGGTGGTAAAGCAGTTGCCTAACATATATAAGACCCTGGGTTTCATCCCCAACACAAAAAAATAAATTAATTAATTAAAAAATAAAATTTAAAACTGGGAGAGTGCAAGGGAAGGGGTGACATTGTCCAAAAAGAAATTTGCTCTTTACTTGACTTATGAATTGTAATTCTCTATACATCACCTTTATAATAACAAAAAATTTTAAAAATAAAATAGATTTTAAATAAATGCTAATTATCTTGATTTGATAACTCCAGCTGTATGTGTGAGATGATCATATTAAAGATTATCAGTATTCTTAAATAAAATTAAATAACATCAATTATTAATTAAAATTTAAAATTATGGCTACTCTAAAAGGTTGGAGGCCATATCTCATTACAGTTTTGGTTTGTGTTTTCCTGATGGAGGACTGAGGATTAGGAGTAAATTCAATTATATTTTTTGTTTTTTCTTCACATATGATCCATAAGGATATAGAGACTCTAAGAGTGAAAATGACTTATCCAAGATCAAAAACGTCTGTAGTGAAGTCATATCACCTATGTTATTTGATTTAGCATCTGTACTTTTAGACACAAGCTGCAGTGACACTCTGAAATTAAACTAAAGTTTCTAAAATGAGGCATCATACCTCTTATTCATTCTGTACTTATCTTAACCTCACTCACAGACTAAGTGATATATAGAAAGAACTATAGAAATACCTTTTTAACCAATCATGGAAATATTTAAAGCCCTACAGAAGAATTACTAAGACATAATACGAGTAATTACAATTAGAAAGAATTTTACTAAAACTGCTAGCCCCAGTTACTCTGATCTGAGAACTGTTTTCTTCCTGGAGGCTGTGTTTGTTTTTGTCTTTTTTTCCCTTTAGCATACACATTTCTCTGTGTACTGTGTGCATAGGAGACCAATTTTAAAGCTCCTTTTGAGAGGATACACATAATTAAAATTTCAATTTAAAACTTCTACTTTCCTTCCATGTATGATGTTAGGAAAAAGAATGAAAATAAAAAGCATTACTAACCTCTAGTCCTCATATATCCATTTAGAGATAATTCTGTCCTTGTACACTCTGTTCCTGGACTTTGTTCCAAAGATCAGGACAACGGTTAAGAGAAAAATAAAACAAGCCAGGATTTGTTTGATTAATTTACATTGGAAAGAGCAAACAATTACAAAAGGAAGGAAAACATGCAAGCTAGATATAAGTGTTTTAGATAATTTTGACAGAGATGTAGATTGGGGTGACTTCTAGGCTACAATGAGTAGGAATTTAGGAAAGCAAGTGGGTGAAATTTTTTGACTCATATTTTGCTATGTGGACATTAGCTGAAAAAGAGTTTTTAAAATGTGAATTTATTGTAAATTTCTTTTTCTATTCTAAAAGAGTGCTTAGTTGGATATAACCCCATTCTGAGGCTGCCATGAGATAAATTGACTTTGTAAAGGCTACACTTGAAGGATAAAAGCTAATTTTAGCCGAAGTGTTGGAAAAATTATGTGAGTACAAAGGTATAGTGACTTTCGGGTAAAATTTTCCACCTTGGCTAAAATGAGAATGCTAATAACCTGTGACACACCACTTTCATTTCTTCCCTAGGAAAAAGCATGCATGTTTCATATGTCTACAATGTTTTCTAAACCACTGAAAAAAAACTTTAAAATGGTCTGAATGTTCAATAATAAAGAAATAAACTTCAACATTTTTCTAACCAAAGTAATCCTGTGTAACAACCACAAAACAGATTAGAACTGTATGTGTCAGTGTTCGTATTTTTTAATGGAATAGAATAAAAATGACACACACACTATATAACATTAGTGTTAAAAGAAGCACACAACTGGCACTAAGAATAGTTAATAATCATACTAGTAATAATAAAAAATGAAAGAAAACTAAAGACATATACTCATTACCTGACTTAGGAAATGTTAACCCTTCTTTAAAAAAGCAAGCACACAAAATGGTATTACATATTTTATGAGTACACTATATATATGCATAAAACAAGAGAATTATACAATACACACAAAAGTAGCAGCAGTTAAGTAGCAGCAGTTGGTACAGATAAAGTGAATTAAATCAATAATAGTGCTAAAAATGAAATTTTAAATCTGTCTTAATTCTCTTTCTATATTTATATTGGCACACGTTTTTATATTTTTAGATTTTATTTAATTATATTTTTATTGTTGGGTTAATGTATAGAGGGGTTACAGTTACTTTGCTAAATAGAAGGTGCATTACTTCTCACACATTGATACCCCTTCTCATGGTTTTGTCCCTATTTCACTCCCCCACGCCCTCCCAAACATCTTGTTTTCCCCCCTTCCCTTTCATATTTCAAATAAACAAACATATGTACAATATTCCAGGTGACAAAGCCAGATAGAGTAACAATAACCAAAGGGCAACAAAAGATAAGAGAAATAACATAGTACAGTAAGAACAACAATCACACAACACAAAGCTCTTGTTTCCATATCCTAGAGATCCTTTCATTTAGTCTCATCCTATATGACCTTATGTACGTAGGTTTTGAGCTATTGTAATCCTCTGCTAGGAGAATCCTTGGTTTGTACTATTACAAATGAGGGAAACCATTGAGCCTATGTTCCTTTGGGTCTGGCTTACTTCACTAATGTGATTTTTTCCAAGTCTTTCCATTTTCTTACAAATGGGGCAAAGTCATTCCTTCTAATGGCAGCATAGCATTCCATTGTGTATAAGAACCACATGTTCTTCATCCAGTCATCTACTAAGGGGCTTCTGAGTTGGTTCCATATCTTTGCTATGGTAAATAATGCTGCAATGAACATCATTGTGCTAGTGGCTTTAGTTTGTCCTTATTTGTGGACATTTGGGTAAATGTATTGGCACACTTTGTACAACATTAATTTTTTCACATTTATTGATTTCTATCTCTATTTTCCCCCACTCTTCCTTTTAAGTTCATTTTTAAATGTTTTTAAATAAGAACTTGCAAAATAGCCCCCAAAATCCTGTGATCCCTTCACAGAGTTTCTTTCAATGGTGACATAATGTTGTTATACAATATTAGAGTCAAGCAGTTGACACTGGTACATTAGTGTTATTAATAGTGACTGGATTTTACTTGGTTTTCACTATATAAAATCTTCATTTCTTTCTTTTTGCTCAGTCCTGGGGCTTGAACTCAGGCCCTGGATGTTGTTCCTGGGCTTCTTTGCTCTATGCCAGTACTCCATTACTTTGAGTCACATCTCTAACTACTGGCTTTTTTGCCAGTCCTGGGCTTGAGCTCATGGCCTGAGAATTGTCCTTGGACTTTCTCAAGGCTAGAGTTCTGCTACTTGAGCCTCAGCACCAGTTCTGGCTTTTTTATGTATGTGGCACCAAGGAACTGAACTAGCGTCTTTGTGCATGCTAGGCAAGCACTCTACCGCTAGGCCAAACTCCCAGGCTCACTATTGGATATTTGATGGTTAATTGGAAATGAGTCACCCAGACTTTCCTGACCTGGATGGTTTCAAACTGTCTGAACACACACACACACACACACACACACACACACACACACACACACACAATCAAAATTAAAATGATATGAAATAAAATGATATAAAAAAGAATGAAAGGACCTACAAAATATAGAAACAAGAGCCATATAATGTGTGATTGTTGTTCTTAATGTACTATGTTATTTCTCATCTCTTTTGCTGTCCCTTGGTTATCTCATATTGTTACAGTATTTTACCTTGTTATCTGATATATTGTATATATGTTTACTTGGTTATTTGAAATAGGATAGGGAAGGGGGAAAACAAGATGAAGGGTGGGGGTGGGGTGAGGGAAAGGGGGACCAAAACATGAGAATGGTTATGAATGTTTGTGAAGTAATCCACCTTCTATCTGGTGAATGTAGTGTAACTTTTCTATTAATTACAATAAAAAAGAATATCTTCAGTGGGATTACTAGTAGACTAGATACTACCTAGGGAAAAATTAATAACCTTGAAGATGTGGCAGTATTAGTACTCAACACTGAAAAGCAAAATGAAAATGACTGAAAAACAAACTGAACAGAATGTGCAAAAATTATCGAACACAGGAGAGGGCAAGGGGGTCAGACAAATAGAAAGAGGAAAGGTGGACAAATAAAGTCATCTTATTTCACATATATTACATAAACGTTGAAATACAATTAAACAGGATTGGAAAGGAAAGGAAAGGATGGTGATAAGAGTGACACTGACCAAAGTGTGTTATACTCATAACCCAACTTCTTGAACTGAAACCTCTTTCTGTAGCTACTTACAATAAAGTATCTATAGAGTAACTAAAAGAGGAATCTCATATATATATATATATATATGTATGAACATAAACACATTTGAAATAACAGTTACTGAGAATGCTCAAAATTTAACAAATATCAAACCACAGACACAAGTAAACACAGTGCGAATCCTACAAGATAAATATCAAAATAAGCAGACAAATAATATATTTAAGTATGTCATAATCTAACTACCCAAAATCTAAAACAGAAAGAAAATGTTGAAAAAAGTCAGAGGAAACAAGCACCTTATTTTTATAAAACAAAGATGAGAACTACAGAACTTCTCTTCAAACACTATGAAAGCAAAAAGACATACTTTCTCAGACAAATGAAACTCAGAGAATATGTCACTAGAGAAATATTAGCCAGGTAGGGTGGCTCACGCCTGTAATCTTAGCTACTCAGGAGGCTGAGATCTGAGAATCAAGGTTCAAAGCCAGCCAGGGCACTAAAGAGCATGAGACTCTTATCTCCAATTAACCTCTAGAAAACAGGGAGTGTGGTCTTGGCGCAAGGGTAGGGTGGTAGCCTTGAGCTGAAGAGAGCTGGAACAATGCCCAGGCCCAGGGGTAGGACGATAGACTTGAGCTGAAGAGCTCACAGACAGCGCCCAGGCCAAGTTCAAACCCCATGACCCACAAAAAAAGAAATGTTAAAAAATAGTAAGAAAATTATGTATCAGGTAACAAAGTGAGATACTGTAACAATATGAGATAACCAAGGGACAGCAAAAAAGATGAGAGATAACATAGTACATTAAGAATAACATTCATTCATTATATGGCTTTTGTTTCTATATCCTGGAGGTCCTTTCATTTAGTGCCATACTATATGTCCTTATGTATCAAGGTTTTGCTCTATTGCAGATCTCTGCTAGGAGAGCCCAAGGTTTCTACTGATTATGACGAATGAGGGAAACCATTGAGCCTAAGTTCCCTTGAGTCTGGCTTACTTCACTTAATATGATTTTTTCTAAGTCTTTCCATTTCCTTACAAATGGGGCAATGTCATTCTTTCTGACAGCAGCATAGAATTCCATTGTGTACAAATATCACATCTTGTTGATCCATTCATCAACTGAGGGACATCTAGGTTGGTTCCATATCTTTGCTATGGTAAATAGTTTTTTACCTGATATATTGGATATATTTGTATTTGGTTATTTGAAATTGGTTAGGGAAGGGGGGAAAACAAGATGAGGGGTGGGAGTGGGAGGAGGGAAATGGGGACCAAAACATGTGAAAGGGTATCAATGTATGTGAATTAATGCACCTTCTATCTGGCAAATATCATGTAACCCTTCTATTAATTACAATAAAAATATATATAAAAAAAGAAAATCATGTAGACCAGAAACAAGGCTGTGCATCTTTCTTGTGCAGGTCTGGGAACTTGAACTCAGAGCCTGGTTACTCTCTCTGAGCTTCTTTTGCTCAAGGCTAATGCTCTACTAATTGAGCAACAGCGCCACTTTAAGCTTTTTCTGAGTAGTTTATTGGAGGTAGGAGTCTCATGGACTTTCTTGCTCTGGCTGGCTTTGAACTGCAGTCCTCAGATAGCCTCTTGAGTAGCTAGTATTACATGCATGAGCCATTAGGGCCCAGCTAAGGCTATACATTTTAAAAGGAAGAGTATTTGACAACACATAAATGAAGATGAAAATAAAGCAGCATTTGAAGCATATTACGATGCTGTAGTAATTGAAACACTATGATATTAATGTAAAAAAACATATGGAAGAGAATAAGAACAAACAAGTAAACCCATTTACCAAAAGACTACTAATTTTTGCTATAAATTTGTATTTGAGTGTTGAACTAGTCATGCTACCTGGACAAATCTCACTTAGTCATGATGACAATATTTTTATACATTGTTGGACTTGCTGGTATTTTGGGATGGTTTGAAACTTTATTTTCACAAAAAGACATTGTCTTGTAAATTTCCTTCTAGCAATATCTCTTTCTGATTTTGGTGTTAGAGGAATGCTGTCCTCACAGAATAAATTGGTATAACTTCTCCCTTTAATATTGATAGAACTTATGAAATCATCTGGATTGGTAATTTCTTTTTTGAAAGGTTATCAATTGTTAATTGGTTATTACTTTTATTGAGTATATTTAATTAAATATATATTAAATAATCAGGATGACTCCTATAATCCTAGCTATTCAAGAGGCTAAGATATGAGAATTTATTTCAAAGCCAAACTGAGCATGAAAGTACATGAAACTCAAGTCCATTAACCACCAAAAGCCAAAATGGAGTTGTGGCGTTAGCAGTACAGTGCTAAGGTTGAGCAAAAAAAAATTCAAGGACATCGAATTAGATAAAACGAAGATAATACGCAGAAAACCTCAAATTTTCTTGGAAGAACTATGAAAAGTTAATAAATAAATGTAGTAAAGTTTTGGTATACAGTTCAACATATGTTGCTATGTACCAACAACAAACTACCTAAACGAGAAATCTACAAAACAATCCTATTTAGAAAAGATGGAAATTCCAGAACAAATTTAATCAAAGAAGTGAATTCTCTCTGTAATGTAACTGTAAAATGTTGATGAAAGAACTTGAAGAGAACACTAAAAATTTGAGTGACACTCCATATTCATGGAATAGAAGAATTACAATAGTTTAAAATATCCATAATATTCAAAGTGATTTGAAGATTTGATGTGATTCTCATCAAACACTAATAGAATCTTTAATAGAACTAATAAAAAATTCTAAATTTTATGTACTTTAAATAACTCCCTGGATAGCTAAAAACTTTTGAGAAAACATAAAAAATTCATAAATGTTTTTTCTTATTTTTACATTACTTAACACAGAAAAGTGTGTTCAAACTAATAATAGCAATAGTATATTGGATAGTTATAGCCTATCAATAAACAAAGTGTATGGTAGAAATGTTACAAAAGATGACAGAAATGCTGTGTTACACCTTCTTGATGCAGTATACAAACATATTATTTTAAAATGAACTTAGTTAAAACTATACATTGCAAATTCTAGAACAATTGCTTATAGATTTAAAAAGACATAATCTATATGCTAAAAGGGGAAATAAAATCATATATGATGCTCGATTAAAATGAGGGAAAGTAAAAAAATGAAAGAAAAATTCATGATAAAATAATGAGCAAGAACAAAGATTGAAAATAAGATATATATTAACCCAAATATACTGATAATGATTTTAAATTAAAATCATGTATCTTGAAAGTCAACTTATCAGAGTAGATAAAAAATAACTTTATATTATCTACAACAAAGTATAACTACACAAGAGTACAAACATGGATATGTTAAAAGAAAGGTTCAGAGAAACATATAGCATGTTAACACCCATCCAAAGAAATTTACAGTATCTGTATATGTAAAGGTTGCTGAAAGGACACACCCATGTAGTTCAGGGAGAGAGAGGGGGGGAAGGGGAGGGGAGTGGGGAGAGGAAGAAAGAGAGAGAGAGAGACAGAGACAGAGAGAGAGACAGAGACAGAGAGAGAGACAGAGGAGAGAGAGAGAAAGAGGAGGAAGGGGGAAGGAGGGGGGAGAGGGAGAGAGAGAGAGAGGGAGGGAAGGAGGAGAGGGGGGAGGGGGACGGGAGGGGGAGGGAGAGGGAGAGAGAGAGGGAGGGAGGGAGGGAGGAGGGGGGGAGGGGAAGGGGAGAGGGAGGGAGAGGGAGAGAGAGAGGGAGGGAGGGAGGGAGGGAGAGAGGGGGGAGAGGGAAGGGGAGGTGGAAGGAGGGAGGGAGAAAGGGGGCAGGGGGAATGGGAGGGGAAGGGAGAGGGAGAGAGAGAGAGAGGGAGGGAGAGAGAGGGGGAGGAGGAAGGGGAATGGGAGGGGGAGGGAGAGGGAGAGAGAGAGGGAGGGAGGGAGAGAGAGGGGGAGGGGGAAGGGGAATGGGAGGGGGAGGGAGAGGGAGAGAGAGAGAGGGAGGGAGGGAGAGAGAGGGGGAGGGGGAAGGGGAATGGGAGGGGAGGGAGAGGGAGGAGAGAGAGAGAGGGAGGGAGAGAGAGAGAGGGGGAGGGGGAAGGGGAATGGGAGGGGAGGGAGAGGGAGAGAGAGAGAGGGAGGGAGAGAGAGGGGGAGGGGGAGGGGGAATGGGAGGGGGAGGGAGAGGGAGAGGGAGAGAGAGAGAGAGAGAGAGAGAGAGAGAGAGAGAGAGAGAGAGAGAGAGAGAGAGAGAGAGAGAGAGAGAGAGAGAGGGAGGGAGAGAGAGACCAAAGTACCCACTTCACAAGATGGTGTGGGGCAGAGCAAGAGAGTTTATGGCTGAGGAGAGAGATTACACAAGGGGAGGCAGTGTGACCACAGCATAAGTAGAGGTGACCTCAGAGAGGGGGGACAATACCACAGTCTGTGGGACCTCCCACTACCCACAGGCATGCTAGTCACCAGTTTTTCAGGTGCTCAGTAGGGATCTCCAGGGTATAGGGAGAGAGAGCAAAGGAAGGGTCTATTTTTCCCAGATGGACATAACAATATGGACTTCTAACAAAGCAGCCTTCAAAGCAAGGAAATCTTTCAGGGATCAAAAATGGCCCGAATGCCATTTCAATGCATTACTAAGTAATACCTGTAGTTCCTAGCTCCTCATAGGAAAATGACATATGTGGCCTTCTGTCAAATACTTTGCAATTAAGCCTTGCCAGTGTTCTGAGCTTTTCAGTAATCACAGCTTACTGTTTTTTCAGGGATTTCTGAGTAACCAGAATATCACAGATATGTTAAACAGCTGCTTCTGGTCTCTTGTCATTGGGCACTAAATGAGTAGTTGCAGTTCAGAAAAGAGGCAGCTGAGATTTGGAACCATCTTTGTAACATTTGCAAATTGTATTCTTGTTCCTATCTGTGTCCTAAAGATAATTATTTTCTTTGAAATACAAACCAATGTGCCTATATTAATTATAGAAAAATAACTCATAATCTAAACATCACTGAAAACTTTCAGTGTTTAGGTGCAAAAATACTGTATTGGGCAACCCTAATAAAGCAGAGAAATATTGGAGGGAAAAAAAATGACCTGTTCCCAGCATAGCATCTAGTATGTTTCACTGCTGAATTGGTTCATCATTTGTCCCACTGTTTCTGTGCTTCCCTTACTCCTCCCCAGATTAGATAAAATTATATACAAAACAAAAGGTACAGAAATCAAAAACAGTGACAAAAGGTAGTAAACCAAAGAGGGGGGAGGAAATCTAAAAGGGGAAAACACTGGGAGAAAAATGACACTGTTCAAAAAGAAATGTACTCATAACGACTTATGTAACTGTAACACTTGTACATCATCTTTATAATAAAAAATGTTTTAATTGAAAAAAGGCTATTACATAATGGTAAAAGGATTAATTCTTAAAGAAGACACAACAACTCCTCGTGTGTATGTATCTAAAAATAGCCTCAAATGCACAAGGCTAAAACTGATAGAATCCATTATTAGGAACATCATTGTTTTCTCAAAAATCACCAAGTACAACAGGCAGAAAATTAACAGAGTAAACAAGATTGAATTTTGTTCTCAATGACATGTATAGAACACTTTACCCAACAATAGCAGAAAACTCATTCTTTTCAAGTTCACATGAAACATTTACCAATATAGATCCTATCATGTGCCATAAAATACACCTTAAGAAATTTGAAAAGACAACCATCAAAGCGCCACTTTAGATATACTGTAATAAATTTGAAAAGACAACCATCAAAGCGCCACTTTAGATATACTGTAATTTAGCTTGTTGACTAGAAAATTGGTGAAGTACTTAGAGATTAAACAATACCATCCTAAACCACACATAAGTAGAGAATGAAATCTGTTAGGTGCTTGTGGCTCATATATATATATATATATATATGTATGTGTATGTGGGGTTTTTTTTTGCCAGTCCTAGGAACTGAACTCAGGGTCTGGGCACTGTCCTTGGGCTTTCCTCAAGGTTAGTGCTCTACCACTTGATCCACAGCACCAGTTCTGGCTTTTTCTGTGTATGTGGTACTGAGGAATCAAATCTGGGTCTTTGTGCATGCTAGGCAAGCACTCTACCACTATGCTAGACTCCTGGCCCAATGTGTGTTTGCACTGTGTGTGTGTGTGTGTGTGTGTGTGTGTGTGTGTGTGTGTGTGTGTGTGTGTGTTTGTAGCTAGTCCAGAGGATGAGACCTGTGGATTGCAGTTTGAATCTAGCCTGGGCAGGAATGACCATAACACTTTTATCTCCAATTAATCACTAAAAAGCTGAAAATGAAACTGTGTCTCAACTAGTAGAGGGACAGCCTTGAGGAAACATGCTGAGACAGTGCCCAGGTCCTGAGTTCAAGTCCTATGACTGGCAGGCATGCATGCACACATGCACACACATAACATCTTACAAGAAGTGTGATACTTTAGGTAAATTGAAATGAAAATATAACTTACCAAAATCTGAAAAAGCAATAGGTTTTCTGAGTAGATCTATATCTAATTAGGATGTTCTTATTTCTTTCTCTTACCCAATTGCTCAAGTTAGAATTTCCCTCACTGTGTTGAATACAAGTCATTACGGTGGTCATTCTTGTCTTATTCCAGATCTTAGAAAGTAAGTAACTTTCATCTTTTCCTCATTCCATATAATGTCAGCTGTTGACTTATAAAGGGACTTTATTGTTGTAGGTGCATTCCTTATATACCTGAATTCTCAATCAATTTTATCATGCCGAGATACTGAATTTTATTCAATGTCTTTTCTACATCAGTAAAGGTAACTGCATAGTCTTCGCTCATCATTACATTGATGTCCTGTAGCATGCTTCTTGATTTGGGTTATTAAGCCTTATTTGTAACCCTCCGATGAATCCTATTCTATCATGGTGAATGATCCTTTTACTGTGTCTTTAAATGATATGTTAGTATATTATATATGTTAGTAGTTTTGAGGACTTCTGCATCTATCATCACCAAAGATAATGGCCTGTGTTTTTGTTTGTTGTTATATCTCCATTAGTTTTGTTATCAGAGTAATGTTGCCATTGTAGAATGTGTTTGGAATGATTTATTTTTTATAATTTAAGAATTGATTACTAGTATGAGTCACTGGACCTGACTTATTGCTGATTTAATCTCATTATTAGTTATTGATATGTACAGGTTTCCAATTTTTTCTGAGTCTGTCTTGGTAATATATATATATATATATATATATATATATATATTGTCAGTCGTGGGGCTTGAGGGGCCTGGGCATTGTCCCTGAACTCTTCAGCTCAAGGCTACTTCCCTACCCCTTGAGCAACAGTGCTACTTCCAGTTTTCTGGTGGTTAATTGGAGATAAGAATCTCATGGACTTTAGCTCTCAGGCTGGCTTTGAACCACATCCTCAGATCTTAGCCCCCTGAGTAGCTAGGATTACAGGCTTGAGCCACTGTGCCCAGCCATGTATATTTTTAAGATCATCAAATTTGTTCATAATAATCTCCGATGATTATTTGTGTTTCTGTACATCAGTTGCAATGATTTTCTTTTTAACTCTAATTTTACAAGTAAACTTTTCTCTCCTTTTGTGTCTACCTGAGTTTTGTCTATTTTATTCATTTGTATTTTGAATAGCCAGCTTTATTTTATTGACCTTTAATATACATTTCATTTAGTTTTTTCTTTGATTTATATTGTTTCATTCGGATTTTGAGTTGATTCTGTTCTTATTTTTCTAATTTCTTGAGCTATATCAGTCAATTGTTTATCTTAAACCCTTCTGCTTTTTATTATTAATTTACTTTATTGTTATTTTAGCAGTGATATACAGAGGGATTACAGTTAAATGAGTCAGGAAATAAGTACATTTCCTTTCATACAGTGTCTTCTGTTCTTTCTCCCTTTTTTAGCTACTCCTGGGGCTTGAACTCAGGGCCTGGGCACTGTCCTTGGGCTTTCTCAAGGCTAAAGCTCTAACACTTGAGCCACAGCACCATTTCAGCCTTTTTCTGTTTATGTAGTACTGAAGAATCGAACTCAGGGCTTCATGCATGCTAGGCATTCACTCTACCACTAAGCCACATGGGTATAACTTGCTATGAACTTCTTTGCTTTTAATCTCTCCCATAGAATTTTACATTTATTTCAAAAAAATCTTTTTTTCTTCTTTCTTGATTCACAGGCTGTTCAAAAACTCAGTATTTGAATCTTTGTGTCATTTGTTTATTTTGTATGTGATTATAAACGTTTTCACTTCAGACAAAGTTTCTGTTTATTTTTTTCTCTTTCATTCAGTGTACTTTTGTCTGTCTTGCAACTAATAGTTTCTATTTAATTTTTAATTTTCCTAAGTGTATTAATATTCTACATAAGAATCTCATTTAAAATTTCTTCTACTCAACATATATGCTAAATTTATTTGTTAGGGTATTGAAACATTTCTGCGTGTTTTCCTAAAGTTCACTGAGCTTCCTTAAAATAACTTTTTAATATTGTTTGAGAGTTTTCCAGTATATATTACTGCCTAATCAGATTCTGGCACTTTGTTTTCAGCATTAAGTAATGTTCTTTAAAAGCTCTTTATTAGGGGCCGGGAGTTTGGCCTAGTGGTAGAGTGCTTGCCTAGCATGCACAAAGACCCGGGTTCAATTCCTTGGTACCACATACATAGAAAAAAGCCGGAAGTGGTGCTGAGGCTCAAGTGGTAGAGCTCTAGCCTTGAGAAAGTCCAAGGACAGTGCTCAGGGCCTGAGCTCAAGCCCAGAACTGCCAAAAAAATCTCTTTATTGGGCTGGGAGTTTGGCCTAGTGGTAAGAGTTCTTGCCTAGCATGCACAAAGACCCTGGTTCGATTCCTCAGGATTCCTCAGTACCACATATATAGAAGAAGCTGGAAGTGGTGCTGTGGCTCAAGTGGTAGAGCTTTAGCCTTGAGAAAACCCAAGGACAGTGCTCAGGCATTGAGTTCAAAAGCCCCAGGACTGTCATAAAAACCAAAAGCTCTTTATTCTTTTGGTATGCAATGTCATTTAAATACTAAAGAGTCTGGTATTAATTCCAAACTTTGTACCTTGACTTTGTACCTATCTTTCCAGAAATTCTAAGCAGTTTGGTTTTCTCTGAGACTTTAGTCACTTTAGTATTTCAGCACTAGATGGCACTCAATATGGATTTGCCAAGTCTACTAGTACTTTGTTGATGACTTCCTGGGAAACCACAGCTTCATTTTCAGAGATTCTAGGTAGAGCAGAGGGAAATCTTACCCTTTGCAATCTGTCAGTAAAAGTAGCATACAAGGGGAAAACCTTCTGCTTGAAAAGTATAAACAAAGGAAAGCCCTCTTAAAATAGTTTCACAGCACCTTAGGGATGGCAAAGAATCGGTATACCTAAAAACAGAGGAACAGAAATTATTGTATATGAAGAATGGCAAAGAAACTGAAACAAATAAAACAGAATTTCAGACACCTGTGGAACACTATCAACAGCATGCACAGATACATGAGTGGAGATAATATGTGTCAGAGAAAACATCTGAATAGAAAAATAACCCCCCGAGTTCTCAATTTTAATGAAAAGCATTAATCTATGGTTCTAAAGACCATGGCAAATATCAAGTAAGATATATATATATATATATAGAGAGAGAGAGAGAGAGATTTATAAACATCATAGTAAAAATGCTAAAAATGAAAAAAGTATTGAAAGTAAAAATAGAAAAACATGTATCATCATGTATATAAAAGAATATTAATTCAATTAATGGTTTATATTTTACCACAATCACTAGAAGCCACAAAGCCAAAAAAATGCAAAATTCTTAAAGAAAAAAAAGTGTCAACCAAAATCTCTTTGTTTTACAAAAATATCTTTCAAAATGAAGGCAAAATAAATTCAGCACCAGACTAAAACTGACTTTTCTCAAGAAATATTAAAGGATATCACACCAGATTGCTATTCGAAATGGATTGTGGTAAAACTAAGAGTCATATTGTGATCCCTAGACCAGCCATTAAAAAGTAGCTTAAAAATTGAGTTAAAAACATAAGACTTAAAACTGTAAGAGTATATTCTCAAGTAAAAAAGAAGCACTAAAGGAAGCAAAAGAATATAAAACAAAAGTATCAGCAAATATCACACATTAAGTTCAATTGTATGTAATGGTGTGGGGGCAAGTGGCGCCTCTCTCATAGCTTAGGTTCTCTTGTGAGAAGGGGTTTTGCCTGGTACTTTGCTTCCATAAAACCTTTCTTTGTTTCTTAGTTCTTTGTCCTGGATGTCCCGTGGTTTTTCTGGCAAAGTTTTTGTATTTTATAAAGTATGTAAATTACATTACAAGTGAGTGAATGAAGCAGAGTTCCGTGGCTCACACCTGTAATCCTACCTGCTCTGGAGGCTGAGATCTGAGGATCAAGGTTCAAAGCCAGTCGAGCACAAAAGGACCTGAGACTCTTATCTCCAATTAACCTCTAGAAAAACGAGAAGTGGGGCTGTGGCTCAAGGGTAGGGTGGTAGCATTGAGGTGAAGAACTCAGGAACAATGCCCAGGCCCAGAGTTCAAGCCCCATGACCCACAAAAAAAAAGTGGATGAATGACATTATAGTCAAAAGATAGTAATCAAGCTAGATAAAAAGGTAAGATTCATTATATGGCTTATGTTTCTATATCCTAGAGATCCTTTCATTTAGCATCCTACTATATGGCCTTTTGTATCAAGGTTTTGCTCTATTGCAAATCTCTGCTAGGAGAGCCCAAGATTTCTACTGATTATGACAAATGAGGGAAACCATTGAGCCTAAGTTCCTTTGAGTCTGGCTTACTTCACTTAATATGATTTTTTTCTAAGTCTTTCCATTTCCTATCAAATGGGGCGATGTCATTCTTTCTGACAGCAGCATAGAATTCCATTGTGTACAAATACCACATCTTGTTGATCCACTCATCAACTGAGGGACATCTAGGTTGGTTCCATATCTTTGCTATGGTAAATATTGCTGCAATGAACAATGAATGATTGTTGTTCTTAAGGTACTATGTTGTCTCTCATCTCTTTTGCTGTCCCTTGCTTATCTCATATTGTTACAGTATCTCACTTTGTTACCTGATATAGAGGATATATTTGTATTTGGTTATTTGAATTTGGATAGGGAATGGGGGAAAACAAGATGAGGGGTGGGGGTGGGGGGGAGGGAAATGGGGACCAAGACATGTGAAAGGGTATCAATGTATGGGAATTAATGCACCATCTATCTGGCAAATATCATGTAACCTTTCTATTAATTACAATAAAAAAATAAAGTAAAAAAAGGTAAGATTCAACTGTTAGTTCTTTGTAGGAAGCACACTTAATAGTAAGCAAAATATACAGTAAAAAGTGCTGTGGCTCACCAGTTAGATTTTCAGCCTTAAGAAGAAAAACCTCAGGGACATCTCTGAGTTCAAACGCAGCATAAAAATAATTTTTAAAAAGCAATGCTATGGGCTGGGAACATGTTCTAGTTGTCGAGTGCTTGCCTAGCATGCACAAAGTCCTGGGTTCAATTCCATAGAACCACATACACAGAAAAAGCAAGAAGTGGTGCTGTGGCTCAAGAGGTAGAATGCCTTGAGAAAGCCCAAGGACAGTGCTCAAGACCTGAGTTCAAGACCAGGACTGGCAAAGAAAACAATCCTAGAGGTATCACAATTCCAGACTTTACACTATAGAAACATAGTAACAAAGTCAGCTAGGTACTGGAACAAAAAGAGATCTGATGACAATCAGAATACAGAAATGAGCCCACACACTTCTATCCATGTGATTTTTGACAAAGGAAGAAAACATATATGCTGAAAATGGTGATATGAAAACTGGACCCATGCCTCTCACCAATATCAATTAAAACTGGATTGGACAGCCGGGGCACCGGCACGGTGGCTCACACCTGTAATCCTAGCTAGTCAGGAGGCTGAGATCTGAGGATCAAGGTTCAAAGCCAGCCCAGGCACAAAAGGACCTGAGACTCTTATCTCCAATTAACCTCTAGAAAATGGGAAGTGATTTTCTTCCAGCCAAATACCTGCCTGCCACTAGCTGCACAAATTAACTTGGAGTATTGTTCTTTGATTTTTCCCGCGGTGTGTTCTGATTTACTCAAACTTGTGACTATGCTTGAAAAGTTCCCAGAGCCCTATAAAAACCTTGTACAACATGAGGTCAGGACTCTCAACCTAGACCCGCTGTGTGGATGTCGGATGTGAGTCCAGGCTCCAGCTAGCAATAAAGACTCTTGTGCTCTTAAAAAAAAATATGATTGACTCCAACTCAGAAGATCTGCACATTGAAGGATAAATGATACCAATTAAGTTAAAAAGAAAGCCTACAGAATGGGAGAAGGTATTAGCCAGGTATATATCTGACAAGGTATATATATCTGACAAGGGCCTGATAACCAGACTATACAATGAACTCAAATCATTTTAACTCTAAGAAGTAAAACTTGCAAATAAATGCACGAAGAAATGCTCATTATCCCTAACCATAAAGGAAATGCAAACCATCTCTCTCTAGCCAAAATGGTCATCATTAAGAATATGGACAACAACAAATGCTGGCAAGAATACAGAAGAAAAGGAACCCTTAACACACACTGTTGGTAGGAATGTAATTTAGTGCAATAATTCTGGAAGTTAGTGTGGAGAAGTCAGTATAATTCATGGCAGCACTATTTACCATAGCAAAGACATGGAACCAACTCAGATGGCCCTCAGTTGATGAGTGGATCAACAAGATGCGGTATTTATACACAATGGAATTCTATGCTGCGGTCAGAAAGAATGACATCGCCCCATTTGTAAGGAAATGGAAAGACTTAGAAAAAATCATATTAAGTGAAGTAAGCCAGACTCAAAGAACATACGCTCAATGGTTTCCCTCATTTGTCATAATCAGTAGAAACCTTGGGCTCTCCTAGCAGAGATTTATAATAGAACAAAATGTAGATTCATAAGACCATATAGGATGACCCTAAATGAAAGGACCTCCAGGATATAGAAACAAAAGCCATGTAATGAGTGATTGTTGTCCTTAATGTACTACGTTATGTCTCATCTGTTTTGCTTTCCCTTGGTTATCTCATATTGTTACAGTATGTTACCTTGTTATCTGATATATTGTATATATGTTTATTTGGTTATTTGAAATAGGATAGGGAAGGGGGGAAAACAAGATGAGGGGCTGGGGTAGGGGGAGGGAAATGGGGACCAAGACATGAGAAAGGGTATCAATATTTGTGAAGTAATGCACCTTCTATCTGGTGAATATAATGTAACCCTTCTAATAATTACAATAAAAATATATGAAAACGAATAAATGTTTAAGAATAACAATCCCTACTTTTATGACTAACATTAAATCTATAGTATAGAAAAGTCTATGTAGTATAAATAAATAATAGTAGTATCTAAATATAAATAAAAGCTATGCTTTTGGCATACATACATATAGACCTACAGATCAGTAGAACAGAATTCAGAATCCTAAAATAGACTTGCATATATATGGCAGACTGGGTTTTGACAATTTACCAAGACAATTCAATACAGTAGTGAGAAGAGGAATAATAGTCCTTTCAGTAAACTGTGCTACAGTAAGTGAATGCTTCTTTATAAAATAATAACTATATTTCACACCATATAAAATTAATTCAGAATGAATCACAGCCTTAAAATAATGAAATGCATAAGACTTCTAGAATAAACAATAGAAGAAAAACTGTGTGGCTGTGATACATTGAAGAATGGTCCTGCAAATACGTCAACATGATGTTCCTAGGATAGTGAATATTAAGGATATTGAAATACAGATATTGTGCTGAATCATACTAATAGTCCCAGCATAATTATAAGGGTCCTAATAATATAGAAGTAGGAAGTATGACAATTATGGCAATGGAAATAAGAGTTAGAGTGATTTTCTTTGAAGGTGGAAGAACAGGTAATGAGACAAAGAATGAAAGTGGCTTCTAGAAGGTGGAAAAGTAAAAACTAACTAAATAAATAAATAAAGATTATTCCCTGGAAAAAGAATACAGTCCTATCAACAATGTGATTTTTAGCCTCAGAAGACTTATTTTGTGATTCTAACTCCCAGAATTATAAGATAACAAATGTTTTTAACTCACTAAGTTTTAGGTGTTTTGATACAGCATCACAAGCAGGCTAAGATTCACATATAGAAATTTTTTAAAGTTTTAGATGTGTCTGGCACAGGTTAATAAAACATGATATTTGTTGAATATCTCTTTTAGTATTGATCATAATGTGAGAAAAAAATCTGACTTTAATTTTAAAGACATAAAGATCTTCAACATTGTTTGTACAAGTCCCAAATTTTTAGTCCAGACCATCTTATTCAATGTGAGAGTGCTGAAATATGTTTGGAAATATCTCTGCCTTGTTTAAAATTTCTATTAGCATATGTGAAAAGTGCCAGTGTACCTTAACATGGATCTGAAAATTTTCTTTAAGAACCCTATCTAGTATGTTTCATTCTTGTTGGGAGTTTTCTAAGGTTACTGGATTGTGTGATACCCAATAGTCACTCAGTGCATATTTCAGTCTGTCAATGGGTAATGAAATCTTGGCCAAGAAAATAGACTTTTTTTTTGTTCTGTAAGACATTTATTGGAATGACTCCCCAGATACACAATTGGAAAGTGTCTGAAGTCCACAAAACTTGCAGATTTGTAGGAACTCTACTTCCTGTTTATAAGGGACTATATTTTTGGATTTAGTTTCAAAATTAAAAATAAATTGTGCTTCAAAAGAATGAAAATTTTCAGAATTTATAAAACATCACCTACATATAAAACATAGTCAAGTATTTTAAACTAATTACAAAATCAAGGAATCTCACTAAAATATGGTATGCAATATGAGGATAAGGGAAAAGAAGGAGAGACTACTATAGAAAGTTAATGCGACTAAAATATCATACATGCACATGTGGAGCACATTGGGGAAATCCCTTTGTACCATTACCACACCGTTTTTGAAAGGGTTAAAAATGAACAAGAAAGTAAAACATGCTCAGTTAGGAAACAGGTGCCAGCATGAGGGGAAACAGTGAATATGGTCAACGTAATTTATATGCATGTGTGTAGATAAAACAATATTACCTGTTGCAATTATTTTAAGAAGGAAGGAGTAGGGGAGAGCAAAAGCAACAAAGTGCCAGGGCACTTTGTATGCACATATAGAACTATTACAATGAAATCTTCCTTGTATGACTAAAAAAAGCTACATAATAAATCATGGAAAAGAAGTGATAATTACCAGGAACTAATATGTAAGACCAATAATGAAAAAAAGACCAATAATGATTTTAGCAGAATAATTAAATATTTTGTGCCAGTCCTGAGGCTTGAGTTCAGGGCCTGAGCACTGTCCTTGGGCTTTCCTCAAGGCTAGAGCTCTACCACTTGAGACACAGCACCACTTCCAGCTTTTTTCTATGTATGTGGTACCGAGGAATGGAACCTGAGATTTCGTGCATGCCAGGCAAGCACTCTACCACTAGGCCAAACCCCCAGCCTCCCAAAAAGTTTTCCTTAGTAGATTGACCACAAACTACATGAGGACAAAAGCCATAGCTACCTTGTTTATCATATTTAAAAAGTGGTCAAAATATTAATAGAAGAAATACAAGGTATTAAATACAGTGAGTCTATAGAACTTGTCCTGTTCAATATTGCTTATGATGACTTGTACAAGGATGAGGGGGCTGAAATATACTCAATATTTTTAAAATGTGATGATGACCAATGGAAAAATTCTTCAATTATACAGGATGAAGTGATCTTGAGTTAAGCAAATAATATGTGAAAATGACTTAGGAGACAGAGTACATATGAGTTAATATTGTGTCACTATTTTTTGTTGCATTTTATTGTCAGGGTAACGCATAGAGGGGTTACAGCTACATTTGTCAGGTAATGGGTACATTACTTCTTGAACACTGATGCCCCTTCCCATGTTGTGTCACTACTTTAAAAGCTAGTAAATATCAGTTGTCATTAATAATGATATAGTATACAAGGAAGAAAGGTATAAAAATCCTACATAAGCTTGCTCTGATGAAACCCCACCCAAAGAAATGGGCTGTTCTGAGAAGCACATTTATTTTTTTATAACAAATAGAATTATATTACTATTACATTTAGCAAACAAGAGAACATACTTCCTTTCTTAAGGGTGATGCATTTCCCAATATTAGAATTTTTCAAGAAGAGAATAAAATGAAAATCTACATGGAAAGATACTACAGGAAATATGTCCTTGACTTTTTTTTTAAAGGAAATCCTGTAGCATCCCAATTGGTATGTTGTCTTTGTCACACTGATTTCAATACACAGTAAGACATTGATTCCTTCAGCTTTCATGATGACCAGTTAGGGATGTAGTTAGCTAGAACAGCTAGGCAAGTTTTTTTCTAGCTGCAAGCAGCCTTACCTATTTGTGCCAGTACAATATGCAATTATTAGCATTTCTTTGTATAAGATGTGACAAAGATGTGGTACCACTGTGTATAATGAACTCTGATTTTTTTTAAACTACTATGAGTCAAGGTCAGAGTTTTCGCTAGAAATTAGTCCAGGGTCATTTTAAAATTTAAGCACCAACAATACACTGTAACATATCAAAGGAATCTGGAATTGAAGCAAAATAAAGATACTCAGTATAGTATTTGACACAAAGAAAGCAATAAAAGAAATAAGTTAACATTATAATGGGTTTGTACATGGCAGATAAATTTTGCCTTTGTGAACTGATAATGTAATTGACCATAGGCAAAATGAGTTGTCCTCAATCACTTGCTAAGTCAATGCCAGTTTCCAGGGAATTAGTTTCTTCAATTGCAGAGCCTCCTTATTGCTAGTCCTGGGGCTTGAATTTAGGGTCTGGGCAGTGTCCCTGAGCTTCTTTTGCTCAAGGCTAGCACTCTGCCATTCGAACCACAACACCACTTCTGGCTTTTTCTGTGTATGTAGGTACTGCGGAATTGAACTCAGGACTTCATGCATGCTAGGCAAGCACTCTACCACTTGGCCACGCTCCCAGCCCAGATACTGGATTTTCTTATCTCTTTTTTTCTTTTTTTCCTTTTTTCTTTCCTTTTCCTTCCTTCCTTCCTTCCTTCCTTCCTTCCTTCCTTCCTTCCTTCCTTCCTTCCTTCCTTCCTTCCTTCCTTCCTCCCTTCCTCTCTTTCTCTCTTTTTTCTTTCTCTTTCTTTTTGAGGGTCTTGGGGCTTGATCTGCCTGGGTGCTGTCCCAGAGCTCTTCAGCTCGAGGCTACCACCCTACTCTTGAGCCAAGCCCCACTTCCTGTTTTCTAGAGGTTAATTGGAGATAGGAATCTCATGGACTTTTGTGCCCGGGCTGGCTTTGAGAGATCCTGAGATCTCTCCTGAGTAGCTGGGATTACAGGCATTAGCCACTGTGCCCTGCTTCATTTCATTTCTTTTCTTTTGTTTTCTTTTTTCCCCCATCCTGGGGCTTGACTTCAGGCCTGGGCATTGTCCTTGAGCTTTCTCAAGGTTAGCACTCTACTACTTGAGCCACAGCACCAATTCTAGCTTTTTCTGTGTATGTAGCACCAAGGAATCAAACCCAGGTATTCATGCATGCTAGGCAAGCACTCTACCAGTAAGCTGCATGCAGCCCCAGATACATTTTAATGAGAAAAACAATAAACAGAAAATCTGTGGGAAAGGGGGCCAGGAGTGTGGCCTAGTGGTAGAGTGCTTGCCTAGCATGCACGAAGACCCAGGTTTGATTCCTTGATACCACATACATAGAAAAAGCCAGAAGTGGTGCTGATGCTCAAGTGGTAAGCTCTAGCCTTGAGAAAGTCCAAGGGCAGTGCTCAGGCCCTGAGCTCAAGCCCAGGACTGGCAAAAAAATTACTCAGGGATACTACTTCACTATGAGAGGAGGCTACAATCATGTGTATATTAGCACGTTCCATGTAGCAGTATTTAAAGTAACTAAAGATTAAGGGTGTAGCTTAGTGCTAGAGCACTTGTTTGTTGTGCCACAAAGCATACAAAAATATGTATTTTGCATTCCAAAAAATAAAATGGCAGAAGCAACATGCACAATCTCAGGCAAGCAAAACAATTTTACTGAAAAAAATAGAGGCAGACTGCTGGGGCACACTATTCCTCCTTCTGGAATCTTGACATTCTTGTAGCAAGGTGAAGAATTCATTGCTAACCAGGTCTTCTCTAAAATTAGCTATTTAGAAATAAACAACTTATACATTACCTTTTTAGTTAGAGGTGTTAGATACTAACTATCACATCCTACTCTTCTTGTCATAAGAATCTTTTCTTGTTACTCCTTAAGCAGTGATAACTGGTTATTGGCCACTCTTGTCTTGTTTCTACATTTGATATGAAAAATTACAGCTATTTATTGTTGTTTTAGCATTTGCTAGCGATTTTAGTACTTAAATCATTGACTTTGTTTATATCTTTTTTCAAGTTGGATACTTTATTGTCAGTTCTAAGGTACTAAGAAATGTTTATCAGGAATTAGATGTTTTTACTACACCAGATGACTTTTTGTATTTGTTATGATGAAAATAAAACATTATATTGGTAAACAAAATGCAGTTTCTAAATTTGAACACATTCTATTTAGTTATAGTATATTATTTTATAATATACTGATTCAACCATCTAATGCATGATAGTTTTTGAAAACTATATTAATGAAACCAAACTATAGAGGATTTTTTTTACTCTAGGTTTTTCATTCACAGTAGCCAACTTTGTTACCAAAGTTGGGAAAATTTGTGCTCTAGAAATTATCACCATAAGAACAGATATATTTGGCCAAATTAATGGTAAAACTATTAAACATAATAAGAGAATTTAAGAAGGTTTCTGTGTATAAGATAAATATTTTAAAGACCAAGGAATTATTGGTAGCTCCACCAATAACTTCTTAATGGTAATGCTTTAAAGTTAGAAGTAATTAATAATTTGAAAAATAGAAATGTGTTATAGTGTTATTTGGCTGACAATTTTACATAGTTTAGGATTTTATCTACTCGATTTTTTGTCAGTCCTGGGGCTTGAACTCTGAGCCTGGATGCTACCCCTGAGCTCTTCAGCTCAAGGCTAGCAGTCTTCTACTTGAATCACAGCATCACTTTTGGTTTTCTGGTGGTTAATTGGAGATAAGTCTCATGGACTTTCATGCCCAGGCTGGCTTTGAACCACAATCCTCAGATCTCATCTTCCTGAGTAGCTAGGATTACAGGTGTGATCCACTGGAGCCAAGTGATTTTATTTACTTGATAGTATCAGTTTAGGTGGGTGAAATCTTTATTGATGAATTTCATTGGTATTGCAGGATGTTATTAGGTAAATTGTGTGTAGTTACTATAAAATATAAAGTTCTGTATGAAAACATGAAGTAGCTAATTCATTTAGAATGATAATCCATGCATCTGTATTTACATTGCATTCACATTTACTGAGAAATGTTTAGATATCATCTCTTATAAATGTAAGCATTTTCTGTAAGATTTTTATTTAGAAAAATGTCCATGGTGCTAAATGTGTCTAGTTACAAATTGAAATAATATCATGGTCTGTGTCATGATGAGCAGATATATGCTCATGATTTACCTCTCCAGAAAGCAAGACATTTTCATTTTAGTTTAATTTCTTGAAAATCTAGGCAAAATGTGGTAGAAAATATGATTTATTTTGTATAATTTATATAATATAACACTTTTAAGGGTAGCAGGAGAGGTTCAATGATAAATTTAAAGAAGTCGTATAGATAACTAAGAATATACTAGTCAGTCCTGGGACTTGAATTCAGGGTCTAGGTGCTGTCCCTGAGCTTCTGTGTTCAAGGTTAGTACTCTACCAATTGAGCCACAACACCACTCCCAGCTTTTTTGGTAGTTAATTGGAGGTAAGAGTCTCACAGACTTTCCTTTACAGTCTGGCTTTAAACTGTGATCCTTAGATCTCAGCCTCCTGAGTACCTAGGATTATAAGCATAAGCCACTGGTGTCCAGTATTTTAAGTGGATTGTGTGATGAATAGGAACAAAAGAATATATGAAGGATGAGAAAGTCAGGCAAAGAAGAATTCATTTTAAATGTAAGACCTGTGAAAGTCACAAATGAATATTTGCAGATAGGTTAGAAATTGTTCAATAGATAAATGTCCAAGAGTGGTATTGCTGGATTATAGGGTACTGTTCACCATAACCAAGTGATGGTAACAGACCAGCTAGATGCCTTTCAATAGATGAATGTGTGGTCTATTTATATAATGGAATTTTATTCATCCATCAAAAAATATTATGTCATTTGCAGGGAAATAGATGAACTTGAAAAAAAATATGCTAAGTAAAGTAAGTCAGGCTCAGAGATACATAGGATACTTATTTTCTCCCAAGTGAAACTTAGATGTAAATTATAAACACATAGGTAAACGCACAGGATCAGCTGCATGTACATACAATCATGTTAACTTAAGTATGGTATATTCACGGGAAGATTCCAATGGTGCAATTCAATCGAGCAATAACTTACAGTTTAGTAAATGAATATAGGAACCTGGAACATGTTTTATGGGAAGGGGAAGACCAAGGAAGACTAGAAAGATGGGAAGGTGCAGTCATAATATTCAATATGTACATGTAAAATTAGAACTTAGTAAATTGAGAGGATGGGTAGGGCCAGAAGTATGGGAGAGAATGATGAAAGGAGTGACATGATCAAGATACACTGAATTTACAAACTAACATTTTAAACTGAAACCCTTTTGTACAACTATGTAAGGATAATCACATTTAAAAGAATACATTAGTTAGTGGCACTGTGGCTCAAGGGGTAGGGCGGTAGCCTTGAGATGAAGAGCTCAGGGAGAGTGCCCAGGCCCAGAGTTCAAGCCCCACGACTGACAAAAAAAAATAGAATGCAGGGGCCGGGAGTTTGGCCTAGTGGTTGAGTGCTTGCCTAGCATGCACGAAGACCCGGGTTTGATTCCTTGGTACCACATATATAGAAAAAAGCCAGAAGTGGTGCTGAGGCTCAAGTGGTAGAGCTCTAGCCTGCAGAAAGTCCAAGGACAGTGCTCAGGCCCTGAGCTCAAGCCCATGACTGGCAAAAAAAAAAATAGAATGCATTATTTTAATATATTAAAAAAAAAGAAATTGCTCAATGGATACTTAAAATCCAGAAAGAACTCCTCCAACCAAAGTTGTTTCCAACAGCAAATTATTAGAATGGATTAATAGCTTGCTGTCGTTGATTGCTTTATTTTTATTTGAAAGCAGTACCCTTGGGCACTTGAGCCATTATAACAACTTAGTCTTAATTCATGGAGCACAGATGAGAGGAGAAATAGGATTTCCTAGGAGCTGATAATTATGTCTTTGAAAACAATGACTGGAATAGCCTATAAGGCAAGCCTAAGTAAAAAGACAAAGGAGGCCCGGACAGGTGGCTCACGCCTGTAATCCTAGCTACTCAGGAGGCTAAGATCTGAGGATCAAGGTTCAAAGCTAGCCCGGGCACTAAAGTCCGTGAGACTCTTCTCTGCAATTAACCACTAGAAAACAGGAAGTGGTGCCGTGGTTTAAGGGGTAGGGTGATAGGTTTGACCTAGTAAAGCTCAGGGACAACACCCAGGCCCAGAGTTCAAGCCCCATGACCCACCCTTCCCCCAAAGTTTGGAATCCCACAATAGTGGTTGAGATTCATGCTAATGCTAATGTTTTGAGAAAAAGAGTAAAGAGAGATAGAAAATAAGAATTATTTAGAGGCCTTGGAATTTTTATTAACATATGTATAAGGTAGATAAAAAGCAAAAATTTAAGTATAAAGCTGAATAAAGTTGCACATGTAGACATATGTCTGTGTAACCTCTAATGACGGTACAGAATACATCCAGCATCCTAGAAAGGCCTTCATGCCTTTCCTATTGTATAATTCTATGCACTCCTTCCTAAGAAATAGATTATATTTTGTTTTTTTTTACCATAGTTAAGATTTGCCCCCCCCTTTTTCGGTGATAGTTTGAACTTGCAACTTTAGAATCTGCTATGTAGGCTTCTGTGCCACTTGAGCCATGCCTCCATATCTTTCTACTTTATGGTGATTTTGTCAATAAGGTCTCACACTTTATTTTCCCTAGGCTGGCCATGAACTGCCATCTTTCTACCTATGTGTCTGACATAGACGGGATTACAGGCTTGTATCATCATACCCAGCTAGTTTGTAAGTTAAGATCTAGCTACCATTTTACCCAGGTTATACTCAAAATGTGAGCTTCTCAATCTCTGACTTGAGTAGTTGCTCATATTACATGCAAAGGTTTAATCTTTCAAAAATTCTTCATCTAACTACAATAAAACATTGTATATTCTTGTGGTTCTATCATTTAGTGTAATGATTTCTGAGAATCATGTGTATCAATAGTTTGAAAAGAGTCTTATTCATTCTGTTATCAATAGCCTTTTGAGTTGTTTCTGTCTACTCACTTAAGTAAATTATGTACTTAAGAATGAAATGGCAGCTAGGTACCAGTGGCTCATGCCTATAATCCTAACCACTCAGGAGGCTGAGATCTGAGAATTACAGTTCAAAGCCAGCCTGGACAGGAAAGCCTGTAAGACTCTTATCTTCAATTTACCACCAGAAAACTAGAAGTACTGCTGTGGCTCCAAGTGGTAGAGAGCAGGGCCAGGAGTTTGGTCTAGAGGTAGAGTGCTTGCCTAGTATGCACGAAGACCTGGGTTCAATTCCACAGTATCACATACATTTAAAAAAAAGCTGGAAGTGTTGCTGTGGCTCAAATAGCAAAGCTCTAGCCTTGAGAAAGCTCAAGGATAATGCTCAGGCCCTGAGTTCAAGCCCTAGGGCTAACAAATAAAGTAGTAGAGCACTAGCCTTGAGCTGAGGAACCCAGGAAGGGCACCCAGGCCCAGAATTCAAGCCCCAGGACCAAAAAAATGAAAAGAAAAAAAGAAAAAGAAAAAAATGAAATGGCTAAGTTGTAGGATATTCAAACTTTCCCTTAAGTAGATACTGATAATTGTATAAAGTTGTTCCAGTTAATCTTCTAACTAATATTTCAATATTTCAATGACTTTGACAAAACTGATGTGTTTACTGAGTACTTTCCATATGGACATTTGTGAAGAATCTGGATGGATAGTTTTTTATTCACATTAATTAAGTTCTTGTCTTTTCTGATTTAATCTAAGTGTTATACATATATTCTAAATACCAATCTTTATCAAGAATATATATTATATATAAATGTGTGTATATACCTCAGAAGAAACAATTAATGCAACATTTTCAACCCAATGCAGAGTGAGGATACTTTGTGAAGGGGGTCACAAAAGGGTCAGACTATGCTAGGTTAGTGTCGTAATACTATGGGAGGATCCTTTGTAGATGCTAGCTTTTATTGGAGTCAAGGCTATATTTTTGGTGATGTTTATTCACTAATTTCAGGAAAAATAAAGAGCATAATTTGCTAATGCTGTTATGCACTACACTAATGAGACAGTGTGAGGACTGGTCTGGTTCTGTCTCAGGGGCAGGACAGTGGGGGCACTGGTGAAGTAAGGAAGATTCTTGTCCCTGGATGACTGGAAGGGCCTTGGTATGGGAAATGACAGTAGAGTACTCAGTACTCCTCAGACTTAACCTTTGCAGCAAATATGTAGAGCCTTTGCATGGAGCACGTATTGCTCTTTTGGTAATGCTCTTCTCCTTTCTCTGTTTCATAAAGTCTGTTAGTATTATATTCTTTGCCCAAATACAGCACAATTTCTGCATAGTCAGTATGCCTGTGGCTCAGTATCTGGGTGTATATTCTCTCCAGCCCTGATACCACCTCTTCACATACATTGATATGCACTTGGTCTGGCCTAAGTGCCATCCAACTGTGGGTTGAGAAGAGGGGATGGTATGTCTTGTGAATCTTTTATATATATATATATATATATATATGTGTGTGTGTGTGTGTGTGTGTGTGTGTGTGTGTGTGTGTGTGTATAGGATATTTTAATTGTTCACTTTTAATAATGAGAATAGACAGACATGAAAGCAAGAAGGAAAAAGAAGACTTTAAGAGCTCTACAAACCATGGAGACCTAATACTTCATTCAAAAAGAGTAGAATGCACTTCTCTAAAGTACATATGAACCATTATTCATAATATTGTATATGTGTAATTGAAAAAACACATTTCAACAAATTTTGAAGGACTGAAATAATATGAAGTGGAACAATCAATTGCATGAAATAAATCCATAAATGTCTAAATTAAATAACATACTTTTAAATAATCTATAGCTCAAAGTAGTTCTACAAGGGGAATTAGAAATATTTTGTGAAGAATGAAAATAAAAACATACCAAAATCTCTATAAGATGCAGCAAAAGTGTTGCTAAGAGGGAAATTTACATCTTTAAATGATTACATCAAAAATTATCTCAAATTGATTAATTTTAAGCTTAAAGGGTTAGGGAAAAAAGGAGAAAACTGCATACAATGTTAGCACTAAATCAATTAAAAATAAAAGTTTTTAAAGTAGAAAGATGAGTTGTGTTCATAAACTAGAGGATGTAGAATTAAAATCAGTCTGCACCAGTGTTGGCTGGGATGCAGATAAACTGGGTCATGGATACACTAACAACCAGAACTTAAAGTGGAACATTCTCTATGGAAAATGTATTGACTTTTTTCATTTAAAAATAAACATGCAGAGCTACAGTGCTTGATTAGAGTGCTTGACTAGTGTGCACAATGCCCCAGGTTTGATTCCCAGTGCAGGAAAAATAAATAAAATTCCAATAACCATACACTCTAGAAGTTTCACCCTTGGGAATTTATCTCCACAAAATGAAAATGTATGTTTTTTTAAAAAAAATACTATGATTAGCCGTGTGCGGTGGCTCACACCTGTAATCCTAGCTACTCAGGAGGCTGAGATCTGAGGATCAAGGTTCAAAATCAGCCCAGGCACAAAAGGACATGAGACTCTTATCTCCAATTCACCTCAAGAAAACGGGAAGTGGTGCTTGGCTCAAGGGTAGGGCAGTAGCCTTGAGCTGCAGAGCTCAGGGACAGCACCCAGGGAAGAGTTCAAGCCCCACGACTCACACACACACACACACACACACACACACACACACACACACACACACACACACACAAATACTATGATTGAGAAACTTGAGGAGTACTATGGGGTAGTAGAAACTTCTTCAATGAGAACAGTCATGGTAATGAAAAAGAAAATGTATTTCAAAACAGGAAAGCGAATAGCATTGAAAATAGAGAAAGGGATGAAAGGAATGCTGAAACACACAGAGAAAACAGGCTAAATACACAAAGCCTATGCAAATAAAACTGCCCACAGCTCCAGTCCTGGCTTTGGAGGAGATATGAGATATGAAGCCATAGACACAAGGTAAGCCAAACAGACCTGATGGGAAAAGACTGATATTCCTAGCTGTAAGATAAATATATATATATATTTTTTCTCACAAACCTCAAATATATTATGGGGATTTGGAGAGACAGAGCCTCCTGCTGACTAGCAAGCTAATATTAGACAAAAAGTCCATTTTATCACTTCCTATATTTCAGAGTGCTGTACCAGACAGCATCTTGAGGGAGGAATTTATTTCTTGAGACTGAGATACTATGGGATGTGCAAATAAGGAGCATTTCCAAGTCAAGGAACCTGGGGATATTTTGTTACTGTAGCCTGTGAGATGGAAGATGATCAGGATAAGTGCTTAAGGGGGAAGGGTGAGTTCAGACACAGGACCCCTGAGAAGTTTAAACATCAAGGGGGTTGCGATGTGGAGGGCTCAGTGGTCAATAGCTATACTCTCTGGTGAAGAGGATGACTGTTGAATAATGTGGAGACTTAACTGCTGTTGAGTCTGTGGTAGTTAATTGTTTGGCTTCTGAAGCAATCATAGGCATAGAAGAGGAACAAGCTAAAGAAACGGGGAAAGAAATCAATTAAATTGTACCAGGATATTCCCTAAATCTCAGGAAGGAGATGATTATCCAGGAGGCTTTTGTAATATCAAACATAGAAAATCAGAAAATAATCTCTGCACATAATGGCATAGTAAAATAAATATTAGGGGAGTTGGGGATTTAGCTCAGCAGAAGAGCCCTTGCCTGGCAAGTCTAAGGCCCTAAGTTCGGTCCTCCACTCTGGAAAAAAAAATATTAGGTATACAGAATAAGGAAACAATATTGTAAGCTATAAGAAGGAAATAGCAAGTTGCATGTAAAGGCAAAGCCATCAGAATAAATAACTTCTCAACAGAATTTTTAAATCCAGGAGCATGGAATTTACAATTTCAAATCCCGAAAAAGATGAGTTTCAATATAGATTATTATTATTATCTACCAGTTATATTTCATTAGTAAAGAAATAAAAAGTTACATTAGTGTGCAAAAACAAAAGCAATTCATGACCCTTAAATTAGCATTGTAGAAGATGCACACAGAACTGAGAAATAAACCAAATTACTGAAATTTGTGCAAATTTTCAATAACTGAGTATTTATAGTTCCCATCTCCATTTAGAACTTATATTGGAGGACTTGATTAAGAAGTAAGACATTTTTTTGCATACAAGAAAAGCACCTCGAGGTCGGGAGTTTGGCCTAGTGGTTAAAGTGCTTGCCTAGCATGCTCGAAGACCTGGGTTTGATTCCTTGGTACCACATACATAGAAAAAAGCCGAAAGTGGTGCTGAGGCTCAAGTGGTAGAGCTCTAGCCTTGAGAAAAGTCCAAGGACAGTGCTGAGGCCCTGAGCTCAAGCCCAGGACTGGCAAAAAAAAAAAGAAAAGAAAAGCACCTCACTGGCAAAGACAGACACAGGTATAAAATGAAATGATAGTGCAGGGCACTGGTGGCTCACACCTGTAATCCTAGCTCGCTCTTCAGAAGGCTGAGATCTGAGGATCAGAGCCCAGCAAGGAAAGTCTGTGAGATTTATTTCCATTAAACTACCAAATGAGACAAAAGTAGATCTATGGCTCAAATGGTAAAGTGCTAGTCTTGAGCCCAGACCCTGAGTTCAAGCCCTAAGACTGGAACCAAAGTAAATAAGTAAATTGAAATGATGGGAACTGGAGTCCAAAGCCAGCAGAAGTACCTACACTCATATTTGACACAGGTGACATTAAATGAAACTAGTCAGAAGAGACAAAAAAGGTTAATTCTTTTTTATAAAGGGAACAAGTTATCACAATGACTTGACAATTGTGAATATACATGCATGGAAGGCTATCACAACTAATTTCATAAAGCAAGCACTATTGGAATACAACAACACAGACAAACTGTAACAGAGTAATAACAAATGATGCATGACTCCACTCCATGAGTAGATCATCAGCTGGAAAGAATGGAAGGATGACTTAAATGGTAGAGCCAGCCTTGAGTGAATATGTCAAAGCCAAGAAAGAGCAAGAGGCCCTAATTTTAAAAACCAGTACTAACAGAAGGATGAAGATGAAAGAAAAAAGAACAAGGAGGAGGAAGAGGAGGAGGAAGAGGAGGAAAAGTAGGAGCAGGAGGAGGAGGAGGAGGAGGAGGAGAAGAATAAAACGACTGAGAGTTTTGTTAGTTAAACTAACAAAAAGAAATTATAGAGAAGACAAAATTACTAGAAATTTAGAGATAATAAGGTGTTAATAACCAATTTTTGTAAATGCAGAGATTATTTGATATTTTTTTGCCAGTCCTGAGGCTTGAGCTGAAGAGCCTGGGCACTGACTGTCCTTGAGCTTTCTTAAGGCTAGAGCTCTACCACTTGAGCCATAGCACCATTTCTGGCTTTTTCTGTGTAGGTAGTACCGAGGAATCAAACCCAGGGCTTTACGTATGCTAGGCAAGCACTCTACTACTAGGCAGCGCTCCTGGCCCTGCAGAGATTATTTGGAAAAATTGACTGACACATACAAATTTAGAGACACATATGACTTACAAAAGCCGAACCAAGGCTATATGAGTAAAACAGATCCATAATGAATAATGAGATTGAAATACAAATTAAATACTTCCAAACAGAGAAATGGGGGAGAACGGTGGAAGGGATGACATTGACCAAGATGCTTTGTACTCACACATTGTCATGTTGAATTGAAGCCCCTTTATACAATCACTTGAAGATAATAATAATTTTTTAAGCTTCTCAATTAACAAAAGTCTAGGACTGGGTGGATTTTTCTGATTATCTCTACCAGTGCTCTAAAGAAGAACTAATAGCAATCTTCCACAAACTGTTCTTCAAAATAAAAAGGGAAGCAACATTTCCAAACTCATACAGTAAAGTAAATACTACCCTGATAAGAAACAGATAAACACACAATAAGTATAAGTCAAGTTGGTTGATGAAATTAGCCCAAAGAATTTTCAGTAAAATACAAAGAAAAATCAACAACACATTAGAATGATCACATATAATCATCAACTTGGCTTAATTCCAGGAACAAAGTGGTTGTTCAACACATGTTAATTAATAAATGTAATAAAGCATATAAACAGAACAAGAACAGAAATCACATGATTGTGTTGTTAGATGCAGAAAAATGTCTTTCACAGAATCCAACATCCCTTCATGGTAAAGGGCCAGGTGAAACTAGGAATAGAAGATTTATACCTCAATATAATATAAAAAGGCTGTATATATAGACCTATAGCCAACATTATACCAAACAGAGAAAAGTGCAATATTTCCTCTAAAGTCAGGAGTGAAACAAATAGGTTCACGTGTCTTACTTTCATTTAATAATACTAAATTTAATAAAAGAGCTTGAATTCTCCACCAGGACAATGAATCAGGAGAAATAAATGGAAAGGATTTAAAAAATACACATGCAATAGTTGGTCACTTTGCACTACAGGAACAACACACGTACTAAAAAAAAGGTCAGGAAAGCAATCTCATTCATGGTAACTTAAAAAAAAGTACCTAGAAATAAACTCAATCAAATAAAATTATAACTACACAATGAAAAGTATACATTGATAGAAGATGTTGGAATATAAAGAACATTCCAAGTTCATGGAATGATAGAAGTAATATTGTGAAAATGGTTATAATGTCAAAAAACCTAGTAGTTCATTGGGGACACAAGTTTCATAGATTCTCCAGTCTGTTCTGAGTAGCTAGAATTACAAGCATGAGCCACCAGCGCCTGGGTCTATATTACTTGCTTTCAATATTTGCCCTGTGCCCTGGATTTCAATTATACATACTATTAAAGTACATGCGTCTTGGTATTTCTAATATGTTTTCTTCTTTTATTATTCACTGTATTTAGCACTGTGCGTAGACCTTAGGTGCAAGGTGCTCAACGGAATCAATAAAAGTCCAATATATGATGTGTGTCAGGTGAAAAAGGGAGTTGACGGATAGTGGAGAACTTTTAGTTCCAACAAACCTCAATAAGCCACCATGAACAAAAGCATAGCATTTCCGCGGAAACACTGAAATGGCAGCCAGACAACCAACCCACCCGAGCTTTACATTCACCATGGGCCCCTTTTGTTCTCCTTAAACTTGTTCCCCAAAATCCGTTCCGAGAAGGCGACCGAGCAATACCGACATAAAACTGCAGGATCCAAGCCTTTAAGGCTCGGAGAACCTTGCTCCCATGCAAATCACTCAGCCCTATGGCAGGAGCGGGGCGGGGCCTCCAGGCTTGAGAGGAGACTCCTGGGCTGGAGGAGGGGTGCCGAACCAACAGTTTGGGGCGGGGGAGGGGCGGAACAAAGCAAAGCGGGTGTAAAGGCTGAATCCAAAAGCCTTTCTCACTAGCATTTCCGAATTGGGAGTAGCGACCACCGGTGCAGGTAGGTCCTGCCCCTCGGGTTGAGTAGGGGTTTCTGTGTGGCTAGACCGGGGATGGTATGGCCAGTCTGTCATTTTCAGGCCTGCTGCAATGGGTGGCGGTGGCGGTGGCGATTCCCACCGTGGTTGCTTGGTCCTGTGGTGGAGGTACTCACCCGAATTCACGCAGAGAAGAACAACAGCCCTGCCTCACCGCCAGGCTTTCACTTGCACCACTTGGCTCACCTACAAATCTTCATGAGACCGATTGGGCCTAGTGCTCTGGAACAGCTAGAGCTATCTGGGGTTGGAAATGACGCCGAGTGTGCATTGTTTCAAACTCGATCAGACCTTCAAGCTCTAGATCTGTCACTCAGTGTCTCCATTTCAGCATGCTTCACTTTGCTCTGCTATGGAGTGGAAGGGGGACGTCTGATTTTGTAAGACCTCGCAGCTCTGCCTTCTTTTGGTCACTTGTCTAATAATGCTTTCTGTGGGGACATTAGGAAGCCACATTCATTCACTACCTTAATTGAATATTGACTCCGAATAATTTAAACACTTTGCTATTAACAATTACAAATATGTGATTTTCAGAATGATCAATAGAATTAACATGGGCCACTGCTGACAAAGTACATGATGGAAAAAGGTGAATGATTTCATAGAATGAAAAAATTTTGCTTTCAATTTTACAAACATTTCTGTAATCCATTCTCATATGGAGCTTTTGCAAAATTGCTACTTAGTATCTCATCATCTTTTTAGGAACACCATAATAAAAACATACAATTCATTTTACACAAGTTAACTAAAAATGTACAAAAAGTACATGCTTCCATATTTTGATGTCACCTTCCAATTCCTCATTAAGGAGGTGATGGTAATGATAATGACAACCACGTGAGCTAGAAAACGTTTTGCTGAATATGGCGATTTACCAAAACAATTAAACAAATTGTACCTTCATAATCAGTGTCATTAACACAAGGTTCACTGAAATGATAGAGTCCTAGGGCTTCTTCATTGTGTTCCTACTAGTTGTTTTTCTTATTTCCTGGAAGTGTGTACTGGGTCATATTTTTCTTGGTGTCTGTATCAGGAACCAGAACTGCCTCTGTATTTTGGCTTGTCAACTCTGGGAAGGCCAGAAAAAACTATCCAGACTGATCACTCAGTGTGTACAATATTTCTAGCAGCTCTGTTTTCTGCCTGCCACAGCTGGCAGGGAGAACCTCTGGATCAATAAACCTCCTTGGTGGGAAATATCTCTTCCTGTTTTGAAGCCAAACTGAACACGGACCTACCAATTGGGCTGCATTGTGGCCCTCTTTCTACAACCCTGTGCTCATATGGGCTGTACATGAGCCTGCCATTGTCCCAGTTGTAGGAAAGGAGATGTGGGAAAACCCAGCCTTGGGACGCTTCTGCCTGTTCCAGGCAAACCGTGCCTGAAAATGAAGGAGGTGTTCTGACTGAGAGAAGTACCTGATCTCAAGTGATCTCAAGGGAAAGTGTGCTGGACATCTCTTGAACTAACCTTGAGGGTGAGTTTAGGACTGATTGTTTGGTAGGACCTGGTGACTGCTTTGTTAGTCATAGTTTAGTTTATTCATCTCTTTTCTATCCATCATACTTTACTTACTTCAAAGACTTTCAGTGAATGCCTACTCTGTACCGACATGTACCAAGATGGAAAACCACCACTCCTACATCACTGCTGCCATGACCATTGCCATTGCCATACCCTAACAAGCTCTGGATGGTGGTTCCTCCCTAAGAAATTATCAAAGGGATGTGTTTTTCTCCTTTTCCCTTTGCTTCCGGGGACTTAATAAATCTGCAGGCTATAAAGTTGACTTGATTTCAGTGTACATCTCAAGGACTTTTATTAAATTCATCACGTGGTGCAACCATCACAGCAAGGCAAATGTAGGCATTGCCATCACTTAAGTGTCATCTCCCTTACCTATTTGCAGTCCATCTTTGTTACCACCCCAGCAATCAGACAACCTTAAACTGCGTTTTCTCTCCATGGATTTAGCTATACTAGATTTGGTATGCAAATGGAGTCACACAGTGCGTGGCCTTTTCTGTGTGGATTCTTACATTCATGTTTCCAGGGGTCACTCATGTTATAGCATGAATGGCTGCTTAGTTCATTTCACGGCCGAATAATTTACCATTACATGACCGGAACACATTTTGTTCATCACTTGACTGACCTGTGTATAAAGCTACTATGAATGTCTATGTACTTTTTGAGTGGAACTATGTTTTCAGTTCTCTTGGATAGGTGCATACTAGTGAAATTTCTTGGACATATTATGACTATGTTTAATCTTTAGCAAAGTTATTTTCTTTTACTTTTAGTACATCTACAGGATCCATTAATAAAATGTGAGGCTTGTAATAACTACAAAGCCTCATCAGCACTTGTTATTTGCCTTTCCAAAAATTCAAACTCTCCTTGTGGGTATGACCTATTATCTTATTGGGATTTAGATTTGTAGTTTCCTTATGACTAGCCCAACATTTTCCATGTGCTTTATTGGCTCTTTGTGCATGCTCTTTCAAGAAATGTTTAGACAATATCACATCTGTTTTAAATTGAGCTTTTACTTGAGTGATTAATTGTGAAAACTTTTTATACATTCTAGATAACGTCCTTACCAGATACATGATTTGGAAATATTTTATCCCAGGCTTTGGCTTCTCTTTTTTTTTCAATCATTTCATTTGATGGGCAATTTTTTATTTTGCATGCTGAATTTTTGCTTATTTTTTAATTTAATTTTATTGTCAAGGTGATGTACAGAGGGGTTACAGTTGCATACATAAGGTAATTAGTACATTTCTTGTTGAACATTGTTACTCTCTCATTTTGCTCCCACTTTTTTTCTCCCCCCAACTTCTCCGCCCCCAAGTTGTAAAGTTCATTTATAATATAGTGTCTTGTGAATATTGCTGTTGCATTGGTTCACCCTTTGTCCTTTGTCTCACCATTTTATTGTTCCCCTTCCCTTCCATAAATCAGATAAAAATATACACAATGGGAGGGGAGCCCAGGGAGCAAGGCCTAGTGGTAGAGTGCTTGCCTCAGATGCACGAAGCCCTGGGTATGATTCCTCGGTACCACATATACAGAAAAGGCCAGAAGTGGTGCTGTGGCTCAAGTGGTAGAGCTCTAGCCTTGATAAAACCCAAAGTCAGTGCTCAGGCCCTAAGGTCAAGGCCCAGGAATGGCAAAAAAGAAAGACAACAGGGTACCAAAATAAAAAAACAGTGCCAACAGGGGATAAAAGGAAAAAAAATAAAATTCACACAGTACATAGAAAGCAACAACAACAACACTAGGGGCCGGGAGTTTGGCCTAGTGGTAGAGTGCTTGCCTAGCATACACGAAGATCCAGATTCAATTCCTCAGTACTACATACATAGAAAAAAGCTGGAAGTGGTGCAGAGGCTCAAGTGGTAGAGCTCTAGCCTTGAGAAAGCTCAAGGACAGTGCCCAGGGCCTGAGTTCAAGGCCCAGGACTGGCCAAAAAAAAAAGCAACAACAACAAAGGACTCACTTTATAATTTTCTTTTCATATTGTTTTCAATTTATCTATAGACTAAAATTCCAAGTTGATAAAGATTTTCTTTTACTTCTAAAAGTTTTACCTATGCCATTTTTTTCTGACATACTTTAGTTACTTTTGAATATCTTAAGTGATGAAATCCATCCATCTTTCTCTATATGGATTTTTCATTATTATTTGTAGAAATACCATTACATTGCCTTGGAACCTTCTTATGCAGACTAATCATAGAAGAAGTGTTTATATGTAAATTTTTAATTATGTTCAGTTTTTCTATATTTTTATCCTTGTATAAGTTGTATATTAGAATATTATGACTTTATAGTAAATATTTAAGTTGATAGTCCTTTTCTAATAATAATAGTTATTATGTAAAGAACTTAAGTTCTTTACATTTTATTATAAGTATTAGGGTCAGCTTGTCCCTCTCTCCCTTACATCCTTTTTCCTTCCTTCCTACTCTCTTTCTTTCTTTCTCTATCTCTATTTCTTTTTTGGTTGAAGGTACTAGGGTTTTAACCCAGGGCTTGCACTTGTAAGGCAGATGCTCTACCATTTGAACCCTGCCCTCTCAGCCATTTTTGCTTTCATTTTAAAAATAGGGTCTTGATTTTTCATCTGTGCTGGCCTGGAAAATGATCCTCTTTTTATAATTTCTGCATACCTGGGATGACAGGTGCACAGCAATGTGTCCATTTTTTTTATTGGTTGAGATGGGGTTAATAAATGATTTGTATGGGTTCACCTTAAACTGTGATCCTCCCAATCTTCATGCATGAGCTACTGCACCTACCACTAGTATGTTATTTTCTATGAATGGTCCTGCTTTAATGGAAATGGCATTGAATATATACATAATTTTGGAAGAATTGACATTTTCAATATTGAACTTTCAATCCATGAATCTAAGATGCCTCTTCATTTACTTATAGCTCCTTTAATATTCCTGGAAATGTTTTGTAGTTTTTATAGAGAAAGTCACTTTTGTTAAATGTATTTCTATTTATTTGTGTGTGTATGAGTGCCAATACTGGGCTTGAACTTGGGGCCTTATGCTCTTGCTTGGCTTTTTCCACTCAAGATTGGCACACTACCACTTGAGCCACACTTCTCCTTCAATATTTTTGCTGGTATTTTGGAAATAAGATTCTCATGGATTTTTTTGTCTGGGTTGGTTTTTGAACTATAATCTTTAGGTCTCTGCCTCCTGAGTAGTTAGGATCACAGATGTAATACATCAATGCTAGAATCTTATTTTATTCCTGTTGATGTCATTGTGAATTATTTTTATAACATCACTTCTTTATTTTTCCAATTTAAAGTATATAAAACTACAAATGACCATTGTATATTGATTCTGTAGACTATGGCAATACTCAGTATATTAGTTCACATAGTATCTTATGTGTTGATATATTTCATATGACTTTTCATATACAGAATTACATCTGAGTATACTGCAAATTCATCCTACCCCTACTACATCTGAAAGCCTTTTATTTTGTGTTTTTATTTTCTAGATGGAATCTCCAGTAAAATGTTAGATGTGGCAAAATTAACATATTAATTTTGTCCTTCATCTTTTATTAAATGTGATACTAGATGTGTTTTTATAGATGTTATTTTTAAACATACCTATGTATGTATGTGTATATATACATACATACGTGTGTGTGTGTGTGTGTGTGTGTGTGTGTGTGTGTGTGTGTTGTGAGGTTTAAACTCAGGGCCTGAGCACTGTCCCTGAGCATCTTTATGCTCAAGGCTAGTGCTCCACCACTTTGAGCCACAGCACCACTTCTGGTTTTTGAGTGGTTAATTGGAAATAAGAGTTTCACAGGGACTTTCCCGGCCAGGCTGGCTTTGAACTGCAACCCTCAGATCTCAGCCTCCTTAGTATCTAGGATTACAGCCATCAGCCACTGGCACCCAGCTTACATTTTATTGTTATTATAAAGCTGATGTGTGGAGGGGTTACACTCCCACCAACAGTGTAGTAGTGATCCCTCCTGGCCACATCCCCTCCAGCATCTGTTGTTATTAGTTTTCTTAATCCTGGCCATTCTAACTGGAGTGAGGTGGAATCTTAGAGTTGTTTTGATTTGCATTTCTTTTATGGCCAAAGATGTTGGGCATTTCTTGCCTAATTACTTGCAAGTCACTTAACTTCTTGCAGTCACACTTCTTTTCAAGGCCCTACAAGGAAAATTATTCAGTTACTATCATTACCTGACTTGTGTCTACCTTGCTTTTTTCACTTTTTTGTTATTTTTATAAAGGTGATATGCAGAGGGATTATAGTTATATAAATCAAGTAGAGAGTACATTTCCTTTTGGACAATGTCACCCCTTCACTGCCTCCCAGTTTCCCCCCATCCCTGCCCACAGATGTATAGTTCATTTTCAACATAATGTATAGTGAATACCACTGCTATATTTGTTCACTCTTTGTCCCTCCAGTTCTGTTCCTCCCTGACCCTTCCAAAGACAGATAAATGAACACACAATACCAAGAGAAAAGAAAACAAAAACAGAATCAAAGAAAAAAAACCTCTTGCTTCCATTTCCTGGAGCTCATTTCAATAAATATCATTTTATATGTTGAGATGCACGTAGGCATTGTGCCTTCATGTTATCTGCCATTATGCCTTTAGGATACACCTAAGAGTATCCTCCCACTGTGTGTGAATGTCTACAGTATAACTAACTATGTTCCATATTAGATCTGGCTTCCGCATATAAGAGAAACCATGTGCCATTTATCTACTGTGTCTACTTTTCCAGCTATGTGTTCAGTCTATCTTCTACATCCATTCTGTGATCTACCAACAGAAATTAGTAAGTTTTATCTCAATAAAGCTATTTTTTTAAATAGTGATCCAGCTGAGGTCCAGTGGCTCATGCCTGTAATCCTAGCTACTCAGGAAGTTGAAATCTGAAGATTGCAATTCAAAGCCAGCCAGAGCAGAAAGGTCCATGAGACTCTTTTCTCCAATTAACCACAAACATCTGGAAGTGGACCTGTGGCTCGAATGGTAGATCACTAATCTTGAGGGGAAAAAAAAGACAATAGTAATAACGATCCTCTCCACAGGCCTGCTTCACCTTGATCAACAAAAAGAGACCCATATGCTCCTTTTCCCCTTTTCTGTATTTATTGTCAGATCATATTTGACATCCTGAGTAATTTATTGTACTTTGGTACTGAATCTTTTCCTTACAGCATTGTCTTCAAGGAAAATATAGAAATATTGTCAATGTCAACTAAGTGAATAGTTCAATCTTTTATGGTATAGTCATACAATAGAATTGTATATGATCATTAAAATATGATATAGAGTTAACTAAAATAATACAGAAAAAATATTTAAAATTTTCTGCCAGACATAGTGGCTCTCACCTGTCATCCTAGCTACTCAGGAGGCTGAGATTTGAGGATGACAGTTCAAAGCCGGCCCGGCACAAAAGGACCTGAGACTCTTATCTCCAATAACCTCTAGAAAATGGGAAGTGGGGCTTGGCTCAAGGGTGAACCTTGATCCTCAGATCTCAGCCTCATGAGTAGCTAGGATTACACATGTGAGCCACCATTTCTGTATGTTCATGTCATTTTTTAAGGTCTAGATTGTGCATTTTAGAGAAACCATTTAATACTTATCTTCCTAAATCTGGCTTATTATACTTAAACATGATGATCTGCCATTTCATCACTTAGTTAATTAGTGGATCACTAATGCTGTATTATAGTGTATATGTGTATGTGTATATATCCATCAGTTCATAAGTACCTAGACTGATTCCATAGATTGATTCCCATAGGCTATTTTGACCAGTCCTGCTATAAACCTATAAATAGATCTGTGACATATAACCAGGAGCAGTATAGCAGGATCAAATGTTAGTTCTGTTTTTAGTTTATTGGAGAACTTTCATACTTATTTCCATATTGTCTGAACTAATTTACATTCCAACAGCGTATAAAGTTTTTTAACCCTAACCCTAACCCACATACACACGCACACACACACACACACACACACTCACACACACACATATCAAACAAACACATCAAACACATGTGCAGGTACACATACTCACCGGTATTTGTTATTACCAGTTGCTGGGGTTTTTTTTTGATGATCATCATTCTGACTAGGATGACCTAGAATTTCATCTTTATTTTTCATTCTCAATTACATTTTTATTTGCATTTTGTCTATGGAGATCTTGAAATTTTCTTAATGTATTTGCCAATTTTGCTTCTCCTTTTGAGAACTGTCTGCAATTAATTAGCTCATTTATTAATTGGATTATTTGTTCTTTTGTTGCTTAACTTTGAGAGATCTTTATATATTCTGGATATTAAACCACTGTCCAAAGATTAGCTAGAAAATGTTTTTTCCCATCCTGTAGGCTGCCTTTTCAGTTTAGCAATAATTTACTTTGATTTTTTTTCATTTTTAGCAGTAGTGGGATTTAAATCGAGGGTACTATGCTTGTTTAACTTGCTATCTATTTGAATCTACATTGAAGTTGTTTTTTTTTATTTTATTGTCAGGGTGACATATAGAGGGTTACAGTTACATTTATCAGGTAGTGGGTACATTACTTCTTGAACGTTGATACCCTTTCCTTCCCATGATTTTCTCCACTTCCTTCTCCCACTTCCTCTGTGAATATCACTGTTACACTCTTTGTCCTTTACCTCATTAGCGATCATTTTTAAACAATCCTTTTGGCCCAGGCACCTATGGCTCACTACTAAAATCCTAACTACTCATAGACTTGAGATTTGGGGGTTTATGATGCAAGGCCAACTTTGTGTGGGGGGGAAACACATGTTGGCTAGATTCCATCTCTGAAATTAGCAGAAAATTGAACCAGGACTGAAGCTATGGCTCAGGAGGTCAAGTGCCTATTTCTCAAACACAAGGCCCTGAGTTTAAACTCCAGTACCACCAAATCAAAAAACAAACAAACATAAAACAATTATATTTTGACTGAGTACAAATGGGTCACATCTGTGATTCTTGTTATTTTTGAGAGGCTGAGATCAGGAGGATTGCAGTTTGAAGCCAGTCTAAGCATATACATGAGACCACTTCTTTTTTCCTAATCGTTATTTTTAAATTGCTATTATAAAGTTAAAGTACATATGGGTTACAGTTACATAAGTCAGGTAATGAGCACATTTCTTTTTGGAAAATGTCACCAATTCTCTAGTTCTCTCATACTTATTTCCCCTGTGAGACCCCTTCATAATCAATAGCTAGATATCTGCTATCCCAACTATGAGGGGAATCCTAAAATAGGAGGATTTTTGATCCAGGACCACACTTATGAAAAAAGTGAGACACCACTACCTCAAAATAAGCAGCAAAAAAATGGCTAGAAAGCCAGGCATGGTCACTCAGGCCTATATTCCTAGCTACTCAGGAGGCTGAGATCTGAGGATCAAGGTTCAAAGCCAGCCTGGGAGAAAAAGGACCTGAGACTCTTATCTCTAATTGACCTCTAGAAACTGGGAAGTGGGGCTTGGCTCAAGGGTAGGGTGGTTGCCTTAAGCTGAAGAGCTCAGGGACAGCACCCAGGCCAAGTTCAAGCCCCATGGCCCACAAAAAAAATGGCTGCAGCAAGCAGAAGGCCCTAAATTTAAGCTTCAGTACCTGCAAAAATAAAACATTTTTTATTCGCTTATCTTTTGAATTGCTTATCCAATTTATATCTCTTTCCATATATTTAGAGGAAGTTAATTGAGTAATGAACTTGTGGAGCAGTCCTGTTGCCTTTTTATTTTTCATATTTCTTGTATTTCCATGTTACGATTTGCACATTTATTGGTTTATATATTTTTTATCTTTAAGTATGGGCTTCTTATAGAATAGCCTTTCTTGATTTTATGCCCTGTGATATTGCTTTGTTGTGTATTGCTGGGTTTAATTCCCTTGGAGTATGTACTGCACCTTCCTTGTGGCATCTTGGGCTGTGATGGGTGAGGTCTCTGGTAGTTCACACATTGTATGAGGTATATTTTTTGTAATTACTCCTCTACCCTTGTCAGCAGTGTGAAATCTGAAAATGAAAGTGACTTGGGTTAGAGTCCTTTTTCTGGGTGAGATGACTACAAAAGTTGTGTTATTTTTCTCTGTTGTTAGTAAATGAATAAAATCCCACTAATGAGTCTTCAGGTTCCCCAATCTGTGCTTGTTTAGAGTCAGGTTGTCACACGAACTTTTCTCTCTCCTTTTAATTTTAATTATTTAATTATTACTATTATTGCTATCTTTAGTTATACAAAAGAGTTGTTACTTAACAAAGCAGTTTATGAATACAATATATTTTGATGAATGCCATCTTCTCTCTCCTGTTCTTCATGTTTTCAGTTTTGTCAACTGGGATAGCAGAGTTTCAAAATGCCTTCCACCGTACATTTTCAAAGTCCAGTGCTTGATTCTTGACACTACTTTGGGAAAATACAACCAACATTGACATCAGCCACTTAAAAACAAACCAAATATAGACATACAGTAAAGACCAATATAAAATAACAGCGTCTACAACACCAATACTATTGACAAAAGGGGGGAGAGATATTACAGAACAGACTAAAAGATAACTATTCATGAAAGTAAAATTAATATTTAAAAGGGAGCTAAAATAAGAAAGATGAGAGAAAAGATCCAATGAAATATTTAAAATAGGTGATATAATTAGATGAAGATATGATAAAATGGGAAGATAAAACAGCAACTGAAAAAGGTCAAAAGTTCCTCCTTGCTGAGACATTTGAAATGGAAGTGCTTCTTTCTGGGACTTCTAGTTTGGACTTTACCAGGCTTGGAAGGTAGTGGATGGAAGCTGAATTAGACCTGCTCATTTTCAGTCCCAGTAAAACAGGGCAAACAGATAAAGAAGTTTGGCCTTGTGTCAGGATGACTGTGGCTGAGTGTGTCCACTCTAGTGCTATCCACAATATAATGAACTTCTATGTATATCCTGGGAGTAGCAGTCTTTGGAGTTGCCTACAAATTCCCTTTACATGAAACTGAGTTAATATATAACTGCACTACTAAATTCTAGGGACCACAAATTGCAGTATCTCCAATATAATACCTACTAATAGGTCTTCCTCCTTCTTTACTTGGCCCCTTTACAGTTTATTAAAGCAATCATAAAAATCCATCTTAAATGTGTTACTGTGTTACTTCTTTCTAAACCCTACAATGTTCCATCATGTCTATTCAAGTAACAACTGAAGTAACGTTACAGGATCTGACCCATTAACCTTCATCGTTTTAACTGTCTCCTATTCATTTATCCCTTGCATCCTGAGCTTAAGCCATACTGACTTTTGCTGTTCTTTGCTCACAAAAGACATAATTGCAGCTTTGAGCCTTTGATTAGTCATCTTTTTCATCAAATGTCACCTTCGTAAATGAAGTCTATCTGAATACAGTGGTTTAAAAGTATAACCTCTAGCATACTTTTGCCCAGGTAGCTATTTTTTTATCCAGGTAGTTTTTAATAGTTTTTATGACCTTCTATTATACTATATCATTTATCTGTTATGCTTATCTTAAACTATTTTCACTGATTAGAAAATAAGCTCAGTGAAATCAGTAATTATTTTTTCTTTGTTTACTGATATATGCCAAGTTCTGGAGATTGTACTTGGCACAAAGTCAATTCCCAATAAATATTGGTTAAATTTATTAGCTAAAGTATTACTTTAGAGTTTTATGCATAAATTAAATTTATTTAGCTTAAAATTATACATATTAATGCAATACTATGTGATATTTCAATACATGTATACATTGTATAATCAAATGAAAAAATATATCCTCAGTTTATTAGTTAATAAGACAGTATTAGGAAAGATTTCCCAATGCATTGATATTTAATCTGAGAGATGACCAATAAGTAGGAAAAATGAGAGAAAGAGAATGGTAGAAGAGACTATGTGTGATGGCCTTGAGGCAGTGTGGCCAGATTGAAAGGTCCAATTATGTAAAGCCTTAAGTGCATTGTAAAGAGATGACTCAAGTCTTTTGTTGTGTTCAAGGAGCTTACAGCAAATGTCAAGAGAAAGATAATTAAACAGGTTATTATTATACAAAGTAAGTACAATAACAAGGATAGACACAGAAACACATCAAAACACCGAGTGGGAAAGTACTAACTCTTGAAGAGAGCTGGAATATGTTACAAAGGTGACATTTAAGTTAGGTATCAGGCAGAAGAGAGAAATGATGAAAGTGTTTTAAGAAGATTAATCTGGCAATAATATGGAAAATGGATTGGAAAATGGATGCACTGGAGGCAAGGAAGCCATCTAATCTATGGCAACAGTCCAGGTATGAGATGATGAAGGTATCTATAGGAATGGAAAGAGAAGGACAAAACTGAAAGACATTTGGATGAAAAAAATGACAGAAGCTAAATGGCTTCTTGGCTTGAAGCCTTTCAGGAGGTAATGCTTCTTCCTTAGTAATAACCATGAAAAGATTCAAATTGACCTATTATGTAATTTCCTCCCTGACTAGAATTTCTAGCTATGGCTGCTCTCCAAACGTTTTGGTTATTTTGATTGATACTTGGACCTTAATTTACATTTAAGATGACGTTAGAGTTCAAAGGCTGGGAAATTCTCAAAAACATTTTGACTATGAAACAGCAAATCATTCTATTAAAGGAAAAAAAAAGAGGAAAATCATAGGGCTTCATGGGAAGTTCACAATGAACTTATAGTTCCTTTTTAAAATATTCTACATAAAAGATGAAAAAGAGACAGGTGGCTGAGATCTGAGGATCGCAGTTCAAAGCCAAAAGCACTAAAGACCTTGAGACTCTTACCTCCAATTAACCACTAGAAAACAGGAAGTGGGTCTGTGGCTCAGGGGTAGGGCAGTAGCCTTGAGCTGAAGAGCTCAGGGATAGCGCCCAGGCCCAGAGTTCAAGACCCATGACCCATCCCTCCAAAAAAAAATGAAACAGAGAATAAAATAAAGGATAAATACGGTACATGGTATGTACCTAAAGGATTTGTATTTGGAAGAATAAGGTCCCAAATTACCTCAGGCTATAGAAATTCATATTTGTAATGATGAGAATACCATTTTAATTATATTTTCACAAAAGAAAAGTACTTGTATCCTGACATGGCAAAAATTTAATTCAGATGATACAATTGAACAATTGTCATCAAATTAAGTACAATAGGAGAAATACATTAAGAAAGAATGAGGACTTTTCAGTCTATTAATCAAAGAGTTAATATCTCCTGAGTTCGCTTGAAGAACTGATTTTCAAGTGAGTCTTTAGAAATTTGTCAAGTTAGCAACACATTCAACAAAAACCTTAGTTTAATTTAATTTTAGAGTTTTAGGTAGTATTTGAGTTAACTCAGGGGCTTGTACTTGAGAGTCAGATACACTACCATTTAAGCCACACCTCAGCCCTTCTTTATTTTTCTTTTCACATGTTCAGGGTTTGAACTCTAGGCCTCCTACTTGTAGGGCTTGCTTCTTACACTAGTGCTCTGCTACTTGAAACACACCTCCACCCCAAGGATTTTTAAATGTTTATTATGGAAATAGAGTCTTTCTGACTTCTCTTCCTTGGCTGGCTTTGAACTGCAATCTGGATCTCTCTCTTATATAGCTAGGATTACAACTATGAGCAACTGATGCTAGGCTCCTTTAGTTATTTTCTGATTAAAGTCTTGCATTTATGCCCACGCCATCTTTGATTATAATCCACCTGATCTCTGCCAACCGAGTATTAGGACGACCTCACCCAGCTTCATTTTTATTTTGTTTTAGGACAAATGAACACAAGCAGTGTATGGCAAGAGAACTCTGGGAATTTAGGAAAGACTTCTTAGATAAAATGATATGTAGTATGATCCTTGAAGGATGAATATGGCTGGACTTTCACTTGGTAGGAACAATGAGCATAAGCATAAGTTCCTTAAAGTGAAGAAAGTCAATGATAGATAAATAGATAAATAGCAAGAAATGAGGCTGATATGTATCTCAGGACCAGGTGGTAGATGGCATTGTGCCAGCAAGATGGATAAGTACAATACAATAAGATACTTTGAGAGACAGAAAAACTACATTCCCATAATTTTATTACAATGTTGTTAAGATTGCTTACTATTAATTATTGTTAATTTTATTGTGCCTACTTTATAAACTATCACTGAGTTGTATGTATAGGAAAAAAAACACACAATATAGGATTGAATAGTATCTGCAGTTTTGGGTATTCATTGGGGTCCAGGAATATGATACTCACAAATAAAGGGGGCTATCATGTAATTAACTAAAAATGATAAAAATAGAATAATATGAGTTACTCTAATTAATACAAAAGAAAACAAGAAGGGTAAGAAAAGGTAACAGAATAAACAAGACAAATAGAAACAAAAAGTGATATGATTAGGGTTGAACTTAAATGCATTGTTAAATAGTCGATGTAAATAGAAAACACATTTGTCCATTTAATATTATATTTTGAGCGTGGAGCTAGGGTTTGAACTCAAGGCCTCATGCTCTTGCTTAACTTTTTACTCATAGCTGGTACTCTACCACTGGAGCCACATGTCCACTTTTAGCTTTTTTTTTTTTGCTGATTAGTTGGAAATGAATTATCTTTAATTTGTCTGTCTATGAAGGGATAAAATAGTCCATGAATGCAGACTGCACAGATGATCTAGTTTGACACTTAGAGAGGGATGTTAAGCTGTTACTGTAATATTGTAGCAGACTTTAAGAGGAAAATGAATAAACTGGATGAACAGATGGGAAATTTCAGAAGACAAATAAAATTTCTATATACACTTCCTGGTTTTTGTTCATTCATTCATTCATTCATTCATTGCCAGTCCCAGGACACATAAAATTTCTAAATAAGGCCTAAATGTAAGTATTAATTTTTAAAAGTGACATTTATCAAATAAAATAAAAAATTATTTCAACTACCTTAACTGCATACAAGCACAAAATAGTAAAATGATCAATAATTAACAATTATAAAAATTGAAGAAAAAATAAGATGAAAGAAGACATCAGGGTTTCTGAAACTGTGATATAAGAAAAATATGAAACAGGCAAAAATTCTAGCAGAGTCTCATAAGGAAAAATACTACCCTCAAATAAAATTCCAGTCATTCTTCCTACCTCTGCCTCAGCTTCTCTGTTGAATTCTAATTACTTTCAAACAGTAGATAGATGAAACACTTCATAATTTATTTTGTAAAACCAGCATTAATGTGATAAATTACCTGGTGAAGACATATCCTTATGTATCTATGTAAATTTTTCAGCATATTAGTCTGAGAATGTAGCCCAGTAAGCATTTGCCTAACATGTACAAGGCCCTGATTTCCATTTTGAGCACAAAAAAGAAGGAATGTTCAAGCACACTGAATCCAGCAGCATATAAAAAGCTAATATATCAAGTTCAAGCAGGGCTTATCCCAGAAATGCTAAGTTGTTTTAACATAATAAACTGTATTATTGGAACAAAGCAGAAAGCCACAGTTATCTCAATATAGGTAGAAAATACGTTTTAAAAAATTTAACACTTAGTCATAATGCTTTCATAAAACTAGAAACTGAAGGGAATTTCTCTAGCCTGACAACATTCACCAATGACAAAATAACAACAACCATAAAAGAACATAACAAAATCATAAGTAATCATGAAATATTAAATGTTTTTCCTCAAGATCAGAAATGTGGCAAGTATGCTCCTTATTAACTGTTCATCAAGAAACAAAAATACAAGATACAAAGGTCTGGAAAGGAAGATATGAAACTTATTTTCCTGGAAGTAACATATGATTGCATTAAATTTTGTAAAAGGGATATTAAGTGACATCTTGTTATAGCTTGGTTAAATTTCCCTGCAAATGATTATGTTGAACATACTTTCATAAATTTAATGACCATAGACCTTAGTCTTCTGCTGCTGTAAGAGCATTTCACAGCAGGGATAAATGTATTAATAATAGAAGTTTTGTTTAGCTTGTATTTTGGTTACTTTTTTTCCAGTCCTGGGGCTTGAACTCAGGCCCTGAGCACTGTCCTTGGGCTTTCTGAAGGCTAGAGCTCTATCACTTGAGCCACTGAGGAATTGAACCTGGGTCTCCATGCATGCTAAGCAAGCACGCTACCACTAGGCCAAACTCATGGCCTCATATTGTTATTTTCATAGCTTCATAAAAGTTGTTTTATAATGCTACTATCTCCTTTTATCGTCCATCCTTATAGGATGTGGTACCACACGATGTCCTACCTGCAAAGCAGGCTCAAGAATTTGCTGAAGGCAAGGATCATATTTCAAGCCCTTCAACAGTCCAACTTCAAAACCTTATTTCCTTTAGCCACCCATTGGCACCACACAGCATCCAAGACTCAGAATTTTACTTGGCACCAACATGAAGATCACTTTGGTAAGACAGTTTCTACATAACATACCATACCATCTACCACATTGTCTATTTAAATGTATAATATAGTAGTATTAAGAATATTCATTTGGGGCTGGGAGTTTGGCCTAGTGGTAGAGTGCTTGTGTAGCATGTACAAACCTGGGTTTGAATCCTTAGTACCACATACATAGAAAAAGCCTGAAGTGGTGCTGAGGCTCAAGTGGTAGAGCTATAGTATTGAGAAAGTCCAAGGACAGTGCTCAGGCCCTGAGTTCAAGCCCCAGGACTGGCAAAAAAAAAAAACAAATTTTCATTTTATTGGCCAATAAGTACTTTTTATATGTCCTAAAAATAATTCCTACAGAATTGCAAGGACCTCTAGCAATTTATTTAGAAGATTTTCTGGAAGTTGCAAAAAGAAAAAAAATGCAGAGCAACAATGAACTCTCAAACCAGTTGGGCATATGTCCTCCTCTAGCCAAATTCCATCTCCCTCTATCACCTAAGGCAGGGCGGGGGGAAGAGAGAGAGAGAGAGAGAAAAAGAAAGACAGAGGGGGGAGGGAGGGAGAGGAAGAGGGATGGGGGGAAGAGGGAAGGGGAGAGGGAGAGGGAGAGGAGGGAGAGAAAGGGAGGGTGGGAGGGAAGGAAGGAAGGAAGGAAGGAAGGAAGGAAGGAAGGAAGGAAGGAAGGAAGGAAGGAAGGAAAAGATAAAGGAAGAAAATGGAAAGAAGAAAAAGAATGAAAGAATGTTTCAAACATATAGACTAGGAATATTATAACCACAAAAGTTTTATATGGTAGGGGATGGGGAAGTTTATCCCTTGTATAAAGTTACTAGGGCTTCTACAATAATTTAGAAAAAAGTGAGTATTTTGCTTATGGTAGCATCATTTCAATCACTACTTCCATCTTCACATATCCTCTCTGCATTGTCTTCTTTATTTCTTTAAATGTATTTCCTTTTTAAAGATCCAGTCATTGGGTTTGAATTCCATCCTAACTCACTAGGGCTTCATTTTAACTTCATTACATCTGTAACAACTCTACAGATCCTCCTATAATAGGATTGCATCCTGATAAACCCACTGTAAGTCGAGGATTCATAAGTTAAGGTGCATTCTGTTCATTTAACCTACCATAAATCATAGCTTAACCACATATAAACTGCTCAGTATTATATTGCTCCTGTGTTATCAAAGTCAAAAAAATCATGTCAAGTACATCTGTAGTTCCAAATATGGACATTTTCATAGGTACTAGGAGTTAGGACCAGAATACATCATTTGGGCAGATACAGTTCCATCTTAAACACCTAAAACAGAGATTTTAAAAAGGAATTCTTTAGGCCACACTCCCAAAGCACAATCCCACTGTGCATTTCTAATCTAAAATAAAGTGCTTTCCTTGCCTAAATTATGACAATCTAAGAGATAGTGAGTTAAAATAGCAGTAGATTACATCTAGGAGAGCTTCAACATACAAATTACTACTGAGATGCAACACAAGGGAAGGTCCAAGGCTAAGAGGTCAGAGGAAGAAAAGATAACTAGAGAAATGTAATGCCTTTGATAGTCATAAAAATAGTAAGCAGGAAACCATGACCAAATTCATCACCAAATTAATATGCTTATGACCAAGTCCTATTTGCTTCAGTATCTACTTGCTATGGTTTCAACAATAGCAAAATTATAAAGCATGCTTAAGTAAATAGGAAATAACAAAACTGAAAACAAATCAAAATCAGATTTGCATAACATAGGCATTAAAATTATCTGTCCTAACAGATAATTTAGGATTAAAAATATTTTTGAAAGACTATCTTTTCAGGGATCATTTCTATAGTTTGTTACTATAAAAACTCTATGGGTCATGTAGAATACACACACGTATATATATATATATATATATATATATATATATATATATATATATATATATATATATATATAACCCTGCCTCTGTCCCTGAGCTCTTCAGCTCAAGACTACCGCCCTACCCTTGAGCCAAGCCCCATTTCCCTGTTTTCTAGAGGTTAACTGAAGGTCTTTTTGTGCCTGGGCTGGCTTTGAACTTTGATCCTCAGATCTCAGCCTCCTGAGTAGCTAGGATTACAGGCGTGAGTCACCATGCCCAGCTACTGAAAAAATATTTTTGAGAAGTTTTAATTTTTTTTAATTATCTTTTAAGTAGCTGTACAAAGGAGTTGCCATTTAACAAAAGAATTTATGAATATAATGCATCTTGCACAATGTTACCCTTTTCAACATTCTCACCCATCCCTCACCACCCTTTCTGTCACTCTTAATTTTGTAAACTTGACACTGAATTCTTGACTGCATTCTATCCCTCTTCTCTTCATAAGTCTACTTTTTTCCCTTGGCACACCCCACCCCTTTCAGGTACCCACTTCCTGGTGTTTACTTTGTTCAAATTTGACTTTGCCTCTCTAAGGAATTTCAATATTTGAATTCTCCCTTGAATCTACTATATTTCAGTTCATACATTTGTATACTGGCATATCACACAATATATTTACTTATAAGTTTATAAAATCTAGTTTATAAGTTTAAAAATCTAGCTTTGTTGGCATTTTAAAGGAATTACATTAAATCATAGATTTCTTCAAGTAGTATGGACATTTTGCCAGCATTAACTTTTCAATCTATGAACACAGAATATATTTAAAATTTCCTTCACCAAATATATATATATTATATTTGTATATATTATAGTACATATATATAGTACATGTATATGTACATTGTATATATATGTATTATGGTATATAGATTTCTTTACTCCATTAGTTAGTTTTCCTAAGTATTTTGTTTTTGTTACAAATGCAAATATGATTTTTATTAATTTGGCTGATAGTTCATTGCTAATGTGTAGAAATAAACTAATGTTTACATGCTGATTTTATATCCTATAACTTTACAGAATTCATTTCTTAATTATTTCAGAGTTTTGCTGGAATGTTTATGGTTTTCTTTTTTTTATCTTTATGGTTTTCTAAATGTAAAAGCATTCATTTAATTTCTTTATCTTGCCTAATTACTCTGGCTATAACTTCTAGTCTTACGTTGATTTGAAATATCAAATGTGAATATCTTCTCCTATTGTGAACTTAGGGGAAAAGCTTTCAACTTTAGACTTCTCAAATAGCCAAAGCAATCTTGATTGGAGAGAGGAAGACAAGATGCATCACACTATCTGATTTGCCTAATTTCAAAATATAATACAAAGTAGTAGTAATTATAACTGCATGCTACTGCTAATAGACACGGTAACTGAAAAGGGAAGACACATATAGTTATGAGCCACTAGTTTTTATAAGGTGTAAAGAACAAACAGTGAGAAAAAATTAACAGATTAAAAGTTAAGGAATGAAGAATAAAATTCCACACAAACATAACAACAGTAGTAGTAACAGTAGTAGCTATATTAACTGTAGACAAAGCAATCTTCTGGACAAGAAAAAGAGGCACATGAGGTAGCAGTAATTGGATCACTTCTTCAAGAAAACATGTGAAAATAGACCATCAGAATACATCAGGTAAAGACTGATAGAAATAGTCAAAATCAGGCCAGGAGTTTGGCCTAGTGATAGAGTGCTTGCCTAGCATGCACGAAGACCCGGGTTCAATTCCTCGGTACCACATACATAGGAAAAAAGCTGGAAGTGGTGCTGAGGCTCAAGTGGTAGAGTGCTAAGCCTTGAGAAAGTCCAAAGACAGTGCTCAGGCACTGAGTTCAAGCCCAGGACTGGCAAAAAAAAAGAGAGAAATAACCAAAATCACAATTGTCATTCCTTCTTTGTTGGTAATTGATAAATTAGATATGAAGGAAATCAGTAAATGTACAGATAGCTTGAATGGCATTGTCAGCAAACATAACCTGACATTTATAAAAGAATTCACTCAACAGTAGTGGACTACACATTGTTCTGAAGTGCACATGAAACATACACTAAGAAAGATCACAATCTGAGTCATAAAACAAAGATCAAAAAAGTTATCTTGGGGGCCTGGAGTTTGGCCTAGTGGTAGAGTGCTTGCCTAGTATGCACAAAGACCCAGGTTCAATTCCTCCGTACTACATACATAGCAAAAAGCCAGAAGTGGTGCTGAGGCTCAAGTGGTAGAGTGCTAGCCTTGAGAAAGTCCAAGGACAGTGCTCAGGCCCTGAGCTCAAGCCCAGGACAGGTTAAAAAAAACAAAAACAAAAAAGTTATCTTGGAGATATAAACATAACTACATAGACATAAAAATCTATGATAGGCTATATAATCTATAGACATTTTTTTACATAGATTAATATGTATCTATGACATATAAACCCTCAGCCTAATTTTAATTATGTTCTAAAATCTATGCCAGTGATTATGTGTAGAGATTCCTTTCTTGAATACTTGTTTGTTAGACATGACATTTGAAATATGATGTAAAAATCAATGTTAATAAAATCTTTAAAAAATACTTAAAAGAATCTAACAATAAGTATGTTCTTTGATCATCCTGTAATTAATTTGAAATAAAAACTTAAAAATAGAATAGTCCCAGCCAGGCACGGTGGCTCACGCCTGTAATCCTAGTTACTCAGGAGGCTGAGATCTGAGGATCACGGTTCAAAGCCAGCCCAGTCACTATAGACCCGAGACTCTTATTTCCAATTAACCTCTAGAAAATAGGAAGTGTGGCTTGGCTTGGCTCAAGGGTAGGGTAGTAGCCTTGAACTGAAGAGCTCAGGGATAGGGTCCAGTCTGAGTTCAAGCCCTATGACCTACACACACACACACACACACACACACACACACACACACACACACACACACACACACACACACAAAATAGAATAGTCCCATGTATTTTGAAATTAAGCCATAAACCCCTAAAAAATATGAGTAACTGGTCTTCAGCGAAAGCAAAAATGAGAAAACAGCCAAAGCATTTTTAGAAGGAAATGCATGCAATATATACATATATTAGAACATAAAATAAATAAATTAATAACCTAAGCTACATACTACATTGGGAAACTAGATAGGAACAAATTAAACTTAAAACTGGCAAAAGAAATGGAACTGGCAACAATTAGACCACAAACCAGTGACATTGAAAATGGAGAGAAGAAAATCCATGATCCAAAATCTGTTTCATTGAAAGAAATAAAATTAACTTCCAGTGAGGTTAACCAAGTAAAAAGGTAGAATCAAACCACGAGCATTAATAATTTTAATTGATCTTAAGAATATTAGGACAAAAAGGGGAATATTACAAAAAAAATCTGTGCCCAATTTACCCAATCGTCCAGAAACAAGGACATACTAAACCCACTAGCACAACAATTCATGGCAGCACTATTTTCCACAGCAAAGATATGGAACCAACCCAGATGCCCCTTAGTAGATGACTGGATCAAGAAGATATGGTATATTTACACCATGGAATTCTATGCTATTGTCAGAAAGAATGATATTGCCCCATTTGTAGGGAAATGGAAAGACTTAGAAAAAATCCTATTAAGTGAAGTAAGCCAGACCCAAAGGAACATAGGCTCAATGGTTTCCCTCATTTGTCATAATCAGTAGAAACCTTGGGCTCTCCCAGCAGAGATTTACAATAGAGCAAAACCTTGATACATAAGGCCATATAATGTGAAGCTAATTGAAAAGACCTCCAGGATATAGAAACAAGAGCTATATAATGTACTATATTATTTCTCTTCTCTTTTTTTCCCTTGGTTATTCTCATACTCTTATAGTATCTTACCTTGTAATCTAGAATATTGTATATATGTTTCTTTATTTGGAATAGGAAAGGGAAGGGGAGAAAACAAAATGAGGGGGGTAAGGGGAGGGAAAGGGGGACAAAAACATGAGAAGGTGTATCAATGTGTGTGAAGTAATGCTCCTTCTATCTGGTGAATATAACTGTAACCCTTCTATTAATCACAATAAAAAATTTGGCTGCCCATTCGTAAGGAAATCGAAAGACTTGGAAAAAATCATATTAAGTGAAGTAAGCCAGACCCAAAGGAGCATAGGCTCAATGGTTTCCCCTCATTTGTAATAATAAGTACACATCTAGGACTCTCCTAGCAGAGGATTACAATAGCTCAAAAGGTCATATAGGATGACACTAAATGAAAGAATCTCTTGGATATGAAAAGAAGAGCTTTATCTTGTGTGATTGCTGTTCTTAATGTACTATATTATTTCTCTTTTGTTGCCCTTTGGTTAATTTCATATCATTACTGTATCTGACTTTGTTACCTGGTGTACTGTATATATGTTTGTTTATTTGAAATAGGGGAGGGAAGGGGGGAAAACAAGATGATTGGGAGGGGTGGTTGAGAGAAATGGGGACAAAACCATGAGAAGGGCTATCAATGTGTGAGAAGTAATGCTCCTACTACCTGGTGAATGTAACTGTAACACCTCTATACATTACCCTGACAAAATTGGGCTACAAAAAATAAAATGTGCCCATAAATTTGGTAAAGGAAATGAAAGACACAACTTCCTATTATGGACTCAATTGTACCATCAAAAATTCATTTATTGAAGCACTATAGTCCCTTTATAACTGTACTGTGAAAGTTCTTTGAAGGACATAATCAAGATTAAGTGAGATTACATGGGTGGAGCCCTGAAAAAATAAAACTGTATTTTATAAAAGAGGAAGGAATGGTTGAGATCTCTTCCTCTCCTTCACCAGGAACCAAATTAGAACTTGATCTGGATATCCAGCTGTCAAAACTGTGATTAATAAATATCTGTTAAGCTACCCAGTCTATAATATTTTGTTATGAAAGTCAAACCAATCCAAGATACACACAAATTATCAAAATATATTCCAGGAGAAATAAATAACTTGTGTAGTCCTGTGTATGTTATAAAATACAATTACTAGTCAAAATAGTCCAAAAATGAAAACATTAGTCACAGATTGTTTAACTGGAAACTGTACCAAATTGCTGAAAAAGAAATATCGCTATATCTATACATTCTCTTCCAGAAAATAAATGACTCACTTTATTATTCAGTTCTTTCATAATATCAAATCCAGAAAAAAGGACAGTGAAAGGTAACTGTAGGGTAGTATTTCATGAACATAGGCACAAAAATCCTTATCAGAATATGAACAAATTGAATTCCACAATATAAGAAGGAGAACATACCAAGACCAAGTAGTCTGCTCAGGAATGTAAGTCTGGTTTAATTTTTTAAGTGATGATTTATGTAATATACTATAAGAAAATAATAAATTTATAGTACTATGTGATTATCATTAGAATCAGAAAAAACTATATAACAAGGTTTAATATTCATTTATTATAAAAGACTAAGTTAGCAATAGCAGGGGACTTCCTTAATCTATAAAGATATGTTATTAAAAAAAAACAAAAACATTCAATTAACATCATACCAGCAATGTCTCCAGGATTAATCCTATCTCTGTTCTTGGCTTCTATACAGATGACTGACTAGAAGAGTGGTTCATACCTATACTTAATTCTTTATCAAATGCTGGGTCAGCCACAGTTTACTGTTGTCTTCAGAACATGCTTTCTCTTTCTACGAGTAAGATAAATAAAAGCCCAAGTCATTAAGTTCTGTTTCCTTTTTTACTTAATAATTCCTTATTTCATTCATCCTATATTGTATTGTTAGAAGAAGGAGCCCATGTTTCTTTAGTGTTTGGTTAGAAATCATCTTAGCTAAATATCCTCAATTGTTCTCAAGTTGTTTTTTACAATTCAGCCTAGTTTTTTGCCCTTTATTAAAAGGGTCACTTTTTTCTTCCATTGTTCAATGGTATGGTATTCATTTCTGACACCTTATGAGAAAGGCCTTTACCATACACACTTCTACAAAAATTCTATTTATGATTATTTATGTATTATCTAAGAAAATGCAGGGTTTTTTCCAGCTCTCCCTTATATTTCTGAGCTTTCCCCAAAATCACCTTTAGCATTCATTTCATTTGTGATAATATTGGATTTTTCTAACATACATCTCCAGTGTCTACTACTTCCAAGTTTTGTTGTTGTTTTAGTTTAAAATGTATTTTAAGTTTCACTGAGGGAATTCTTCAAAAACAAAATGACTGTTTTCTTTGGGGCATACTTGTTAGATATTTTGGTTTGAGCTTTATTTATTTATTTATGTTTATTATGGGTTATAGTTACATTCACCAGATAGTAGGTGCATTATTTCTCACACATTGATACCCCTTGTCATGATTTTGTTCCCAAGTTCTAAAGCCACTTCCACATATTAAAATGATTGTTACAGCAGCACCTTACTTCTCAGTACCAATTTTCACAATAGTCAAGATTCTCCAGAGAAACAGAATGGAATCAACTGGTAAATTGTATGAGTATGTGTAATATGAACACTCACACAGACAAGGAATTAGATCATGCCATTTTGTAGAGGCTAAGGAGCACCTCAATCTCATCTTCAAACTAGAGACACATGAAACCACCAGTGTAGTTTCAGTTTCAACTGATGGCCTGAAAATGAAAGAACTAATTGTATAAGTTATAGTCAAAGTCTAAAGGTCCTATATAAAAAGTTTATAGTATAATCTCCAGTCTAAGGTCAGAAGACTATCGATTCAAATGTTAATCACTTCCAGAAACACCTTTCATAAACATATTCAAAATTAATATTTAGCCAGATGCTTGAGCACTCCTATGGCCCAATCAAGTTTACAAAATAATTAATCATGAACACACATAATTTTGCTTATCATTCCAATCTTGTTCCTAAGATAGTAAATGCAGCTTCAAAAGGGCATCACCAAATAAACAACTTCATCCTGTAATGTCAGCAGTTCCACAGTACAACAGTTGTTTCAGACTCTGTGACTTCAATATCTGTATTTTTAGTATATTGCCTACTATGATTTTTTGTTAAAGGTCTCAGTATTTTAGATGACATCTTATAGTAACTGAATTCTGACATCAACGAGATTGCTGCTATGCCTTTTATATTTGCTTGTTTACTGATTTACCTTAAGTAATTCTGTTGAATGTATAATCAATGTCTCTACTTCAGTTTTTTTAATTTTATTTTAGTTTTTTTAACTATGAATCCCTAGACATTGTTCGGGAGTCACCATAGCTTAGAGCCTCTCAACTTAGCACAATTTTTCCACCCTCCCACTGTATCACATTTAGTAATATCTAAGGACATTTTGGGTTGTCACACTGGAAAGGAACATGCTACTGGTGGCACAGAGACCAGAGATGCTACTAAGCATCCTAAAATGCACAAAATAGTACCCTGCAACCAAAACATTATTTATCTTTTATATTCCTAATGTTAAAATTAAGAATCCTCAGAAAGTTCAGTAATCACTATGTATAATGGACTTTTTAATGTCTTGTTTGTGCCTGTGCAGAGCTTCATTTTCTTTCAGGGACATGTAGATAAGTAAGGACATTTCTAGTGTCTTTTTTGTACAGACACATCCCTGCATGGGCACACATCCTTCTAAACACTGAAGTTATGTAAGAGCTTTTCAAGCACTATCTGTATCCTTCTCATTCTCTGGATTACCTTGTTAGATTTCTGGCTATTCTAATGTAGTGCTTGCTTCAACCAGTACAACTTCTTGATTGTTTCCAACAATACCTACAGCATGCTTTAAACAACAGCAAAAAAAACAAACAAACCCTCTACTCTAAATCAAGTTAGTTCAATGGGTCTTGGTTTACTTGCTCTAGTAGAATTACCATTGCTAGAAGTGGAAACAAATCAAGCTAAAGTATAAGGTCTGAAACCATGAAACTGCTAAAAGACAACATGAAGAAAATTCCTTGATGTTGGTCTTAAGAATAATGTTTCAAGATATAAAAGCAAAAATAAATGGGTCTACATCAAACTGGAAAGCTTCTGCATAGAAAGGAAATCATCACAAAAATGAAAAGTCAACCAATGGATTGGGAAGAAAATATTTGCAAGCCATTAACGAAAGCTAATGCCGAACACATGTTTTAAAAACTTGCAATAACTCGAGCAACAAAATAATGCAATTAAAGTGGAAAAGGGACTGGGATAAACATCCCCCCCCCAAAAAAAGACATAAAAATGACCAACATGTATATAAAAAGGCTGGGCACCAATGTTTCCTACCGATAATGCTTGCTACTTAGGAGGCTGAGTTCCGAGGATCCCAATTCAAAGCCATCCTGTACAAGAAGTCTGTGACTTTTATCTTCAGTTAACCAGCACAAAGCTGGAAGTAGAAGTGTGCCACACGTAAGGGTACAACCTGGAGTGAAAAAGATAAGGAAGAGAACCTTGGCCTTGAGTTCAAGCCTCAGCACCGGCACACACAGGTGCACGCGCGCGCGCGCACACACACACACACACCAAGATACTCAACATAACTTATGAAAGGGGAAATATAAACAAAACTACAGTGAAATACTAACACCCACTAAGATAGCTGCTATGAAAAATACAAGAGATAATGAGTGTTGATGCAAGTGTGAAGAAAAATGAACCTACTGCTAAATATTGTCTCACTTTCTATTTTTTCCAACAATAGAAAACTTAATGTATATCTTTTTAGATTCTTCCATATATAAGACAGTTTCTAGAATATGAAGCTATTAGAGGGGAATTTCTGGATCATGCAATAGATACATTTATTTTAAATTATTTTCAGAGAAAGTTTCAAGCTTCTGTCCAGTATGGCCTTGAAATTTTATAATACAACTAATGTTTCAGAAAATGAATTTCTACATGTCTTGAAAACATTCATTTAATCAAACCTCTCTACAATTTTGTTATTCTGTCAGCAATAAAATGGTATCCCATTTTGGTTGTAATGCTAGTTAACTTGGTTACTATAAAAGTGTTTGTGTTTTTACTGATCAGTTCTGATTACTTTCCCATTGATATCCTTTACTCATTTTTTCTGTTCATTTTTTATCATTTGTACTATATTTTATCTTATTTTATTCTAGGGATTGAAACCAAGGTCTCATACATGCCACTCAAGCACTTTTTAACACCTACACACACTTCAGGTCCATTTGGTTCTTACTCTAATTAGGCTCAGACATTTAATTCTGGATATTAACCCATGTTTGTCATACTGAGGTTTAAACTCAGGATCTCAGACTTAGTGGGCAGACACTCTACTGCTTCAACTGGGTCCTTACGCCTAGATATTAATCCTTTCATGTTACAAATATTTTCTCATTACTTCTCTTCAAGGTTTTTATGGTGTTTGCAAAATAGAATGTTTTTTATCTTTTATGCTTTTTGTAGTATATAAAACAGCTAGCCTTTTCTATCTCAAGGAGGTTGACATACAATGTTTTATCTATATGTTTAATCTATCAGAAATGTACTTCTTTAAATGGTACAAAGACAGTTTATTATTTGAAATATTAATTTTCCAAAACCACTTATAGAAGAGCCCATCTTTCTTCTACTGTTAGGAAATACCACATTTTTCATGTATTATGTTTTCATGTTATGAATGAGTTTTTATAATGTAACTCTGTTCCCTTGATCTATTTATTTATTCTGTACTGATATTTTTTTAATTATAGTTTTATAATAAACTTTCTTCTTTCTCAAAATTATGAATCTATTATTTTTCAACATGAATTTGGGAATTAACATCTATTGCATGAAAAATTCACTAGGATACAGATCACAACTACATGGAATTTAGGGTTTAATTTGTAGAGGAATTTTTTCTCTTTTCACTACTGAAACTGCCTCTCTAAACATGGTACTTCTCATAGCTTTCTTTCAAGTCTTTCAACATAGTTTTATGGATCTCTCCATAGCTTTCCTCCATGTTTTCATTTATTCCTAGGTACTTTATAGTTTTGTTGCTTTTATAGATTTGATTTATTTTCTGTTTACTTTTTCTAAATGAGTAAATTGATTCATAGGAAAATATTTGACTTTTTGTGAGTTTTTAATTTTCATGTAACTTCACTTTAACAAAAGAGTTGTTAGCATTGTACAAGGGCATCCTGTATACTGTCCACCCATTTAAGTGTATTTCTGGCTTCTTATACTCTTCCACTATTCTGTCAATTATTTTATCAATAACACACCATTTTAATCATAGGAGGTGTGTATGTTTTAATAATTGGGAAGTGACTATTTTTTATTGTCCTTGCTCTTGGTATAAGTCATCTAGAGGATGTTTTCTGGCTATTAATTTGTTCAGTTTTCCTAAATAAATATTTCTGATGAATGTAATCTTTTCCTTAGAACTGCAATATGCTAATACTGTGATGCACTTTGATTATGTCTGGCTTCGAGATCACTGCCGCTCAGCATCATGCTACAACTCTAAGACTCACCAGCGCAGCTTGGACACTGCTAGTGTGGATTTATGTATCAAGCCAAAGACCATTCATGTGGATGAGACTACACTCTTTTTCACTTGTAAGTAGATAGGAGACTTACTCTTATTTGTTGTAATCTAAAGAAAAATTAGTCCTTTCCAAAATAGAATGTTCTCTCAGTTAATTTTCCCTTTTAGATGAAATTTGAAGAATCTTTTGTTTTTCTCTCCACAAATAATATCTTACAGAATGCTAAGAAACTTGGCTAGAGTAACAAGATAAAGATCAAAGCAGAAAACTGTTGTAATCCTATATATTTGCAAGGCACATCCAGATACTAAAATTAAAAATTACCATTTCAATTGTTTTGAAGAAAATTACCCTTACCTGGTATATCATATATATGTTTATTTATTTATTTGAAATAGTAAAGTGGGAAACAAGATGATGGGAGGGGTTAGGAGGAGGGAAATGGGAACAAAAATATGAGGAGTATCAATGTTTGAGAAGTAATGCACCTACTACCTGATGAATGTAACTGTAACCCCTCTACACATTATCCCTACAATAAAAAAGGGAAAAAAATAAAATTACTCTTGTATGGGTCTTACAAAATATGTATAGGAAATTAGAAAAAATAAAAGACCTAAATACTTGGAGTTGTAAACCATTTTCATAGATTGGAAGACTCCATACAGCGAAGATATCATTTCTCCTCAAATTGATCTAAAACTTTAATGAAATTACTATAAAGGTTTCAGCAAGTATTCTATAATTTTAAACAAGCATAGTCTAACGTTTAGTGTAAATGTCAAACATTTGGATTTAGATGTATTTTTGTTGTCAATTTTTATTTTTAATTGACACCTAATTATACAAATTTGAGGGTACAATGTGATGTTTTCAATGTGTACTGATCAAATAGGAGATTGGGTTTGTCCACCCAAGCATGTATCATTGCTTATAGTTAAATATTCCAAATACTCTCTTCTAGATCTTTTGAAATATATAATGCATTATTATTTTTACTAACTATACTCATCCTCTTATGCAATAGAACACCAAAACTTATACCTTCTAACTATAACTTTGTACCAAACTCTTCCTACCCTCCCTCTCCAAGCTGTGGTTCTGCTTTTATGAAATAGGGCTACTAATTTCCACATATAACTAAAATCATGTAAGATAATGTTATATCTGTTGTATTTAGCATATTGTATCCAAGTTCATCTACACATTAATGACACTATTTCATTACTTTTTATGTCTAAATAATGTTGTATTGCATGTATGTACCATATTTTTCTTAATTCATTAGTTTATGGACATTATTGTTTCCATGTCTTTCCTTTTATGAATAGTTCTGAAATGAATATGAAAATGCAAATATTTCCTTGATACTATGATTTCATTCTTTACTACCTTTAAGTAGCTATCCCGAGGAGTTGCCATTCAGCAATAAAGTTGATGAGTACAATACATCTTGATCAATGCAAACCCTTTCATTTTTCTTATTCATCCCTCTTTACCTTTTCCCTTAAATTTTCTTAATTTTGTATGGTATGCATTCTCTCTTATTTCATCTACTTTCCTTCTTAAGTATCTCCTCCCTGTTTCAAGAACCCATTTCCTTGTGTTTATTTTATTGGACTATGAATTAGCCTTTTCAGGAATTACATTGAGTTCTCTCCTGAATCTAACGTATTTTGGTTAATACATTTATGTACTCTTAAATACCATCTCAAAATGTTTACTTATATATTTCTAAATTGCAGGTTCTATATATGAAAGAAAACATGCATCCTTTGTCTCTCTGGTCCTGATGTAACATGATTTTTCTCTAGGTCCTTCAATTTCTTTGCAAATGATGCAACATCATTCTTTCTAATGGATGAGTCAAATTCCATTGTGTATATAGACAGCATTTTCTTTTTTTTTTTCAAGAAAATTGCTTCCCAATTGTTGGAATTGTAAATGTGAGCTACCAATTTCATTTTCAACTATCTCCTTTCTCTTTCCTGTCTTCTGATCTCCATTTCAATTCTCTTTCATTCTCGTTAGATAGTTCGTCTTGTTCTTGCCTTTTCTTCTTTTGCTTATTCCCCTTTCTACAATTCTTGTTTACTACTGTAGTTTGGGATTGTTTTGCTGTTTCTGGGTAATAGTAATAATAATATGATCTCTTTCCCACTTTATCATTAGCTAATTTTATTTTTCTTGATGCCTCCTCTATTTCTTTTCTTTTCTTGTCTCATTTATACTTATCTATTTTATACTATTCAATAGTATTATTTTTCATTTTTATTCCATTGCTGTTTTCACTAACTAGTAGCATCTTTTCTCAAGTAATATTATTTTTAATGTTTTATTCCTCTATGTTATTGAACTTATGTTGGTACTCATTTTCAAATAGATATTGCTGTATGTCTATACTGAATATGTCTATCATTGTGATTGCTTTTGAAACTAATATTCTCCTCTCAGTGCAGTTAGTTTTGTCCCCAGTGACTACAGCATCTTTTATGAAAATCTGATTACTAAACTATTCACAAACTCCAACTATAAGAACCTGCACTTTGACTCTGCCACTACCCAGTCCTACCTGATCTTTGAAAATATTTCAACTAAAAAATTACAAGCTAGTAAATCTTCTAATAATTTGGCCTATATGTTCAAATCTCAATACAGTAAAAGTCCTACAAAAGTCAGCTATTCCACACAGACAGATTCTAATGGTGAAATGGATGAAAAGCCCAAATAATTCAAATAATTGTAAAAATGATAAAATCAAAGAAAACATGATTAAACACTGAAATAAATTCAAAGAGAATAAAAATGAACAACTGAATGAAATAGGGAAGACAATACAGGATATGTGAGAGTCACTCAATAAAAATAAAACCTTAGCAAAAACTCAAATTGAAATTTTGGGGTTTTTTTGCTTTTATTGTAATTAGTAAAAGGGTTGCATGATATTTGCCAGATAGAAGGTGCATTAATTCACGTACATTGATACCCTTTCACATGTCTTGGTACCCATTTTCAAATTGAAATTTTGTAAATGTAAAGCTCAATAGGTCATATTTTAAAACTGAAAGCCTTATCAAAAGACTAGATCATATAAAAGAATAATAGGACTTGAGGATAAGGTAGGTATGTTGTAACATTCAGACCACAACAAGGTAAGAAGAATATATGAACAAAACATACAAGATCTGTGGGACACAACACCTCCCTGGTGCTGGTGATTCACATCTAATCCTAGATACTCACCAGGCAGAGATTATGAGGATCACATTTTTTTAGGAGGATTACATTTTGAGAGTAACCTAAGCATAAAGTTTGTAAGCTCACATTTCCACCAATATCTGGGCACTATAGTAAACTCTTGTCAACTTCTCTATGAAGGAGGCTGAGATCAAGAGGATTGTGGTTCTAGGTCAGCCTGGGCAAAAAAGCTGGTGAGAACCAGAGGTGCTGGGTGTGGTGGTATGTATCTGTTATCACATATATATTGGAAATAAAAGCATTGTGGTCCAATGATGGGCTATATACTCTATAGACATAATGTTTTATTACATAGATTAATATATATCTATGACATATAAACCCTCAGCTTAATTTTAATTATGTTCTAAGATCTAAGTGCCAGGGATTGTATATAGATATTCCCTTCTTGAATAATTGTTTGTTAAACATGGCACTTAAAATTTGATGTAAAAATCAATGCTAATAAATTCTTAAATAAAAATTAAAAAGAAGATTGTGGTTCAGACCAGTCTAGGCAAAAAGCAAGACCCTATCACAAAAGAAACCACAGCAATAAGGGTTGAAGTTGAAGCCAAAGAGTGCCTAGCCAGCATGATCCCCTATACCACCAGCTTTTTTTTTTTTGGTGGGTTATGTGGCTTGAATTAGGCCTGGGCGCTTTTTTTTTTAGCTCTAGGCTACTGCCCTTGAGCCAAGCAACATATCCCATTTTCTAGAGGCTAATTTGAGATAAGAGTCTCAGGTCCTTTTGTGCCCAGGCTGGCTTTGAACCCTGATCCTCAGATCTCAGCCTCCTGAATGGCTAGGGTTACACGCCCAGCCACCACTAACTTTTTTTAAAGGCCAAACCGTCAGGTGCTGTGGTACATGCTTGTAATCCTAGCTACTTGGGAGCCAGAAACAAGAGGAAAGGGATTTGAAGCCAGCTTAGAAAAAATTAGTGTGAAACCCTATCTGAAAAACAAATGAAACTGCTAGGGGCATAGCCTGCTTGGTAGAGAGCTTGACAACAAAATATAAGGCTGTCACACCCACTCCAGTGGAGTCTGTGTAGCATGGAGCAGAAAGAGCTTGAATGGCTGCCAGTCCTAAGGTTTGCACCAATGGTGATCAGGCCTTCTGGAGGTCCCTGGCAGAGACCGGGACATATGTGTGGAATGCTCATAATGTTGGGTGCTGGGATTCTTTTATCACTCTTTTTATTTCTGATAGTTGATGGTATGGCAGTAATATTCTGTGCCAGCTACTGGCCTAAACAATTAATTGAGCGACTAAATGTTCCAGGAACTAAAAGTGTATGCCTGGCTACTCTGGCGCAAGACATACCCACAGCAGCCTTAATGACCTCAATGCATTCTATTAATAATAAGACAGAATTAAAAACTAAACGGAAAACATAATCTCTAAATTAGTAATAAATGTTAGTTTACCTAAATATGCCTTTAATGCGTCTGCATTACTTGTGTAAATGTCACAAGTACCTAATGAATCACATGGGAAAGGATTAGAAGGGCTAGAGCACCGTGGTGTGCTCTAACTGAACAGTAACAATGGACTCTTAGGTTTAAGGTTTTACAATTCCTGGCACAGGGTAATAATTACTAACTTAAAAACAGAATCATAGGAAGAACTAGAAAACAGATGGTAAACAAAGCTAATAGTGATTAATGCCAAGGCGGATGACGCCTAACCATAATGTCTGACTTATTAACCATGGCTTCTTAAAATGAAGGGAGAAGTTTCTTTTCTACTCAGAAAAATGTACCCTGTAACCATTCTTAAACGTGATTGTAATCTTTTGACCTTATGCCAACTGAAAGAAACTACTCCTACTTTGACTGTATATAATCTCACACTCAACAAGTAAAACTTCGCAGCAGACTTCAAACCTCCCTTGCGTTTGTGTCTGTCTGTCATCGCCGAATCCATTCCTGACCTGTGAATCCAGACTTGGTCTCCCCGCACTCCCGCTGAGTCGGTCTGCGGCAAGTGGCGCCCGAACAGGGACCTGACTGGACAGGTAACACTTTATCCTTTCTTTTCTCTTTTTCCAAGGAGTGGATAGGCTCTCACCAAGGGAACTGCAGTCCCGCCAGTAAAACAAGGGAGACTGGTAAAGGGTGAGCAAGATTAATCATGGGGCGATCAGGAACTAAAGGACAGAAACTTTTTGTTTCAGTTCTCAAGCACATGTCAACAGAACGAGGTCTAAAAGTCTCGGGTGCTACAGGCAGAGAATTTTACACACTCTGCCAAGACCTCATTCGTCCTTTAAGAAAAACAGGTTCATTGCAAGACTATATGAAAGCATGTGCTGACGCCTCCCCCGCAGTAGTGCAAGGAATGGCCTACGCGGCAGCTAGGAAAACTCAAACTTTTCAGTCATATGTCAAGCAGACATATGGGGGTGGAGGACCTAAGAAAGGGCCTCAACCTACTTGTTTTGAATGTGGAGAATCAGGACATATGAAAAAGGATTGCTCTAGCAAAAAACAGGGAGGAACATACAAAAAGAATCCTCCAGGAATATGTCCCCAATGCCAGAGAGGAAGGCATTGGAAAAATGAATGTAAATCAAAATTCCACAAAGACGGAAGTAAAGTAAAAAAAAAGTCAAGGAATCAAAAAACTAGAAAAGGGGCAGCCTCTCAGCCCCAATATAAGAGAGGAAAAGGAGGGCAAGGCCAACAGTCAGGCCCTTAACCCAGAGGCTCCAGAATTCACAATACATAATTTGCCTAAAGCCAGTCCAGGAAGTGCAGGGTTAGATGTAGCGGTGGGCAAGGATGTAATCCTGTCTGTGAAAGATGGGGTTCAACTGGTACCTACTTCGGTTCAAGGAACTCTACCCTCAGGAATTACAGGATTGTTACTGGGACAAAGTTCTAACTTTAAATTGGGAATTGAAGTACTTCCTAGAGTGATTCATTCTGACTTTACTGGAGAAATTAAAATCATGGCTAAAAGTGTTAAAGGAACAGTAGTCCTAAAAAAAGGACAAAAAATAACACAAATACTTTTGCTTCCTTATTTAAAATTACCTAATCCAGAGTTGTCAAAGGAAAGAGGTCAGGGCTCTTTCGGGTCAACTAATACAGTAGCTTGGGTTATGGAAATAGGAAAGGATAGGCCTTTTCTGTCTGTAAAAATCAATAAAAAAACTTTTAAGAGTATTTTAAATACAGGAGCAAATAAGACTTGTATTGCAGGAAAAGATTGGCCTCAAGCTTGGCCAGTAATAAAAACTTCCTCTTCATTACAGGGATTGGGAATGGCTTCTAATGTAGCAAAAAGTACAAAACTCCTACACTAAAAAGTGGATGGAAAAAAGGGAACCATCCATCCTTATGTCATTCCCTCATTGCCCTTCTCCTTATGGGGAAGAGACATAATGACAGAAATGAATGTTAAGCTATTTACAGACTCAGACATTGATGAACAATATTTTTCATAGGGGCCATTGAGGCTACATTATTTGTAGATCAAATATCTTGAAAATCTAAAGAGCCTGTATGGCTTAATCAATGGCTCCTTACCCTAGAAAAAATACAGGCCATAAAAGCTATTGTTCAAAAACAGTTAAACTCAGGACATTTGGAGGAGACTACTAGTCCCTGAAATACTCCTATCTTTGCCATAAAAAAAAATCTGGTAAATGGAAATTATTACAAGATTTCAGAGCAGTAAATACAACCATGCATGACATGGGCGCATTACAGCCAGGACTGCCAAATCCAGTAACAATTCCAAAAGATTGGAAAATTACAGTCATAAATTTACAAGACTGCTTCTTTACAATAAAATTACATCCTGAGAATTGTAAGAAATTTGCATTCAGTATACCATCAGTAAATTTTATAAGACCCTACAAAAGATGTCAATAGAAAGTGTTACCTCAAGGAATAAAAAATAGTCCTACGTTATGTCAAAAATTTGTGGCCAATGCTATTAAACCAGTAAGACAACAATTTCCTAATGTTTATCTAATTCATTATATGAATAATGTTTTACTTACAGCAAAAATTTATGGGGAATTACAGGAGTCTTTAATTTTATTATTAAAATCATTGCAAAATAATGGGCTAGTTGTCACTCCTGACAAAATTCAATACCAGTTACCTATAAGATATCTAGGACATGTTATTCATAAACAAAAAATAACGTCACAAAAATTACAGATTCACAGGGATTCTCTACTTACTCTAAATGACTTACAAAAGGCTTTAAAAAATATCAATTGGATAAGACCTCAGCTAAAATTATCTACTGAAGAATTAAAGCCACTCTTTGAATTGTTACAGGGTGATTCTGTCCCTAATTCTCCTCAAACCCTTAATAAAGTAGCTGCACTGTGGGCCTAAAACAGAGGCCTGGGTGGTCAAGGGACGCCTTGACCCCCCCTCCCCTTCTGAGTTTCTTGTCAATAACAAGGCATACTTGAGAGTCCCACCAGTAAGACATGTCTAAATCTAAAAATAACTGTTTGGTAAAAACATTCATTTGAGCTCATGTTTTTTGTGTTAAGTGTATCTAATTAAGTCCAATTTTCTTGTTATATGTCAATGTCTGATTATTTAAAAGTCTCCGTTTCTCTGTCTTGTTCGTGTCACATATTCTTCCTTGTCCAGTTTTGTCTTTAAAATTGGTACCATTTTTAAGTATGGATCCTTATGGTTTTTCTATGCATACTCAAGCACACATCCTTGTTATTTATTTAAACATTTCTGGGCCTAGCATGGCCACACCCCCATGTCTGCAGTTGTAACAAGCCCTAAAAAAATAAATTCCAGCTAAGTTGCCTTACAAAAAGTTTTGTTTTAAACTTGGTTCTCACCTACAAAAGTAAAATTGGCAAAGCTCTCTTAACACAAACTTCCGAAAAATAAACGGCCAATATTAATTTTACGCACTTTAAGATCTTTGAGTATAAATATGTGTGAATGAGTAAGTAAACATGTTCAAAATTAAATTGTCAACATACTGTATAAAACAATGGATAAATTTATACTTAAACACAAAGACAATTGGGTAAATCTAAGCTTAAAACTTCAAAAAAAAATATTAAGTTTAAATGTTTTACAATGTCTCAAAGGATTATTACATTGGTTTAAAAAAAAATTGGTAAAAAGTACTTTTCTAAAGACCTAAAAAAAAAAAAAAAATCTGGTTTTGTAATACTTAAAACTGTTTACATTGTAAACATTGTATCCTGTTTAAGCCAGAGGTATTAGGGAATTTGAAATTTATTACCTTTAAAGTTTAAAGACATGTATTAAAAATTTAAATGTAAAATTGTTCATTAATGTCAAAAACTTTGCCTATCTGTCTTTTCTTGCAGACTAACACTGGAAGTCTAATAATAACTTTTGGTACACTAATGTTTGTAATTCTTACATTAGAAAAAAACTGTCATTTAAGTTTAAACTGTTGATGGAGTTCTAGACAGTAATAATCTAAACTACAAAATAAAACAAAAAGCCTCTTCTAAAAACAAAGGAAGTAACCTGGGCCCTAGGGGGCCTAAAGACAAAGGAAATTCCTTTAGCCTTAAATGTTTTTCAAATGCAAATAAAGACCAAAGTGTTAAAAGTTTAAGTTACAAAGTGTAAAAGTTAAAAAAAAGTAAAAATGGTTTCTAAACAAAATTTAAAAGTAAAGTTGTCCTAAAGTTTTAATTAAAAAAAAAAAAAAAAAACAAAAAAAATTAAAACTATCAAAATAGTTACTTAATTACTATTTCAACTTACTCTTGTAAATTACTTTATAACAATCTCCAACAGGCCCATAAAAAAGGTCAAAAACCCTTATTCAAATGTAATTTTGACTCTTACCAGGTTCCAAGTAAAATCATACTTAGACTATTTCTAAGTTAACCACCTTATTACTTTAATTGGAGTAACATGGCCTTTTGTAAAACTCATTAATCTAATAGCCACAACTTTAAGCCTGCCCAGACAAAACAAAGTCCCTGTTCAAGTACCAGTTGCCAGGGCCAGCCGGCAACAAACCAGGGTTCACAAATTGGGGTTCCTAAAATAGGGGGCAAAAACTAAAAAAAAATAAAAAAAAGACAGACACACCAGGTCCAAAATGTCTACAGCCCAGGATGCCAAGACTCCCATCTAAATTCCAGACAGACTCATCCAGCCCACAACAACTAAAAATGTCCCAAAGACAAAAACAAAAACAAAAACAACTCTTCCGCCAAATGCGTGAATGGCCCGTCTCTCACTCCAACAACAACAGAGCACACCTCGCCCTCCAAAAAATCTTCATCATCTTCTACATAAAACAAAAACATTACTAAAAACAACCCATCAGCCAAAGACTACATTAACTCTCCTTTTAACATTATTATCTCTCCTTACTGTAAACTCCCCGGTGACCTCAACACAAAGTTACTGGACTTATATTCCAAAGCCTCTGCCTTTACATCCAGTAGGCTGAAAAAACTCAAAATATATTAAGGTTATAATTAATGTTTCTAACATCTTAAAAAAATCTCCAACTTTTCATTTTGGCCATAATACCTCCTCTTACGTCAATTATGAGGGGAAGTGTAATACTTTACCTATTTATTTTACTTTAAAAAACATAACTCCGTATGAACGTCTCATTTATTAAGTGTCTAAAAAAATACAAATCTTACCTATAATATAGTTACCTTACAACAACAAATTACAGCCATAAGTCAACAACACTTGAAGTCCTGGAACATTTCTACTCTCTCCACAACTTTATCTTAAAAACTTAAATCCCTTGGATTAAATTCAATATTTTATTTTTCTTAGTGTAGGTATTACTGTCCTAATCATCATTTTATTAATATTTCCTATTATCTTCAAAATTATTTTAACTTCCCTACACACCATTAAACATAACTTCTACACATATCACTTAAAAAATAAAAAACGGGGAACTGCCACACCCACTCCAGTGGAGTCTGTGCAGCATGGAGCAGAAAGAGCTTGAATGGCTGCCAGTCCTAAGGTTCGCACCAATGGTGATCAGGCCTCCTGGAGGTCCCTGGCAGAGACCGGGACATATGCGTGGAATGCTCATAATGCTGGGTGCTGGGATTCTTTTATCACTCTTTTCATTTCTGATAGTTGATGGTATGGCAGTAATATTCTGTGCCAGCTACTGGCCTAAACAATTAATTGAGCGACTAAATGCTCCAGGAACTAAAAGTGCATGCCTGGCTACTCTGGCGCAAGACATACCCACAGCAGCCTTAATGACCTCAATGCATTCTATTAATAATAAGACAGAATTAAAAACTAAACGGAAAACATAATCTCTAAATTAGTAATAAATGTTAGTTTACCTAAATATGCCTTTAATGCGTCTGCATTACTTGTGTAAATGTCACAAGTACCTAATGAATCACATGGGAAAGGATTAGAAGGGCTAGAGCACCGTGGTGTGCTCTAACTGAACAGCAACAATGGACTCTTAGGTTTAAGGTTTTACAATTCCTGGCACAGGGTAATAATTACTAACTTAAAAACAGAATCATAGGAAGAACTAGAAAACAGATGGTAAACAAAGCTAATAGTGATTAATGCCAAGGCGGATGACGCCTAACCATAATGTCTGACTTATTAACCATGGCTTCTTAAAATGAAGGGAGAAGTTTCTTTTCTACTCAGAAAAATGTACCCTGTAACCATTCTTAAACGTGATTGTAATCTTTTGACCTTATGCCAACTAAAAGAAACTACTCCTACTTTGACTGTATATAATCTCACACTCAACAAGTAAAACTTCGCAGCAGACTTCAAACCTCCCTTGCGTTTGTGTCTGTCTGTCATCGCCGAATCCATTCCTGACCTGTGAATCCAGACTTGGTCTCCCCGCACTCCCGCTAAGTCGGTCTGCGGCATAAGGCCTTCAGCTAAATCTCTGGTACTGCAAAAATTAAGAAATAATGTATTTAGAAAAGAACAATGCAATAAAGTAGAACATTTAGAAATCAGCTGAAGCCTATATATAGTCATCTTACTCTTAACATGCCAAAAACATAAATTAGAAAAATGGTGGCCTCTTTAACAAATAATTATATGAAAACTGGATATCTATGTAAGACTGAAAACTGAAACTAAACCTCTATTTCTCACTTTATACAAAATGTTAACTTAAAGTGGATCAAAGGCCATGATATAAAACAGAACTTTTTAATATCTAGGGTAAAATATAGGAGGAACTCTAGGATATAGGCTCAAGTAATTCCTGAATAAGAATCCAATTGGTTTGGAAATAAAGCAAAGAACTGACAGAATTCAATGTACCTAATTAGAAAACTTCTATATATCAAAAGAAACAGTCAACAGAGAAGAAAGATTGTCTTTCAAAAATGGGAGAGGCCAGGAGTTTGGCCTGGCGGTAAAGTGCCTGCCTAGCATGCACAAATACCCTGGTTCAATTCCTTAGTACCACATACACAGAAAAAGCCAGAAGTGGTAGTAGAGCTCTAGCCTTGAGAACACCCAAGCACAGTGCTCAGGCCCTGAGTTCAAGTCCCAAGACTGGCTAAATAAATAAACAAATATAAATAATAAAAATCTGGGAGAAGCTGAGAATCTGGCCTAGTGGTTGAGTGCTTCCTTAGCATGCACAAAGACCGAAGTTTGATTCCTCGATACTATATACATAGAAAAAGTCAGAAGTAGTACTGTGGCTCAAGTGGTAGATCTCTAACTTTGACAAAGCCCAAGGACAATGCTCAGGCCCTGAGTTCAAACACTGGAACTGGCAAACAAACAAATGGGAGAAGCTTGGTGCTGTGGTTTGCACCTTTAAACTTAGCTAGGATGATGAGATCTGTGGATTGTGGTTCAAAGGCATCCTGTGTAGGAAAACCATGAGAGTTTTATCTCCAATTAACCACCAGAAAGCCCTAAGTGGAATTGTAGCTTGACTGCTAGAGCACTAGCCTTGAGCAGATAAAGCTAAAGGACTGGATCACGCCCTGAATTTAAGCCCCAGTAATAGCACCAAAAACTGGGAGGAGATTCTACTTTCCAGATGTTCATCTGAAAAGAATGAAATATCTGTAACATGGAAAGAACTCAAAAAATCATACAATGTAAATTCTCTTGTCAATATGTGAGAATTGGAGAAACTTTATCAATACTTTCTAAAAATGTAAATTTAACAAGATTAAGGCAATTTTCTAGCAAGGTCATTGTTTTTCAATCACGTACTTTTTTATTTTATTTTCAGGGTGATATATAGAGGGGTTACAGTTACATTCATAAGGTAATGAGTACATTACTTCTTGAACACTGTTACCCCCTCCCATGTTTTTCTCCCACTTTCCTTCCCCCACCCCCTCCCAAGTTATAAAATTCATTTCCAACATAACCTCTTGTAAATATTGCTTACATTGTTTCACCCTTTGTCCTTAGTCTCATCATTTTGTTTCCCCTTCCATTCCCTTCCTTGATTCAAATAAAGAAATAAAGGTAACTGCAATGCACCAAGTAACAAAGTCAGATAGATTAAGAACAGAGGATAAACCATAAGGTTGCATTAAAAACACCCATGGGGCCAGAAGTTTGGCCTAGTGGTAGAGTGCTTGCCTAGCATGCAGGAAGATCCAGGTAAGATTCCTTAGAACCACAAACATAGAAAAAGCCAGAAATGGTGCTGTGGCTCAACTGGTAGATTTCTAGACTTGAGAAACCCCGAGGACAGTGCTCAGACTCTGAGTTCAAGCCCAGGACTGGCAAAAAAAGAGAAAAAAAACCACAAAGATAAACATCATGTTTCCATATTTTGGAGTTCATTTCACTTAGCCTCATCCTATATAGACTTATGCACATAGCTTTTGAGCTATTATGATCCTCTGCTAGGAGAATCCTAGATACCTACTAATTATTACAAATGAGGGAGACCATGGAGCCTATGTTTCTATCTTACTACACTTAATATGATTTTTTCGAAGTCTTTCATTTTCCTTTCAAATGGGGCGATGTCATTCTTTCTGATGGCAGCACAGAATTCCATGGTGTAAGTATGCCACATCTTCTTGATCCATTCATCTACTGAGGGACATATGGGTTGGTTCCATATCTTAGCTATGGTAAATAATGCTGCAGTGAACATGGTTGTGCTAGTGGGTTTAGTATGGCCTTGTTTGTGGACATTCGGGTAAATGCCTAGGAGCGGGATTGCTGGGTCAAAGGGGAGTTCTATGTTTATTCTTTTGAGGAACTGCCATACTGCTTTCCAGAGTAGTTGGGCAAGTTTACACTCCCATCAACAGAACGGTAGTCATCCCTTCTGTCCACATCCCCACCAGCATCTGTTTTTATTAGATTTCTCAATAATGACCATTCTAACAGAAGTGAGGTTTGCAATGCTTTTATGGCCAAAAATGTTGAGCATTTCTTCATGTGTGTATAGGCCATTTTTATTTCCTCTTCAGAGAAACATCTCTTCAATTCTTTAGACCACCTTTTAATGGGGTGTTTGTTTCTCTGAAGTTTTGTTTTTTGGAAGATTTAATTTTTTGAGCTACATGTATATTTTGGTCTGTTGCATGGCTTCAATCACTTAAAATTTTATTACATGAGTCTAAAGAAGACTGAGTTATGCTATTTCAAACTGCTCAGGTTTCTAGGAAGAAAAAGAAAGTCATATAAATTCACAGCAATTGATATGATAGAATGGAAACTGATTTAAAAACTCAATACCATTATATATAAGGACTAGAGAAGCCTAATCCACTTACCCACAGGGCTCTTGAAAATAGAGAATGTCTGTATGTAGGTCCAGTAGTGTCAGTTTATGTCGAGTGTGTTTACTTGTTTTGTAATTTTTTTTGTAAGTCATAGGGCTTGAATTCTGGGCTTGGGCACTGTCCTTGAGCTCTTCAGCTCAAGGCTGCCGCACTACCCTTGGTCCTGGGCATTGTCCCTGAACTCTTCAGCTCAAGGATACTGCCTTACCCCTGGAGCCACAGCACCACTTCTAGTTTTCTGGTGGTTAATTGGAGATAAGAGTCTCACAGACTTTCATGCCCAGACTAGCTTTGAACCACCATCCTCAAATCTCAGCCTCCTGAATAGCTAGGATTACAGACGTGAGCCACCACACATGGCTACTTGTACATTTATAGGCACATTCTAGTTATTACAAATGAAGGAAATCATGCAACTTATGTTTCTTTGGGTCTGGGTTACTTCACTTAATATAATTTTTTCCAAATCTTTCCATCTCCTTATGAATAGTACAATATCATCCTTTCTGATGAATGAGTAGAATTCCAATGTGTGTATATATATATTCTTAGGAGATTATCACAAAGGCTCAATATCTTTGTGCACATAATCATATAAAATATTTATCAAAATGAACTCCAAAAAATGGAAACAAGAGATTTTTTTTCTTTGTTACTGTTTTTTTTTCTTTTTCTTATGTCTTGTTTGTTAGTTTATCTGTCTTTGGGAAGGGGAGGGGAGGCACAAAAGTGGAGGAACAAAGGATGCACAAATGCAGCAGTGGAAATCACTAGATACTATGTTGAAAACGAACTATACAACTTGTGGTTGGGGATGGGAGGGAAAAACTGGGAAAGAGTTGGGGAAGGAGTGACATTGCTGAAAAGGAAATGTACTTTTTAACCTAACTTATGTAACTGTAACCCCTTTGCACATCACCTTTACAATAAAAATCATGTTTATATATATACATGAAATATCCCTGCATACCTAATTTACTGTGGCAGTTTTCAATAGCCAAGTTGTAGAATTAGCTTGGATACCCATCAGTTGATGAAATAATCATGAAAAATGTTGTATATACATGTAGAGTTTTGTTCATTCATAAAATGAACAGACATAACATTTGCTGGAAAATGGAAGAAACTGTAGATTATCATGTTAAGTAAAATTAGCCATACTCAAGAAGACAGCAGAGAGACATGTTCTCTCTTATTACATAGAATCTATTTTTTCAAGACATGTATGGTGCTGTGAGTTTTGACTAGTGGTAGAGTGCTTGTCTACCATGAACAAAGACCGGATTTGATTCCTTGGTAAAACATACACAGGAAAATCCAGAAATGGTGCTGTGGCTCAAGTAGTAGAGAGCCAGCCTTGAGAAATCTCAGAGACAGTGCTCATGTTCTAAGTTTAAGCCCCAAGACTGGCAAAAAAAGACATATATGTATGAAAATGTCACAGGGAAACTATTGCTTTACAGTTAATATATACTATAATATACACTAAAATTATATACATGTAAAAATGATGCGATAATTTTAAGTATTGTTTTATTGATATGGTATAATTTTATATATACATATATACATGTATTTTATTAAATAGTATATAAAGTATAGGAATGCATAGGAAAACAATACTGTCGTACTTCAGCCATAATTTCAACTGGTGCTATCATGAGTTAAGACCAGTGACAATTTTTTGTCAGTCCTGGGGCCTGAACTCTGAGCCCGGGCACTGTCCTTGGGCTGTCTCAAAGCTAGAACTCTACTCTTGCGCCACAGCACCACTTCTGGCTTTTTCTATATAGAAAAATACATACATATGTGGTACTGAGGAATGGAACCTGGTCTTCATGCATGCTAGGCAAGCACTCTACCACTAGGCCAAATTCCCGGCCCTAAGACCAGTGACTTTTAATTTCCCATATTTATTTTTTTCAAATCATTTACAATACCCATGATACCTTTTGTCAAGGGGAATGAGGGAAGGAGGGATAATGAAAAAGAAAAGATACCTTTTATCCCTCTTGATTGTTCTTTTACTTATCCTAAAGTTTTTCTAGAGTATTTTGGTGTTAATTTTAAGTGTCATTTCACAGTGAGCAAAATCACTTCTGAAGTCCCTTTATCATGTTATTTTGATCTCATATTATTAGAATTACCTTAAATCACTGAAATGTAGAAGATAATATAGAATAGTACTGAAGTATCTAAAATTCTACTTCACATGATTGTGGGACAGGTTGAGCATCCTTAAACTGAAAATCTGAGATCTGAAGTGATCCCAGATTTCATAGTCTGACAAAATTCAAAATCTCAAACACTTCTGATCCCATACAATAATCAACCTGTACTTACTAGTAGTGTGATCTTGAGCCACTGACTTTTTCACCATCTGTGATTAGTCCTTTTTAGGTCAAAGATTCTAAGTTGGTATTTAAGTGGAAGATAAAGATTGATGGCAGGTGTCTCTATTGATTACACTAAAAACTGAGTTTGTCATTCTTTGGTGACCTAATGCATGTGCCAAAAGATCTTTTACTATAAAACCATCAAGTTATTTAACTTCTTGGAAGATTATTTGTTTATGAAGTCATTTATTCTTACATGCCACTCAACTCACAATCATTTGTATCACTGAAACATTTTAGGCACTTACTATATTTGGTTTCATAAACAATACCATACATTATAACTAACTACTAAGAATGAACTTTTTTTGAGCTCGTCTTCCTATGTAGACCATACTTGGCTATTATTTATTATATACTTTAGGATGGCTTCATACACACAATCGAGTGCTGGGATTACAGGCATAAGAATCAACATTTTTGGGCCAGGAGCATGGCCTAGTGGTAGAGTGCTCACCTAACATGGATGAAGCCCTGGGTTCAATTCCTCAGTACCACATACACAGAAAAAGCCAGAAGTGGCCCTGTGGCTTAGCATTAGCCTTGAGCAAAAGTGTCCAAGGAGAGTGCCTGAGTCCTGAGTTCAAGCCCCAGAACTGGCAAAAAATCAACTGATGTGGAACTGTGGCTCAAGGGATAGGGTGGTAGCCTTGAGCTGAAGAGCTCAGGAACAACACCCAGGCCCAGAGTTCAAGTCCCATGACCAACAACAACAACAAAAAAAATGAATCAACATTCTTAACCAGTAAATTAAATGCCTTTTTATTTTATTTTATTTTTTATCTTTCCTAAAAAGGGCCAGATGATCATGTGACTAGATACGATTTGGATTGGCTGGTGAAAAACAGCTATGAAGGGCAGAAACAAAAGGTTATCCAACCTAGAATATTGTGGAATGCTGAAATCTACCAGCGAGCCCAAATTCCATCTGTAGATTTCCAGAGTTTCTTAGAAACCAATGAGGGACTGAAGACATTTCTACAAAACTTTCTGCTGTATGGAATTGCATTTGTAGAAAATGTTCCTCCCACTCAAGAGCACACAGAGAAGTTGGCAGAAAGGGTCAGCTTAATCAGGTAATGTATTAGATTTATGAAATGTACAGTAACTAAGTTCCAGAGCATCAACACCATTTTTTTAATAAAGTAAAATGAATGGCCACTCATTTACAATCTAACATATTTTGTGGCCTCAATAAGGAGACTCCCACTTACAGAGCTTTAAGGACTGGATTTCTAATCTCTAAAGGCATTTATACACTGCATGTAATCAATTCTTTAAAACCATTGGTATATTTTTATAGCTGTTACCATCATGGTTCTCAAAGTTGAGCTATCATTTTAGATTAGCATGAACACTGCAAGTAAAGAGAACTGGAAAGTAATTTGAATTCTGCCTTTAAGTAGTTGTGTTACCATAGGTAAGTCTGTCTGTCTGTCTGTCTGTCTGTCTCTCTCTGTCTCTCTCACCCACACACACACACACATGCATGCACACTCAATCCCATACTATCCTCTATTTTCCCATCCCTAAAAAAGGATTTACTAATATGCTATCATACAATTTTGATCTGTGATAACTAGGTCTTTATTCAGAGATTGATTGTTACCTATGCTCCTTTAAATCATGTGGAATTTAATCGGCACATTCACATTATTATTTTATTTTGGTCACTATAGTAATCCTGATAATTGTGAGATTTGTCTCCTGTTTTACTCATGAGATACCTGGTGTTGGTTTTACTACCATTCTGCATTTCTAGTTGGTATATAGATTTATCTTCTGTGTTATTAAATGTGCTGTAAACCTACTTCATTTTAATTTTTGTCTTTTATCTATTATGACCCAGATTTAGTACATTTTATAGCATAATATATATGTATGTATTAAGTATATGTATATACATACGTATGTATGTGTATATATATACATATATATACATTCCCTGTCCTAGTAGAGCATAATTTGCAAAGTATTCTGTTTGAAACACAAATTGAAAATTTTCAAGTAAAATTAACTGATGGTAAGCAATAAACTGAAAGGACTTTAAAACTCTTCAAAAAGAACATTTCCTATTTGCACTTCAGTTAAGAAAATAATATAAACTCTGAAAACTAAAAAATTAAACTGACCTTTAGGTATATCTAAGCTGGAAAAGTATGTGCATAATCAAAATCTGTCATACCTACATACCTGAAAGAACAGTACAATCACAATATAGCAAATCTCACTAAATACTTGTAATACCAAGCACCCTTTTACATTAAAAGATTTTATTAACACTGATTTTTACATCATAATTCAAAATGTCAAGTTTAATAAACAAGTATTCAAGAATGGACTCTACATGCAATCACTGGAACATAAATTCAAGAACAAAATTAAAATTAAGCTGAGACTTGTATGTTATAGATACATATTTATCTACATATCATTATATCTATAGAATATTTATCCCATCATAGATGTCTATATAGTTATATATCTCTGAGTTCATGTCAATGACCTTGAGTACCCAAGTATTGAGTCATCACTCTTGTACTGTTTGGATTTAATAACAACATATCAAGGAGACCATGTGCCTTTTGTTCCTTTGCTCTGGTTTCATCCACTTCCCTGCAAGCCGTTATTTTATCTTGTCTGTTGTCTACGTAGAATTCCCTTGTATATATGTACCACATTTTTTTGTATCCATTCATCTGTAGTGGAGCATCTGGGTTGTTTCCATCCCTTGGGTATTGTGAACAGTGCAGTAATGAACATGGCTGTACAGGTGACCTTACTATACTCCGGGTTATGATGGTTAGGGTAGATACCTAGGAGTGGTATGGCTGGGTCACAGGGAAGGTGTGTCTATTTTTAGTTTTTTTTCAGGAACCTCCAAACTACAAAGCACCCTTTTTATTCTCCTTATTCATCCATGTCCAAAAGATAAATGAAGACCTACCATTAGTCACTTCTATGTAACTGTTTAGTTGCCTTGAAAGACCAGATTATCCATGATATTAGAAAATTAGCACTACTATTACAAAATAATACTGAAGATGACAGCTATTAAAATTAAGTAACATTGCTTCTAGGAGTAGCTATGTTATCTTTTCCTGTGAAACTAAATTAAGCACAATGACCTTGAATGAGAGGTCTATTAAAACTAAGTATATAATTTGAGTGCCAGTAGCTCACACCTATAATCCCAGCTACTTGGGAGGTGGACATTGAGAACATCATAGTTTGAAGCCAGTCCAGGCAAAAGGTTCAGAAACTCCTATCACAACCAATAGCTGGGTGCAGCAGTAGACACCTGTCATCCCAAATATAGTGAAAATAATAAAATAAGTGGATCACAGGCCAGGGAAATCCCAACAAAAACAAAGACCCTATCTCAACAATAACCCAGGCAAGCCACGTGGCAATGGCTCATGCCTGTAATCCTAGCTACTGAGGAGGCTGAGATCCCAGTTAAAATCAGCTGAGACAGGCAAATCTGTGAGACTCATATTTCCAGTTAACCAATCGAGAACTAGAAGTGGAGCTGTGTCTCAAGTGGCAGAACACAAGCAAGACTGAGGAAAATAAAGCTGAAGGATTAGCACCAAAAAAAAGAAACAGTAATAAATAAATAACCAGAGCAAAAATGGATGAATTTGTGGCTCAAGTGATGAGTGACTACTAAATGTGAGGCTCTGAATTCAAACTTCAGTAGATCAAAAAATAAAATCAGAATTAGCTGTATAAGCACAGTGTAATCATTCTCTCAGCTTTTGAAATACATTCCGCTTCCACAGTTCTCCTTCAACTTCTAGAATGTTAACCAGTGACAGAGTTGTCAAAACTGAAACTGTGCTTAACTGCTGTCAGTTTCACCTGTTAGATGGAACCACAAATACTATTATAGGTCTTCCTTTATTCCATTTAACAGAGAAACCATCTATGGGAGGATGTGGTATTTTACTTCAGACTTTTCCAGAGATGACACTGCATATACCAAGCTAGCTCTGGACCGACATACTGACACTTCCTATTTTCAAGAGCCCTGTGGGTAAGTGGATTAGGCTTCTCTAGTATTTATATAAAATGGTCTTGAGTTTTTAAATCAGTTTCCATTCTATCATATCAATTGCTTTGAATTCATATGACTTTCTTTTTCTTCCTAGAAACCTGAGCAGCTTGAGATACCATAGCTCAGTCTTCTTTAGATTCATGTAATAAAATTTTACCTGATTGAAAACTAATCACCTTGCTACAAAAATCGTCTTAACCTTCTTAAATTTACATTTTAAATAGGTATTGAATCCACTCATATTACACCAAGTATTTTCTCTTATAAATGTGAATACTTATCAGTAATATATTTTTCTTTTTTAATCAAATTTTATTTTAAAGATGATCCACAAAAGAAAGGTCATGAATAGATTTGTTGTCAAACATTGTTACCCCTGTCCTCAATTTTCTGTCACTCTCCCTTCCCACAATTATTACCCCTCCCCCAGGTTGTAAAGTACATTCCCAACTTTCTTGGTTCTTACTTTTATCTTAACCTTCTCATGTAATGAAATCATTTTATGAACCTACTATATATATTTCAGAAATATATCTATGACCAAAAATATTGCAATATGATATTCAATAAAAGGCTAACTGTAGAAAGTCCTAGACACAGAGAAGTGGAGTATACATGTGTGATTAATTAAATAATACATTGGCATTGAGGGGGAAAAACTTATTGTAGAAGGAATGACTACATTTCCATGTTTTCTTAAAAAGGCATAGCCAAGTGCTTTATATGAGCTAAGAAGATGTTAATACATTGATGGGGTCATATCTTTGTATTCAGTGGACAGTCCAAGGCAGGATAATTTGCCAAAACCTTGGAATGGATAAGAATCATTTTTAAAACAGTGTAAGAGGCTGGTATGGCCAATATAGGTGACATGAGATTTTGAAGTTTTTGTTCTCATGTAAATTTATCTTTCTTCCTTAGAAGTACGTAAACTAATGGAATATTTATGTGTGACATCTGTCTTCTAGGATAATATGTAAGGCTGTGATTCCCACTGAGAAACTGATTCTTTTTATAATTCCTAATCCCTTCTAGCCCAGAGTTGCAAGACAATTACCCATCTCTGCTTCACATCAGTTCTCATCCAGCCTAGTCCCCCAACCTTGTCATGGTGCCCCGAAAATTGTCCTCACCAATGCCAAAAAGTCCAGGACTTTCATATCTAAAGACCTTTAGTCTTCATTAATGTCTTTTGTAACACAATCTCATGAAAGAAAATCTGCTGCTGGATCTGGAAAACATTCTACTGAGTGGACAAATTCAAACCTAGAAATACAAACGGCACATATTTCTCTCAAATGTGAATCTTAGATCGCAAATACAAAACACACTAAGGGCCATAGGCATGTAGACACAATCAAGTTGATTAAAGTCTAATGTATGCAGGAATGAAATCCCAAGGAGTAAACTTAACAATTGACAGTGTCAAATTCCCTTTCTTCAGGGCATGACAGCAGTCACTAAAAGTAAGGCCTACTCTATAAACTTGGGAGTCTTGTCCTGGCTTCTTAACTATTTCTACAAAGACAATTTCCGTATAATACCACATTCAAGGGTATCAGAAGACAAGGACATACATTTGTTAAGGACAGAAAACACATCCTGGGGGAATGAGAACAAGGGTTTCCCCTGTACCTTTCTTTTATTCCAGAAAATGTGCCAGGCACTGGAACAAAGTAGAGAATTAGCAAAACCAATACACCTTTTTTGTATTTTGTTTTTTTGCCTTTCTGCTTACACTGCATTCACCTTCTCTGTAATCAATTCTCTTTTGGAATAATCTCCTAATTTTTCTTTCTGGCCTTGAGTTCTAATTAGTGCCAGGCCAGATTTTAAAAACAGCCATATCAGTCAGAACTGTCATCATCCTGCTGACATAATAACCAATATATCTCAGGTTTAAATTATCAAAGGTTTAGCAGGCCACTGGTGGTTCATGCCTGTAATCCTAGCTACAGGCTAGGGATTTGAGGATTGTGATTCAAAGCCAGCCTAGGCATGAAAATCCACGAGACTCTTCTCTCCAATTAACCACTAGAAACATGAACTGGCACTGTGGCTCCAGGGGTAGCCTTGAGCTGAAGAGCTCAGGGACAGCGCCCAGGCTCAGAGTTCAAGTCCCACAACTGACAAGGAAAAAAAGGTTTTATTCAGTCTATGAACAACTAAAGGCCCTTTCTATGCCAAGTATGTGCTCTCAAAGACCCAAGACTCATGCTTCCATGATAGTGAAAGGAGAAAAATTCCTTAGACTTGTAGCCTAAATTTTGTCGATATGTCACTATATGTGGCTCCAAACAGAACAATTTTAAATATGCTATGAGTGCTCTAGTTTAATGTATCTCTTATGGCTACCCATTTCCTATAAACGTTATTATTTTAGACTCCATTAATGATCCCCAATCTCTATTTCACCTCACTTCCTCCTCCTTTGTTGCCACATACACTACACAAAACTTGATGCTCAATTTCCTGTCACCCTTGACCTCACATGGTCAATTTATGATCAGTCCTGTGTTCATTCTCATTTACAAAAAAAGAGCCTGGCACCCCATGGCTCATGCCTATAAACCTAGCTACTCAAGAAGCTGAGATCTGATGATTTTGGTTTGAAATCAGCCAGGCAGAAAAGTCTTGAAGACCCTTATTTTCAAAAAACTACTCAGAAAAAGCTTGAAGTGGACAAGTGGTAGAGGGCTAGCCTGGAACACAAAGAAGCTCAGGGGACAGCACCCAGGTCTTGAGTTCAAGCTCCAGGACTGTAAAACAATGTGCCAACAAAAGCTGCACAATGTGCTGCACAAAAGCCTGGGAAGTGTGTGTTTAGTGGGAGGGGAAGGAATGTAATAGGATGATCACAGGAGTCACTGGAGACCATGGCAAAGGGATAGATTTCCTGAGGATGTAATATCATTCTGAAGGGTGGAGGAATTTTGAGAAGGGAGGCATACAGGAAGGCCGTAGATGAAAAAGAACTTGTTTCAAGTTTGGAGAACTGAAAATGGACTGAATATGGGGGAATTACTTGGATCACATTGTAAAGCAAATTGATGACTGAACCACATAATCTGAATGGGAGAACAAGACAGAACTTTTTCTACTTTCATGATTCGTCAAATAACTGGTTCCTCAATTTGGCCTCCCTGACCTAGCAGTTTCTGAAAATGATATTCCTTTTTGTCTCTAATACTACCTCCTATTGGTAGTTTTACCTCATAACTTCAGCATCTGTTAATTTCTCTAAAATAGCCAGATGCCATTAGAACATACCTGTAATCCTAGCTACTCAGGAAGCTGAGATCTGAGGACAGTAGTTTGAAGCTAACCCAGGCAGAAAAGTCCTTAAGACCCTTCTCTCCAATAAACTACTCAGAAACAGCTGGAAGTGGATCTGGGGCTCAAGTGGTAGAGTACTAGCCTTGAGCACAAAGACTCTCAAGGACAGTGCCTAGGCCCTGAGTTTAAGCCCCAGAATGGAGGAGGGGTAAGTACCACAAACCGAAATACAACTCTCAGAACTTCCTTCTGCCTTATGACTTCTATATTACTGTAGAATATTTTATTTCTAGCTTCTTTTGAGATACAAACCTTTTTCATTAGTATTTTGTGGTTAATTACTTTCTAAAACTTCTTTTACTTCCTTCTCTGTCATTGTTGCTTCTTAAATCATTGCCTTCTGGTAGGGAGTAGCTCCCATGTCCCCAATGAATATATAGTGTTCCATCAGACTTGAACTTCCGGAGTCTCATATTTGTGACATTTCAATAGTTTTCCTTCCTGTCCTACTCCATCCTCTTTTCTTGAGGATCAAACCCAGAGCCTTGGCAAGTGCCAAGAGTCAAGGGATTCAGGAACTGAAGAACATGAACACATGAGCATACACACATACATACACACACACACACACACACACACACACACACACACACACACACACACACACACACACAGAGACATAGGCATCTTGTTCTCTTTTGAACCATGCTTCAAAGATCAAGGATTCGGGGAATTTCCTGCATACATGGTATATGTTACCAGTAGATTCTCAGTGCAGCTTTCTGGTCCCAATGGACCTTTAGCTCAATACTAGTTCCTTCTCAGTTTCAAACATGTACATAGTTCGCTTTCAGCTCTGTGGATATGTGGGTATTCTGTGCTAAAATATAAAATATGGCATCTAATAATTCTAGATTCAGGATCTAACAACAGAAGGATTGTTTAGAAGGTAAAATAGATTTGTGATATGCCAACTCCACTGACTTAATTTTTTTTGCCAGTCCTGGGCTTGGGCTCAGGGCCTGAGCACTGTCCCTGGATTTTCTCAAGGCTATGGCCCTACCACTTGAGCCACAGCACCACTCCTGGCTTTTTGCTATGTATGTGGTACCGAGGAATCAAACCCAGGTCTTCGTGCATGCTAGGCAAGCACTCTACCACTAGGCCAAACTCCCGGCCCCTCCACTGACTTAATTTTAACATGTAAATTAAATGCAAAACTCAAGTAAAATAAAAGTTATCTAATAACACTGAACAGTTTTAAAGTTAATGTATCATTAAATGATTTAAATAAAAACTTAAACTGCTGTGGTTTAAACAAAACATAGATAAAACTATGATGTTTCAGTAATCATTTTTTTTTTGCGCCAGCCCTGGTCCTTGAACTTAGGGCCTGAGCACTGCCCTTGGGCTTTCACAAGGCTAGAACTCTACCACTTGAGCCATAGCACCACTTCTGGCTTTTTTCTATGTATGTGGTACTGAGGACGGGTCTTCATCCATGCTAGGAAAGCACTCTACCACTAGGCCAAACTCCCAGCCCCTCAGTAATCATTTCTAATAGAATATTCAAAAATTTTTGTGTTCTCTTTTATTCACTGAATACTTTATTTTCTTTTCCTTTTTTAGCATTCAAGTGTTTCACTGTCTTAAGCATGAAGGAACAGGTGGCAGAACACTGTTAGTAGATGGGTTCTATGCAGCAGAAAAGGTACTTCAAAAGGCACCTGAGGAATTTGAACTCCTTAGCAAAGTGCCATTGAAGCATGAATATATTGAAAATGTTGGAGAATGTCATAACCACATGGTTGGGGTTGGGCCAATCTTAAATATTTACCCATGGAACAAAGAGCTCTATTTGATCAGGTAAGTACCAAAGAGCTATGCTACATTATAATGCATTTACCATATATTAAACTTCTAATGTAATAATTCCTAAAATTTTTCTAGCTGGCATATTTTAGTAAGTTATTCTATAGCTCTTTGTTATATTCTTAGTATAATTCTAATAAATAGGCCAAAATAGCCAAATAACAGTAAATAGTAAAAAAAAAAAAAACGAATAAATAGGCCAATGTCAGTGAATAATACACTTTGGAGGACTGATGCATACTGGAGATGATACTCTTAAAATGAAACCATGTAAAAAATAGCTGGTTGTCCTCAGTAACTACATAGTAAACCCTGATAAAATTTTATTTCTCTAGAATAATTTACGAAGAATTTCTGATCAGTTTAACAATTTTCTCCTAGATACGAGCACTTAGAAATCTTGGAGACTCATGAAATATGTCATATTAAAAACTGAACTAAGGCCAAGCACTGGTGGCTCATGCCTGTAATCCTAGCTACTCAGGAGGCTGAGATAGAAGGATAATGATTCAAAGCCAGCCCAAGCATGAAAATCCCGAACCACCATAAAACTGGAAGTGGTGCTGTGGCTTACGTGGTAAAACACTGGCCAGTACCCAGGCCCACAGTTTAAGTCCCATGACGGACCAAAAAAAAAAAACAAAAACAAAAACAAAAACCAAGCAGGTTGCTCATAGCTACAATCCAAGCTACTTAGGAAGCTGAGATCGAAGGATCTTGATTCAAAGCCAGCCTGGGCAGTAAAGATCTAGAGACTCTTATCTCCAATTAATCACAAGAAAACTGGAAGTGGCTTTGTGGCTCAAGGGGTAGGGTGGTAGCCTTGAGCTGAAGAGCTCAGGGACAATGCCCAGGCCCAGAGTTCAAGCCCCACAACTGACAAAAAAAAACCCCTCACAGTCCCTGTTCACAGTCCCTCACAGTGAACTCACAGTCCCTGTTCACTTTGTCTTTCCCTCTACTTTTTTCCCCATGGATCATTGAATGACACCACCATCTACCAATTTACCCAAACCACCAACTACTTCCTATCTACAATGCCATATTTATTAGTGAGACCAGTATTAGTTATCTACTGTACCATTGCTAGAGACTTTTAACTGATCTTGCTTCCACTATGAGCAACATTCTGTCCACTTTTTGTGTTGTTGCTAGAGTCGTTCTGAAATACAAGTCTTAGCTTGCAATTACCTTCTTAAGATCCTTTGTATTGTCAATATGCTTCAGGGAAAGATTAGTTTTGTTCTTATGACTTACAGCCTACAAGGCTGTATATAATCTAATCCCCTACAATGGATGTTTTTGATAAAAAAAATTCTGCCATACATTTTCTACAGTGCTTTAGATTTCTAGAGCCAGTTACTTTCCATCTTGCAGCCAGGATTTTTAATACACTGTTTTGTATTTGCATAAACTTTCCTTCCCACTTGGCACTAAGCTGACTTCTACTCTGCATTAAGTAAATTCCTAAGCAAAAAAGCAGTACTGAGAAAAAAGTAGCTAGTGTACAATTTTATTCATATAAAGATTTTTATAAATGGACAAAAATTCATCTTTGGTGATAGAAATCAGGATGGTAGTTTCACTTGGGTAGGGGAAGGGGCATGACTAGTGAAAGGTACATAGGTGAAGTTCTGGCAATAATTTGTATTTCAGTGACGTAATTCCATCATGAAAAGTCATTAAACTTTGTGTTTTTCTCTAGGTATAATATGTATAAGTAGAAAAGTTAGTTTCTGGGGTCGGGAGTATATCCTCCTGGTAGAGTAATCACCTAGCAAAAATAGTTTCTAATTTTCCTTAGTTAAAACTAAGGAAAATCTCAGGCAAGATTTTTTACCCAGGCACTTTATGGCTGATGCCTGTAATCCTAGCTATTAAGGAAGCTGAAATCTTACAATGACAGGTGTTTTTTGTCTGTTTGTTTTGCTTTGTTTTTTGTTTTCTGTTTTTGCCAGTCCTGGGGCCAATCATGAATCTGAGACAAGTGAATCCTAATAGAGAGGCAGTGCCTGTTGCTTTAGGGATAAAGCTGTTTGCTTGCTAGATTTTCAGGAGATGACACACCTTTCTACAGAAGTAAACTTTGCCTTGCTAATCTCCTTTCAAGTGGGTGTTCTAATCCCTGAAAGCTCAACATCCCAAGCATTCCTAACAACTTCAAGCCCCAGTACATGCACAATAATACATGATCTTCAGTGACTTCTAATAGTATTCAGAAATAAAGTACAAACCATGCCCTGTATATGGTCTAGCCTCTGTCTACTTCTACCACTTCATATCTTCAACAGAAGATATGCTTACTGGATACAATCTATGTGGCCTTCTTGCTTTTCTGCAAACACAATGAAATGCTTTACCACCCCAAGACTTTGTACTTGTGGTTATCTTATAAAGGGATATATTTGAGAAGTTTAACATTCTGTTCAAGAAAAAGCTTTGTCTATGTAGCCTCCCTTTCCCACCTCAGTTTAATGAACAAGAAGCTTGAATCTTTTAGCAATGCTTCAATGAACTTTGACCAACAAGAATTTACTCCATGTGGGTCGGGAGTGTAGCGTAGAGGTAGAGTGCTTGCCTAGCATGCATAAAGCCCTGGGTTTGACTCTTTAGTACCATACAAACAGAAAAAGCCAGACATGGTGCTGTGGCAAAGTAGTAGAGCACTGTTATCCTTGAGCAAAAGAAGCTCAAGGACAGTGCCTAGGCCCTGAGCTCAAGCCTAAGGACTGGCCCCCAAAAAAGAACTTACTACATGAAGTATTGTTTAGATAAAGTAGCCTAAGATGGAAGAAACAATCTGGATTTGAATTTATATTCCCTATGCCAAGATTCTCCAAAGAAAAACAAAATATGACCATCAGATAGTAAAAGTCCTCTCTGATCCTTAATTCCTAAGAGAATGTTCACTTTCTCTAGCATCATCTATGAAAGAAGTACTTAACAGAGAAATATTATCCAAAAATTAGTTCAATAAGCCAATGATGTCTTCATGATCTTTCTCATGATTCTATGTTAGATACAACAACTATGACCGGGCTGTCATCAACACTGTACCTTATGATATTGTCCATCGTTGGTATAGAGCACACCGGACTCTGACAGTTGAGTTGAGAAGACCAGAAAATGAGCTTTGGATCAAGCTAAAACCTGGAAAGGTGGGTCCTAAACTTTAAAGATGTCTAGTAAATTTGTTATACCAAAGCAGAGAAGTGGGATATTTGTTTAATATGTATCACAGTGCTACAAAGGGAAAAGAGAAGCAAATCCTATGTGTTATCATAAACAGTATTTTACCCTTTGAGAAAGTATAGAGTAAGAATTTAAAAAGCTATGGACCAGGAGCACAGCTTAGTGGTAGAGTGCTCGACCAGGATTCATTAAGCCCTGGGTTCAATTACTCAGTACCCCCTACACAGAAAAAGCCAGAAGTGGTGCTCAAGTGATAGGGCTCTAACCTTGAGGAAAAAGCCCAAGGACAGTGCCCATGCTCTGAGTTCAAGTCCCAGGACTGGCAAAAAAAAATGACAGAATCCAGTTGCATAATTTACTTTTGAAAACAGAAAAATTATTCAAGAAATAAGCTTCTAAATGTATGGCCTATTAACAACAATTGCTTTTTTAGCTTCTCCTGAGACTACCATATTCAGGATTATACAAATCTTAGTTTCCAAAAGTCTACATAATCTCAAAAGAAAAATATCTCATTGAGTATAACCAAAGAACAACTTTAATTTTCTCTCTCCTGGTTAAGGAGTTTTGATGGTGTTTTCTATCTTTTACCCATTCACAGGTACTATTCATAGACAACTGGCGAGTCCTACATGGTAGGGAATCCTTCACTGGCAACCGGCAACTCTGTGGCTGCTATTTAACACGAGATGATGTATTAAACACTGCTCGCCTCATGGGGCTTCAGGCTTAAAATTGACAGCATTGGATGTATATGCATATGTATATGTATATGTATATGTATATGTATATGTATATGTATATGTATATCTTGGCTACCAGAATTTCCTATCAACAGAGTAATATATCAGAATTTACCTTAAATGGTTTCTTTAATCTATCCAACAAAAGAGAAGCTACGTAGTTCTCTAACAGAGGATACCTGTTAAAGAAGCTTCTGATTAATCTAACATCAGCAATCTAGTAAAAGAGTTGTTTTCTCAAGTTTTAAGACCACTTATTTTATAAACCTTTTGATATAACTATTTTACTTTATCAATATAATATCTATATTGAAAGGAAACCAAGAAAAATTACTGAATAAAAACTTCTTTCAATTAAATCAGTTAAAATACAATGCATTCTAGAAATAAAAAGTATTGATAAAGTGAAACTTGATAAATTTTTGCCTAAGCTAATTGTATTATTATGTGTGGTTATTTCACTTAACATGTCTTCCAGTCCTATCCATTTCAACAAATGACAGGTTATCAATTTTCTTTTTTATATCTGAATATGTATTGTTCGCTTCATCCATTTACAGGCATTTGGGTTGATTCCATACCTTATCTATTGTGAATAATGCATCAATAAACAAGAGTATGTAGGTATTCTATGATGTACTGATTTCTTTTGGGTGTATACCTAGAAAGGAGAAGCTGGATTGTATCATAGATTACTAAATTTTTGAGAAATTCCCAAACTGTATTCAATAGTTGCTATAATTTACATTTCTACCAAGAATATGTATTACTTGCTTTATTTATATAATTCACTAACACTTTTTTTTGCCAGTCTTGGGCTTGGGCTCAGGGCCTGAGCACTGTCCTTTGGACTTTCTCAAGGCCAGAGCTCTACCACTTGAGCCTCAGCACCACTTCCAGCTTTTTTCCATGTATATGGTACCGAGGAATCGAACCCGGGTCTTCGTGCATGCTAGGCAAGCACTCAACCACTAGCCCAAACTCCTGGCCCTTCACTAACACTTTTTGTATTTTTGTTAACAGCCATTCTGACTAGGTAAGTTAAGAGTATTTCTTGTTGATGGGCCGGGAGTTTAGCCTAGTGGTAGAGTGCTTGCCTAGCATGCACGAAGACCTGGGTTCGATTCCTCGGTACCACATACATAGCAACAAGCCAGAAGTGGTGCTGAGGCTCAAGTGGTAGAGTTCTAGCATTGAGAAAGTCCAAGGACAGTGCTCAGGCCCTGAGCCCAAGCCCAGGACTAGCAAAAAAAAAAAAAGAGTATTTCTTGTTGTGGTTTAGTTTTCTTCCTGGTAATTATTCATATTTATTTTTCATATATGTGTTGGAAATTTGTACATCTTAACAAATGCCAATCTACAGAAAAGCATATGAGAAAATGCTCATCATCCATGGTCATAAAGGAAATGCAAATAAAAACAACTCTGATACCACCTTACCCCAATTGAATGGCCAAGATTCTGAACTCAGACAATGACAGATGCTGGTGGGGTTGTGGAGAAAAAGGAACCCTACTGCACTGCTGGCGGGATTGTAAACAAGTTCAGCCACTCTGGAAAGCGGTGTGGAGATTTCTTTTTTTTTTTTTTTTTGCCAGTCCTGGGCTTGAGCTCAGGGCCTGAGCACTGTCCTTGGACTTTCTCAAGGCTAGAACTCTACCACTTGAGCCTCAGCACCACTTTCAGCTTTTTCTATATATGTGGTACCAAGGAATGGAACCCGGGTCTTCGTGCATGCTAGGCAAGCACTTTAACCACTAGGCCAAGTTCCTGGCCCCGGTGTGGAGATTTCTTAAAGAACTGAAAATAGACCTTCCCTATGATCCCGCTATACCACTTCTGGGCATCTACCCTGAACATCATAACCCAGGATATGATAAGGACACCTGCTCAGCTATGTTCATCTCTGCACTATTCACAATAGCCAGGCCATGGAAACAACCAGATGCCCTACTGCAGATGAATGGATACAAAATATATACACAATGGAATTCTACATAGCTACCAGACAAGGTAAAATAATGGCATTCGCAGGGAAGTGGATGAATCTAGAGCAAATTATGTTGAGTGAGGTAAGTCAAGACCAAAGGAACAAAAGGTGCATGGTATCCTTAATATGTAGATACAAGATCCAAACAGTACAAAAGCAAAGACTCAATATTTGGGTACCCAATGTTATGGACGTGGTATTAGAAATATAAACACAATTACATCGACATAAAAATTTATGACTACAGACATAATGTTTTATTACATAGATTAATATGTATCTATGACATACAAAGACTAAGCTTAATTTTAATTATGTTTTAAAATCTAAGTACCAATTGTTGTATACAGATTCCCTTCTTGAATACTTGTTAAACACGTCATTTGAAATATGATGTAAAAATCAATATTAATAAATTCTTAAAAAAAAAAAAAGAAATGCTGGGGCCAGGAGTTTGGCCTAGTGGTAGAGTGCTTGCCTAGCATGCACGAAGACCTGGGTTTGATTCCTTGGTACCACATACATAGAAAAAGGCCAGAAGTGGTGCTGAGGCTCAAGTGGTAGAGCTCTGGCCTTGAGAAAGTCCAAGGCCAGTGCTCAGGCCCTGAGCTCAAGCCCAGGACTGGCAAAAAAAAAGAAATGCCAATCTAGGACTACAGTCTTTTTTTGTCTAGTGTTTTTGTTTTAGGGATATTGGGGTTTGTTTTTGTATCTCAATAACCCATTTAAGACAAGTTCCCACTAAATAAATAAAACTGAATGTGAACTGGCTATGGAGCTCCAACCTGGCCTCAAACAAACTCAAATACTTCTGACTTAACCTACCACACAATGGGATTATAGACCTGTATAACCAAAGCAGCAATTGCTTATTTTTAATGACATCGCTGATATTGTTCTTATTGAACTCTGTGGTTTGCTTACATATTGTAAGTATCACCACTGCTTCAAATGTATACATGATGAATAATTTATAACATTATAGATTAATATTCACTCAATTGTTTACTTTGCTGTAAGCCTTAACACTTAAAACTGTCCAGAAAGGGGCCAGGAGCATGGCCTAGAGGTAGAGGGCTTGCCTAGTGGGCAAAAAGCCCTGGGTTCGATACCTTGGTACCACATGTACAGAAAAAAAGCCAGGACTAGCCTTGAGCAAAATTTGTCCAAGGGCAGTTCAAGACCCAGTACTGACAAAAAAATAGGGCTTAAGCTTTGAGCTGAAAGAGCTCAGGGACACCACCCAGAGAAGAGAGAGATGGGGGGGAGAGGGAGAAGGAGAGGGAGAGGGAAAGAAAGAAAGAGAAAAACCAAGATGATGGAAACATCTATACCCTCAGCTATCAGAGAGATGACATTAATCACATCATATATTCTGTGAAAAATTCCTGCATTCATTCCTCACTTTCCCCCGCTTTGCAAGCAAGATAAGAAATCTAAGTCCAAACATCATCATCACCAGGTACAAACCATAACCATAAATCTTTGTGCTACATGAAATAGAAATGAGTACCCAGGTCTGTAGCCACAGTTGAGAAGTGCATTCCAGAAAAACCAAGATGCACCTTATCAACGTTTGCAACCAGTTGGATTAGGTCTGAGGATTCTGTAGGACCCCTTCAAGTATCCAAGTGACAGTAGAAGAATGAAAATTATGACTGGAGTCAATCTCTCAGGGGCTTCTCTTGGACTTCTTGTTACTTTCACAGTTAAAGTAGAAATAGAGTGCTTGCCTATCATGCATTAAGCCCTGACTTCCATTCCTCAGTACCTTCTTAAAAATGGCAAAAAGTGGTGCTGTGGCTCAAGTACTAGAGAACTAGCCTTGAGAAAAAAAAAGCAAAAGGACAGTGTCCAGACCTATGTTCAAGCCCCAGGACTGGCAAAAAATAAGAATAAATAATAAAAATAAAAAATAAATGTAGAAATGGAATCAGAAAAGCAGTCCATCCATTTTGAGACACTTAATATAACCTCTCCCCTAGAAAGCAAAGAATTCAGTTCTTAAATATCACCCTCAAAAGATGAGTAACAGAGCCCGGCACGGTGGCTTACAACTGTAATCCTAGCTAATCAGGAGGCTGAGATCTGAGGATCTCGGATCAAAGCCAGCCTGGGCACTAAAGAACATGAGACTCTTATCTCCAATTAACTACTAGAAGAGGGCTTGTGGCTCAAGGGGTAGGGCGACAGCTTTGAGCTGAAAAGCTCAGGGACAGCGTGCAGGCCCAGAGTGCAAGCCACATGATCAAAAAAAAAAAAAGTACCAGGTATGATTTCAGCATGTTCCCAAAGCTAGACAGTTAAAGAAGCTACATTCTAGAGTTCCTATTTTAATGCTCTGAAAAGTGTAAATACGAATTTGATAGAAAATAGCTAAGTTGATTTACACTTGGACCAAAAGAAGTGTTGACATGTTTACTTTTTAATGAACATCTAATAATTGTGCATAATGACATATCAGGTGATATGTCAACAAACGCATGACACTTGACAAAGGGATAAAGTCTTGTTTGGTGGTGGGGTGGGGAGGCTGACTTGCATATAAGGGATCCCACCGTACAAAGAAAGCCAAGCTGCTTCTACTGGCAGCTACAAGTTACAGGACATAGCCTTGATGCACTTAAAAGACCAGGAATCCAACCACTGGCTAGAAAATAGGACTGGAGGAGGAAGGGGCCTGAAGAATCCCCACCTCACCTGCTATAGTTCTTGTGGAACAGAGCCACTTTCTATACTGTACTGATTTGTCAAAGGAGCTACTGTGGCCTGTAAAGTCCTAGCTACTCACGAGGCAGAGATTGGATTCTAAGGCAGCCCAGGTAGACAAGCCTGTGAGCCCATCTCTCATTCACCCACAAAGTCTGAAGGGGAACCTTGGTTCAAGTGGTAGAGAATCAGCCTTGAGGGAAGAAGCCAAGAAAGCCAGAGGCCTGGGTTTCCAGCACACACATACATGAAAGCGGCCTACCTATCCCACCTGTTTCACACTCTGTTGCCTTAAAAATGGGCACCTAGAAGCTAACTTTCAGCCTGTGAACTGCCCCCACGGTGGCGATGGGAATGACAGACCACACAGGAGCAGAAAGACTGTCTTTTATTTCTCCCCAGTAGCAAAGGGGGCGGGGAGTGCGCAGAGTTGGAGAAGGTGTGGGATGGGGGGTGCGCGGTGGGGTGGGGGGGGTCTGTGGCAAAAGGGCATCTTGGTTCATGTGACTCGTCATCAGACGCCCTGTCCCGATGGGGAGATGGTTTCTTGGAGAACCAAGTGAAGGAGGTGGTTCTGCTCGGCCGTCAGCAGTGGCCACATCTCCACCTGCAGTGACTTGATGGCTTCCATGTCCTTCTCCTGGGTGGCCATGACCAAGGACTGCAGCAGCAAGAACAGCTCCTCGGGAAGCTGGCTGCTGCTGCTATCCTGCCCGTGGCTGTCAAAGGCCTCCCAGGAATACCTCTCCAGGGTCTGGGCATGCTCGGGCAGCAGCTTGGCGGGTGGCGGCTGCAGGAGCAGCAGCAGCAGCACGCGGGACACCTCGCACCTGGCCAGCACATCCGAGAAGGCACCCAGCATGGCAGGGGAGGGCGCGGTTGGGCCCGAATTTGCGGGCAGTGGCGCGGTGGGCACAGCAGAGGCCGCCCCAGGTCCCTGCTGCTGGGGCCTCAGGGGCAGTGGCGGGGGCAGCTGCAGCTGCTGTGGCGGGGCCTGCGACTGCTGCTGCGGCAGGGGCTGCGGCGGTGGGGATGGAGGCAGGGGATGGCTGCCGTGGTCGCGCGCCAGGCGCTGCATGCGTGTGAAGACCGCCAGGGCACCGGTGTAGTCGCGGGCCAACAGCTGGCACGAGGCGGCGTCGCTGAGCGCCTGCAGCGCGGCCAGGGGCAGCTGGGGCAGGTGCAGCTGGGCGGCGCGCTGGAAGTGGCCAGCGGCAGCGGCCGGCTGGCCCAGGTCTCGCAGAGCGGCGGCCAGCTCCAGGCACAGGGAGGCCGCGGCGGCCGGCTGGCCCAGCTCCAGGTGCAGGCGCACAGCCGCGCTCAGGGCGCTGGCGGCCGCCTGCAGTGGCTCTCCGTAGGCGGCGGGGCAGACCAGGCGCTGCCGGGCATCGCACTCCTGTCGCAAGAAGAGGCGCGCCGCCTCGGTCAGGGCCATCGCCTCGCCCGGCCCGTGGAACAGCGCCTGCTGGCAGCGCGCCACGGCCAGCTGGCACCAGGCCGCGTAGGGCAGGCACTCCTGGGCGCGCAGCTCCCGGCCCAGCTGCCCGAACTGCTCGCCCGCCTCGGCCACGTTCGGCTTCCGCAGGAACCGCTTCTTCAGCTTGTTTGACACCAGCCGGTACCGAGCCAGAAAGTCCCCGGGCTCGGAGGCCGAGCCCAGGCCGCCGCCGCCGCCGCCCCCCAGGCCCAGGCCCAGGCCCAGCCCCAAGCCAGACGAGGAGGCCGCCATGTCCGCCACCCCGTGGCTTCCCAGTGAGCGCGCAAGCGCAGACGCAGAGGCCTGCGGGACCGCCGCGCCGCCACGAGCTCTGGGTCACCGCTGCCGAGCAACCACCTGCCCTGCGTCACCTCCGCCGCGAAGCGATCTGCGTCACCGCGTCACTGTGGGAAGAGCGCCAGCTCACGCCCCGCCCCGCCGTTACCTGGCGACCAGCGAGCTGCAGGGGAGCGGGCGGGGAGCGTGCTGCAGGCGGGCCCGGGACGGGGGTTGCTCTGGCGCCGCCCCCAGCGCAATGCAAATCGGGGTCCACGCCCAGCCACCCGGGGGCACGAGCTGGTGGGACGGGGCCCGCCCCAGCCCCTGAGCAAAGGCGGCTACGGCCACCATCCCTCGTGGGACCCCCGTCGCGGCCTCCGGGGTGCCATCATTCGGGGAACCTCACCTGGCCTGACGAGGGGCGCCCTGGCTCTCTGCGAGCCAAGTGTCTCGGACGCCGGCCACGACGGTGACTCGCGCCCACCTCCACGCGGGCCGGCGGCGCGTGATGGCCTCCCCACGCCTCCCGTAGCTGAGGGGAGCCCGGGCGCACGCTCCGCGCTCAGACCCCGTCGCGCGCGGATGGCGTCACTCCGCCCCGCCGTCCCCGGGAAGCCGAGTTTCCCACGCTCTTCCTGGACCGGAGCATGCTGGGAACGAGGAAGCCCCTCCGGCGGGCTCCATGGAGCCTCTTCCGCGCAGTGCTCGGCTCCAGCCTCGTTCCCTCAGCCCTAGGCGCTTGCCGCGAGCCCTGGCTGGCTTTGGCCGTACTCCTACTTGAGCGCCCTGGTGTCTGCCACTGTGCCCCGCCATTGGCTGGGATGGAGCCCCGTGAACTTCGGCTTTTAAGTTAGTGCGCCAGCCTGCGGGCTTGGCCTCACGGCCTGCACGCCCGTCCTTTCCTCAGCCTTTGCTCTGCAGGCCGGCGCCGCACCGCTCGAGCCACAGCTCCACTGCCGGCTTTCGGGTGGTGGACCGCAGAGGGGAGACTCCCGGCCTTTCCTGCGGGGCTGCCCTTCAGCCCTGACCCTCAGCTCTCAGCTCAGCACAGACCTCTCCCGGGGTAACCTGTGAGAGGGGGTGTCCAATTTCCTCCGTCTGTTAGTGGAGGTCCAAGCCATTATTTCCTTGAGAGTCCTTTGTCCCTTTTCTCTCCTTTAAGGCTCCTGTCATGTAGAATGTTTGGGTGGTTAGTGAACCATTAATTCTATAAGCTTTCTCCATTGTCTTTTTGTTAATCTAAGCCGAGGAAGGGGGCTGGGAGAGGGTCAGCCAGAGTCAGGGACATTGCCATGCAATCATCACCACCAATGCTACCAAACCATTTTCCCCACCCAAAAAGTGCCCCCACAGACAACCTGCTCAGTGATGGGAAACCTTTTTTCTGCTGGGGACCTTTTGGGTATTTATCACATTACTTACTGGGCTATATACAGTAATCAATACAGGCTGTGGGATGGGTAGCCTAAATAAATGTATGTCTGTTCCTCCATCTTTCCAAATCCCTGAAGGTTTATGTAGTCAATCTCTATACCCACCCTTCCTTTCCTCACCCTTGGCAATCGCTAATCTGTTTTTGTGACTACTGGACTGCCTGTGCTGGTCATTTTTTATAGATGAATCATATTGTAAGCATATGTCTCTTTTTGTCTCCTTTCACTTTAGCATCATGACTTCCTTATGGTGCATTCATATGGCAGCATGAGCCACTCCATGAATTTTGTATGTCTACTTGGAAACTGATGGGCAGCTGGTGAAAGTCACTTTTTCAATATTGTGACAGTGTGCCTGGGAGCACACCGTGCCAAGCACAGAAACTTTTTGTGAATGAAATGTTTTCAGTTATGACATAAAAACCCATAACAACTAGGAACAAATTATTAAAAGAAATGTAATACTTATGCAATGTAAAGCATGTATTGTTGCACAGAAAAGTTGAAAGGCCAAAGGAGAATTCCAGCACGGACTTTAAAAGTCTGTTTATTAGAAGCAATATTCTTCACATCCTTTATCACAATTCCAGAAAGTGTTTTGCAAACGTTTATAAACAAACCATAAAGTATATTTTTAAAAAAAAAACCTTAGACCACTTTTCATAAATAAACTGCAGTGTTATTTTCTCTAAAACATTTTATTAGCATATCTTAATTGTACAAATAATTGTTTGCATATGTTATTTCCAAACATGCTCTGCTATTTACTTTGGCATAATTGACACCAAAATACCTAAGAGATTTATTTTAGTTCAGTTTATGGTTACTTGTCCCCATATACTTGAGCAGAATGCTATCTTGATGGAAGTTTGTGGCACAGGAATGTGTTTACTTCATGGCAGAAATGAAGTATAGAGTTTGAGGAACGGACCAAGGACCAGGAAAACCTTCAAAGAAATACCTGACGTGACTTACTTCCTTCAGCTATTCTCCATCTCCTACAGTTTCCAGAACCTCCCAAAACAGTGCTACCAAGTGAGGACAAAGAATTCAACACATGAGGTGGTGAGGAACATTTTACATTCAAACAATAGCTCCTGAATATAATGATCTTTATTCCTATTCATTTCTCAGCTCCCTTTCTTATCTCCCCTCAAAGTTCCCCTCTTCCACATGTTTAATACTCTTCCATTTAATTTCATTTCAACATATAAAAAAGTGCAACACTTAACTTTGTGAGACTAGATTGTTTTCCTTAACATGATAATCTTCACCTCCATCTATTTTCCTGCAAATAACATAATTTCATTCTTTATGGCTGAATAAAATTCTATTATAAATATATGCCACATATTCTGTATTCATTCATTGATGGTTAACCTAGGCTTAGTCCATAACTTGGCTTTGGAAATACTGCCACAGTAAACACAGGTAGGGATCTCTGCAGTAAGCTGATTGTAAAACCATGGGATTAGAGGGGATTTTGTGAACTTGATCTTACAGAAATTTCTGTCACAATCTTAGGAGAAATAGAAAATCATCCTAAAATTTACATTGAGGCACAAAAGATGCAAAATGGCTAAAATTATATTAAGCAAAAATAAAGTGCTACTGCTGATTGGAATGTAAACAAGTTCAGCTACTCTGGAAAGCACTTTAGAGGTTTCTTAAAGAACTGACCTTCCCTAATAGACCTTCCCTACCACTCCTGGGTATCTATCCTGAATATCAACCCAGGATATGATAAGGACACCTGCTCAGCTATGTTCATCTCTGCACTATTCACAATATCCAAGTGATGGAAACAACCACATGCCCTACTGCAGATGAATGGATACAAAAAATGTGGTACATATATACAAGGGAATTCTACATAGCCAACAGACAAAATAATGGCATTCACAGTGAGGTGGATGAATGTAGAGCAAATCATGTTGAGTGAGATAAGCCAAGACCAAAGGTGTAAAAAGTATGTGGTATCCTTAATATGTGGATATTAGATCCAAACAGTTCAAGAGTGATGACTCAATATTTAGGTACCCGATATTATGGACATGGTCTTGGAGATATAAACTTATACATAGACATAAAAAAATCTATGGTGGGCTATATACTCTATACACATAATATTTTATTACACAGATTAATATGTATCTATGACATACAAACCCTCAGCTTAATTTTAATTATGTTCTAAAACCTAAGTGCCAGTGATTGTATATAGAGAGTCCCTTCTTGAATACTTGTTTCTTAAACATAACATTTGAAATAGGATGTAAAAATCCATGTTAATAAATTCTTTAATAAAAAATAATAAAAGTGCTAAAGGTATTACAATACCACACTTTATACCACAGAGCTATAACAACAAATCCAACATGGAACTGGTATTAAAACACAAATATAAATGAACAGAATAGAGGATCCAGAAATGAGCTTGTACAGCTACAGCCATGTCATTCTTAATAATGGTAACAAAAAACACATTTGAAGAAACACAAACTCTTTAACAAGTGGTTGTAGGAAAATTGGATGTCCATGTGTATAAGATTGATATCCGAACTGTACCTTTTACAGTTCTGATTAATCAAAGTTAATGTAAGACCTTAATGTAAGAAAGGGCACTTCTATGAGGGAATTTGATATATGTACCTACATTGACAAGTCAGTGAGATTTCAATTAATAGGTGTGGAGCACATCACATCAGGGGAATGGAAACCTATGCTATAGAAAAGGCCTAACTCGTGGCCTAGCACTCACTTCCTGGTCTTGGGACCGCACCTGGCTGAGATGGTGCCTGCTGCCTGGTCGGAATGTGGTTTGTGATGTAAAGGAAGGCCACTCTGCGATAGGCCCCAAACCCTTCCGCCCTCAGGGACAGCACATGATTCCCCTTCTTTACCTATAGTGGTGGTAAACACATGGACATCTCCCGCCCTTCCCACCTTTATGCTGATAGACTCCTGCACCCTATATTTGCTGAATGTACTTCCTCAATAAATGGGCTCCTGCCTTGATGGGTCTCCCTGACAAGTCTGATTGTCCTCCAGTGAGGGGGGGGTGGGTGCGGGCAGTCAGTGGGCCCGCTCCTTTCTCAACTGGTCCTGGTTGGGGCCTGTTCTCTCTATCCCTCCTGCAGGTCAGGAGGGACCAAGGACTAAAAACCTTGACAATAGGTAATCATGCACTGTAAAATAATAGAAAAACATAAGTTATGACTCCATATCTAAATTTAATAGAAGGAAAATTAATAAAGATCATAACAGAACTTAAAAAAATGGAAACCAGGCACTGGGAATGTGACCTAGTGGTAGAGTGCTTGCTAAGCAAGCACGAAGCCCTGGGTTCAATTCCTCAGTACCATATATATAGAAAATGCTGGAAGTGGTACTGTGGCTCAAGTGGTAGAGCTCTAGCTTTGAGAAAACCCAAGGACAGTGCCCAGGCCCTGAATTCAATCTCCAGGACTGGCATAAAGAAAAAAAAGGAAATGGAAACCAGGGCTGAGGGTATGTATCAGTGGTAGTGTACTAATCTAGCATATGTAAGGCCCTTAGTTTGATCCCAAACACAACAAAAAATAACAACAAAACAAAGCTAATCAGAGATAAACACCACATGCTAAGTGCTGGTAGTGCATGAATGCCTGTCATCTTAGATGTGTGGGAAGCTAAGATTCAGAGGGTAATGGTGCCAGGCTAGCACAGGCAGAAATTTCTAAGAGACGCCATCTCAACAGAAGGAACTTGATATGGTGATATGAGTAGGTCATCCCAACTGTTACCTGAAGCCTAAAATAGATTTTGGTCCAGGCACATGTCTGGGAAGGAAACAATGCTCTATCTGAAATAAAGTGGAGAGCACACACACACACACACACACAAAATTATTGAGGCTCAAGTGGTAGAGTACTAGCCTTGAGCTGAAGAGCTAATGGATAGTGCCCAGGAACAGAGTTCAAGCTCCACGACTGATAAAAAATTTACTGAAGCATAGTTCAGCAGTACAATATCTAACACAAGGCCCTGAGTAAAAACCCAATACTACAAAAAAATGGAAAATAAAAGGAATGGAAAAACAACAAAAAAATAGTTTCTTCTTTGAAAAGAGGCTAGTATGCATGAAGACCCAGATTCAATTCCTCAGTACCACATACATAGAAAAAGCTAGAAGTGGTGCTGTGGTCCAAATGGTAAATGGCTATCCTTGAGAAAGTCCAAGGACAGTGCCCAGGCCCTCAGTTCATGTAATGCTCTAATAAACTGAAAAGGTAGGAGAAATGGAACTTTCCCAGACACATACAACTTGCCACATTTAACCTAAGAAGTTAGGGGGAAAAATCCTAAACATCTATAATGAGCAATGAGATTGAAACAGTAATCATCTCCCAAAAAAGAAAATTCTAGGCCTGGATTCATTGATGAAACTTACCAGAATGTTGAAAAAAAGAGCTAATACCAATATTCCACAAAATATTTCAGGAAAAGAAAGAAATGATACTAAACTCATTCTATGAAGGCAGCATTACTCTTCTACCAAAATTTGATATGGATACAACAAAAAATTATACACCAATTTTCTTAGTAAATATAGGTTCAGAATTCCTCAGTGAAATACTTGGACACAAAATTCAACAACATACTAATTAGATCATACTCGTGGTTAATTTGATTTCATTCCAGGAAAACAAGGATGGTTCAACACATGTAAATCTGTATAGTAATACAGCATATAAATAAAATCAAGAAGAAATTCACAAAATAGCTACAGAAAAGGTATCTACGAAAACAATAGGCCTTCATGATAAAAAAAAACCTCAAGAAACTCGAAGTAGAAGATACATGTCTCAGCATAATAAAAATCATATATGACAAATATATAGACAAAACTGTGCTGTACAGGAAAAAGTAAAAACACTTCCTCTAAAATCATAAACAATACAAATATATTCGCTCTTACCACTCTTTTTTCAAAGTAGGCCCTGAATTCTTATAGCAATTGGGGAAGAGAAAAAAAGGGGGGGTGCTGGGCACTGGTGGCTCACACCTGTAATCCTAGCTACTCAGGAGGCTGAGATCTGAGGATCAAGGTTCAAAGCCAGCCTGGCCACAAAAGGACCTGAGACTCTTATCTCCTATTAACCTCTAGAAAACAGGAAGTGGGGCTTGGCTCAAGGGTAGGGTGGTAGCCTTGAGCTGAAGATCAAGGACAGTGCTAGGCCCAGAATTCAAGCCCCATGACTCGACTAAAAAAAATAAAGAAATAGGGCCGTGAGATTGGCCTAGTGGTAGAGTGCTTGCCTAGCACGTATGAAGACCCAGGTTCAATTCCTCAGTACCACATACATAGATAAAAGGTGGAAGTGGTGCTGAGGCTCAAGTGGTAGAGCTCTAGCCTTGAGAAAGTCCAAGGACAGTGCTCAGGCCCTGAGCTCAATCCCAGGACTGGCAAAAATAAATAAATAAATAAATGAATGAATGAAATACAAATAGAAGGCATTCAAATTATTCAACTTTTCACATGATATGACACTACAGACAAAAACCCCTAAAGATTTGACCAGATGTAATAACCACTCAGCAAAGTAGAAGGATGCAAAATCAACTTACAAAATGCAGTCTATTTCCTGTGCATTAATAACTCATGGAAAACTAAGAAAACAATTCTATTTACAATATAATAACAAAATAATTAGATTTGCACATGGGAAAAATGAATGTAGACCATTACTTCATACTATAAACAAAAATTAATTCAGTATCAAATACTTAAATGAGACATTAAAAATTATTGAAACTTTTAAAGAAAAAGAAAAGTTTTCATAAAGTTAAGTTCAGTAATAAATTGTTTAAAATTCCACTAAAATATGGACATAAAAGAAAAAAATAGGTAACTTGGTTTAAAATATTAACAAACTACAAACTTGTCCAAAGCAAATTCAAATCATATATCTGATCATTAGTATAGCATTCAGAAGAATTTTTGAAATTCCACAACAAAAATATGCAATTAAGTATCAGAAAAATACTTGCATAGATATTTTTCCAGTTTAGATATACAAATGACCAACAATACATGAAAGACTGATTAGCCATTAGGGAAATGCAAAACCAAATCATCATGAGAGAATATTTTATAACAATGAGGTAACTCTTATGAATCAAAGGGTTAAAAAAGAAATGTTTTGTGAGAAACTGGAGAAACTGGAATCCTCACATTCTGCTGTTAGAAATGCAACATGGTACAATTATTGTGGAAAATCAGTTTTGAGATTTCCCCCATAAGCTAAACTTTGAATTGCCATATGCCCAAGAAATTCCACTAATATGCATCTACCCAAGAGAAATGAAAACATAGATCCACTCAAAAAGTTGTACATAGACATTCATAGTAGCTTTATACACAGGTCAGTCAAGTGATGAACAAAATGTGTTCCGGTCATGTAATGGTAAACTATTCGGCCGTGAAATGAACTAAGCAGCCATTCATGCTATAACATGAGTGACCCCTGGAAACATGAATGTAAGAATCCACACAGAAAAGGCCACGCACTGTGTGACTCCATTTGCATACCAAATCTAGTATAGCTAAATCCATGGAGAGAAAACGCAGTTTAAGGTTGTCTGATTGCTGGGGTGGTAACAAAGATGGACTGCAAATAGGTAAGGGAGATGACACTTAAGTGATGGCAATGCCTACATTTGCCTTGCTGTGATGGTTGCACCACGTGATGAATTTAATTAAAGTCCTTGAGATGTACACTGAAATCACGTCAACTTTATAGCCTGCAGATTTATTAAGTCCCCGGAAGCAAAGGGAAAAGGAGAAAAACACATCCCTTTGATAATTTCTTAGGGAGGAACCACCATCCAGAGCTTGTTAGGGTATGGCAATGGCAATGGTCATGGCAGCAGTGATGTAGGAGTGGTGGTTTTCCATCTTGGTACATGTCGGTACAGAGTAGGCATTCACTGAAAGTCTTTGAAGTAAGTAAAGTATGATGGATAGAAAAGAGATGAATAAACTAAACTATGACTAACAAAGCAGTCACCAGGTCCTACCAAACAATCAGTCCTAAACTCACCCTCAAGGTTAGTTCAAGAGATGTCCAGCACACTTTCCCTTGAGATCACTTGAGATCAGGTACTTCTCTCAGTCAGAACACCTCCTTCATTTTCAGGCACGGTTTGCCTGGAACAGGCAGAAGCGTCCCAAGGCTGGGTTTTCCCACATCTCCTTTCCTACAACTGGGACAATGGCAGGCTCATGTACAGCCCATATGAGCACAGGGTTGTAGAAAGAGGGCCACAATGCAGCCCAATTGGTAGGTCCGTGTTCAGTTTGGCTTCAAAACAGGAAGAGATATTTCCCACCAAGGAGGTTTATTGATCCAGAGGTTCTCCCTGCCAGCTGTGGCAGGCAGAAAACAGAGCTGCTAGAAATATTGTACACACTGAGTGATCAGTCTGGATAGTTTTTTCTGGCCTTCCCAGAGTTGACAAGCCAAAATACAGAGGCAGTTCTTGTTCCTGATACAGACACCAAGAAAAATATGAGCCAGTACACACTTCCAGGAAATAAAAAAACAACTAGTAGGAACACAATGAAGAAGCCCTAGGACTCTATCATTTCAATGAATATTTCCAGATAAGAGAAGTGAAATTTGCAACCCAGGCAAGAAATTTGGCTGTGTGGGCAGCAGAATGAGGGGTGGAGACATTTGATGAAAAAATGTTTAACCCTGTTTTAGTCAGTGTCATTGGGTAAACATCCTTTTTCATGGTAAAATCCAAGTCATTTCTGCTTCTTTTCCTGGAAGTGCTGTCAGGTTACAGGAATAGCAAATAAGAGTCCCTTTTCTGGGCATGGAGCCCAGGACTCAAAGGGAGGCTCTAGAGAACATCTGGTCAGTTTGATATATAGAAGCCAGCACTGCATGTGTCTCTTTGTGTGAATGTGTTTCTCCTGTGCTGACTCATGGCATTGAAGCTTCTCTGGAAAACACCCCCACCCTTTTAGCTAACCAGTTTACACACACCCCTTCAGCTCCTCCTTGATTGAAATGTTAGGTCAAGAGGAAGAAGGAAAACAAATTCAAGAGCTGCTCTTACGCATCTAGAATTTTCTGCATCCTCTCTCTTAAAAGACTGGCTCCAGATCTGACTCAGTCCACTTCAAGCTAAATTCTCCTCTTAAAGCAGTATTTCTTGAGCATTATATTAAACTGGAAGAAAAGTCCACAAATATTGTGGTCTCTCAGGGAGTCAGGGGGGCTGACAACTGGCAGTAAAAAACAGAAAGATGGCAAGCCTAAAGCCCAGGATTCAAGCAGACCCTGAAATTGAGCTTTTTGTGAAGGTAAGCTTTCTAGCTATAATAACAGCATGTAAATATAGTATTTCTTGACAGTAGGCTCAGCATCCAAAAATCTTTGATATTTACTGTAGAGTTGCGAATTTTGAATTTATTTTTCTACTCTGAGTGCTACCCCCCCACCAAAAAATGGTTAGATATTGTGGTCTTCTTATGTGGCAATGAGAAAAAAAGGTCTCATCTGAAAACTGCATGGTGATATGGAAAAGAACAGTAGACTGTGGGCCGGGAGTGTGGCCTGGTGGTAGAGTGCATGCCTAGCATGCACTAAGACCTGGGTTCGATTCCTCGGTACCACACACATAGAAAAAATATAGAAGTGGTGCTGAGGCTCAAGTGGTAGAGCTCAGGCCTTGAGAAAGTCCAAGGATAGTGCTTAGACCCTGAGCTCAAGCCCAGGACTGGCAAAAAAAAAGAACACTAGACTGGTTGTTATTCAAAACAACTAAGTCATATTTTCTATGGCTTTCTGTATAACCTTGAACAAATTCCTCCCTCCATCCTAGACTTTGTTTGTCCTTATATGCAACAGATGAGCTCAGAAAAAATTATCCTGGAATACTTTCCAGTTCTCACAGATTGTATGTTTATGAGATAGGTTTTATACAGCCTGAGTGGAGAAGAAATGCCAAATTCCCTATTTCCATGCAAGTTTCAAAAATGATCCTACAAGAAACAGCAAGGTCACATGAACATAATGGGAACAGAAGTTTGTGCTTGTTATGTGAGGAGGCATTTTACAATGCTTCACTTACTCTTTTAGGTCTGTCTTGGAAGGTTTTTTTTTGTTTTTTTTTTTTTAATCAATTCAATATGTCTTAACTTTTCAGAAAAGCACTTTGGAAAACCCCTAAAGAAAGAGAAGAATGGCATGGTAAAAATTAGATTTCCCCCAATACTTGCTTATATTAACTTTTTAGTTTTTCTCTATGTAATTTTTTATTTATTGAAAGTATTCAGTAGTAACAACAACAACAAAACCAAACTGTTATAAAGACCTTTTGTGAACACTTGATGTATATTATCTGGTTTATTATACCATCAACCTAAGAAACAGGTGGCTATTTGTGTACCAATACTATGTCATCATCAGTAGTTATTACTACTTGATTAATAATTCTCATTACAATATTGTAATATTTCGGCATCATTTCTAAGTAAAAATACTAACATTCTGGTTTAAGTAACTGATCTCTAAAACTGTATAAACTCTATAGTTTACAACAACGTAAGTTACACTTATTAAGTATTAAGTTAAATAGCTGTTGGAAAAGTAATACAATTATTTTAGATTATATAACAATTGGTTACACACACACACACACACACACACACACACACACACACACACACACCCCTGAATTCTTGAATAGCACAGTAATCCAAATAAGTGTTTGTTCAACTATGGGGTGTCAGAGCTACTTCTCTTGTCTCCGGATTATAGCAAAACATGACTGCTCAACTCGAATATAAATGAGCCTTTAATTTTCTTTCTTTTTTGCCAGTCCTGGGGCTTGAAGTCAGGGCCTGGGCACTGTCCTTGGGTTTTCTCAAGGCTAGAGCTCTACCACTTGAGCCATACACGACTTCTTGCTTTTTCTATGTATGGTGTACTGAGGAATTGAATCCAGATCTTCATGCATGCTAGGCAAGCACTCTACCACTAGGCCACTCTCCTGGCTGAGCCTTTAATTTTCTTTTCCTTTTCTCTCTCTCTTTTTTGCCAGTCCTGGGCTTAAACTCAAGGCCTGAGCACTGTCCTTGGGCTTTCTCAGGGCTAGAGCTCTACCACTTTAACCTGCTGCACCATTTCTGGCTTTTTTCTATGTATGTGGTCCCGAGGAATCAAACCCGGGTCTTTGTGCATGCTAGGCAAGCACTCTACCACTAAGCCAAACTCATGCCCCTGAGCCTTTAATTTTCTAACGAGCTTTCTATATCTTCAAATTCCAAGCAAGTGGTAATGCTTCTTCAAGGGGTAACAAAAATATTCTTTTTGTCAAAACTGTTCATTCAGTTGTTGGCACTCACCTGTGTGTTTTTCTTCATAGACTTCCCGTATTTGTGTATTAATCTGGAGAGAAGAGGCAAACACACATATTGTATGGTCAAATGTTGAATTATATAATAACCTCTTATTTAAATTTACCTATTGAGTACTTATATGGTAGGCAATGTGCTAGGCAGTTATTTACCAACTTCACTTAAAAGTTACAGAAACTAAGGGCAAGGAGTTTGGCCTAGTGGTAGAGTGCTTGCCTAGCATGCACAAAGACCCGGGTTCAATTCCCCAGTACCACACACATAGAAAAAGCCAGAAGTGGTGCTGAGGTTCAAGTGGTAGAGCTCTAGCCTTGAGAAAGCCCAAGGACAATGCTTAGGCCCTGAGCTCAAGCCCAGGACTGGTAAAAAAAAAGTTACAAAAAGTAAAGCAAAGAGCAGCCAAGCAACTTTGGAGAAGATCACATAACTAATCATTGGAAGTGTTAGAATGCTAATCCTGTACAGCAACTTGTCTAACTTATTAAGCTGTTTTCAACTGAGTGTTTTAGTGAAAATTCCCAGAATTTCATCACATGAAAGTCTTTAGGTACAAGCTTATTTGATGAAATTGATAAATTACAGATTTTATTGAAAAACCTTGAATTAAATATGGTCCAGGGTTTTTTTTTATTGCTTTATGGTGTGTTTCACAGATATTTGAAAATTACATGGGAAATATTGAGAAAGAACATAAAAGTTGAGAAAAATGATACAGAGTAAATTTTAAAACTATTGCTCCTTATCAATGGTGAGGATTAACTGAATCTTTGATGTCCAACACAGCTATCTCTAGCTGTGGATTTAAAACTCCACCATAACTTCTCTGTAATGATAATAGAATCTCTAAAAGAGATTAAGAGATTGACTACCTTTTTGCCACATGAAGCACCTATAGCATACTACCTATGTATACCATGTAGTCAGTGAAAGCATCTCTGAATGGTTGGGCAAGATTTATATTCAGAAACTGAGGAAAGGGTATTTAGAAACACACATTTAATTTTGCCAGTCTTGGGGCTTGAACTCAGGGCCTGGGCACTGTCCTTGGGCTTTCTCAAGACTAGAGCTCTACCACCTGAGCCACAGCACCACTTCTGTCTTTTTCTGTGCTATATGGTATCAAGAAACTGAATCCAGGGCTTCATGCATGCTAGGCAAGCACTCTACCACTAGGCCACACTCTTGGCCCCCACATTTATTTTTTAATGCATCCTTCTCTTATTGATTTGTTGTAAAATAGAATTTTGAGTTCTCTGTCATATATTCTATGAAATTATGAAATCAAACTTTTGGGTCAAAATTCTGGATACAATATTGTCTAAGAAAGAGGGATTATACTCTTCCCTAAATCTCTAGGCTATTTTCAAACTCAAGACTATCATACAGACAATTCATTTTAAAATCCAAGAAAACTGTTAGATGGGATAAATCAGTATTCAAGAGTATGTGATAGATTTGCTAAGTGAGAAAAAAAATATGCCTGATACCAACTTTTCACTAACTAAGTGTACTCAACTAAGCCAGTCTCTGACTCTCAAGTTCCTCAACTATAAAACAAAAATAGCATAGTCCACCTCTAGGTACCATCTTCATTATGAGAATTAAATGAGAATAAGTAGGTTGATCACGGCAATTGGTAACATAAACAATAAATCAAGTTTCAAGTTTAGAATCTTAGATCACAAAGACATAGTTTTTTTTTATCACATTCTGGTTTTGTCACTTTGATACTTAAAAGAAAGATAATTTTTCCATTAGGCTCAGAAATTTATATCCTGAAATTCTAGGTGATGGCACATTAAATTTGCATAAGGCCCTTTATGAGGGGTGGGAGTAGGGGAGGGAAATGGAGACCAAGATATGAGAAAGGGTATCAATGTACGTGAAGTAATGCACCTTCTATCTGGTGAATATAATGTAACCTTTCTATTAATTACAATAAAAATACATGAAAAACATTCGCATAAGGTATACAAGGAAAAAAATAAACATGAGTGTTTCTGTAAAACTTTGCTTCATTTCCCTCACACGTCAATATTTTGTTTCTCCTTTTGCCAAAGGAGATCCACCCTTCCTGCTGGATCTATTATCAGACTCCATTCTTCTTCCTACCTCCTACCCTTAATTATATTTCCACTCACTAGAACCTAGTTCTAGTTGGATTCTTACTCTGACTTTTGTTACAAAGAAATGTAGCAGCAGTTCTCTTACAGCAAGCAAGAGTAACAATAAATGAAATTCAGTCACACCCACTGTCAAGGAAAGGAATTTTTATTGGCTTATATTATGAAGACGAGGCATTTCATTGTTACATTTCCACAAATGTTTACACTGTATCCAATCAATTTCACACTCTGTCACACTCCCTTTCCACAAAATAGCATCTGGAGCAGGTTTCCCTGTTCTATTTTCACCATGGTTGCAAACAATCAATTTGGACATATTCAACCTCCTGTATCCTCCCTACCAGCACAACCCCCTACCAAAACTTCCCATTCACTTAACTGAGTCTAATTCTCTCCCCTATTGTCTCTAATGCTCATCAACTTTTGTTGAGTTTTTCTGTGCTATTCTCATATATACTTGTTACACTTATGCACCCTTTTTCCATTCTCCCCTCTCCTTCTCTCCTGACTAGTCTATTATTTTTATTCATGTTCTATGTTTAACCATTTAAGTAATTATGAATATGGATTTTTATATTTATATACACATCCAGGAAAATGTAGTGTTTTAATTCTATCTTCCACAAAAGAGTGAAAACATATTCTGGCTTTTTTATTTCTGCTTTATTTCTGCCAGTCCTGGGGCTTGAACTCAGGGCCTGAGCACTGTCCTTGGACTTTCTCAAGGCTAGAGCTCTACCACTTGAGCCTCAGCACCACTTCCGGCTTTTTTCTATGTATGTGGTGCCGAAGAATTGAACCCGGGTCTTCATGCATGCTAGGGAAGCACTTTAACCACTAGGACACACTCCCAGCCCGATATTTTAGTTTTTGAGCTTGGCTCAGAAGGTGTGATCCTGTAGTTGCATCCATTTTCCTGCAAATGATTTGATTTCTTTTTTTTTTTTTGCCAGTCCTGGGCTTGAGCTCAGGGCCTGAGCACTGTCCTTGGATTTTCTCAAGGCTAGAGCTCTACCACTTGAGCCTCAGCACCACTTCCGGATTTTTTTTTCTATGTATGTGGGACCAAGGAATCGAACCCAGGTCTTCATGCATGCCAGGCAAGCACTCTACCACTAGGCCAAACTCCCAGACCTTGATTTTTTTTATGGCTATGTAATATTCCATAGTATGTGGATATTATGTATAAATGTGTTGATGTACATGTGTGTATAAATATATGTGTATATGTGATTACACTGCAATCAATCTCACACCCTTTCATTCTCCCTTCTCCCTTTTTCTCCATCCCCAAACAATTCAATATGGTTTTAATTTACATTACTTTTATGGCTTGAGGATGTTGACATTTTTTTCATGTATTTATTGGCCATTTGTATGCCTAATTGTGAGAACTGTCTATTCAACTCACTTGGATATTAATTTATTTTTTCTTTGAGTGTTTAATTATTTGGGATCTTTATGTACAGTAGAAATTAACCCTTTGCCTGATGGATAGCTGGCAAAGATTTTTTTTTGTTCTGTAAGCTGTCCCTTCATTCTAGTAACAGTTTTTTATGTACAGAAGCATTTTTATTTAATGTAAATTCATTTGTCAATATTTGCTTTTATTTCCTAAGCAATCACAGTTCTATTAAGAAAGTTGTTGCCTATGCTTTTTTTTCTTAGTTCATTACTCAGTGTCTTTTTATTGTCGGGGTGATGAACAGAAGGGTTAGGGTTACATTTGTCAGGAAGTGGTTACATTACTTCCTGAACATTGATACCCTTTCCCATGTTTTTCTCCCACTTTCCCTTCACCCACCCCTCTCATCTTGTTTTTCCCTTACCTTCCCATTTTCAAATAAACATATATACAATATACCAAGTACCAAAGTCAGATACAATAACATTAGATAAACCTTAAGGAGAAAAGAAGAAAAAAGCAATAGCTTCACATAGTACATTAAGAACAAAAATCACAAGGATAAACCTATTGTTTCCATATCCTGCAATTCATTTTGCTTAGCCTCATCCTATATGGACATATTTATGTAGCTTTTGAGCTATTATGATCCTCTGCTAGAAGAATCCTAGATATATACTATTTATTACAAATGAGGGAAACTATTGAGCTTATGTTCCTTTGGGTCTGGCTTACTTCACTTAATATGATTTTTTTCAAGTCTTTCCATTTCCTTACAAATGGGGCAATGTCATTCTTTCTGATGATAGCATAGAATTCCATGGTGTAAATATACCACATCTTCATGATCCATTCATCTACTGAGGGGCATCTGGGTTGGTTCCATATCTTAGCTATAGTGAATAATGATATGATGAACATAGTTGCAGGTTTAGTTTGGCTTTGTTTCTGGACATTTGGGTAGATGCCCAGTAGTGGAATTGCTGGATTATAGGGGAGCCACATGTTTAGTCTTTTGAGGAGCCTCCATACTGGTTTCCATAATGTTTGAATGAGTTTGCACTCCCACCAATAGTGTAGTAGTGATCCCTCCTGGACACATCCCCTCCAGCATCTGTTGATATTAGAATTCTTGATAATGGCCATTCTAACTGGGGTGAGGTGAAATGTCAAAGTTATTTTAACTTGCATTACTTTTATGTCCAGAGATGTCAAGCATCTCTTCATGTGTGCATTGGCAATTTTTATTTCCTATTCAGAAAAGTCTCTCTTTAAGTCTTTAGCCCACCTTTTAATGGAATGGTTGTTTCTTTGAGAATTTGTTTTTGAGAGATTTAATTCCTAAAGCTATAAGTACATTTTAGATATAAGATCCTTGTCTGTTGTATTTGTCTATGTTTTTATCTTCGAGTGTTTCCTGTATGATTTCCTGTAACAGTTTCAAAGTTTCAAGTCTTAAATCAAGTTTTTGATCCATTTTTAATTGATTTTTTACAAAGTCTTAGATAAGGGTCTAGTGTCAGTCTTCTACATGTGGACATCTAGATTAACCAATGCTGCTTGTTAAATAAATTTTCTGTTCCCCAGTGAATGTTTTAGGCACCTTTGTCAAAACTCAGAAATCGTGGCTGTATGGAATTATCACTGGGTCTTCTATTCCATTGGTCTATGTGTTTATTTTGTGACAGTATCATGCTCATACAGGTACTATGATGTCTGTAACATTGTTCCTTTTATTTTGAATTACTTTTGCTACTTGAGGTCGAATCCATTGAAAGTTTAGAACTGATGTTTCTATTTCTGTGAATGACATTGGAATTTTGATAGAGATTACATTCAATCTGTAGAGTGCTTTTGGTGCTATCGTCATTTTCAAAATACTAATAAAGCTTGTCTATACTCTAAATCATATATAAATTTTCAAAAAAGAAAAGTATGTTACTGTACTTAACCAAATTGAGAGAGATTGTTTTAGATGGTGTTAAACAACTATTAACTACTTTATTTAAAAAAACACTAAAACCTCAAAATGCCAAAGCAAAGGTTTCGATATATTGTATACACACAAACAGGTTCCAAATACATGAAAAATGTAACCAGAGAAAATGAAATCAAATACTTGAGAAATGCATAGTAGAAAATATTTACAGTAAAATAAGAAAGCAAGGTTTTAAAAAAATAAGCTTGATATTTATAAGCAGATTAAGAAAAGCAGAAATCAGAGGATATATATATGATAGATTTTATGCAAATTGAAATTTTCAGTGGCATGATTTTAAAATTGCATATTGGGGTTGGAGGCATGGCTCAAGTGTAAAGTGCCAGCCAATGAGTAAAAACATCAAATAGAGAGTTCAGGTACCAATTTCAGACTAAAACAAAAAAAATTACAGGTAGCCAGACATTGGTTGCTCACATTTGTAATCTCAGCTACCCAGGATTGCAATGCAAAGCTAGTCCAGACAGGAGACTCCCTGAGACTCTCATCTCCAATTAAGCATCTGAAAGCCAGCTCAAGTGGTAGAGCAATACCCTTGAGCTAAAAAGCTCAGGGGCAATGCCAAGGCCCTGATTTCAAGTCTTGGAACTGGCACACACATGTAAAATTACATGTAAAATGAATCACAAACAACATGTCTTTTTATTCAGATAATGTTCCAAATCTACAATGAAAAAAGTCACTGCCTTAACAGAAAAAAATGGAAATTTGTCACAGTTTACAAACTAAAGAAATCAAATGGGCATCAGACATATGGTGAGATACTTTCCAAAAAACAATATGGCAGGATCTATTATATAGAAAATGTGTAGACTTTTTACTTCAGAGTCTGGTATTAAATATTAATCATAAAATTTAATATCAGAAATGGAGCAATTTATATGCCCAGAAATGTTTGCTACTGTAACAGAGAGTAAAATATTTAGAATATATTAAAATTCCATCAATAGGAAAATTATTATATACATTCTTTTTTTTGCTAGTCCTAGGGACTGAACTCACGGCCTGGGCACTGTCCTTGGGCTTTCTCAAGGCTAGAGCTCTTTCACTTGAACCACAGCACCACTTCCAGCTTTTTCTATGAATGTGGTACTGAGGAATTGAACTGGGTCTTTGTGCGTGCTAGGCAAACACTCTACCACTAGGCCAAATTCCAGGCCCTATATATTACTGTAATATATAAAAAATTTGCTATACATTACTTACATTTACAACTTTTGAGATTCTTCGATTCATTATCTCTGTCTATGGATGGCAGTATCCCTGAGATTAAGTACTTTTAACCTTTTTTTTTCCAGAAACTAGTTTATTTACTCATAGACACTCAATATATGCTTCTTGAACATACAAATGAGTGAAGCAAGGTAATTCTTTATCTTCATAGGCTGGGAGTGATGGGGAGAGTATCGGAAACTGTCCATTTTGTCAACGCCTTTTTATGATCCTCTGGCTTAAAGGAGTTAAATTTAATGTGACTACTGTTGACATGACCAGGTAAGAGGACTTGAAACACATTAAATTCTTGGGTTTGAAATTGACATACACAAATATAATGTTAGTGCTTGTATAATATATACTTTATCTAGAGGCCTAACTCTGCTTATTTTCAATAATCATAGAAAGCCTGAAGAGCTGAAAGACTTAGCTCCAGGTACCAACCCACCCTTCCTGGTATATAATAAGGAGCTGAAAACAGATTTCATTAAAATTGAAGAGTTTCTAGAACAGACGCTGGCTCCTCCAAGGTAAAACATTTTACTGGTTATTATTATATTTCATATAATCTATTTAACTGGCAGATTTCTTACAGATTAAGAATTCATACTATTTAATTGTACTCATTTTGTAATGCTATTCTACAAACTATCACAAATATGGTATTTTGAAAGAATAGTCATTTGTCAACTCACAATTTTTATTAGTCAGGATTACTTCCTCAAGGATCCACAAAGCGGCAATCAAGTTATTGATTGAGGAAACAGCTTTCATCTGGAGCCCAGGCTCCTCTTCCATTTTCAACCTTTTTTATTGTAATTAATAGAAGGGTTGCATTATATTCGCCAGATAGAAGGCGCATTACTTCACAAAAATTGATACCCCTTCTCATGTTTTTGTCCCCATTACCCTCCCCCCCACACCTTCCCATCATCTTGTTTCCCCCCCTTTCCTATCCTATTTCAAACAAACAAATAAACCTATATACAATATACTAGATAAAAAAGGTAAGATACTGTAACAATATGAGATAACCAAGGGACAGCAAAAGAGATGAGAGATAACATAGTACCTTAAGGACAACAATCACTCATTATATGGCTTTTATTTCTATATCCTGGAGGTCCTTTCATTTACCGTCATACTGTATGGCCTTATGTATCAAGATTTTGCTCTATTGCAAATCTCTGCTAGTAGAGCCCAAGGTTTCTACTGATTATGACAAATGAGGGAAACCATGGAGCCTATGTTCCTTTGAGTCTGGCTTACTTCACTTAATATGATTTTTTCTAAGTCTTTCCATTTCCTAACAAATGGGGCGGTGTCATTCTTTCTGACAGCAGCATAGAATTCCATTGTGTATAAATACCACATCTTGTTGATCCACTCATCAACTGAGGGCCATCTGAGTTCGTTCCATATCTTTGCTATGGTAAATAGTGCTGCAATGTCATTTTCAACCTTTGGACAATGGTTCTCTCTCTCTCTGTCTCTCTGTCTCTCTGTCTCTCTGTCTCTCTGTCTCTCTCTCTGTCTCTGTCTCTGTCTCTCTCTGTCTCTCTGTCTCTGTCTCTCTCTCTCTCTCTCCCCTTCCCTCCCTCCCTCCGTCCCTCCCTCCCTCCCTCCCTCCCTCCCCTTCCTCCCTCCCTCCCTCCCCTCCCTCCCTCCCTCCCTCTCTCTCTCTTTCTCTCTCTCTTCAATGATGCCTGTCCTTACTTTTGGTGTTTGCTAGTAAAAGGACTGCTGCTGCCATCTTGTGGGTAGATTGCCAAATATGTTACAAAATAATAAAATAATTTACACACACACACACACACAAAATGAACTATCTAGCCCAAAATGTCAGTGGTGCTGCTGTGGAGAAATCTTATCATTTAAAAATGAAATGTTGCTGTGCACATGGGTGGTGGCTCATGCCTGTAATCCTAGCTTCTCAGGAGGCTGAGATCTGAGCATCGAGATTCAAAGCCAGCCCGGGCACTAAAGAACAGGAGACTCTCATCTTCAATTAACCACCATAAAACCAGAAGTGGTGCTCTGGTTCAAGGGGTAGGGTGGTAGCCTTAAGCTGAAGAGCTCAGGGACAGTACCCAGGCCCAGAGTTCAAGACCCATGACCAACAACAACAAAAAAAAATGTTACAGTCACCCCAAACCCTGTGCACAAGTGCGTATAGCAGCTTAATTTATAACTTCCCTATACTCGAAGCAGTACAAATACCTTTCACTTGATGAATAAATTAACAAACTGTATTGAATCCATACCATGGATTGAATAAGAATGCGTGAGGCATTTATACATACCATAGCTGGACTAAATGTCAAAGGAATTATATTGAGTGAAAGAAGCCCATTTTCCAAGGTTAGCAACAGAATGATTCCATCTATATAGCACTCTCGAAAGGAAAAACTACAAGTTATAGGGAGAAAAGACCAGTAGTTCCGAGGAAATAGTAGTAGCAGAGACTCCGGCTATATATGGATCTCATAAGAGAGTTTTCTATTTTTTAAGGAGGACTAAAAGCACAGTTTTGTACCCTGATTTTGATAGGAGTTATATAACACTGCACATCATTACAATTCTTTACATCTTTCAAAATACAGATTTTTCTCTATGAAATACAATTTGAATGTTTACAATGTTTAATGTAAAAATACTGATGCTGGGCACTGGTGGCTCACACCTGTAATCCTAGCTACTCGGGAGGCTGAGATCTGAGGATCAAGGTTCAAAGCCAGCCCAAGAAGAAAAGTCCGTGAGTCTCTTATTTGCAATGAGCCATCAGAAAGCAAAAATTAGAGCTGTAGTTTAAGTGCTAGAGTTTTTTTGCTTTGAGCACAAAAGATCAGGGACAGCACCAAGTCCTGAGTTCAAACTCCAGAAATGGTACAAAATAAAGTATTCAAGAAAAAATAAAAATAAGAGTGTAAGTAACTTGAGATTTCTGAATACAATGCTAGCAGACCAAATCCAACAGAATGTAAAAAACATCATGTGGCATAATCATGTGTGATTCATTACAAGCATAAAGGATGATTTGGCATATGTAAATGAATAAACATGATACAGAATAACACAATCATCTGATCATTTCAACAGATTCAGAAAAAGTAGATAAAATTTTAAGTCCCTTTATGGTTAAAAAAAACAAGAAGTTATTCATAGAAGGAATATGTCTCAAAGGAATTAACTATACATAAAATCTCATAGTATGACATTCTCCCATTTGTAAGAAAATGGAAAGATTTAGAAAAAATCATTAAATGGGGCCGGGAGTTTGGCCTAGTGGTAGAGTGCTTGCCTAGCATGCACGACGACCCAGGTTCGATTCCTTGGTACCACATACATAGAAAAAAAAGCCGAAAGTGGTGCTGAGGCTCAAGTGGTAGAGCTCTAGCCTTGAGAAAAGTCCAATGACAAGTGCTCAGGCCCTGAGCTCAAGCCCAGGACTGGCAAAAAAAATCATATTAAATGAAGTAAGCCAGACTCAAAGGAACATATGCTCCATGGTTTCCCTCATTTGTCATAAGCAGTAGGAACCTTGGACTCTCCTAGCAGATTTACAATAGAGCAAAACCTAGATACACAAGGTGATATAGGATGACGCTAAATGAAAGGACCTCCAGGATATAGAAACAAAAGCCATATAATGAGTGATTGTTGTCCTTAATGTACTATGTTATCTCTCATCTCTTTTGCTGTCCCTTGGTTTTCTCATATTGTTACAGTATTGCACCTGGTTTTCTGACATATTGTATATATGCTTGATTGGTTATTTGAAATTGGATAGAGAAGGGGGGAAAACAACATGAGCAGTGGGGGAGGGGAGAAATGGGGACCAAAACATGAGAAAGGGTATCAATGTTTGTGAAGTAATGCACCTTCTATCTGGTGAATATAATGTAACCCTTCTATTAATTACAATAAAAAATATATGAAAAACCTCATACTTAATATCATACTGAAAGCATCTTCTAAGACAAAGATGTTCATTTACACTAATGTTTTAAATATAGTATTAGTAGTTTTAGCAAGAGGAATTAAACAAGAAAATGAAATGAAAATATTCAAATGAGAAAGGATAAAGTTAAATTATCCATGTGTGATGGTTAATGTTTAGTGGCAACCTGATTGCATTGACAAGCACACAAAAAAAACAATAATGGACATCTCTGGGTGTGTCTTTGAAGGCATTCCCTGAGAGCATTGTGAGAGGAGCATCCATTCTGCAAGAGAGTGGCACTATCCCATAGTGTGAGGATATAAATGAAATAAAGAATGAAACTCAGTGCTGGGTTTCACACTAGCAGGTCCAATGTTGGAACGTGAGGTAAAGTGTGATGCTCATTTCAGGATCCTTGCCACAAGCACAAAGATAAACTGTTCTGCCCTGTGCCGTGTGTTGTGAGAGGATGATGGGGTAACTTGAAAGTGTCCTTTGGTGTTTTCCTTTCTTACTGCTGTTCTAGTCCCAGATGTTATACCCTCTTGTCATGTTTCCTATGCGTTTTCATATGTGGGGAAAATTGTTCAATGTGATATTCTGCCATCTTATTAGCATCACTCTTACTGAAAGTGTTTTCAAATCTATTTTAAAGTTACTTTTCATTAACATCAGTTAGTGTTACATAGGAGTTTTGTTTCAGCACGTCTATGCTGCAGTGCTCGAGAGTGACCTTCTTCAGCACTATCGCTCATCTCCCTCTCCCTTCCCAAACCAGTTTCAAAAACTTCCTTCATTTTCATGAATGTACACAAAGTAGTTGGACCATTTTCACTCTCCTCCATCCACTCCATTCATCCATTCTCGATTATTAGGGCCCACACTTCAGAGAGGACATGGTTCAACTTCCTAATAGTCATTTTGGTTAAAGTGCATGTTGTTCAAAGAGGCTTCCACATAATATCTCACACATGCTTATATCCTACTTCAATCAGGTTGATCACATACACACACACACATAGATAGATAGATAGATAGATAGATAGATAGATAGATAGATAGATATAAATATATGTCTGTATGTGTGTATGCATATGCTTATATTTTAGATCTGACAACCACATATGAGACAAACAAGTAACCTTTGTCCTTCTGAAACTGGCTTACTTCACTTAATATGGTGATGTCCAGATGCATATGTTACTGGGAATTTTTGCTGGACAGCTTTTATCAAGTGTATTACCTTTCCATCACTAATAAAGGACATGTCAGATACAACTAGCTTATAAAAATAATAGGTTTATTTCTGCTCATAGTTACAGGACTTCTAATCAATGGTTTTTATAACTCATTTCATCTCTTTATTTTTTATATTGATACTAATAGAAAATAATACCGAAAAAGAAAGAAAAGGTTTTTGTGTAGCTTCATCATGTGATAGGTAGAGAAAACTTTCTGCCCAGTTATTCTGGCAAAAGACAACTGGCCATATGCTATTTGCAAGAATTGACACAAACAGAATACACACAAATGCCATGGGCTTTATAGGACAATTCCAGCACATCCATTATGAAGTGTTCTTTGCTTTGGGCCTGTAGTGAGCTTGCATACTTCATGACAGGAGTGAATGGACAGAAAAAATGTTTCTCACTTCACAAAGCAGAAATCAAAGAGGAAAATGGGATGAGAGAGAGACAGAGAGAGACGAAGGAGGAGGGGGAGGAGGAGGAGGGGGAGAAGGAGGAGGAGGAGGAGGAAGGGAATATAGCAGAGATTCACAATTCCCTTAAGGGCATGCCCATCAGGATCACCATTACACCTCACTTCCTCAGTGTTCCAGGACCTCCCGGTAACACCACGGTAAGGAACAAGCCTTCAATACGTGGGCGCAGACATTCAATGTCCAAACTCAAACAACAATTTAAGTAATTTAATGAATTAATTTAACCAGCCAAGAAAATGATACTGAATTCTATAAGTACTTAGGCATCTGGGACACACCAAAGGCAAAAACTCTGTCCTAACAGAGCAACATAAAAACAGAAGATGAAGCTGGGCACGGTGGCTCACGGCTGTAATCCTAGCTATTCAGGAGGCTGAGAGCTGAGGATCAAGGTTCAAAGCCAGCCCAGGCACAAAAGGACCTGAGACTCTTATCTCCTATTAACCTCTAGAAAACGGAAGTGGGGCTTGGCTCAAGGGTAGGGTGGTAGCCTTGAGCTGAAGAGCTCAGGGACGGTGCCCAGGCCCAGAGTTCAAGTCCCACAACTGACAAGAAAAGGAAAAAAGTCAGACGAAGTGTGGCTCAAGAGATACATTTCTTGAGACATTTCTTGCATATCTTCAGTTTCCAGTACTTTTTCTGTGCACTATAAGCTCTGTAGCTGTTCTTTCTGTTATTATATGTATATGATAGTTGTCTCCTGTTTCTTTTTCAGATATCCTCATCTGAGTCCCAAATACAAGGAGTCTTTTGATGTGGGCTGGAATCTCTTTGCCAAGTTTTCTGCATATATTAAAAATACAAAAAAGGAAGCACATAAAAGTAAGGTTTCTCTTCATAAATCTCTTCTTTTCTCTGTTACTTGCTCATGCTCACATTCTCACTCAACTAAACTAGAAAGTCGCCGAAATTATTGTGTGTGTGTGTGTGTGTGTGTGTGAGTGTGTGTGTGTAACAGCCTAGTCTTCTTCTCATTTTCTGTTCTGTTCTGTTCTCTGAAATTCCCTTGCATTAAGTATCGATAGATTTTTAACCTAAGACTCAAAATAGCAAAGATCAGCACCATTGAATCACAGCAACTGTGTATCTTCAAGGTTCCTTACACTGTACTACCTGTTACCTTCACAAACTTTCTCTAAATTGTGAACAATATCTTTCTTTTTGACTTTTCCATTTTAGATAACTTGTTTTTTCTTCCTTCCTTTAACTCTTCAACTAATTTCCTCTGCAAGGAAAGTCCAAGATCTCCACTGACCATTTGATCTGACTCCATCTAATGGGTAGATAGTTGAACATTTGAAATATTTAAATACATGTTGATGAACAAGTTTAAGACATTCCCTATTTATACACAATGGAATTCTATGCTGCCATCAGAAAGAATGACATCGCCCATTTGTAAGGAAATGGAAAGACGTGGAAAAAGTCATATTAAGTGTCGTAAGCCAGACCCAAAGGAACATAGATGGTTTCCCTCATTTGTAATAATTATTATAAACCTTGGACTCTCCTAGCAGATGATTACAATAGCTCAAAATCTGGATACATAAGGTCATATAGGATGAGGCTAAATGAAAGGACCTCCAGGATATGGAAACAAGAGCTATATAATGTGTGATTGCTGCTCTTAATGTACTGTTATTTTCTTCTCTTTTGTTGTCCCTTGGTTATTCTCATATTGTTACAATATCTTACCTTATAATATGGTATATTGTATATATGTTTATTTGTTTATTTGAAATAGGAAAGGGAAGGGGAGAAACAAGATGAGGGGCATGGGTGGGGGGAAGGGAATGGGGACAAAAACATGAGAAGGGGTAGCAATGTGTGTGAAGTGATGCTCCTTCTATCTGGTGAATATAACTGAAACCCCTCTATTAATTACAATAAAAATATAGGGAAAAAAAGTTTAAGCCATTCCCATAGACAAAAATGTGTAAACTCTGAAAAATATGTTAAGAGCATTTAGCTATAAAGACATACTAACAGTACTTTGCATTAACTATAATTAGATTTAAAACTCACATAGATTTAGACCACACTTATAACTAATCCTACAACTTCATTGCCTCAGAGTTTGAAAAATCTCTGCTCAGAGAATTTAAGCGTCTGGACAACTACTTAAACACTCCACTTCTGGAAGAAATTAATGCAGAGCGTGCTGAGGAGCCTACAGTATCTAGAAGATTGTTTTTGGATGGGGATCAGCTAACACTGGCGGACTGCAGCTTATTACCTAAACTGAACATTATTAAAGTAAGCGGTTACCAGCAGTTTTGTCAACATTGTTGTACATAGTATGTATTTCTCCCTCAGAGAAAAGATCTGTATTGATCACAGAGAAGCATTAAAGCTTCTTGTTTCTTAGGCTCTTTGGGGAGTGGGTAGTAATTAGAGAGAGTTGGGCCAATGAGGATGAAAGAGAATGGATATTGTCAAAATAGATTGACAGCAAGTTTGAACAGAGGACAATCAAATCTCTTGAAATTGTAGTAGTAAGGAGAAACAGCATAAAGTAGACTGAAAAATGGAAGATTGATTGTAATGCATTGTACGAATGTGTAGATAAGTCACAATAAAAATCCCTCCTGTAAAAGTAATGTAAGCTAATAAGCACTATTTTCTCTTTTAAATCAGAATGTGTATTATGTTCTCTTGTCAATAAGAAGGTCTCTTTCAAAGAACTGTGAATAAAATGAGTTAAGACATGTAAAATACAGCAGTGTGCTAGTGAGTAGCACATGATAATGTGAGATATTGATATGATGATGATGATGACTTATCATTAAAAAGTATTTACAAAGCTTACTTTTTCTCCACTACCAGATTCAGAGAGTACATAAAAAAATTAGATGTCCTAAAGAGACTAAATAAAGTCTTAGTCTAATGGGGATGATACATGCTCCTGTTCTCTGTTTTCCTCCACTGAGCATATCATATCCACAATAAAAAAACACAACATCAATATAACCATAATTATAAGCATATAACTTTGTAAAGTATTAATATTAAATTCAAAATTCCTTTACCTTATTTTGTAGTTCCTTTCATACTATTTTTCTTTTTTCTTTTTTTGCCTGTGCCAGTCCAAAGCCATTTTTGTCCTTTAGGATTTTTCATATATTTTTTCATATATTTTTATTGTATTAATAGAAGGGTTACATTATAGTCACCAGATAGAAAGTGTATTACTTAATGTTATTTTTCTTTTAAGGTTTTTTGGTACATTACTGATTACTTTGGTTATCACGTTTTTTTCTTTATTTTTTTTCCTCAAAAATCCTAGGTTGCAGCCAAGAAATACTGCGATTTTGACATTCCAGCAGAATTCTCAGGAGTCTGGCGCTATCTCCACAATGCCTATGCCCGTGAAGAATTTGCCCATACATGCCCTGAAGATAAAGAAATTGAAAATACCTATGCATATGTGGCTACACAGAAGAGTTAAGACAGAGAAAAAGCTGTCTTTATAATCAATTTGCATTCTACTATATTAGAAACATTTTTGGAAATACCAGTATGGAAAGTACTATTTCCTCTATCCAACTCATTTATGAGAAAAGAATTTAGATACCTGCATTTTCTATATCTAGTTAGCCATAATCTATCCACTGATATTTTTAAAGATCTTCACTTTTGTACTTTATCTTCTTTAGTCCTATGGCAAACCACTGCAATATTGAATAGCATGGAATGCATCAAGATCTTTTGCCCTTTACTTGGGTTTCCAGAATGCATAATGTTTGAGTTAAACTATGCCTGATGTTACAAATGATGTAGGTAGACTCACAATCTCAGGCTACCATTTGAAATTATTCCTATTCCATCTACCTGGGTACTGTGGCTCACGCCTGTCATCCTAACTACTCAGGAGGCTGAGATCTGAGGATCAAGGTTCAAAGCCAGCCTGGGCACAAAAGGACCTGAGACTCTTATCTCCAATTAACCCCTAGAAAACAGGAAGTGGGGCTTGGCTCAAGGGTAGGACGGTAGCCTTGAGCTGCAGAGCTCAGGTTGTTGCCCAGGCTCAGGGGTAGGGTGGTAGCCTTGAGCTGAAGAGCTCAAGGACAGCACCTAGGCCAAATTCAAGCCCCATGACCCACATAAAAAGGAAATTATTCCATCTAAATCATAATAATATATTTTGTTAACTGAATATATAGAGATATATACATACATCTATTTCTGAAATCATGAAATCAGACTGAATATCAGAGAGGCAAATCCTAAAATGATTAGAGATTAAGAACAACATTCAATGCTTTAAAATATGGTTACATCATAGTTAGAGATGATAGTATTGACTTTCTGACAGAATTATATTGTTAGTAAGTATTCATAATATAAAAGCCAAAATTAGAAGCAAATGCACAGCAAAGCTGTAAAATCAATTGGATCTTTACTCATAGAATAAGAAGGAAACGGTGTTAGCTAATCAAAAGATCTTATTGCTGCCTATGAAATTAGAAGGTACTGAACCCTGGGATTTACAGCATGCTCAGAAAGTTTTCCATAGAATTAAAAGTACACCATATGTATTGGGATCCATGGATGTACTATATGTACCCTCAAAGCACTCAAAACTAAAAACAAAGGTTGAAATTGCTTTTGCTCCTTCAAAGGAGAAACCTACAAGGCAGCTTCAAAAAAAACCCCACAGGTTTAAATCAGGGTGGAATTTAAGTTTAGATCAAATTTAAATGAAACAATTGTGGGGGGTTTTTTTGTTTGTTTTTGTTTGTTTGTTTTTTGGTTTTTTGCCAGTCCTGGGCTTGGGCTCAGAGCCTGAGCACTGTCCTTGGACTTTCTCAAGGCTTAGCACTCTACCACTTGAGCCTCAGCACCACTTCCAGCTTTTTTTGTATGTATGTGGTACCGAGGAATCGAACCCGGGTCTTTGTGCATGCTAGGCAAGCACTCTACCACTAGGCCAAACTCCCGGCCCAAATGAAACAATGTTTTAATAGATTGACAGAAAAGACAATGAATAAAGAGTTAATATCAAGCGTAGGCATACAAATAGCCCTTGAATTATGAATATGAAATGTGGGTGTCTAATTTCATATTCCTATGTACTGTAATACCCTGATCTGACAGATTGCATCTGGTCTCGATGCTGGTGTCATAGCTTCTCTAAACAGCTCAACTCTGTATCTTCATTGATAAGATTTGCAAAAGCAAAATTGTTTAAGATCTATAATTTTAAAGTACAAAATTTCTTAGTAATATGACCCAGATGCTGGTGTCATAGCTTCTCTAAACAGCTCAACTCTGTATCTTCATTAATATGATTCGCAAAAGTAAAATTGTTTAAGATTTATAATTTTAAAGTACAAAATTTCTTAGTAATATGATGCAATTTTTATTCCAGTCCTAGGGCTTGAACTCAGGGCCTAAGCACTGTCCTTGGACTTTCTCAAGGATAGAGCTCTACCACTTGAGCCACTATACCACTTCTGGATTTTTCTATGTATGTGGTACCGAGGAATCGAACCTGGGTCTTCATGCATACTAGGCAAGTACCCTACCATTAGGCCACACTCTCTGCCCCATAACCCAAAATTTATAAACCAAAACACCAGCATGTGACAAGATAGGCATTTATGAGGAGTAGGTGATTACCCAATTTCACATGTATTAACTGAGAATTATCTTTAAAAAATAATTATCTTTTTTGAGTCTGAATGTGGCTGCTAGGGACAGAGGAAAGAAACCATAGGAGTATCTCAGTCTCACTTCATATTACCTTCTTGGCTAACATTATTGCAGTTCAATTTAGTAGCTACTTATTGAAATGCTATATCACTTATTAATTACTATTTGGTCATTTAATTGTTACAACTCTATTAAGTACTAATAACAATTCTGTTTTTACTTATTTATGTATTTACTACATTATGCTATTATTTTATTTTTAAATTAGTATATAATAATTGCATAAGAGAATGTTTTCATTATGATACTTTCATATACATATATATATATATATAATGTATGCTGATTCATTCACATTCATCTTCCCATTACCTCCCTTGTCCTGCCTCATCTTCCTATTGGTCCTCTTTCTTTCCAAATGGTACTTTCCCAGTACATGCTGTTGGAAATGTAGCTCTTGCTGGTTAATTGAAGATGGAGTCTCATGGACCATTCTACCTGAGATAGCTTCAAACATTGATCCTCTGATTTCAACCTATGTAGCTAAGATTTAGGCATAAGCCACCAGTACCAGGATAGGCTTAGTTTTTTTTCAGAGACATTGGAATTACAAGTCTGAAACTTATTTTTTGCTTTTGTTTAATTGTAAAGGGAGAGCACCTTATACTGATGAGCAAATTTCAAATTGGTCACAGTACTTGCCAAAGGAAACATAGATACAAACATGTTGCACTACATTTTCCAAAGATGAAAAACTAATGATTTCTTAGCTCAGATTTTAACCTTTAGAATATTTGACATGAAGATTTATTGATCATAGAAGGTCTAACTTCCTCAGTCATTGTTGATTACAGTGTGGCTAATAAACTCATTAAAAAGATACTCCTAGAGCCTGGTAGTAATTCATGCATGTAATCTTAGTTACTCAGGGGATTGAGTTCCAGATGATTGTAATTTAAAGCCAACCCTGGCAGGAAAAAAAAACACTTTAAGACTCCATCTCCAAAATAACATGCAAAAAGGGGGGAAAAAAACCAAGGTGTGGCTCAAGTGGTGGAATACCAGCCAAGCAAGCAAGCTGAGCAAGTGCAAGAACCTAATACCAGAAAAAAATGTATTCTTAGAATGCATGGTCCATGTCTGTGAAGGAAAAGAATATACAAAGTACAGGTTCAGTATTCCAAGAATATTTACTGAATAAGTGAATGAATGGATGGATGGATGGACGGAAAACATAGAATAATAGTCTTAATAAATGGGATATGACTTATTTAATAAAATATAGAACAGCTGGTTATCTATCTGAAAAATAATGTTATACTCCCTTCTCACAAAAAATGAAAAAATAAAATATATGGGTTAACTATAAAAAGCATATCCACAAGTAAAGGAAATAAAAATACTTTTATTCAAATAAAGTAGAATTAGGTCTGAGGATGTCGATCAGTGGTAGGGTTTGCCTAGCATGCATGAAGCCTTAGCTTCCATCTCAGGACCACTAGAAAAAAAGAAAAGAGAAGGAAAGGAATAAATTAAGAAAAGAAGCAAAGGAAGGACAGAAAAAAGAGAGGAATGAAAGAAGGAAAGGGAAAGGAAGGGGAGAAAAGGAAAGAAAAGAAACGAGTTAGCAAATTCTTCCTCAGCAAGTAAAATTGGAACGATAAAAAGAAGATTAGCATGCCCCTTCATGCAAATTTCTGAAGTGTTCCATATTTTTTAGAAAGATGACTAAATAAAATATAATTCACAGTAAAAAAAGGGGAGAAGCATAAAGCTCACATTTAGCTAAGAAAACTTTAAAGGTTTTGGTTATATTTAAACAAACCATTACTGAAAGGTTTTTTTTAAAGCTGAATTATAAAGAAAATATTTGAGGCCCATGGAACACACAAATGGCAAGTCTTCTCTTGTGTGCACAGGACTAGAGCAAGGTAAACTTCTAGCAGAACAGCAGAATCACTTTGTTGACCTATCACTCTATTGAAACTGATGAAAATTACCTTTAAAAATAACCATTTGCCCAGGGAGTGGTGGCTCACACCTATAATCCTAGCTACTCAGAAGGATGAAATCTGAGGATCAGGTTCAAAGCCAGCCAGGCACTAAAGTCCATGAGACTCTTATCTCCAATTAATCACTAGAAAACCAGAAGTGACATTGTGACTCAAGGGGTAGGATGGTAGCCTCGAGCCAAAGAGCTCAAGAACAGCAGCCAGAATTTGATTGGAAGCCCCAGGACTCACACACACAAACACACACACACACACACACACACACACACACACACACACACACACACGACAAACACCCACAACAGCAAAAACAAAAACATTTAGCAGTATTTAACTCTCATTTTCTGTATGGGGAGAAGAAAAATGTTTCTTTCTTCTCCATTTTTCCCTACCTTAAACTTATTATAATAAAAATAAATTTTTAAGTAGTGGGGGTGCGGGGGAGGGAAATGGGGACCATGACATGAGAAAGGGTATCAATGTATGTGAATTAATGCACCTTCTATCTGGCAAATATAATGTAACCCTTCTATTAATTACAATAAAATATATGAAAAAAATAAAAAAAATTACTGATTTTTGTTTGGTTTTGGTATTGGAGCTTAAACTCAGGGCCTGGGGTGTTGTCCCTGAGCTTCTTTTGCTCAAAGCTAGTGCTCTACCTTTCGAGCCACACATCTGGCTTTTGTTTTTTAAGTAGTTTATTGAAGCCTCACAACTTTCCTGCCTGGGGCTGGCTTCAAACAGCAATTCTTCATATCTCAGTCTCCTGAGTAAATAGGATTATAGGTTTGAGACATATGTCTGGCTTCAAGTGCATTACATGAGATCAGAATTACCTAGGCAATAAAACCAATAACATCATAATATAAGAAAACTACAGGGGCTGGGAGTTTGGCCTGGGGTTAGAGTGCTTACCCAAAATGCACAAAGACTGGGTTTTGATTCCTCGGTACCAAATACATAGAAGAACCTGGAAGTGGTGCTGTGGCTCAAGTGGTAGAGCTGTAGTCTTGAGGAAAAGCCCAAGGACAATGTTCAGGCCCTGAGTTCAAGCCCTAGGACCGGCAAAAAAAGAAAAAAACTACAGAGTAATGAATCTTTTTATGTAGAAGTAGAAATTATAAAAAACAAATCTAAATCAGAAACATTATATAGCATGACCAAGTGAGATTTATCCTACTAAAGGCTGTTTCAATATTTAAAAATCAAGTAATATAAATGTCACATTAATATAATGAAAAACAAACTAAAGTACATAATATTCACAGTATATCCAGGAAAGTATTTTTACAAAACCATAAAGAATATACACAAAAACTATTAGGCTAAATTAACAAGTTAAGCAGTGTTGGAGGATATATAGACACAGTACACAAAGTCAGTTGCATTTAGATGCTTGCATTTTGCTAGCTCTGAAAAACACCAGAATTCAGTTTGCAGCATGGATTCTATTAAAGGTGGATTGCTTTTGCATCATCAATATGAAAACTGTAAATTGTGCCATTGTGAAATTGAAAACCATATGTAGATAAATTGTACTTCATTAAAATTCAAAACTTTGGAATTCAAAAGATAGCTTCAAGGGGCCAGGAGGCCTTGTGGTAGAGTGCTTGCCTAGCATGCATGAAGACCAGGGTTCGATTCCTCAGTACTACATGCATAGAAAAAGCCAGAAGTGGTGCTGTGGCTCTAGTGGTAGAGCTCTAGCTTTGAGAAAGCCCAAGGATAGTGCTCAGGCCCTGAGTTCAAGTCCCAGAACTGGAAAAAATGCTTGCCTAGAATATAGAAAGAGCTTACAACTCAGTAATATACAGACTAATAATCTACAAACAAGCAAATAATGTAGGTCAATATATCTGTAAGGAAAAAGTATAAATGCCCAATAAGAATTGAAAACATGCTTGACATTATCAATCATTAGGGAAATGTAAATCAAACTAGAATTAGATTCTAATTCTAGCCACTAAGATGAATAGATTCAGTCAGATAATAAAAATTCAAAAATCAGATGTAATACATATATAATATTTCAGAAGAAATTACAGCCCTCATATAACTGCAAGTGGGAATTCAAAATAGCAAAACCACTGTGGAAAACAGTCCAGGATTTCCTCAGCATCCAAAAGAAATTAGAACAGATGTTCAAAACAAAACTTGTGCATGAATGGACATAGCAGACCTATTTACAAAAACCATGAGGTGGAAAAATTCAAATACTCATTGATGAAAAATTAAAAATGATGTCTATCTGGATTTTTCAGCCATATAAATAATGAAGTACCATTCATTTGCCGGAGGGATTAGCTCCAGAGTCCCCTTCAAATGCTATCATCAGTGATAGTATTTTATACTCATTTGTATGGGTATTGTCATGTCTACAATATGTTTAATGCCTAATACAATATAAATGCTAGGTAGTTTGTTATACTATATTGAAAAGGGAATAATAATAAGAAAAAAAGTCTTTCCAAAAATGATGCAGTATTTTTCAAGTGTTTTTGCATGCTGCAATATATTTGTACCTGCTACAAGATACATAGACTTGGAAATATTATACTAAGCAGTTAATCACAAAATACACGCATTTTATATTCTTACCTACACAAAATGGTTGCAAAAGCTGGAAAGATTTAGGGGGAGGAGATGGAGAGAGAGGGGATGATGATGATAGTCAACCGATAAGGATTGTATGCACATGTAACTATAGTAAACCCACTGAGCTGTTATATGAGCAAATAGTGTGGTATTTGAATTTGTATGGTAAGAAAGCTATTTCTAGAAAATAAAAAAATTGAATGAAACAAAGAGGAAATATCAAATATAAAAAATTATGAAGGGTAGGGCGGGGAGTTTGGCCTAGTGGTAGAGTGCTTGCCTAGCATGCAGGAAGACCCAGGTTCGATTCCTCAGTACCACATACATAGAAAAAAGCCGAAAGTGGTGCTGAGGCTCAAGTGGTAGAGCTCTAGCCTTGAGAAAGTCCAAGGACAGTGCTCAGGCCCTGAGCTCAAGCCCAGGACTGGCAAAAAAAATTATGAAGGGTAAAACCAAGCACTGCTGCTGCTGTCTAAAATCCTACTTACTCAAGAGGGTGAGATGGGAAGACCTTGTTTCAAAGACAGCTTGGGCAGTCTGCCAGACTCCCTGTGCATTTACCTGTAAGATGCAGGCTGGAGGTGCGGCTCAGGTGGTAGAGTGTCAGGCACGAAAGGGAAGTGCTGACTTGAAAAGGCGGAATGAAGAACAAAACAAAACAAAGGAAAAGACGTCAGCACGAGGAAATACCAATAATACCTGTAATCCTAACTACTCAGAAGGTTGAGGTCTGAGGGTCACCTTTAAGAGCCCACCCAGGTAGGAAAATTTGTGAGACTCTTATCTCCATTTTTAAAAGAGCCAGAAGTGGCACTGTGGCTGAAGTGGTGGAGCAGTAGCCTTGAGCAAAAAAGCTCAGAGACAGTGCCCAGACCCTGAGTTCAAGCCCCAGAACTGTCATGAAACCAACCAAGAATGTAAGTATCAGGAAAGAGAGAAAGAAAGAAAGAAAGAAAGAAAGAAACAAAGAAAGAAACAAAGAAAGAAACAAAGAAAGAAACAAAGAAAGAAACAAAGAAAGAAACAAAGAGAGAGAGAGAGAAACAAGAGAAGGAAGGAAGAAGGGGAAGGGGAGGGAAGGAAGAAAGAAAGGAGAATGATGGAAAGAAAGAAGAAAAGATAAAACAATGAACTGAAATAGTCTTTTGTGAATTTCTGGCTGGAATTTAAGGTAAATATGTTTGGAAAACATAGTATCTATGTCTATTAAGATTATCTCATATTTTGATTTTCTAGCCTCTATTGTAAGAATGTAGCTGATAGAAAATACGAGTGGCTGCACTGAAAGAATCTTTATTGTGGGTGGGGGGAGGGAAATGGGGACAAAAACAGAGAAGAGTATCATGTGTGAGAAGTATTGCAAGTATTACCTGATGAATGTAACTGCTACCCCTGTAAACATTACTGTCACAATAAAAAAAGAAAGAAATTTTTATACATTCAATTTCTTGCCCTTAAATTCAACTTTGTAGTTAGTGTGAACAATGTAGCTTTGTTTCTATTACTAATATTTATCATATACTAATATTGCCTAATCTGAATTTTCAATGTTTCCCCCCCCCCAGTCCTGGGGCTTGAGCTCAGGGCCTGGGCACTGTCCTTGGACTTTCTCAAGGCTAGAACTCCACCGCTTGAGCCACAGCACCACTTCTGCCTTTTTTGTATGTATGTAGTACCAAGGACTCGAACCCGGGTCTTCGGTGCATGCTAGGCAACCACTCTACCACTAGGCCAAACTCCTAGCCTCAATCTCTTCTTAATATCATAAACACTTTCATAAACAATGGGAGCTTAGTTCTAACAATATATATTACTCTTTAAACTGTAACCTTGAACCATTTAAATCTGACCCTATAAAAGTATTGTCAACATTTTCGTTCCGTTATGTTCTTGGAATATTCTGATTTCTCACTTGTGCATTCTTTCTTTTGTACTTACAATCTCAATAACGTATATTTGGTTTGTGTTAAAAAAAAAGAATGTATTGTAATATGGTTATGGAAAAAAGAAAAATGTTTGGAAATGGAGATATGACTATGAAGCTTTCATTGCAAGAAGCAACTTTCAAATCAGAGTCTGGTTTGAAGCAATTTTCATAGAAACAAACAGCAATGAATGCATATGGGTATGCATAGATGATCTTTGCACGTTTATGCGAGTATGGAAACACATCACATGTAAACAAATGTGCACTTTATGGAGCTTTTGCATATATTCTCTGATTTTAATGAAAAGGAATTTTATTTGCAGTTTCAACAACAGAACAAAATTTAAGTGCATGGGTGAGTTGAGGTGATTAGGAAGCCCGGGTCTCCCATTCTTTTCGTGTGCGCTACTCTTAGAGACAGTGTGGTGCCACCCCCAGGGTCGCTTCTAAGCAGAGAATTACAGTAACCCGGTTTTCAGTGATGAGTCAGAGTGCGTGGTGCTGAAGCTGCTGCCATTTCATCACCTTTGCGAGCACAGCATCCCTCCCTTACCGCTCCCAGCGCCTGGGCCTACCTTGCTTAGTGGTCCCAGGACAGTGATGCACCCTCGGCCGAGCTAGATTAGGGCTAAGCCACGCTCTCCTAGGCCTTGTTGGGGCGCCCCCTCCCGCCTCCCCAGACGTGGGCCAAGGAGACTTGTCTAGCTGCGGCCATGGAAGCCATCTGGCTGTACCAGTTCCGGCTCATTGTCATCGGGGATTCCACGGTGGGCAAGTCCTGCCTGATCCGCCGCTTCACAGAGGGCCGCTTTGCTCCGGTTTCAGACCCCACCGTGGGGGTAGATTTTTTCTCCCGCTTGGTGGAGATCGAGCCAGGAAAACGCATCAAGCTCCAGATCTGGGATACTGCGGGTCAAGAGAGGTTCAGGTGGGAGCGCAGCCCGGGCCCGAGAGCAGCGGGAGGGTCCTTCGGGGTGTGCACAGCCCCTGCAAATCCCTGGGGAAAGAGTACTTTTTGGTTCCAATCGCATTACGGGGGTGACCACCAAGGGTCTGGGCTTCTGCTCAAGCTCACATTGAGTTTAGTGTAGGGGAAGAAGCGCCCTGTCAGGGAAGGCCATTAATGAACACACATTGCCTGCACTACAACTCCATCAACCCGACCATACAGGAAGAATAAACTAACTAGAACTGATTGCTGCACAATTCATCTATCTCAGACCCTGTGTTACATACTTTCCAAAACCCTTCCGAGCTGTCCCAACATAACCGACAGCCAGAGATAGGTCGGTAGGCAGGCAGGTCAGTGGGTAGTATATTGTCATTTCTGTATCTTCCTGTATATGTGTTCTAGCATAAAAGAGCTAGTCAGATAGTGAAAAATAAATGGATTCCTTCTTCTAATCACCATTATCTTCAGTGGTTATCTTCTATGTACCAGACACTGAACTTGTTTCTGGGTACAGTGACAAGACATATACAAGAGAATGCCTTGTAATCAAATAAGAGTCCCTCTCCTCTTGGAACTCTGGCATGGGGGAATCAATATAATGACACCAGACTGTCGTGTTTGTATTTGTATGCCACTCCCTGCTGTGACACTTGCCACATAATGGGTAGTCAATAATATGTATTTTTTTCTGACAACCCTTTCCTTTGTAGCATGTTTTGCTTGGAATTTCATGTGTGAATAGGAAGGAGGACAGAGGTTTAACTGGACAGAGACCCAAGCAAAGACAGGAAATATCTCCATCTAGGCAGAAAACTTTCCATACAGCAATCTGAACTAATGTCAGATCAGCAAGAACTATATCAAAAGGACTCAATGTCCTTTTAGGATGCTTATGATAATTTACCCACTTATTTATTGAACACTAGTTCAGTGAGTAATAGAACAGTAGTAGGAAGAAGAGATAATAACAAACAAGTTTTCTACAGACAAAGTTTCATCACTTATCTTTGTGCTAACATTCAATACGATCTTGGAATTGCACAAGTGAACAAAGGAATCTGTGCACATTTGTTAGAATCGGTATGAATATCCTCTTCATACTCATTATCATATTTATTATGCAATGTTGATTTGTAAGACTTGCTTACACATTAAGAATATTGACCACATCACTAGGCAGAGTAACACATACCTCCCAGTACTCAATACAAAAGGGACAAGCAAAAATAGAATGTAAACCTTCTTCTGACTGTATGTTCTATGATATTTTCCCAGTTTGTCATGTAGCTATTCACTTTAAAATTTATTTAAGGAAAATAAGTTTTCATAGCATTATTTTTACTTTAAAAATTATTTATGCCAGTACTATGACTTTGAACTTATGGCCTGTGTGCTGTCCCTTAGCTTTTTCATTGATAAATCTGTACTTTTATACAGATTAATTTTTGTACTTAGAAAGGGCTTTGAAAAATACAAACCACTGGTGCAATAATTTATTCAACATCTATAGCTTGCTCAATTGATTTCTTGAATCATTTTTAATTACTTGAGTAAAGGGGGTAGATCCTGTAATCTCAGTTATTTAAGAGTTAGAGGTAGACAGGATCACAGTATGAAGCCAGGCCAGCAAAAACCTAGTGAGAAACCATGGCAACGAATCAATTGGCATAGTGTTTTCAGATCTGTCTTCCCAGCTACATAAAAGAATTGAAGTCCAAGTTGGCCTCGGCAAAACCTCAAGACCCTATTCAAAAAAAATAACTAAAGCACAAAAGGTCAAATAGTGGCAAAGTACTAGCAATGTGCATTTCTTTGATCTTCAATCAGTACCCCACATACACACACACACACACACACACACACACACACACACACACACACACACACACACACACACAAACATTTTCATGGGCCAGGAATATGGCTTAGTGGTAGACTACTTGCCTAGCATGCATGAAGCCCTGGGTTCAATTCCTCAGTACCACAAAAACAGAAAATAGCACAAATGGTGCTGTGGTTCAGGTGGTAGAGTGCTAGCTTTGACCAAAAGAAGCTCAGAGACAGCATTCAGGCCCTGAGTTCAAGCCCCAGGATTGGCAAAAAAAATTCCACAAGTCAGAATCTTTGTTCATGTTTAATTTTCTGTTACACCTCCACAATTTTCCATTCCCTAGGGCTGATTTGTCTTGTTCTTGAGATTTAGACTCATTTGTAAAGTCTGCCCTTACCATCACCTAGCATGAACTACAATTCTCTGTAGAATGATTTTCTATTAACATTTGAGCATTTTTCCTACGTCATTCATCATCTTATTCATCTAAGACAGATGTGTATTCTAAAAAATACACATAACTAAGAAATAGAATAGGCTAAAAGAAAACAATTACAGAGTCATTTTGTGGTATACTTGTAATAAGCTCTTATACTCTGAGCAAACAGGAAGCTGATAGGTGAGGTTTTTTCTATTTGAGAAGTACAAAACTTATACATATGTGTGTGTGTGTGTGTGTATATATAAAGACAAAAAAGTATATTTCTCTTTATGAAAAGATTAACAATCAAGGCCGGGAGTTTGGCCTAGTGGTTAAAGTGCTTGCCTAGCATGCACTAAGACCCGGGTTTGATTCCTCGGTACCACATACATAGAAAAAAGCCGGAAGTGGTGCTGAGGCTCAAGTGGTAGAGCTCTAGCCTTGAGAAAGTCCAAGGACAGTGCTCAGGCCCTGAGCTTAAGACCAGGACTGGCAAAAAAAAAAAAAGAAAAGATTAACAATCATTGTTAGATAATAAATAGAAGCAAAGGCATAGGGTAATGAAAAACAAAGTATGTTGCATGATACCTATATAGGTATCAATAGTTTAACTATCCAATTCATTTATTTATGAAATATTGTTTCAACTACTAGCATTTGTAATGAATTTTCCATGTCATAGAACACTTTAGCACCTGTTATTTCATTTTACTTCATGACAACTGTTGTGACTTAGGTATGTAATTTTGAAGAAGAGGAATCCTGTCAGTTTTTTTTAGATTTGGGAATGGAAGAGTAAGTTCTGATTCTGCCTTAAAGCAGGAAATAGAACACAGTCATCTCCCAGGATCGCTGTCCAATGCTGAATCAAACAGAAATGCCTGAAGGTTCATAAAAAATCATTTCTACAAAGTGCTATCTCAAAATTTTACTTAATGGAAAACTCATACATCCTCATTATTATTGAATGGCATGTGTACTCTCTTCTTTAAACAGAAAACAGTTTTGTTCCAGGACTGTATCACTAACCAAGAACTCTAGAATACACTGGATTCATTGGTGCACAGAAGTTTGGGCATGACCTTTATTCTTTACTTTTTTCTTGTGTTTTAGATCCATCACTCGCGCCTACTACAGGAACTCAGTAGGTGGTCTTCTCCTATTTGACATTACCAACCGCAGGTCCTTCCAGAATGTCCATGAATGGTTAGAAGAGACCAAAGTACATGTTCAGCCCTACCAAATTGTATTTGTTCTGGTGGGTCACAAGTGTGACCTGGATACACAGAGGCAAGTGACTCGCCACGAGGCCGAGAAACTGGCTGCTGCATATGGCATGAAGTACATTGAGACGTCAGCCCGAGATGCCATAAATGTGGAGAAAGCTTTCACAGATCTGACGAGAGACATATATGAGCTGGTTAAAAGGGGGGAGATTACCATCCAGGAGGGCTGGGAAGGCGTCAAGAGTGGATTTGTACCAAACGTGGTTCACTCTTCAGAAGAGGTTGTCAAATCAGAGAGGAGATGTTTGTGCTAGTCAGCCCTTTTATTTCAAAAACACGCTCTCCCACTTACACTTCAACGTTCCCGAAACAAATAGAACCCTTATGTGACTGAAGAGAACTCAACCTGTGGATATCAAGTGAGTCTCCTTCCTGGGGTGGGGTGGGGGGCTGGCTCTGACAGGCTCAGGTGCAGGTGGAAGGGGGAGACTGGGTACTGTGACTAGGGAACTGAATTGCTGGCATGAAGTGGATCAGACACTGTTTTGCAGCCCAGGCGTGGCAGAGGCTGCTCCATGTACCCTTTATGGACTACATGTTAATGGTCTGGTGTTTGAGAAGCTAGGTTCCAGGAAAACATACCTACAAATAGGACAACTGTTCCCTGGTATTTCAGATTACTCGGGTCATGAACATAGACAAATGTATAACGGGGGATAAGTACCTTACTGGGAAAACTACCAGTACTAAAAAGAAAAGGAGATCAACATATTTAATGACCATGTCCTAAGAAGTTAAATGTTTGGCCCCTAACAGCTCACCTGTAAACAAGGGGCATGCTCAGCTAGCTCCTAAAGCTCTCTCCAGGTCACAATGTGAAAATGGGAGGACATTCCCACACTGTTCTCACATTTGAAAGTATACGCCTTTATGAAAGAGCTGCCAGCTGCAAGGAAGAAATTATCCCATGCAAATTACCATAGGAATAGAAGAAACAGTGTAACCCAAATGCTAAACCCTTTTCCCTTTGACTATCCCTGGGGTTTCTCTGCCTCTGGAAGTAAGCATCATGCCTGTTCATTGACAATAGAGACAGGGATTGTTTCTGAAAACAGTCCTGTGAAAAACCCTTGCTCATCTGTCCTGTATTCATTGTTTGCCCACCAGGAGGCACTGTGACCCTTAAAAACACATCCCACTTGCTTGCTCTACTTATCTGATCATATTTATTAGGCCTGTGAAGTTTTTGTCTTTATTTTACAGACTAGTAAACTAAAAGCCAGGACACTCATTTGGTCAAGGTCAAGGATTCCTGCCTGATTATGAGTTCTTGTCACCGTGTCATCATGCTGTCAGATCAGTAAACTATTTTGTTAATATTGGAAGTCACATGCCCATAAATAAATGTTCTTTACATGCTAGGATATGCTTTCTTTATTGATTATAAGTCCACTATAATCCTGAAGGAACTTGAGGATGAATCAAACGAAGAACTTATTCAGGTATTACTGACAAAAGGGCGTCACACAGGCGATTCATCACACAACTAAAAACACATTAAAATTGTGTGAGCTCTACGAGTTCTTATCACTGAAATGCAATGGACATTTTTATTGAAACGAACTAAATTGTAGAAATGGGAATAGAATACAAACACCACGATGACCTTGGCCACTTTTCTGCCATGTACCAAACCCTAGGTTCCTGTCTACCCTAGAGAGTCAGCTCTTAATTCTCAGGTGAACAGGCAGCTAACCAAGTACAAGAAAATTGAAATGACTGGCTCAAAGGTTCTACTATCTTCTTAAAGAGAAGAGATGCTTAAAACTAATTTTTTGGACTGCAGCCAGGTCATTTAGGCAAAAGCCATACTTTTCACAGTAAGAAAATACTCTGATTTAGTCAGATTTGTCATATCCATTGAGGTAAGATAACGTGCCAGACTTCAGCATCAATGTGACTAAATCTGCCTCGACCAGAATAAGAAAGCAAAATAACAAAAATATGAAGGACTATTCTGCCACCTGTGTCCCAGACTGGATGAGCAAACCACCTTGGACCAATTTATAGCATCAACTACAAATGATCTGATCACTTTCTCTATATTCACTTCCCACAACCTGGCTTGGGTGAAATAATTAAATTGCCAGCCGCTTGTTTATAAAAGGTAAATATAAAATGGTTAATTGCGTCAACACAAACTTTCAACTAGAATAATTGTAGAAGATTTTCGAAGCAGGATTAGTATATAAATGAAAGTTGAGTAGATTCTTATCCATTAAAAAAAGACAGACACAAAATCTCTATAGTTTTCTTGATTAAAATACATTATATACTTTCCTATTTCTGGCATTTTTAAAGCAGGTTTAAAACTATTTCAGCAAAGATACAGCAGAGGTGGCTGAACTTAATTGTTTGAATAAATTCTACAAATTTTAAGTCATTTTAGTAGAATTCAGTGACGTCACTGCATTAAGTGGGTTTTAGAAAATAAGTGAAAAAATCAGGTATTAATACTAAGGATAAAATTTAGAAGTTATTTTACTACCTAGGTAAAGAAAAGATTAACTTGTAACAAAGACCACAACTGCATGGATTAGATTGTCTTATCTTCCTGAACAAACTGTACTATATACTTTTCCTCATTGTCATGCACTGTAATGAAATGTGAAAATTCTTTATTTAGTTGTATGTGAATGAAAATATGCTTGTATTTAGTAAAATGGTTGATTATGTGGACTGTGATACTCAGTGTGTGTTGTAGCTATTTTCAGAATCTACCCTTTCTGGCACTGGTTATTTCTGAGATGAGGTGCCTGTGTATTAATCCATCTATTTTAGGTTTCCTGCCACAGCAAAGATGACAGGTGTTTGCTGCCACATCCAGCTTCTATTGATTAGACTCCTGAGGACTTTTCTGCCAAGGCTGGCCTGGAATTGCAGTCCTCCCAATTGCAGGCTACCAAGTAGCTAGTATGGCATGTGTGACCCACAGGTGCCAGGGGTCAAGTTAAGTGTCACAATTTAACATATCCCAGATCAAACTCCCATTTTTTCTCTCCAGTCTGTTCCTCCTATAGCCCATCTTTCCCACTAAATTACAACTTTATCATTCTATATATTTCTGCCAAAACACTTGCATTCTTCATCCTTGACTATCTTTTATAGTCCACATATAATCTGAATATATGCTGAAGTCACCTTAAAAGTATAATCAAAACCTGAATTTTTCCACATTCTCACTGTAAATACACCAGTGTTGGCTACCTATCACTTGTTACTGGATTATTTGATAGCTAATGTCCCTGCAGCTGCTCTGATGCACCTACCTCCCTATCAGTCTGTTCTCCATCCAGCAGCCTGAAAGAGCTCAATAAAGCATTAGTTATATGCAATTATCTACTCACAGTTCTCCAGGCTAAAACACGAAGTCCTTCTAGTGGACACTGCTTCATTTCATCACCTCTATAACTTAATTTGTTACTACTAACCACTTGTTCATTTTACTCCAGCTATAGTTTCCTTTCCTATTTTTCAAATACATCAAGCATGTTCTCACTTCTGGGTCTTGATACTTGCTCTTCCCACTGTCTATTATACTTTTGTGATAGCTGCATGGATGGTTTCTTCACATCCATTAAGTTCTACGGCCAACATTCAAACTCTGTGAGCAGCTTCTAGATACTAGAAAAGAAATGGTCCTAGAAGTCATGGCTGGCAGATTAACAGAGTCTTCTTGAGTCTTTACTGAGAAACAATGAAGTTTGCAGCACACAATAAAGGGAAAAGTAAATCTTAGGAGGGAATAGGAATTCTGGAGAGTAGCTTCACAAAAGGAAGTGAGCGGCTGTATCACATTGCTACAGTGAGTTCAGATTTATTGGTGAAGTATTTCTGTCACTAATCCTATCAGACAGTTGACACTCCTGGTTCTGTTTACAGAACTCTTATCATTTGCTCTGCTTCATTACCCCTTGTCTGAACAATCTCACGTAATCCATGACTTCAGTTACTGCAAGGACTTCAGTCCACTCTTCTGAGCATAATATCAATACAACCAATGTCTGCAACATACAACCACAAATTTTCCAATACTAAAATTATCAGCTATCAAATGTGCTCCATCCAATGCAATCTTACTCTCAAGTTCTTTCTTCCACCACCCACAGCCTTGCTTTAACAGAAATGTACAAGTTATACTTAATTCCTTACTTCTTCTCATTCTTCATCTCAAGTTCATTAAGAACTGTTAGTTAACTCTATCTTCAAAATCTGTCTACAATTTTTCTCCATCTTCATTGCTATCACTTTTGTCAGTCACTGTCAATTCTTATCCAAACTACTTCAACACTTTACTAACCCATCTCCTATTTCTGCTCAACCCTATATTCATGAAAAATTCCAAACATAATATCCAATAGGATCCTTTCACAATATATCAAATAAAGTCAATACAACTCTTAAATTCCACCCATGGTTTCCTATAACATTTCTTTCGTTCTTTCTTTTGTGTGTGTCCTGGGGCTTGAACATGGCCTGAGCACTGTCCCTCATGTCTTCAGCTCAAGGCTACCGTCCTACCCCTGGGCCAAGCCCTGCTTCCTGTTTTCTAGAGGTTAATTGGAGATAAGAGTCTCCGGTCCTTTTGTGCCAGGGCTGGCTTTGAACCTTAATCCTTAGATCTCAGTCTCCTGAGTAGCTAGGATTACAGGTGTGAGCCACCCGCACCAGTTTTTCATAACATGTCTTAAGATTAAAAGGCCCTGAATAATCTGGTGTAATCTCTAATTTTGAGTTTTACAAAAGTATAAATTGTACTCATCTTATTCACAGTATTACTCCAATCTACATCACACACATGGGGCCTTAAATAACAGAAAAATGTTCAAATGAATGATTTTATGCCCTACTTTAATCTGAAAATCTGATTCTCAATTCAGTAAAATATATATTATCTTGAAGCACTACTATTTTTTTTTACTAATGTTTATAACAGGGTCTAGAATCCTGTGATTAAAAGAATTAGTTGTCTACATGAGTACCCATGGAAAGAGACATGAACCCTGTTTTAAACTTATATAGGAACAGTATGTAATCAACTACTGTCCAATTACAGTCCTATACAAACCCAGAATTTTATTTTGTCATCTTCCTTTCTTCTGGCTCTTGTTAAGGTTAACAGAATGAGAAAGAGTATGAATCTTGCCAGGCACTGGTGACTCATGACTGTAATCTTACATATTCAGGAGGCTAAGATTTGAGAATCACAGTTTGAAACTAGTCTGGGCAGGAAAATCTTTAAGACTTATCTCCAATTAACCAACAAAAAGCTAGAGGTGGAGGAGGTGTGGCTTGAATGATAGAGCAACAGCCTTGTTATGAACAGTGTCCAGGTCCCCAGCTGAAACCCCACTACCAGCACAGATAAAAAGTGTATGAATCTTGGAGTAAGATACAAACAGGTTCAAATGCTGACTATATAAGTAGTTTTATAGATTCAATGCCTATGAGAACTTTTTTATCTAGATATAAAATTGGATAGTATTTAACTCACAGGGTTATTATGAGGATGAAATAAAACATAAAAGGCATTTGGTCAAAATACTCACAAAATATTGTCAGCAGGTGTATTGTCTCACACCTGTAATCCTAGCTACTCAGGAGGCTGAGATCTGAGGCTCAAGATTCAAAGCCAGGCAGAGCACAAAAGAACCAGAGACTCTTATCTCCAATTAACATCTAGAAAAGTGGGAAGTGGGGCTTGGCTCAAGGGTAGGGCAGTAGCCTGGAACTGAAGAGCTCAGGGACAATGCCCAGGCCCAGATATAGGGCGGTAGCCTCGAGTTGAAGAGCTCAGGGACAGTGCCCAGGCCAAGTTCAACTCCCATGACCCACAAAAAAAAATGTCATGTTATGTGTGCACTGAAATCAAAATTTCATAAATAGGGGCCCAGAGTTTGACCTAGTGGTAGAGTGCTTGCCTAGTATGCACGAAGACACGGGTTCGATTCCTGGAACATAGAAAAAAGCTGGAAGTGGTGCTGAGGCTCAAGTGGTAGAGCTCTGGCCTTGAGAAAGTCCAAGGACAGCGCTCAGCCCTCAGCTCAAGCCCAGGACTGGCAAAAAAAATTTCCTAAATAATATCATGTACATGATACTGGAGCAGTCTAAGCTACATAGAAACACCATGTCTCAAAAAAACAAGGGCTGCCAAGCACAGGTGGCTCACATCTTCAATCCTAGCTATTGAGGAGATCGGAGGCTCACAGTTTGAAGCCAGCCTTGGCAAGAAAGCATGTAAAATTCTCATCTCCAATTAACCACAAAAAAGGTGCAAGTAGAGCATAAAAGCTTAGGGACAGAGTCCAGGCCCTGGGTTCAAACTCCAATACTGGCAAAACTGAGTGTCACAGCCAGGCATGGTGGCTCACGCCAATAATCCTAGCTATACAGGAGGCTGAGATCTGAGGATTGTGGTTCAAATCCAGCCCAGGGATAGGAGTTTGGCTTAGTGGTAGAGTGCTTGCCTGGCATGCACAAAGACCTGGGTTCTATCCCTCGGTGCCACATACACAGAGAAAGCCAGAAGTTGTACTGAGGCTCAAGTGGTACCTCACTAGCCTTGAGAAAGCCCAAGGATAGTGCTCAGGCCCTAAGTTTAAGTCCCAGGACTGGCCAAAAAGAAAAAGCCAGCCCAGGTATTCAAGTCTGTGAGATTCTTATCTTCAATTAACCACTAGAAAACCAGAAGTGGCGCTGTGGCTCAAGGGGTAGGGCAGTAGGCTTGAGCTGAAGAGCTCAGGGATAGTGCCCAGGCCCAACGTTCAAGCCCAACCACCACCACCACTAACAACAACAAAAAATGAGTGTCATGGACTTTACTGCCCAGGGTGGCTTCAAACCATGACCTCAGATCTCAGCACCCAGAATAGCTAGGATTAAAGGCATAAGCCATTGGCACCAAGAAGATCTGAAATTCTAAGGTATGTAAGTTTAAGCTGGACACAAAAATTTGGGACTCATAAGTGACGTGAAATTGCGTGTGCTCTTCAAATATACAAAGTAGTCGAATGAACTATAAGGATCAGCAGAATTTAGAAGAATGAAGACGACTCAGCTGGGAGTATAGCCTAATGGTAGAGTGCTTGTCTCGCATGCCTGAAGCCCTGATTCCATTCCTGTGGCTGAAGTGGTAGAGCACTAACCTTGAGAAAGCTCAAGGGCAGTGCCCAGGCCCTGAGTTCAAGCCTCAGGACTGGCAAAAAAAAAAAGAATGCAGAACACACAGAACACACATGTAAAGCTGATGAACAGACAAGGTGCTGAAAGGAAAACCAGCTAAATATTGCAGTCAATAAAGGAGGAAGAGGAGGAGGAGGAGGAAGATGACAACATGTGTGGCCTACTGGTAGAGTGCTTGACTAGTATGTACAAAGCCCTGGGTTCCATTCCTAGGCACCAAACACATAGAAAAAAGCTTGAAGTGGTACTGTGGTTCAAATGGTAGAGTAGCTAGCCTTGAGCAAAAAAGCCTAAGGACAGCACCCAGGCCCTGAGTTCAAGTCCAAGGATTAACACCCCCTGCCAAAAAAAAGATGAAAGCTTATGTCAAATGTTACTGATAAAATAATCAAATGTAACATAAAATAAAAATGAAGACTTGTCCATTGGTTCTTACAACACATACATCTGAAGACTCTGACCAAAGTGTTAACATTAAAAATCTGATTAAGGGCCAGGAGTTTGGCCTTGTGGCAGAGTGCTTGCCTAGCACGAACCTGGGTTCGATTCCTCGGTACCACATACATAGAAAAAAGCCAGAAATGGTGCTGAGGCTCAAGTGCTGGAGCTCTAGCCTTGAGAAAGTCCAAGGACAGTGCTCAGGTCCTGAGCTCAAGTCTATGACTGACAAAAAAAATCTGATAAAATACAAGGAAAAATAATTGTACAAGTAACACTTTCAATAAATTTTCTCTGAAAAAGAGAAATGAGAATGACAACCCAACAAAATGTCAGAATATATATATATATGTATATATACATACGGGTATATATATATATACATATACACATACATACACATTCACATTCATCCCACCTCTAATGATCTACTCACTTTGTACTAGAGGATATTTCTTTTTTTTTTGGTTGGTGGGGGGGGGGGAGGTATGAGTCTTGAACTATGCCTGGGCATGTCCCTGAGCTCTTCAGCTCAAGGCTACCACCCTACCCCTGGGCCTGGGTGTTGTCCTTGAGCTGCTTCACACTACACCCGGGTAGAGGGTACTCCTTAAAAGATCTGTTACTTCTCATACTTCTCAGCACTATCATACTGAGCACCAAACATCTAACGTATGGGAACACACTCATATCACGGCATTCCAAAAGGCAGAATTGTCACACACAAGAATGTAATGTTCAAAAATCATGGATAAGAGGCATAATCTTTTACAAATTGCTAAATACACCACATACACCAGGTCTATCCTTGTTTGTTAATACCGATATAACAAATGTAAAAAGTCCCAGATGACATAAATTTTTTTAAAAAATGTTCTCTAATTGAATTTTAGAGCACAATCTATGGTTTGTTTTTTGTGGTACTGAGATTTGAAAACTTAATGTTTGCTAGACAGGCACTTCACCACCATGCCTAGGGTCTCACTTCCTGTACAGAAACTTAGACTGTAGTCCACCTATTTTAGGATTTCTGTCATAATTGAAATAACAGGCACATACCACCATGTCCAGCTTCTTTCTATTGGGATAGAGTCTCACGGACTTTTCTGCATAAATTGGCCTAGAACTATGATTCTTCTAATCTCAGCTGTCCATTAGTATGACAGGCTTATATTATCAAACCTACTTTTCTGTTGAGAAGTGTGCTCACAAATTTTGCTACTGAAGCTGGCCTCAAATCGGCATTCATACTGATAAAAAGCTTTGTTTCTTCACATGTTTTACATTACCTAAAAATTCATATTTAAATCTCTGTGGTAAAACTAGATATTCAATGAAGAGAAAAATCATTCCTGCTCAAATACTACTAACAAGGATATTTTGTACCAATATGTTTGCCAAAATATGCAAAAACTAGAATACTTCAAAATGCTTAAAACCCTTAAATTCTAAAAATACTGGCATCGGGACCTTTACAATATAGATGGACTATGCCCTCATGAATGGGATTTGTGTCCTTATAAAAGAGGCCCAAGGATGTTTCCTCATCCCCTTCAACTCATATGAGCATAGAGTGCTAGAAGTAGCCTTCCCCAAGTACGGAATCTGCCTAGCACCTGCTCATAGGACTTCTCAGCCTCCAAAACTATGACAAATATCTACTATTTATAAGCCATGTCTATGGCATTCTGTCACAGCATCCCAAACAGATTAAAGACAAACACAAAGAATAACATGAAAGTGTCATACCACAGTTTCAATACCATTGCTTTAATAACAGGAAATACAAGTACAAAAATATTGTACTAGTATACTTTTTATTACATGGAGATGTAATAAACACATTTGTGTTTTCACTATAACTGATATCATCTAATACTTTTGCCACAGTATCAAGTTTTTTCACAGAATTTTTATTCCTATGCAGTTTTATGAATGAAAAAGCTCAAAATGTTTTAACCATTTCAGATTTACATTTATCCAAATATTCCTGTTCAAGATGCTTTGTAGAACTGTTTTTATGTAAATACAGAATCAGCTATGCATTTCAAATGTGTAATATTATCTCCCATTGGCCAAGATCTCCTTTATATTGGCATCACAAAGACATTATGAACTTATATGGGGTTAAAAGTGTCTCAATAGTACAGAACAATAGTAGTTATTATTAGGTGGTAACTCATGAAACCCCATTTATAAAATTGACACCACAACAGAGAGCAGCATAATGGTCCTATAAGTATTAAAGAAAAACAAGTTTACAAATAACGAAACTGTACTTCTTAATGCTAAAATAGCTAACCATATCAAATGAGAGTTAACACAAACTATTAAAGAAAGAGTAAACCGCTAGTGCCCGGCATTCAGACTTCCATAGCATACTTCACAGTTCCGGCCATTTCAGTTGAGTTGTCGTTTGATTGACCAAAAAAAAAAAAGATAAAAAACAGCATTAATTTTGTTGGCAAGTATGAAATAATTTTCTGTAGTATTTGAAAGAAATGTCTTTAGAAATAAATAAAATGGATGTTTATCTTAAATTTTAATCATTCTTATTAAAAAATAAAACTGTCGACCTTTAAAAGGAAAACACTGGTATATTTAAAATAACATGTTTGGAAAACTGAATCACATTTTTCGTTGTCAGCTTTATGCTTTGCTCTTGGTAGAATCATCTTTGTTTCTTCTTTTTACATCCCAATTATAAACCCTGGCCATATCTGTAAGAATTGTCAAAGGAAACACAAATGTAATTCTCAGAGTAATAAATGAAATGATTGTTTATTATACCATTTGTTTACTGAATCAAAGATACAGAAAACACACATATACAAATACAGGCAAAAAAACCTAAAAAACAAAAAACTAGTGTTAACAGCCACACTGCTATACTACTGTATTAATTGCTATGAAAATATATGAATTATAATGTGATTGTTTTTCTTAATCTACTATGTTATTTCTCACCTCTTTTGTTGTCCCTTGGTTATCTCATATTGTTACAGTATCTTACCTTATTATCTGGTATACTGTATACATATTTATTTATCTGAAATAGGATAGGGAAGGGGGAAAACAAGATGAGGGGAGGGATGGGAGGAGGGAAATGGGGACAAAAACATGAGAAGGGGTATCAATTCTTGTGAAGTAATGCACATTCTATCTGGCAAATAGAATGTAACCCTTCTATTAATTACAATAAAAAAGAATATTAAAAAATAAATCAATAAATAAAGAAAATATATGAATTAAATTCTACCAAAACCAAGACAAGACCTCTAATCCACAGTTGATTATCATATCTAGTCAACTAGAGTATTATTACATCTAATAAATGTCTTAGATACTGTCAACATTCTTTAGTATCAGAATCTTACTCTGCTGTCTAGACTTGCCTTGTATTCCTGGACTCAAGTGATCCTCCTGTCTCAGCTTCCTAACTAGCTAGAACTACAGGTTTATGCCACTGTGCTAAGCAAAGTTTTAAAGAATAGGTACTCATCCAAGAAATCGATACCTCAACTAACATACTGCAATATAATATTTAAATTAGTATATCAATAATTTTATCTCTTATCCTCCCTTTCTACAAAGCTTTAAGACAAGTATGGTCTTCATGTAACTTAGATTACAGAACTCCCTCCCCCATGTCTGTACACCAGCCTACCTTTCCTATCACTAATAATGAATGGCATTTCTCTAAGCTTGGAGAATTCAGATGGTTTCTTTTCTTTGGGTTCTTATAACTAAGTCACTGGATTTTGTTTTTCTCTCATATTTAGCATCTTTTGCTTTCCATAAGTAACAGTCTTTCTAAATCTTTGTCATTTCACAGCTGAATAAAGTCACCAATTAACAGACCTGCTTGCCTTCCCTCATTCAAACACTAGCCATGTCATGGAGAAAAGTACAGCTCCTATACTTAAAGAGCTCACAGTTGGGGGAAAAATACAACGTACTTTGTTTAAGAGCAGTAAGTACAGAGAAACAAAGTACCCTGAAAGGATCAGAAACTTTAAACTGCCTGGTGTTGTATACATAAACATACTATTTGGTATAGAGTTATCATTTAGCTGTTTTACTTGTATACCTGTAACAGAGAAACACTTGGCCATTCTTTTTCCTCTCTTTAATTTACATACCTCATATGCAGGAATAAAAAAGACTCAATAAATGCTGTGAAATTAAATGAATTAGCTATACAAGAGTCTTGGGAAAATATTTGAAAAAACCACTTCATTACCAATGTGAAAATGTAGTTTCTATATCTCTGCATTTCAAATTCATTAATCTATCCATAAACCACTTAAGTACTTCTTTCAAATATTTATTAACCAATGCACACTGGTATACTCCATACTCTGAGTACTCAGGAGCACTGAGGCATGAGGATTGCAAGTTCAAGGGCAAAATAGTAAGTAAGTTCTTGGCCAGCTATGGCACAAAGTAACAAACCTTCTCTCAAAAAATATTATTTAACATCTTATAAAACTTATGAAGCCAGGCATGATGGCTCATGCCTGTAATCCTAGCTATTCAGGAGGGTGAGATCTGAGGATCATGGTTCAAAGCCAGCCCAGGCACAAAAAGTCCACGAGACCCTTATCTCCAATTAACCAGCAGAAAACTAGAAATGGCACTGTGGTTCAAGGGGTAGGCCAGTAGCCTTGAGCTGATGAGCTCAGGAACAATTCCCAGGCCCAGAGTTCAAGATCCACAACTGACAAAAAAAAACACTTATGAAACCGAAGAGTAAAAGTAAAGTCCTTCTTTCCATTAGACAATAAAATCTCTTAGGCTTAAAAATATTTCTCCTCTCTTCTTTTTTTGTTTTTAAAGGATACTGACTTCGGTAGTAGTAAACTGATCTCGAAGAAAGTCAAGGTCTTCCTCAAGAGAATCAAGATTCTTTGTAGCAGTAGATAAATTCTTTTCCAACAATGCCTGAGCTTCATCAATATCATATTCAAGCATTACATTAGCCTGAAGAAGAGAGAAAGTCATGAGAATTACTCATTTAGACAGTGCTTTATAAGTTACAAAGTGTCTACAAACTACAGCCCTCAGGATAAATCCAGCCTTCTGCTTTATTCTTTCCTGATACAGTGACAAGAGAAGATAGGTGGAAAAAATACCACATGGTCTGCAAAATGAAAAATAGTTACTATTTGGCCTTTTACAGAAAATTTGCTGCCTCCTAGGTCAGAGATATAATATGTACATTACATATAATTTAATCCTCCTAATAACCCTAGAAAGTCAAAAGTTACCTTCTTTACAGTTAAGAGAACAGAGATGAGGTTGCCTATACTCATACAGCTGGAAAATAAATTAAAGAATCAGACAAAAATAAGAAATTAGATAAACAATATGTGTAAACCCTACTTTTCTACTATAACCATCATACTACATAGTATACATGAATGAACTTAATTATTTCTGAGCTTTAGATACATTATTAATTTTTAAAACTTTTAAGATATTTTTATTATATATATATATATTATTAGGTAAAAAAGAAAAAATAGTTAACTTACTCCTTTTACTACATTCCACAGGGGCAAAGACAAGGTGATATGTGTGGAATTCTAAAGATTTGCAGTTAATAGCCTATATTCAGGGATGGAGAAAAAAACAGACCAACAATACCAGGCACAAAGGGAGTGCCAAATAAATATTTGCTGACTGAATTACCTAATCTGTAATAAATAGAAAGCCAAATAAAAGTTCAGATAGGACAAAAATTAGTCAAAAATATATGTCTGTCCAATTCTGGGCCCCCAATCACATTCCTGGGATCAATTGTTGTTGTTTTTTATGATTTATTTTCCAGACATTTCTCTACACTTTGGATAGTTTTACAAGTAAAATACAGAATACACTTAAAGATATTTCATTGATGATGAATTCTAAATTGATGATATTAACATAAAAAGAATGACATCAGCAAAATACTGGGCCAAGGCACAAATCAATTACTTTGTAACACTGGAATAAAAATGATTTTTCTAGAACATAAATCCCTGAACAAAGTTAGAAGATAAACTATGATTAGGAAAAATGAAATTACTTTCCATAATATGTAAAACACCACAAAATTTTAAGCAAAAGGCCAGTAGTCTGTATTCCAGTAGAAAACTAAGCACAGGGTATGAGCGGAGTTGACAGTGAAGAAATGTAAGGTCTAAGAATGTGGCTCAGTGGTGGAACACTTGCCTAGCACATTCACAACCCCAGGTTCCATTCGTACAAAGGGAAACACAAATAGTTCACAAGCATTAGAAAATGTTTACCTTCAGTCACAAAGTAATAACACAAATTGAAAATAAAAAAACATATGACATATGATTAAAAAATACATTATCGTGCCATGTTCCTGAGTAACTAGGATTACAGGCATGAGCCACAAGTACTGGATCATTCTATACCTTTTTTTTTTTTTTTTTTTTTTGCCCCCTTCTCTTTCTGGCCATGCTCGCTCCGGCCCCGCTCGCTCCGACCCCGCTCGCTCCGGCCCCGCTCGCTCCGGCCCCGCTCGCTCCGGCCCCGCTCGCTCCGGCCCCGCTCGCATTCTATACCTTTTTAATTACACAGATATGTGTTCTCTCGGGGCTGGGAGTTTGACTAATGGTACAATGCTTGCCTAGCATACATGAAGGTTGGATTCTTGGTACCACATACATAGAAAAAGCCAAGAGTGGTGCTCTGGCTCAAATGGTAGAACTCTAGCCTTGAGAAAGCCCAAGGACAGTGCCCCGGGAATGGCAAAAAATAGGAAAGAAAGAAGAAAGAGAGAAAGAGGGAAAGGGGGAAAGGGGGAAAGGGGGGAAGGAAAAGGAAAAGGAAAAGGAAAGGAAAGGAGAAAATGTGTTCGCTAGTCAAAAAGATGTATTAACTCAGCACTAAGGAGGCTGTGGCAAAAATAATACAGGTTCAAGGCTGACCTCAGCTACACAGTGAGACTTTGTCTCAATCAAGGGCTGGGAACATACAGCAGTGGTATATATGCAAGGATCAGAGTTCCATTCCCATCACCACTAAAAAAAAAAAGCAAAACAAAAATATCAACCAAAAAATTCATTAAAGACAATAACAAAAACATGACATATTCTATTCCCAAGAAGAAAACAGCTAATCTAAAGGTGATTTATCCAACCACATATATACTATATATAGCACTCAAAATTGTATATAAAACCAGCTAAAGTTCCTGACAGTCTTTTCTAAAACCCTTCATAAGACTACTGTATTTATCATTAAACCCTAATTCCACTAGTATCACTCACTTTTTATTTTACTGTCTACCATTCTTAGCCTACATTGCAGTACCAAAACCACATTGAACTGGCCTTCTTTCCATTGCTTCAAGCTAGGTCTTTCTTCATGGGCCTAGAAAAGCATCTTGTATAAGCTGTTCCTTTGATCCCTGTGATATCAGTCAGGAATAGACAAAGACAAGGAAGGAAAAAAAGAGAACCCCAAACTGCGTCCAGACAGACAAGGAAACTCAATCTGTAAGGAAATGATGCTGGGACCACCTACTTGAGGAAAAAATCAACCTTCCTTCAGAGTGCTCATTAATTTCCAGATTAATTAGAGCTCTAAATTAAAATAAAACCAAGCAAAACTACAAGGTTGTAGGAAAATGTTGGCAGCAGTGGTATCTGGTTAATCTCAAATCACTCTTAAAAAAAACCCACAGAAACTAACACTAAAAATCACCATATAATGACTGGGGGCAGGTAGTCATACCTGTAATCCTATGTACTCAAGAGGCTGAGATCTGAGGATGGTGGTTCAAAGCCAGCCTGTGCAAGACAGTCTGAAAGATCATTAGCCCCAACCGCAAGAAAACTGGAAGTGATGATGTGGCTCAAGGTGGTAGTCTAGCTTTGAGCACTAAAACTGAGGGACATTGCTTGTACAGATTCCCAGAAAGAACACAGTCACAGACAGGCAAGTGCACATATGCAGGCAGGCGTGTGCGCGCGTGCGCAGGTGCACACATGCACACACGCACACACGCACACGCACACGCACACACACACACACACCCTAATTCTTGGGAAGCAGAGACAATAGGGTCTCACTTCACTTGTGGCCAGCCCAGGCAAAACAACTCAAGAAAATTCCACCTCAACCAATGACTGATTATGATGGCATGTGCCTCTCATGTCAGCAATGCAAGGAAGCTTAACTATGAAGATCATGGTCTAGGATGACTTGTGCATAAAGTGAGACTCTACCTGAAAACAACCAACAGTAAAAAGGGCCCAGTGCCTCAGGTGCAACTGGTGTAGAATATTTCTAACAAGTATGAAGCCCTGAGCTCAAACCCCAGTACTTAAAAAAACAAAAAACAGTAAACATATACCTGACATCTGTCTTAAAAACTTGGTGACAAACTGGGTATGGTGGCTCATGCCTGTAATCCTAGCTACTAGGAGGCTGAGATCTGAGGATTGCAGTGCAAAGCCAGCCCGGGCAGGAAAGTCCATGAGACTCTTATCTCCAATTAACTACCAGAAAACTAGAAGAGGTGCTGTGGCTACAGGGGTAGGGCAGTAGCCTTGACCTGAAGAGCTCAAGACAGCGCCAGACCCAGAGTTCAAGTCCCAATGACTAACCAAAAAAATACCCTTGGTCATCGCAATATGTTATTCACAGTAGCTAAAAGGTCAAAATACACTAAATATCTAACATGAATAAACAAAATGTGTTCATATATAAACGCAGTATTTGAGAGGCAATAAAGTAATGAAGCTGCATAAGCTATTATAACTTTCAAAATATTAGCTCAGTGAAAGAAATCAGACTACAAGATTAGATACTATATGATTAAACTCATATGAAATATCCAACACTGGTAAATCCATACAGAAAGAAACTAAATGAGTAGTTTGCAGAATATGTGAAGTAGGGACCGGGAGTTTGGCCTAGTGGTTAAAGTGCTTGCCTAGTATGCACGAAGACCCGGGTTCGATTCCTCGGTAACACATACACAGAAAAAAGCCAGAAGTGGTGCTGAGGCTCAAGTGGTAGAGCTCTAGCCTTGAGAAAGTCCAAGGATAGTGCTCAGGCCCTGAGCCGAAGCCCAGGACTGGCCAAAAAAAAAAAAAAAGAATATGTGAAGTAGGAGAAGGAATACAGTCAATACTAATGTGTGGGAAGTTTCTTGGGAGGAGTGACTAAAATGTTCTAAACTTAGAGGTAATGATTGTATAACTATGAATACACTAAAAACATGTACTGTATACTTTAAAATGATGAACGTTTATGGTATGTGAGTGTCTTAGTAAAAGCATTAAGAAGAAAAATAAGAAAACTAGACAATGTTTCCAAATGAATGACCAAGTTCTCTCTAAATACTGTAATATAAGCATGAGAAGACAGGCCACTGATAGCTTATAAGATCTGTATGGTAAAGCATTCGTGCAGATAAGCAGAAGGAAGCAATAAAGCATCCAGAAAACATGGAATTTCAAAGTAACCAAATGGTAGTTATATAAAATATCAATTCTGGGGCTAGGAGTGTGGCCTAGTGGTAGAGAGCTTGCCTAGCATGCATGAAGCCCCAGGTTCGATTCCTTAGTAACACATACACAGAAAAAGCCAGAAATGGTGCTGTGGATCAAGTGGTAGAACACTAGCCTTAAACAAAAACTGCACAAGGACAGTGCCCAGGCCCTGAGTTCAGGTCCCAGGACTGGCATAAAATATATATATATATATGTATATGTGTGTATGTGTGTATATATATATTCCAATAAACGTATATGTATATATGAAAATAAAACAGTGAAACCTGTTAAAATTATTTTTTGTTTTTTTTTTTTGCCAGTCCTGGGGCTTGAACTCAGGACCTGGGCACTGTCCTTGGGCTTTTTCAAAGTTAACACTCTACCACTTGAGTCACAATACCACTTCTGGCTTTTTCTATGTATGTGGTATCAAGGAATCAAACCCAGGGCTTCATGCATGCGAGGCAAGCAGTCTACCACTTGGCAATGCTCCCAGCCTAAAACTATTTTTTTAAAGGCAAGAAAAGAGGGATAAGAAAACCTAACAGAGGGGATGGACTTGGTAAAAAGTATATTGTATGTATGCATGAAAGTATCACAAGCTTCTTGGCATAACTCACATATATTAATACAAATGTCAAAAAAGATCAATAAGCTAATTAGATAACTAAAAGCTAACAATTTTAAGGCATGCACAGAAAAGACAATTTACAAGCATATTGTTTTCGATAAATGAACGCTAAAACAAAGTTGAATATAAATGTAGACTAGTTAATGAGGAAGGCTGTGACAAGGAAAAAAGGGAGGTGGGACCCTGAGTTTGGTACCAGAACTATAATAAAAATAATTACTATTATTAACTACTAATTACAACTTTAACAGGCTTAAAAGGGCTTGCATGTTCGCAGGGCAGATTGGTATAGGGTAAAGTCTGAAGAGATGGAGAAATCTAGTTATTATGAACTCTCAAACCAGCCTTAAAATTCCATATACATAGGGCCATATGCTAAAGAGAATATGCTGTGAATTGCATTAAAATAGAGGCAGAGACAGCAAGACAAAAATATTGAATACTGAATAATGACAGCAAGTAAGGGAGGGGGGCGGTCAAGGAGTGAACAATAACAAGGATCCCAGCTGCTGTGTTTTTAATACTTTCTATAAACCATAAAAAGGAACTTGAACCTCATTCCTACCTTCTAAAATGACAGGAAAAGTTAATTTTACATAAAAATGTTGACAGAAGGCCAGGAGTATAGCCTCGGGTCAGTTTCTATGTACCGCATACCCAGAAAAATCCAGAAGTGGTGCTGTGGCTCAAGTGGTAGAGAGCTAGCCTTAAGAAAGCCCAAGGACAGTGCTCAGGCCCTAGGACTGGCAAAAAAATGTCCATAGAAATGAATCAAAGTCAAATAGAATGTCAAGTTTTATAGCTCAGTGATAGAGTACTTCCTTAGCATAAAGCCCTAGGCACCACAAAAAAGAGAGGAAGAAAGAGGGGGAAAGGGCAGGAAAGAAGTGGAAAAGGGAAGGTGAAAGAGGAAGGAACAGAAAAACATCTATCTTTACAAACAAAACACATGCCAAAAGCCAAAAATAAAAGATAATTATGTTTTTCTAATACTAAAAATGATATAACATATGAAAGAACAAACATAAAACAAATTAAAATCCATATTCATAAAGGATGACAACTGGACACAGACAAGTAATTACAAACCATAATACCTTAAAATATACAGATTATGAGTACTTAATTATTGCCAGTCCTGGGGCTTGAACTGAGAGCTTATAACTGCCCTTGAGATTTCTCATGGATAGAACTCTACCACTTGAGCCACAGGACCACTTTCGGCTTTTTCTGTGTATGTAGTAACCAAGGAATCAAACCCTGGTCTTTGTACATGCTATGCAAGCACTCTACCAGTATGCCATGCTCCCATCCCAATTGTTTTTAAAATACAAAAAGAAATTCAGAAAAATGGATTAAGCAGAAAGTGATAAGCAACGAATAAAATAAGAATCCCCCATGGCCAGAATTTGGCCTAGTGGTAGAGTGCTTGCCTAGCATGCATGAAGACTCGGGTTCAATTCCTCAGTACCACATATATAGAAAAAGCTGGAAGCTGTGGCTCAAGTGGTAGAGCACCAGCGTTGAGAAATCCCAAGGACAGTGCTCAGGACCTGAGTTCAAGCCCCAGGAATATCAAAAAAAAAAAAAAAAAAGAATCCCCAAAAGGGGGAAAAAAAGCCAAAGCTAGAAATCAAAGAAATCTAACACTGTATACCTGAGGAAGTGAGCCCAGAAGTCTTTTGAGTATGGAGTAAAAAGAATAAGTCATTTATAAAGGAGAGAAAAATCAGTTAATCAGAGAAATATATAAAGTCCTGAAGGAAATAAATACAAGTTAGGGTTTTATATCCAGTAAACCATTTTTCAAGTATAAAGGCAATAGACAAGGTGTCAGAAACACCCAGAACTCATGGAATATTGTTTCTATAAATCCTAAATGAGCTGCTAGAGACAGAATACCAGATCATCAAAAGAAAAAGATACCAACAGGAAGACAGTGATGTGCTTTCAAATACCTCTTTACACAGAGAATAAGAATGAAGTGGGGCTGAGAGTTTTGTCTAGTGGTAGAGTGCTTGCCTGGCATGCACAAAGACTGTGGTTCGATTCCTTGGTACCACATACATAGAAAAAGCCAGAAGTGGTGCTGTGGCTCAAGTGGTAGAGCTCTAGCCTTGAGAAATCCCAAGGACAATGCTCAGACCCTGAGTTCAAGCCCCAGGACTGGCAAAAAAAAAAGAATGAAGTGTGAGCTAGGCACCAATTGCTCACATCTAATCCTAGCTACTCAGGAGGCTTTCACTGCAGTTCTAAGCCAGCCCAGGCCAGAAAGTCTATGAGACTCTCATTTCCAATTAACCACAAAAAAAATCCCGGAAGTGGAAATGTGGCTCAAGCGGTAGAACACTAGCCTTGAGCATAGAAGCTCAGAGACAGTATCTAGGATCTGAGTTCAAGTCCCAGGACTAGCACATGCACGCGCACACACGCGCACACACGCACTCGCACACACACAGACATATACACACACGCACACGCACACAAGCACACACACGAATAAAAATTGTACATGTGAGAAAGAGAACACAAACATGCTGACTTTGTGCCCCAACAATATCACCAAAACTTTGTTAAAGAATGGAAAAGAGGATGAATCTAGAGAGCAAATCATGTTGAGTGAGACAAGTCAAGACCAAAGGAACAAAAGGCGCATGGTATCCTTACTATGTGGCTATTAATTCCAAACAGTACAAGGGCAAGGACTCAATATTTACATACCCAATGTTATGGACATGGTATTGGAGATATAAACATAACTACATAGACATAAAAATCTATGAATCTATAGACATAATGCTTTATTTCACAAATTTATATGTATCTATGATATACAAACCCTTAACCTAATTTTGCTTATGTTCTAAAAACTAAGTGATTATATAGAGATTCCCTTCTTGAACACTTGTTTGTTAAACATGTCATTTGAAATATGATGTAAAAATCAATGTTAATAAATTAATAAAAAAAACTAAAGAAATGTAAAAAAAAAGAATGGAAAAGACAGAAAGAATATATTAAAAATGTCAGTGGAGCTGGGTGTGGTGGCTCCCACCATAATCCTAGCTACTCAGGAGGCTGAGATCTGAAGATTAAGATTCAAAGCCAGACCAGGCACAAAAGAACCAGAGACTCTTATCTTCAATTAACCTCTAAAAAATGGGAAGTGGGGCTTTGCTCAAGAGTAGGGACGTAGCCTTCAGCTGAAGAGCTCAGTGACAACGCCCAAGCCCAGGGGTAGGGTAGTAACCTTGAGCTAAAGAGCTCAGGAACAGCACCTATGCTGAGTTCAAGCCCGATGACACCCCCAAAAAAATGTCAGTGGATATACAAATGGGTACTGTCATTCTAAGAACATTTTATGTGTAATAAATGTGTAATAATTCCCGGGTTCAGGAATTTGGCCTAGTGGTAAAGTGTTTGCCTAGCATGTATGAAGACCTGGGTTCGATTCTTTGGTACCACATACACAGAAAAAAGCTGGAAGTGATGCTGTGACTCAAGTGATAGAGCACTAGCCTTGAGAAAGCCCAAGGACAATGCTTAGACCCTGAGTTCAAGCCCCAGGGGTGCCAAAATTTAAAAAAAAAAAGAAGAAATAAAGCAAATGAGTAATGCTGGCCAGTCTAATTCTATCTCTTCTGGTATCACATGGACCACTTAATGCTAACCCTTCATTCCTTTGACAGTCAAAGGAAGGTGAACATTTTATACATCTCAAGTAATACTAGTTGTTACATAAAATGTACTGGTTTAGAAGTATGCAAGCCGTGGCTACATATACTTACCCCCAACCACAGACACACTTTATCAGTAGGAGGAACCGAAGCTTTGCAGTACAGGTTATCTGCCAATAAAAATCTGGTCTCCATTGAGTTGGGGGACTCCTTTGAAAACAAAATGACAGTAATAAACCGGAAAAACGATATCCCACCGCTAAACCTAAGGCATTTAAAATTGTACCATCGTGTAAACTAAGTAGAGTTGTTCAAACAAATAGGGGCAGGTGCTGGTAGCTCTATAATCCTAGCTACTAAGGAGGCTGAGAATTACAGTTCAAAGCCAGCTACTTAACTGTGTAAAATCTGGCATCTCCCTTAATCTGTCTATAAAACAACATTCCTGCATCTGCAAAAAACAGGGTAAGTACCAAACATATAAACACACACACACACACACACACACACACACACACACACACACACAGAGTACTTGGTATTCAGTATGCTAAATACATATCACATAAGTGCTATATACAAATTAGTTATTATCATTTTTATTTAAATAATGCTTCATTTGTCCAATTTCTGAACTCTCTTAAAAGTTCACCACGTATGCTATACTCAAAGTATAAAATATACTTCCTGTAAAATAATAAATCCTGTGTGTATACAATCTTTTCAATATAATATACTTATGGAAGTTAATCTTTATAGACTTTTTATTTAATGCATACTAGACTAACACTAGACTAATACACAGCAGACTCAAATTTAGACCTTAATGTAAGTAACTATGTGACACTGGTTACATAACTTAATTGTGAATTGAAAAACTGAAAAAGGTAGTCACAAAGATTTTTTTCTAGTTGTATACATCTTAGTTTTACTCATTCTTAGTGATGACAGAAACAGAAAGAAATTTTTTTTATGCCTAAAACAATTTTTAATTGCATTTAAATTCTGCTAACACTACATATAAAGTAAGCCAAGTATGAGCCTTAAAATTAAACTGGATATTTAGGGAAAAGCCATAAAACCACATGCTTCATAAAAAGTATACCATCTATAATAGTTATAGAGAAAGCAGAGTAGATCCCATAGCAGAAATTAAATACCAGTGAACACGTACTCAGAAAAGACAGGCAGCGGCCAAAGCATCTTGGTTCCCTCATATTTACAAACAAAAATGTAACTTACTTTTTTCTTCTGCATGTATTTTAGAATTTCTAAAGTCTGCTTTATTTCAGGAATCTGACTTTTCAGTCTGTGGACAAGAATAAAGGTTAACTTAGTATTTTGCAGGTAAAAATAAACTATTAGCTTTACATTTTCTATTTTCCAATGTCAAAAATAATGGATACTCAAACATATTCTTAATTTGAAACCACTGCTCTCTATTCAATGCTACATACAACTGCTCCTGGTGAGTGTACTCAGTACACAAACATCATCGCTAAATGTCAGGTAAAGCACAGTGATATTTTCTCAGTATATACTTCTGTCACATTGTTAAAAAAAATAATATAAGATCATCTGCCTGTCCTCTGAATTGTCTTGGCTGAATCATTACCTACCCAAATAACGGTTACGAGGTAGAAAAAGAACAAAATTGACCAGAGTCAGGGAGAGAGCTGAGCTGTGAAAGTAAAAATAACAAGTACCGCCATAAATAACTTTCTTTACCCCACTGCCTGATGACAGTAAAGAGTCAAGAGTAGAGCAACGGAAAGAATCCCCCAAGTAAGAGTATATATTTGATTGCTATGTCCTAGACTATAAAACCAGCACAATTTCTCCACGCCTAGCCATTAGGAAGAACTTATGTCTCCAGGTATATTACTGGTCAAAGCATACAACATCCCTGAGGGAATATATGCTGATAGCGGGGGGCGGGGGGAGATAGTCTAATAAACTAAACTACAACCAAACAAGGGAAGCAAACTCAGCATCTCATATATCATGAAACAAAAAGAGAGGCTGATACAGGAGAATTCTGAGTTTGAGACCAACCTGGGCTACAAAAAGAGTTACACACCAGCTTAGCTTACATAGACCCTGTCTCTAAGTAAATGGCCCAACAATTTGCTTTTTCCAAGAAATGTACCTCCTGGTAAAGAAATGCAGACACAGACACTCATACACACAATAACACTCATCTCAAAAGATGCAAAGATAGCCTTCAGTAAAACACAACATACTGCTGATATACCCTATAGGTTCAACACTCAGAAAACTGAGATAGGAGGATCCTAAATTGGAGACCAGATTAGGTTACATAGTGAGACCTTGTCTCAAAAAAAAAAAAAAAAACAAACAATGTCTTCACACTAAAAGCTTTAAAAAAAAGTAGGCAAGGCTATACATAACAAATTATACATAACAAATTATAGCCAGCATAACACTGATGGGGAAGGGAAATATAAAACCATTTCCTCTAAAATCAGGAACAATACAAGGGTTTCAATTCTCATTGCTTTTACTCAATATAGTACTGAATAAGAGCAATTAACTGAGAAAGATAGCAGGGGAATCGAGGAGAAGGGAAAAAATAAAAGGGATTCAAATTGAAAAGAAACCAGTCATTCCTTTTTGAAGGTTATTTGATTCTATACCTAGAAAAATATTCTAAATACTCAAAGACTTAAGAAATGATCAATTTAGTCAAGTGCTGGGTGCTAGTAGTTCACGCCTGTAATCCTAGCTACTCAGAAGGCCAAGATCTGTGGATTGCAATTCAAAACCAGCATAAAAGTCCTTGAAACTCTTATCTCCAATTAATCACCAGAAAACCAGAAGTGGCTCTGTGCCTCAAAGTGGTAGAGCACTAGCCTTAACTGAACAGCTCAGGGACAGTGCCTAAGCCCAGAGTTCAAGTCCCACGACCAACAAAAAAAAATTAGTAGCAAGATAAAAAAAATCAACATGACATAATGAACTCACTCAGAAATAAATCATGAGTGAATCTAATTCACAATAACTGTAAAGAAATAAAAGTAGGAAAAAAAGGCAGATCAAGGAGGTTCAAGGCTTCTTAAATAAAAACTATAAAACACCGAAAGTGAAGAAAATTCTAGAAAATGAAAGGTCTCTCATCCCTTACATTTATGTACTGGCAGAATGTTAAAATGTTAATGTTCAAATAGTCAAGCCCTGAGATTGTCACGCACACACACAAAGAAATCCAAAACCCTAAGGTCAAAGCCCAATACCACCCAAATAAATAATAGTTTGTTTTTAATCTAAAAAAACTATAGAACAAATGAAATGAAATAGAACAAAAAGGCAACCTACAAGATAGAATAAAATCTTTGCCAGTTATTAATTAAACAAGGGATTACTATCCAGACTATACACAAATGATTAAAAATATTAGACCAAACAAGTTAATCAATAAACGAGCCAATAGTATGAAAATACCTATCAAACCTAGTTCAAATGGCCAACAAGTTCAAGAACAAATGCCCAACTTCCATAGCCATCAAGGAAATGCAAATCAAAATAACACATTCTTATTCTTGTCAGAATGGCTATTATTAAAAAAACAATACTGTGAAACTGCCTTGTACTATTAATGTATACTAGTAAAAACAAAAGAAAAACTGAGCACTACTACCAAGAATGTGGGGATGTAGGACCCCTTATGCACTAGTGATAGGAGTGTAAATGAGTATATTAAACCTTAGTACAGAAAAATATAGTGTCTTCAGCAAAGTAAAAACAGAACTACCCCATGATTCACTGCTAAGTATATACCAGGAAGAAATGAAGTCAGTATACCCATTTCACTAATTTACTGATACACACAATACCATAGGTGACTTGCAAAGAATGTACCACAGAACAGAAGTTACTATGTGCTTCCATTTTTATAAAGTTCAAGAACAGACAAAAACAATTTATAATGAAAAAAAGCTGTTGTCTTTTGTTTTAATAACTAGGAAGTAACTCAAGTTGAGTTCCTGGGATGAAAGAATATACAGAACTGGGAAAGAACCAATTCTGGGTAGACTTAAGATATCTTTTTCAAATTCATAAAACTGAGTACCTGCCACTAGGACATTTTTATTATATGTAAATTATATCTAAACATAAAAAATGTGGGCCGGGCCAGGCCAGGCGTGGTAGCTCACGCCTATAATCCTAGCTACTCAGAAGGATGAGATCTGAGGATCAAGGTTCAAAGCCAGCCCAGGCTCAAAAGGACCAGAGACTCTTATCTCAAACTAACCTCTAGAAAATGGAAAGTGAGGCTTGGCTCAAGGGTAGGGCGGCAGTCCTGAGCAGAAGAGCTCAAGAACAATGCCCAGGCTTCAAGTCCCATGACCTGCAAAAAAAAGATGTGGGCCAGGGGAGCTGGGAACTTGGCCTAGTGGTAGAGTGCTTGCTTAGCATGTACGAAGAACAGGGTTCGATTCCTGACATAGAAAAATGTCAGAAGTAGTGCTGTGGCTCAAATGGTAGAGCTCTAGCCTTGAAAGCCCAAGGACAGTGCTCAGGCCTTGAGTTCAAGCCCCAGGACTGGCAAAAAAAGGTTCAAGCCATTTAAGATTTTTAACTTAGAAATTTTTATTTACCTTCTTTTCTTTTGAGCAAGGTTGAGTTCCATAAATTTATACTTCTGATATTGTTCATCCAGCTTCTTAAGTACTGTATCTGCAGTCTCATTCCCAGGCTGTTTCATGAAGGAATCTACATCTTCCTTAATAATCAAAAATAAATAACAGATTACAAAGTTTAAAATTCATACCACAAATATGATTTTTTTATCTTTTCTTTTTTGGTACTGGGGACTGAACTCAGGATGTTGCTCTTGTTAGGCAAGCATTTTACCATTGAGCTATATCCCAGCACCACAAATATGATTTACTTTTATCACTTTAAAGCCTAAAAGAAAAATGCTAAGCCAGGTACCAGTGGCTCATACCTGTAATCCTAGCTACTCAACTGGCTAACATGCCAGGATCATTGAAGCCAGCCTAGAAGCAAATTCTGTGAGATGCATCTTCAATTAACCATCAAAAAAGCCAGAAATGAACTGTGGCTCAAGTAGAGCACTAGCCTTGAACACAAAAGCTCAGGAACAGTGCCTAGGCCCTGAGTTCAAGCTCCAGGACCAGAAACTCCTTCCCCCCCACACACACATGGAAAACAAGTGCTAGATTTTCAAACAAAAAGATCATTTGAAAAGTTACAGATCATTTCCGACAGTACACATGGTATTTAACTATTTTCTTTTTTCTCTTACTTTCCTATAAATGCTTTATCCATGCCCTACATGGTCCCAGTAGTAAATATGAAAATTACCAGACTCAATCACATTGCCTAATCATATGCCCCGGTCACAGAACAATTCAACAAGTTGCCAAAACTATCAGTTTCATTTCTAAACTTTCAAATTTAACAAATTCTGCCACAGAAAATGGATGGGGAAAATTAGGGCTCCTAGGCTTTATAAAGCCAGAAAAATCATCTGGTACATAACTGATCAGACTCAGGCTACTTTCCTTGGCTTCCTGGGCAATCTACCTGAAAGGATAATTTTGTATGGCCCATGAATGACGTTATAAATATCCAAATGGCCCTTAGCAGATAAAAGGTTCCTCACCTCTTCTATACGATCTTTAGATCCCCAACATAAACAACAAAAACTTCCAGTAATTGAAATAAAGTAAATCCAAAACACCAACACGATCATTTTTTTAAACAAACTGAAGAAAAGCAGTAACAGTGGCTAAATGTAGTGGCATTGTAATCTTAGCACTTGGGAGGTTGGGGCAGGACAAATGTGAGCAGGTCAGCCTGGGTTACATAGTGAGACCCTATCTCAGAAAGAAAAAAAAAAGTACTGCAGTCTGGTGAAGAGATACCACCTTCAGAGAAAGGACAATGCATGGATGAGAATGAACTCAGTTTCTAGTACATGGTACAGGTTATTAGGAGGAAGTCCAATGGAATTAATTACAGCAGCATAGGATGTTGCTAAAAAGACAAGATCTGCCAAGTTTCAATACTAGCTTCACTACATAGATTGGTCTGAGGAAAGTTATTAATCTCTCTTTGTCTCAATTTCCTCATCTTAAAATGAAGTAAATGTGCCTTTTCTCACAGGAAATCATGAAGTTAGTATGTGTGAAATGCTTAGAAAAATGTGTACCACCTATTAAGTGTTCAGACATAACAATGTGCTGTGGGGATACAGATAAATGTGCCAAGAATTTTGTTCTCTGGTAGAGGTCAAGAAAAATTACAAGGGAGTAATATGTGAACCAGCTGTTAAAGCTAAAGATGACAACAGACAAGGCTGAAAGCAGAGAAACAGAAAAAGAAGAAAAGATTTCTGAACCTATGGGGGGGGTGGAAAAAATACCAGGTCTGAGTTCTAAACACCATAGTACACTACCTCCTATTATTTCAGAAACTAGCATTTACTAAGTGCCTACTATATTGGCATATTGACAGCATGTTTTGTTTCTCATAAGTTCTCTAAGTACTGTCATGCCTAATTAGGAGAAAAAACAGGCTGAAATCACAAGTCAAGGGTAAGCAGCAATTGGAGAGCAAAAGCAGGTTTCATACACCCAACTACTTAGAATCTTCCTACAATATGATGTGAGTCCGTTTGGAAACAAAAAATTTTAGGGGAAAAACATTTTTAAGACTTTTATGAAGCCATAATGTACCAAATTTATCTTTCTGAATTAGATCTCATGACATTCATATATGGATGCTATAGTTAATGCACTATAGAAATCAGTTATGGGGGCCTAGTGGTAGAGTGTTTGCATGGCATATACAAAGTCTGGATTTGATAACTCAGACCACATACATAGAAAAAGCGGGAAGTGGTGCAGTGGCTCAAGTGGTAGAGCTCTAGCCTTCAGAAAGCCAAAGAGCAGTGCTCAGTCATGGAGTTCATGCCCCAAGACTTGAAAGAAAAAAATAAATCAATTATGCACTTATGTATCAAGCACTGTGCTAGGACCAGGAGAAATAGCACAGAGGAGAAGTATCTTACTTTGCTCCCAAGTAGCAGAGCCAAGAGGGGTTAAGCATAGATTTGAAGCCCTACAGATTGTCCAAGTTCAAATTCTGGCTATCTCATTTATATTCTGACCACAGACAAACTACTCAAGGGTACTGTTTAGTTTCATCATCAGTAAAATGAGAATGACAATAGTAATTACCCTGTGGAGTTTTGTAAAATCCTTAAATTAGTAATAAAATAAGGTCTGAATAACTGAAAATTTCATTTCTGTAAAAAAAAATCACTTGAGAAATAAATGGAATAACTCAGAGAGAAAACAAGAAATAAGGAAAACAATCACTTGGTACAATTATGAAATGCAAATATAATGTACAGTCTATAAACATGGTCTTTTGAAGGATGGGCTACATATCAAAAAGATGGGGTATGCCTTTTGGCTCAAAACTATATTAACAGTCTATAGTAGCTCAACACAGTTAAATAAGGAATGACAAACGATGCTGACCTGGAAGGCCACAACGAAAGTTTTGGCCCATTATTCAAATGGTTTTTCCGAATGATTTCTGGAATAGCTTCATAAACGGATGGGGGCTGATAGCTTCTACCCGGTTCTCTGTGACCTTAGTTTGCTCTCCCTGTTCTATGAAAACTCTGAATTGAATTCCTGCCTCGTCAGTCAAGTGCATACAACTCATTCTCAATTAAGCTGTTAGAATGATGCTCGTAAAACCAAGTGTGGTTGCACAGTGACATCCTGTAGCCAGCTCTGCCCACTGCAGAATCTCCAATCCTTCCAAGCCTCCCACGACTTCCCACTCAAGTCTATGAGGCGGTTTTCCCCTCAGTGCTTTTGCACTCACTTCCCAGCAAACAGAGCACTGCACTCCTCAAGCTGACCGACCAGGTGTCACTCCGCATTCACACTTGCCACCAGCCGCACGGCGTACTCCTGCTAGTCCTCTAAGTGCCCACATCTATCTTCCCAGCACAGGCGGAGTCGCCAGCTCCTCCAAGCCTCTCGTGGCTGGCGACCGCTGAGGGCCGGAGAAGAAATCCGGCGGTGCCGGGGCGGGACGCGCCGCCAACTCGCGCCCCGGAACTCTCCCTCCTCACCTCATCCCTTCTAAGACCCTTTCACGCTGCGTTTCTTCAAGGCAATACACCCGGCAGGCCAGTCTGCCCACAGACGGAGGCTGACGGACGGACGGGAGCGAAGCGGACCGACCGCTCCCCTCCCGGAACCTTTTTACCTCAGCCCCGACTCCCAAGAACCCACACTGAGGTGGTTCTCCACCTGGAGCCAAGAACCCAGAAAACAACGCAACACTTACCACAAACACGGCTTCAGGAATCCCCAAGTGAAGCCGCCGCCCGGCCACTGGAGCCACTTCTTCAACGGCACCACCGTCCTTAGCAGCCGCCATCTTAGGAAAGCGAGCTCGCGATTAACTGCTTCCAGAGCCGTTGGTACCTGGAGTCAGTGATTGGCTCCCTTGACCCGAGGGCCCGCCCCTTTCCTCTAGACGGTGATTGGCTAGGAGCAAGTGAGTGACAAACGTACTAGGAACTTACCGGGGATAGCGGGAGCGGCTCGGAAGACTAAGTAGGCTCCATGGAAATAAGAACGAGGAGGGTCCGCACATCTAAAGCCCTGGGAATTTGAGCCACGCCAGACCCCAACCCAACCCAACAACACTCCAGTCTCCTCTAGCATTCCAGCAAATCTGGCATATACATAACGGGGTGGGGGAGGGCGCTCCACCTTTTCAGTCCAGCCATTCAGGGGAATTTCTTACCCCTTGAAAGGGAAATTGTTTTGTGCATGTTTCCTGTGGAGCCACTACACTGTTCTAAGAAATACCCAGCTCTAAGTACCAACCTTTCTCAACCTCAGCCCTAAAAATTCCAAAACATTCAAAATTGTAAAATTCTGCCTAAGCAAAATAATTTCCCAATATTAGCCTCCGTTACACTTTAAAAGCAACTTGAAGCCAGGCATGGTGGTTCACGCCTGTAATCCTAGCTACTCAGGAAGCTGAGATCGGACGATCAAGGTTCAAAGCCAGCCTGGGCACAAAAGGACCTGAGACTCTTACCTCCAATTAACCTCTAGAAAATGGGAAGTGGGGCTGTGGGTCAAGGGTAAGGCGGTAGCCTGGAGCTGAAGACCTCAGGGACAGCACCCAGGCCCAGAGTTCAAGCCCCAGGACCGACAAAAAAAATAAAAAAAGAAAGAAAACAAAAACAAATTGAAGTCCTGGCACTGGTGATTGACACCTATAATCTTACCTATCTCAGAAGTACACATATGAGGATCCCATTGAAAGCCAGCCAGGGCAGGAAACTAACTCTCTGAATCTGTTACCCTCAACTAACCACCAAAAAGCCACAAATGCAAGCATGGATCAAATGGTAGGGTACGAAGAGCAAAAGCTACACAACAGTGCACCAAAGCCCTGAGTTTAAGCCCTAATACCTGCATACACACAATAAAAAGAGTGCCCATAGCTTCCAAAATTCCAAATCTCAACAGTATGGAATGCCAAAGTCACTATTTTATTTTGAAGATGTGGATGGTTCAGTTCAGCGTGCAGGAAGATCACCAACGTTTTCGACCTCTGAATCTGAATCCTTTTGCTCTTGTACTTCTACTCAGACTGCATCTGAGTGAAAGAAAGATAATTATGTATCAAGATTTTGCTCTATTGCAGATCTCTGCTAGTAGAGCCCAAGGTTTCTACTGATTATGACAAATGAGGGAAACCATTGAGCCTAAGTACCTTTGAGTCTGGCTTACTTCACTTAATATGATTTTTTCTAAGTCTTTCCATTTCCTAACAAATGGGGTGATGTCATTCTTTCTGACAGCAGCATAGAATTCCATTGTGTACAAATACCACAACTTGTTGATCCACTCATATTGTTATAGTATCTCACTTTGTTATCTGATATATTGAATTTATTTGTATTTGGTTATTTGAAATTTGATAGGGAAGGGGGGAAAACCAAGACGGGTGGGGGGTGTGGGGGGGAGGGTAATGGGTACCAAGACATGTGAAAGGGTATCAATGTATGTGAATTAATGCACCTTCTATCTGGCAAATATCATGTAACCCTTTTACTAATTACAATAAAAAATAAAATAAAATTAAAAAAAGATAATTATATAAATATTTAATCATTTTTAAATATTTTTTTCTTTGGGGTTATAAAATTATGAATCTTTTCATATAGAACTCTGGTCACTTTTCTTACTATCTAATATATGAAGACTTACTCCTTCTAAAAGAGATTTCAGGAACCTGAGAACTCAACACGTCAATTGCAGAAAACAATATTCTAAAGCAAGGAATATTGCCTGTAATGCTAAATTTCCATGCATTATACATTAAATACTGGAAAGCCCCACCATCCAATATTTACTGAACAGAAACCTTACATCTCCAAATGTACTATTCCCTCCCTTGAGTGCCTGTGGTGCTTTATCCTCATCTAATTTATCATTTACATATTTATCTGAAACATTCAATCCCCATTCGTGATTGGCTGTCTACCTTTACCATTCAAACTGAGCTACCAGTTTTCTGGGGAGTCTTCTCCAAAATGTCCAGATTGAACTAATAACCTTCTACAATAATTAAATTTAGAATTATTCGATAAAAAATGAATTAATAAAAAGGACTGCTGAATCCAGTTGAGTTTAGCAATACAAACTTTTAAACGTCTCTACCAGGTCTACATAGTCCTGTGTCACTCCTGGGGCTTGAACTCAGAGCCTAGACACTGTCCCTGAGCTTCTTTTGATCAAGGCTACTGTTCTACCACTTGAGCCATAGTGCCACTTCCTGCTTTTTCTGAGTGTTTATAGGAGTTGAGTGTCAGGTGCGCTGGGAGTTTGGCCTAGTAATAGACTGCTTGCTTGCCTAGCATGCACAAAGCCCTGGGTTTGATTCCTTAATACCACAGACATAGACAAAGCCAGAAGTGGTGCTGAGGCTCAAGTGGAAGATCTCTAGCCTTGAGAAAGCAAAGAACAGTGCTCAAGCCCTGAATTCAAGCCCAGGGACCACATAAACAAACAAAAGAGTGTCAGGACCTTCTCTGCCCAAGCTGTCTTCAAACTGCAGTCCTCCCATCTCAGCCTCCTGAGTAGCGACAATTACAGGCATGAACCACCAGCACCTGGCCTCTGTCATTTTTGATGCACTAAATGCTTTCACTAGGTTTTCTTCTATGAAAGACCAACATTATACAAAAGATGTATATGTTCTAAAACTTCATTACAACATTAGGTCCTATCTTCAAGGACTTTTCTTATCTATCAAGGCCCTAAGCAATAACAGGTCACATACCTGAGGTCCTGGGGATGAGATGGAAAGACTACTGGAATTTAAGCCTTGTTGGGTATAAACCATGGGTTGAGATACTATTAGGGATGGAGATCCCATGGGAGTTTGAACCTATGTATTTGAATAGAAAAGAGAAAAGTAAAAATGCAATTAGTTTTGGAAGTGGCGCTGTGGCTCAAAGGGTAGGGTGGTAGACTTGAGCTGAAGAGTTGCTTTCCTAGTAATCATAATGAGAGGACTTTTCCTCTGTAGAGTGAATATTACATTTAATGATTATCACCTGAAAGAAATGTTAAATATAAAGTACAAAGGAAAAGGGAAAAATACATCTAAGAAGGAGCTAGAAGTAATGAAGTGTAAAGGGAAAGATCTAAGGAATATTTCTTAAAATTTAAGTATGAATTAACTACAAAGTAGCCCCTAAAAACAAACCTTTACAAAGGACTTTTCATGCCGAACGTTATATGGACACTGGTGGCTCATGCCTGCAACACTAGTTCCTCAGGCGGCTGAGGTCTGAAGAACACGGTTGGAAGCCAGTCCAGGCAGGAATGTCTGTGAGACTTTTATCTCCAATGCACTACTCAGAAAACTGGACATGGCTCTATGGCTCAAGTGGTAGTGTGCTAGTCTTGAGCACAAAGAGGCTTGCAACAGTACCTAGGACCTGAGTTCAAGCCCCAAGAATAGGAAAAAAAAAGAAGGAAGGAAGGAAGGAAAGAAAAAGGACTTTTTATTTCAGGCCTGTGATGGTTTCAAACCGCAGTCGTCACATCTCAGCCTCCTGAGTAGCTACAATTACAGATGTCAACCATCAATGCCTAGCCTGTGTCTTTTTATGATATACATACTGTGTGTGTATGTGTGTGTGATGAAATGTTTTAGTATATGACTTGATAGAGCCAATTAAATGTTAAATATGAAGGATGTATAGTATTTGTGAAGTGAAAAGAGTAAGAAATGGGCAGACCCCTCACGTGAAATACAGTTAGGTCTGAAAATTAGTGCCTAACAATTCTTACTTTGACATCTATTATTTGTATCACCAGAGGATTATTGAACTCAGATTTTACAATACATCCACAAAATGAAAGGATATTTAATGAAGCAAACATAAAAAGATAGACTCATTAATAAAAGACTGACCGTTAAATGGATTATTACTGAGTATGTAATCTCTAGGTATGGTTTACCAAGCCCACTGCTATCTTTTCATCTATAGACATTTTTTTGTTGAAGCAATATGGGCTTACTCAAGATCTAGATAAATAAGAAAAACAATCAAATTGACTCATAAACAAAGTTCATGACCTGCAAGGCAGTGTCTGGTGATATACTGCAAGGCTATATTCTTGGTGTTCTGTTTTAAGTCCAAGAGGTTGAGAAAGGGTCTCGTTATGAGCCCAGGCTGGCCTCAGACTTGTGATATTCCTGCCTCAGACTCCTGAGAGCTTGTAATACAAGCTACAAATGAAAATGGTGTAAAGTGCATGTTCATTGAACATGTCAATAACATATTTACATATTGGAAAAGATAATAAATTAAGGGGCCGGAAGTTTGGCCTAGTGGTACAGTGCTTGCCTAGCATTCATGAAGACCCAGGTTCAATTGCTCAGTACCACATACATACAAAAAGCCAGAAGTGGTCCTGTGAATCAAGTGGTAGAGTGCTAGCCTTGAAAAAGCCCAAGGACAGGGGGAGGGAGATGGGGACAAAAACACAAGAGAGGTATCAATGTGTGAGAAGTAATGCACTTACTACCTGATGAATATAACTGTAACCCTTCTATACATTATCCCAACAATTGAAAAAAGTAAGACCTGTAAACAAAAAAAAGAAAGAAAAGAAAAAGCCCCAAAACAGTGCTCAGGCCCTGTGCTCAAGCCCCAGGACTGGCAAAAAAAATAAAGATAACACATTAAATATAATCAGTAACATTGTTCTTGATAATCGAAGAATAGGATCCCAATTGAATAATAAGAATAGTAGCAGAGTCTTAAAAATACACACGGTATGTAGAATTGTGGACAAGGATGCTATATAGAGAATCTAGGTATATATATCTCACTCAATCCTTCTAGGTCTATAGTTATTTTTGACTAAGGACTGGGATTTCTGTAGCTTAGCCAGTGCTGGAACCTACTTTGTGCCTGGTTCCTATCAGCTCCATTCACCATTCATGCTTACTTGGGAAAACATTCTGGGAAATAATCTGGCTTTCATCTGGCCTTTCACAGTTTTCATTCTTCAATCCATACTTTTTTTGCCTCAAACTCTGTTATTCTAATGTAGGTGTTGGATTACTGATGGCTAACTTGAAATCTGCCACCCTCCTTTTGGCACTTGGACCCTGACCAGCTATCAGCATAAATCATAAAGAGTTTTAACCATATTTCATACCTTGATATCTTAGGGATTTTTTTGCTGGTCCTGGGCCTTGAACTCAGGGCCTGAGCACTGTTCTTGGGCTTTCTCAAGGCTACAGCCCTACCACTTGTGCCACAGCACCACTTCCAGATTTTTCTATGTATGTGGTACTGAGGAATTGAACCCTGGTCTGTGTGCATGCTAGGCAAGCACTCTACCATTAGGCCAAACTCCCGGACCTTCTTAAAAGGTTTTTAAAAATATTTTATTCTGGGCCAGGAGGTTAGCTTAGTGGTAGAGTGTTTGCCTAGCAAACACGAAGACCTGGGTTCAATTCCTTGGTACCACATACATAGAAAAAGCCAGGTCCTGAGTACATGCTCCAGGACTGGTAAAACTACATATATATATATATATATATATATATATATATATATATATATATATATTTCTCCGTTTTCCCTTCCCTTCCTTTCTTTCCTCTTCCTCCTTCTCTTCCTTCCTCCGTCCATTCCTTTCCCCTTCTTCTACTTCTATCTTGGAGGTTTTAAGCCACTCCCTTGAAGTCCCCAAATAAGGCACTAGAAGTAGTATCTTGAAGCACAGTCCCAATTATTATATAGCATAACTTCTGCTAGTATCTAATGAGAATTATACTACACACTGGATCATGACATTCATTCAGTGAAGGACTAAATCTACAATAGGGGTCAAGCCCACAAGATTATCTTATTTAGTGACATCACAATTACTTCATTTTGTGTAAGTATACCTATTCTAGGATGTCTAGTGCCATGTTTTTCAAAGTCACAGAACTGAGTCCTTTACAGTCAAGTTAATAATCTTTCCTTGCATGTGGAAGGCTTAAACTATTTAAAGAGTTTGAGCGGCCGGGAGTTTGGCCTAGTGGTAGAGTGCTTCCCAAGCATGAACAAAGACCTGAGTTCAGTTTCTTAATACTACATACATAGAAAAAGCCAGAAGTGGGCTACGGCTCAAGTCGTTGAGCTCTAGCCTTGAGAACAGCCCAAGTACAGTGCTCAGGCCCTGAGTTCAAGCACTAGGACTGGCAAAAAAAAGTGAGTTGTTGGTATATTGTCTTAGATGCCAAAGCATATAGTTCATATTAGATTTTTCTGAGAAATAGAAATCTGCTTGGGAAATATTCCACATACAGGAAAAATGTGAGTTTAGCTAAGAAAGAGCTCTGAGCCTTCATTTTATAGTGTAAATATAAAATAATAGGTAGATTAAAGAAAAATTTGAGCCCTGATATGACTACCTCCAGCAAATAAATCTTAATTTTTTAGTCTTTAGTTACAACTTTTAGATCTGTGTGACAGTGAAACGTTTCACAAGGTAATTTGCCTTGTACCATGGCAGGCAAAAGTCAGTAATATGAAAATAACATCAAATTATTTGTGGCTCAACTATGATTTAGTACTCTTACCAATACTAGTCAAAACGTCAATCCCTGCCTTAGTTTCACTGTTACATTCACTATTAGGCAATATAACATGAGATACAACAGCTTCTGATATGTGACATACCCTACCATATGAAGGATTGACCAGACACACTTGAATATGGAGGCAAATGTACGGTTTCTCTGACTTACTCAAAGTATTGCTATTCTTACACTCTTAACTTCACTGTTCACAGTTTCTTCAGTCCTGACATGTGTTGTTGGAGACAAAATTGAATATGGGGCTGGGAGTTTGGCCTAGTGGTAGAGTACTTGCCTAGCATACACGAAGACCCACGTTCAATTCCTCAGTACCACATACATAGAAAAAAGCTGGAAGTGGTGCTGTGGCTCAGGTGGTAGAGCTCTAGTCCTGAGAAAGCCCAAGGACAGTGCCCAGGCCCTGAGCTCAAGGACCATGACTGGCAAATAAAATTGAATAGATAGTGTCTATTTTTTATGTTGGTCCTCTATGACTATTACCAACTACTTTTCATTAGGCTTTGCTAGTCAAATTCTGATACATAGACCAAAAGCACTAAAATCACCTGAAGGGTTTATAGAAATGTAGATTCTGAACCCATAACCAGCATCTGCTGAATTTTTTCTTTTGCCAATCCGGGCAAAATTTTTTTCATTCCCAGGCAAATTGTGTTTTTGCCAGTCAAAGCCTAGGCACTGTCCTAGAGCCACAGCAGCACTTCTGGCTTTTTTCTATGTATGTGGTGCTGAGGAATTGAACCCACATCTTCATGCATGCTAGGCAAGCACTCTATCACTAGGCCACACTCCCAGGCCCAGCATCTGCTGAATTTTAACCGATGAATCATGCAAATTAAAGCTCAACATATTAAAGCAATGTGAAGCTCTAGAAAATTCTATAATGCCCCATGTGTTCATAATATTCCTAGAATATTTTCATCGTTGTTACCTGGGGCGATTCTCATTCTCCTTGCTTTCTTATATCTACAATCTTACCTGAGAGTTGAGGAGATTCAATTTAATGGTTCATGTCTCACATACTAGTAGGTAAGAGTACTGTGACAAAAAATTGCTATCATCTAGCATTATCATTATCACCACCATCACTACATTACTAGTTAATATTTAAAGTACTTCTGTGACCAAGAAACTATTCTGAGTATTTTACCTACATTATTTTATTTAATCCTTATAATAACTCTCCATAAGTGCTATTTTATCCTTATCTTACAGGTAAAAAAACCCTGAGACATGGGGAGTTCCAAACCTTACTCAAGGACATACAGATATTAAAGAGATTCACCTAGTTTCAAACTCAAGCTGTCTAGCACAATAGCCTATACTCGGTTATTTTTTGTGTGTCAGCCTTGGGGCTTGAACTCAGGCCTGGGTGATATTCCTGAGCTTTTCTGCTCAAGATTAGCAATTTACCAGATGCGCCACAACTCCACTTCTGGCTTTTTTGATGGTTGATTGAAGATAAGAGTTTCCAGGATGTTCCTGCTCAGGCTGGCTTCGAATCATGATCCTTAGTATCTTGAGTATAGCTAGGGTTATAGGCATGAGCACAGGCATCCAGCTCACACAGCCTGTACACTCAAGCATTATATACAACATGACATAAATTACTCCTGGTCTCAGGTCTCCAGCCAGTGTACTATTAATACATCTTCCTACAGTGCTAAATAACAGATTTTAAAAATATTTTCATCACAAAAAATCAAGGAGATGAGGTAACAGATATAGTAGCCTTATTTTTAGTCTTTTTATAGTACATTGTACTTCATAAAAATGGTACAATTATTATTTGTCCATTAAATAGTTGTTTTGTTTTTGTTGTTGTTTTTGAAAGTGCTGGGCATGGACTCAGAGCCTGAGCACTGTCCTTGAGCTTTCTCAAGGCTAGGGTTCTACCACTTGAGCCACAGCACCACTTCTGGCTTTTTCTATGTATGTGGTACCAAGGAATCGACCCCGGTCTTCATGCATGCTAGGCAAGCACTCTACCACTAGGCCACATTCCTGGCTCCAAATGGATGAATAGTTTTAAAGGAGGAATTATGTTCTGACACATGTTGTAAAATGGGTAAACCTTAAAGATATTGTATTGAGTAAAATAAACAAGACAAAAAGTACAAATATTTTTATATGAGCTATATATCTAAGAGAGAAGTGTTTCTTTTACTTTTTCATTAGGTACGGGTACAGGTCCCATGAAAACAGGGACACCAAAAAAAGGGGACACTGTTTCTTTTCACTTGTTCTTTTTTCTTTTCCTTCCTTCCTTCCTTCTTTCCTCCCTTCCTTCCTCCCACCCTCTCTTTCTTTTTGCCAGTCCTGGGGTTTGAACTCAGTGCCTGAGCACCGTTCTTGAGCTTTCTCAAGGCTTGCACTCTACCACTTGAGCCACAGCCCCACTTTTTCTGTGTATGTGATACTGAGGAATTGAACTAAGGTCTTTGTGCATGTTAGGCAAGCACTCTTCCACTAGGCCACATCCCCAGACCAAAGGTTTTCTATTAAATTTTATTTTATCATCATTTAAGATCTTGACCTATCAGTCACAGAATTGATGGTGTAAAGTTATGGCCAGGAAACTGGAAAACACCAGAGGGAACATATTTATGAGTTTCTTACTTGACTTACTAGGTATAACAGGGCATAGACTAAACAATCTAATATAGAAGGTAAACCAAAGGAAATTATCTAGTATGAAGAACAGAAAAATAAAAATAGTTTTAAGAATCAAAAAGGCTCAAGAATCAGTGGGGCAATGTTTAATGATGTGATGTTTGAATTATTGAACTAGAGAGAATAAGTATAATTTTTAAAGCATTTGAAGTATAATTTTAAAGCATTTGAAGAAATATTGGCAGGAAATTTCCCTAATCATTCTCAAGTTAGGCATAAAACATAGATTTGATGAATGAACCCAAAACAGGATAAACGCCCCCCCAATTTATTCTAAGGTATATCACAATCAAACTCTCATAAGTGTAAAATACAGAAAAATATCTTTTTTACCAAAAAGTTAAGATATATTTACATATTCTTTTTTCCATATATTTTTATTGCAATTAATAGAAGGGTTACATTACCTTCATAAGATAGAAGGTGCATTACTTGGCAAACGTTGATACCCTTTCTCATGTCTTGGTGCCCAGACACAGGAGAATAACACAATGCCACTTTGGGAATAATGATTCAAATGACAATACATTTCATCAAAAACCAAAAGGCCAGAATGAATTGGCACATTTTATAGGTGCTGATTAAAGGAAAGCTAATATGGAATTCTATATTGAGAGAAAATTTACTTTAGAATCTAGGGGAAAGAAAGCCGTTCTCAAATGAAAAAAAAAAGCCAGGTGCTGATGGCTCACACCTGTAATCCTAACTACTCAGGAGGCTGAGATCTGAGGATTGCAGTTTAACGTCAGCCCGGGCACTGAAGTTCGTGAGACTCTTATTTCCAATTAACTACCAGAGAACAGGACGTGGAGCTGTGGCTCAAGGGGTAGGGCAGTAGCCTTGGGCTGAAGAGCTCAGGGACAGGGCCCAGGCCCAGAGTTCAAGCCTTACAACCGACAAAAAGTTATATATATAATTTCTATATCACGTTTTAAAAAATGAAAGCAAGTGTACAGCCTATGTTTTTTTACCATGCTAGGAGCAGAAATGGAATCCCAGATGTTTGATGTGCATGTGCAGGGGTTTAACTGCCAGATCATCCCATCACTCGTTTCCTTCTCTGAAGCCTGATGCTGATTCATGTCACTTCTAACAGAAAAGGAAAAAAGTTTTAATAAATGATGTTGGGGACTGGGAGCCTGGCCTAGTGGTAGGCCAAGCACGCCTAGCATACACGAAGCCCTGGGCTTGATTCCTTGGTACCACATACATAGAAAAAGCCAGAAGTGGTGCTGAGGCTCAAGTGGTAGAGCTCTAGCCTTGAGAAAGCCCAAAGACAGTGCTCAGGCCCTGAGTTCAAGCCTCAGGACTGGCAAAAACAAAGTACATAAATTATGTTGGTAAAACTAGATATTCAAATGCCAAAAAAAACCCAAAACACTAAATTTAGACCTGGCTCTCACAACTCAAAAGGCGTAAACTCAAAATGAATTAGACTTAAATGTAAGACTTACAGTATTATAAAATTACTAATTGGTCAGGCACCAGTGGTTCGCACCTGTAATTCTAGCTACTCAGAAGCCTGAGATACAAGGATCCTGGTTCAAGCCAGACCAGGCAAGAAAATCTGAGACTCACTTCCAATTAACTACAAAAAACAAACAAACAAAAACTGGAAGTAGAGCTGTAGCCCAAGTGGTAGAACGGTAGGCCTTGACCACAAAAGCTCACAGACAGCTCACAGGCCCTCAGTTCAAGCCCCAGGACCAGCCACATACAAGCATACACACACACACACACACACACACACACACACCACACACACACACACACACACACACACACACACAACTACTACTACTACTACATGTATGTATTTTGGATTATTTTTTGTCAGTTGTGGAGCTTGAACTCTGGGCCTGGGCACTGTCCCTGAGCTTTTCAACTCAAGGCTACTGCCCTACTCATAATCCCAGCCCCAGATCCCCTTTTCTAGACTTTAATTGGAAATAAGAGTCTCAGGTCCTTTTGTGCCCCAGACGGCTTTGAACCTTGATCCTCAGATCTCAGCCTCCTGAGTAGCTAGGATTACGGGCATGAGCCACCATGCCCAGCAAAAAGTATCTGTTCTTTAAGGATTAAAATATTTAATCATGAGCATGTTTGGTCTTTAATTATCTTTTCAAAGCTTTATGTAGTAATTGGTCCATACCTGCTTCTCTCTCTACTTGGATAGATTTTAGTTGATATAACATTTGCTTGGAAATCATCTTTTTCCTTTAGATTCAGATATCTTATTGCCAAGGACTTACCTAGATGATTTAACTCATTTTAATGTTCGTTGCATTTCTGATTATGCCGGCTATTTTATTCCTAATCTTGCATCTGTTTTTATTCTCTAGTCAAAGATATTACCTTATTAGATTTTACAGAAAATAACATTTTTGTGTATTTTTAAATTTTCAATTTCATTTATTTAAGCTTTTTTCATTTATATAAAAATTGGAGGAGGGGGCGGGAGTTTGGCCTACTGGTAAAGTGCTTACCTAGCATGTATGAAGACCCAGGTTCAATTCCTCAGTACCACATACATAGAAAAAAGCTGGAAGTGGCACTGTGTAGTAGAGATCTAGTCTTGAGAAAGTCCAAGGACAGTGCTCAGGCCCTGAGTTCAAGCCCCAGGACTGGCAAAAAAGAAAATTGGGAGGGGGAGTCAGGCGCGATGGCTCACATGTATAATCCTAGTTTCTTGAGCAGTACAAAAGAGAATCATGGTTCAAGGCCACTTGAGACAAAGATGTTTAAAAAAAAAACTCTTATCTTCAAATAAATAGCATGATGTTGTATCTGTCATCCAAGCTAACAGCTACATGGAAAACATAAATAGGAGGACTGTGGTCCAGACGGATGTGGGTATAATGCAAAAAGTAGCCAAAGCAAAATGATTGGGTGCATGGCTCCAGCACTAATTTGAATTCCCAGGTACAAATCCTAGTATCCACAGAGAACACTTTGAGGGAAGATGGGTCTCAATGTCGCATTCAAGATGGTCTGGAACTCACCTATAATTCATGCTAGCCTCAAACCCACAAAAATCATCCTGTTTCTTCCTAAGTATTGGGATAATAAGCATGTGCCACCATTCCTGGCTGCAAATTTTATCTTCTAAATATGTTTTGGTAATTTCCTATTTTTCCATTTAAGTATATTTTATTTACTTTTTTTTGCCAGTCCTGGCTTGACCTCAGGCCCTGAGCACTGTCCTTGGACTTTCTCAAGGCTAGAGCCCTACCACTTGAGCCTCAGCACCACTTCCAGCTTTTTTTTCTATGTATGAGGAATCGAACCTGTGTTGTCGTGCATGCTAGGCAAGCACTCTACCACTAGGACAAACTCCCGGCCCCCAGTATATTTTATTTTTATTTTTGAATTATTCTGAGCTTTTTGAAGTCAAAATTGTAAACAAAATTACATGTAAAATTAAGACAAAAACACTTACAGAAAACAATTTTCACAGTATTAAGTCCAAATAAGTTCACCACTAAGAAACTAAAACATGCAGCCGGGTGCAGTGGCTCATGCCTGTAATCCTAGCTCCTCAAGAGACTGAGATCTGAGGATTGAGATTCAAAGCCAGCTGGTGTACTAAAGACTGTGAGACTTTTATCTCCAGTTAACTATCAGAAAACCAGAGGTGGCTGTGGCTCAAGGGGTGGGACAGTATCCTTGAGCTGAAGCGGTGAAGGACAGTAACCAGGCCCAGAGTTCAAACCCCATGATCCACAAAAAAAAGAAAGAAATTAAAACATGCAAATGTTCAATAAATAAGTAGAATTCTACTTAATTTTTAATTGTCTTCAGATAAAAATAGTATTCTTTTTTTTTTTTTTTTGGTGCCACAGTGCCACTTCTGGTTTTCTGATGGTTAATTGAAAGTAAGAGTCTCAGAGAAAGAAAAGAGACTCAGAGACTTTAGTGCCTGGGCTGGCTTTGAACCTTGATCCTCAGATCTCAGCCTCCTGAGTAGCTAGGATTACAGGTGTGAGCCACGGCACCTGGAGACTTTTATCTTCTTATACAGCAAAATGATCAAAGCTATAACTTGTCCTCTAATTTTCTTTTTTCAAGTCCTGGGGCTTGAACTTAGGGCCTGCACTGTCCTTGGGCTTTCCCAAAGCTAGAGCTCTACTACTTGAGCCACAGCACCACTTCCTGCCTTTTCTATATATGTAATACCAAGGAATCTGAACCTGAGTCTTCACATATGCCAGGCAAGCACTATACCACTAGGCCAAACTCCCGGCCCCATAATATAGTATATTTTAACAAAGAATTTTAGTTTAAGGAGACAATATATAACAAATTTTGCACTTTAAATAAAAATCCACATATTATAAATTTATAAGAAGTAATTACTATACCAAATTTAGAATTATTTTCTAGTTGTAACTCTTATGAGTTCCTTCCTCTGATACAAATCTGGTATCTTTTTTAAGAAAGAAAAATAACTGCTGGGCATGGTGGCTCACACCTGTAATCCTAGCTACTCAGGAGGCTGAGTTCTGATTATCATGTTCAAAACCAGCCCAGGGGGCAGGGAGTTTGGCCTAGGGTAGAGTGCATGCCTAACATGCATGAAGACCCAGGTTTGATTCAGAGAGAGAGAGAGAGAGAGAGAGAGAGAGAGAGAGAGAGAGAGAGAGAGAGAGAGAAAAGATGAACTTACTCATTTACAGGGCTTTCTCCAAAGTTAAGATCTGTTTCAAAAAACAAACACAAAGTTTATGTTATTTTTATGCTAATACTGTTGCTTTTCAAATATGTCTAAAAGACTGATTGCAAAAGTAGATGATTACTTTCTGTGAGGACAGCAAGTGAGTCATCCAAATTTCTTATTCTGCTTGTTTCCACTTGTCTGTCTCCAAGAGATTCATGAGCTAGAGAAGATAATGCCACGTAGCATGTAGGAGAAATTAATCTGTAAACAGAGAATGAAATAAAAACATAAGCCAAATCTATATAAATACCTACTCATATCAAACTAATAGGAGTTCAAATGATTAGCTAAAAGAGTATAGAATGTTAAGTTAGTCATTCAGTTTTAATTGAGCATTTTTCATGAACCAGATAATTATACACAGTACTAAAGTTTGGGCACTTATTGACATGGCAGGAAGCAAAAAAAAGATTTTAAAAAATCTGTGTCTTTCTGTGTTTATATCCTATTGGAAACAGCAAATGACCAAGAAAAATAAGTTTTAGAATCTGTTTACAATATGTTAGCTCTACTACTTACATCAACGTCTTGGCTAAGAATACAGCATATACCACCATGCTCAGTTTTAAGGTCTTATAATCTTTTGCCCAGGCTACCTCATACCATGCTCCTCCCAATCTCTGCCTCCAAAGCAGCTGAGATTACAAATGTGAGCCACGATACCTGTGTGTGTGTGTGTGTGTGTGTGTGTGTGTGTGTGTGTGTGTGTGTGTGTGCTGAAACAAGGCATCTAGCACAATATCAGCCCGAGCTTTAAGTTTTTGTGCAAGCTATACTAGCTTAGTATCTGTAATCTTCTCTCAGCTTCCCGAGTGCTGGAATTATAGACAAGTACAATTATGAATTTTCACAGACGTTAAATAAATTAATATGCATTGTGCCAGGCGTGGTGGAACACACCTGTAATCCTAGCTACTCAGGAGGCTGAAGTCTAAGGATCAAGGTTCAAAATCAGCCAGGGCATAAAAGGCACTGAGACTTATTTGCAATTAAGCACTAGAAAACGGGAAGTGGGGCTTGGCTCAAGGGTAGGGCGGTAGCCTTGAGCTGAAGAGCTCAGGGACAGTGTCCAGGCCGAGTTCAACTCCATGATCCCCACACAAAAAATAAAAATATGCATTGCCAATTTTAACAGATGTCTATTCCAGGAAAGGCACTTAATGATTAGAATATAATATTATATCATGTTTCAAAACTTATTTTTTTTGAATTTGAGTCCCAAACCATAAATAAAGATTCAAAAAAGTGGCAGTGATCGGTTTGTTTTCTTTTCTTTTCTTTTGTTTTTAGAAATTACTTATAGGATTTATACTCATCATAGTTTTGGTCAGACTCACCCATTAAAAACGCAGAAGATATATCCATTGAAATACATACATATATACAAAAGAAAAATAAGAACAAAATACAGTTAAAATGCACGCAGTTAAAGTCAAAGTTAAATTGGAAACAAAATTTAATTTAAATATGTATATAAATCATGACATTAGAGCTCATTAATACATGGATCTGGGTAGTAATGAGTAAAGAATCATCTAACATCAAAGACACAGAATAACATGTTGAATGAAAACAAATATGCCTGTCTGAGAGAAACCACCTGCCAGTAAATGTAGAACAGCTCTCTAAATAAAAAGAATTCTGATTTCTGAGGTTTGCTCATTTCTTTTCTTTTTCTTTCTTCCTTTCTTTTCTTTTTTATTTATTTATTTTTTGTCTGTTACAGGATTTAAACTCAGCTTGGGCGCTGTCCTTGAGCTGTTGTGCTCTGCCACTTCGAGCTACAGGATAACTTCCAGGTTTTGCTACTATCATGGCCAATTGAGAACTACCAACATGACATCAATCACTAAGCAAATTTTTTTTAAAAGTACTGGCTCATGTAAGCTTGTATGAACCCAATGTATGAATCTCAAACACTCCGAAATGTCATCCTTTACGCATGTGGATATTTTCTTCATAAAACATACAGATTAACAGGTATTCCCAAGGTATGAAATTCATGTATACTATACAGTGAACACACTCTATCTCTTTTATGAATAATCAGATATTTCTGGGAGCCAACTCATTTTAACTTATGCTTATATATCTCTCTAGAAGTGTGTGTGTGTGTGTGTGTGCTTATGTGTGTTTCTGTCTGATAAAAACAAAGATGGTAGCATACTATAATTTGTAAAACTTGCTCATTTGTCACTGAACAATACATGTACAAAACCAAGAACTTCATAAGTATAAATATATGCTTCAGGAAAAGATAAAGAATGGAAGAAACAACTATTCTAGTCCTCTCTCTAATGATTACTGATGCAATTTTGAAATAATGTCATATTACCTGAAAACAAAGCTCTGCTTGCTGAAATTTCCACAACTGGACTCTTTGGGATGAGTGGGATTAACGTATGCTGGAGGCTAAAGAGAGGGATGAGGCACAAAAGAAGTAAAGTAGAAACACATATATCCTCCTATAACCGCCCCAAAGAGAATAAATAGGCACACTCCTTCACGTAGGCAATTCATAGTATTAAGCATTTAAAGTGAGAGAAAAAATTGTCTCTATTGACACATTCATGAACTTACCTATAAGGAGGTAGCATGTCATTTTTGTCTTCCAAGGAAGCCAAATGCTGTTTTAGTGCTTCAATTAAACTGTGAGGTGCCTAAAAATTTATTTTTTAAAAAATTAATCTTTGATAGGTTTAGAAAACTCATAATCCCTTATATTATTTCTTTTTGCCAGTCTTGGAGCTTGAACTCAGGGCCTGAGCACTGTCCTTGGGTTTTCTCAAGGCTAGAGCTCTACCACTTGAGCCTCAGCACTACTTCCAGGTTTTTCTATGTATGTGGTACTTGAGGAATTGAACCCAGGTCTTTATGCATGCTAGGTGAGCACTCTACCACTAGGCCAAACTCCCAGCCCCAATCCCTACATCTTTTTTTTTTTTTGCCAGTCCTGGGCTTGAGCTCAGGGCCTCAGCCCTGTCCTTGGACTTTCTCAAGGCTAGAGCTCTACCACTTGAGCCTCAGCACCACTTCCGGCTTTTTTCTATGTATGTGGTACCAAGGAATCGAACCCGGGTCTTCATGCATGCTAGGCAAGCACTTTAACCACTAGGCCAAACTCCCAGCCCCCAATCCCTACATCTTTGTAGGCCACCAAACCATGATTCCTTTACATCTATAAGCATCCCCTATTCCTGCTCCTACATCCTCTTATTTGTGAACTCTACTTCTACTTGTTCTAGGAACTATAACCTCCCTTTTCCTAAGGGACTACACTCAATCTCCTATCATTCTCCCCTCTCACACCGACACCTTCTCTTTACACAAGCTTTTCTCATACCCCAAACTGCCACCCGAGTCAGACACTGAGCATTCCACCTGTGTTGTCTCCAGCAGCTTTTCATTCTTCCAGTCCTATGCAAGAAAAGCCTTACTATATGGGATGGGAACGCCTGCCCCACTGTTCCTCAACTCATCTTAATGGTCAGCTGGGATTGGAGTGTTGTTTATGCCTGTAACTCTAGGAGAATTAAGTTCTAGGCTAGTCCAGGCTATAGAGTGAGGTCCCTGACAACCCAGGCAACTTAGTGAAAACAAAGACTGCTCACCTACCATGCATAAGTCCTTGTTTCAAAGATCAGCTGATGTTCTGTCTTTGAAACAGCCCTCTCCTTAAGCAAAGAAATAGCCTCCCAGGAGGACAGTAGAAATTAGTGACTATTTAAACACATATAAAGGATACAGGATCCATCACGCTAAGTTTTGGGAGAAGGAAAAGTGAGTTCATTTGATCCTTTTAATGCTGTTACATATGCTTTTACAGCTGTAAATGTGAGGAACAGAGTTGGTTGCTAGTGGTTCATGCCAAAAAGCCTAGCTTCACAAGAGAGTGAGATCTGCCGATCCTGATTCGAAAAGGCAGAAAACACTGCAAGATTCTAAACTCCAATTAACTAGCAAATGCTGGAGTGGAGGTATGATTCAAGTGGTAGAACACTGGCCTTGAGCAAAATAGCCAAGTGAAGGCACAAGGCCCTGAGTTCAAACTCCAGTATCAGCACCAAAATAAAAGAAGAAAGAAAGAAAGAAAGACAGAAAGACAGAAAGACAGAAAGAAAGAAAGAAAGAAAGAAAGAAAGAAAGAAAGAAAGAGGAAGGAGGGAGGGAGGGAGGGAAGGAGGAAGGAGGGACAGAGAGAGGGAGGAATGGAAAAAGAAAAAGGAGAACAGAGAGTAAAAAATAGTTGCTTGAAGACACAAACCTAATATGTGGCTAAAACAGTCCTTAACCAAAATGCATTATTCAAAATACTCTGCTGTTTTCACTGATGAGTTGTTTCTTTTAAAACACATAATACACCATGTGTGGGGGGGAGGCAGGCATGTAAGTATAAACAAAAGATGGAATATCAAATGATGCTTAATATAGTAAACCTACAAATAGGCATACAAATACAATATACAACGCTAAACATATAAATGGGCAAAAAAATACTTAAATACATAAGACACTGACCTGAGTAAGATATGGAATGTTGCTCTGATGAATTCCAATTTCCTGAATTCACAAAAAAGAGGGGGAAAATACACATTACAGCAAGCAATGGCAACTAAAATTAAGAGATCATAGTATACAAAAGAGAAAGTATACCAACAACATGACATCTTAGCTTCAGACAAGGAAAAACATGTCAGGCAAAAATATATTTTGTACCTTTGAGCACTATTTTTGATTTAGCCCAAGAATATATTCTAAAAGACCTGTCAAGTATAAAGTCTTTGCCAATTTAGGAAGAGATATATAAGCTGTATTTCAGCCCTCAAACAAATGTATACTTTTTTTTTCTGTGTTGGTTGTGAGGCTTGAACTCTGGGCTTGGACAGTGTCCTTAAGCTTTTTTTGTTCAAGGCCAGTTCCTTACCACTGGAGCAATGGCATCATTTTTTGTTTTTTTGATCATTAAGTGGAGGTAAACAGTTTCATGGTGCCGGGCGTGGTGGCTCACACCTGTAATCCTAGCTATTCAGGAAGGTGAGAACTGAGGATCAAGGTTCAAAGCCAGCCCAGGAAAAAAGGACCTGAGACTCTTATCTCCAGTTAACCTCTAGAAAATGGGAAGTGGGGCTGTGCCTCAGGAGTTGGGTGGTAACCTGGAGCTGAAGAGCTCAGGGACCGCGCCCAGTCCAAGTTCAAGCCCCATGACCCTGCCCCCCCCAAAAAAAAGAGTCTCATGGACTTTCTTGCCAAGGCTACCTTTGAATTGGTAGCTAGGATTATAGGTGTGAGACACCAGCACCTGGCCACAAGTCTGTAAGTTTTCATATATCAGGAGTTGGTTGTTATTCATATTGTTGTTTTGCTGAATGAAATGTGTTTATTATTCTCTTTGGATTTTACAAGTCTCACTATCATTGTCTAGGAGTGGTTCTTTTCATATTTATCATGTTTGTGTCCCTCTAAACATGAGGAAAACATCAGGTCACTTCAGGTATTTCTATCACTAAGAAAGATTTCTTGTAGCTATTGTTCACTTCCTAAAAAGACTACGCCATGGACATTTTGGTTCAATTTTATAGTCATTCTGCTGGTAGGGTAAAAAGCTCAATACTACTGTAATGCACAAAAGAGAAAAAAAAATTCCACTGACAGAAACTAGCTTCTGTACCTCAGCAACCTTCAGGAACTCTGCCAATTTGGTTGTTCTACCAAGGAACTTGATGTAAATATCCAAACTTTGATTGCACTGGTTCTTCCTCATGTCAAAATACTTGCCTAACAAATAGAAAAAAATAGAAAAGTCATAACAGTATTATCTGACTTTGGTGGATCTAGGCTTTATTGTGTAGAAATATAGTACCCCTGTTTCTTCTCTGGTAATTCCCCAGAAATATTCTTTAGTATTTACATAAAAATGGAAAAGTTTGGGCCAGGAGCGTAGCCTAGTGGTAGAGTGTTTGCCTAGCATGCACAAAGACCCGGGTTTGATTCCTCTGTACCACATACATAGAAAAAGCCAGAAGTGGTGCTGTGGCTCAAGTGGTAGAGCTCTATCCTTGAAAAAAAAAGTGTCCAAGGACAGCTCCAAGGCTCTGAGTTCAAGCCCCAGGACCAGAAAAAATAAATGGAAAAGTCTGTGCCTAATTAAACAAATAATTTTATTTTTTATTGTTGGGGTAATGTATAGAGGGTTTACAGTTACATTTGTCAGGTGCATTACCTCTCATACATTGATACCCCCTCTCTCAAGTTTTTGTCCCCATTTCACTCCCCTACCCCCTCCCAATCATCTTGTTTTCCCTCTTCCCTTTCCTATTTCAAGTAAACAAATAAACGTATATACAATATACCAAGTAACAAAGTCAGATACAGTAACAATATGAGATTAACCATAAGGGCAACAAAAGAGAAGACAAATAACATAGTACATTAAGAACAACAATCACACAAGCTAAAGCTCTTGTTTCATATCCTAGAGATCCTTTCATTTACTCTCATCCTATATGACCTTATATTCCTATAACCAAATAATTTTTAACTAAAACACACTGTATCTCATTACTAAAATTCTTTGTGATTCTGCAATGAGCTTCAATTTTGAACCTATAGCAAATGTGAAAATCTGAATGTAGAAATAAATGATTTTTACAAGCTGGGCAGCAACGAGTGCCTCCTGCCTGCAATCATAGCTACTTAACAGGTTGAGCTCATGCTTCAAGGCCAGCCCAGGCATAAAATTCCCCATTAGATACTTATGTCCAGGTAACCATCAGAAAGCTGGATGTAGTGTTGGGGCTCAGTGTGGTAGAGCACTAGACTTGAATGAAAATGGCTCAAGGACAGTGCCCAGGCCCTGAGTTCAAGCCCCAGGGACGACTTAAACAACACCAGCAAAACAACTACCTTTTTTTAAAAAAAAAAACAATTTTACTCAAAGTTCTCTTTTGAAAAGTAATGTTTTACATTACCTAGTAGATTAAGGATTCCTTCATTGTAGGCTGCAAAGAGGCGAAGACAATCTTTAAAGAGGAGCATGAAAGAAGCACGTACTATTCCATTACTAATTTCATCAGGACTTGCCTGAAAAATTAAACAGTAATTCAATTATCACTAAGGAAAAAATAACTCCTTTTTCTACATGTAGTTAAATTGTTTCATTAATATTTTAAGAGAATTTTAAGACTTACATTAAAATTAAGAAGAGCATCAAACTGGGTTTGAATAACTGGAAGTATGTTTAGCAGTGCTTTCGTGTTCATAGTCCTCATCACCCCATCTGTCCTATAAAAGTCAAAGAAATTCAGAAACACCAGTCACTAGGAGTTTACCCCAGTCACTAGCAGCGTTATGACATTAGTGTCTTGTAATAAAACTATGTTTTTAACAAATTACGAAGTACTTCAGTTTTTACTTACAAACTAATGCTATTTACTGACCCTCTCTTGGTTTTTGTGATGTCATATGCAATCAGTCTATATACGAGCGACTTTTCATTCAAGTATCTGCTGTATCGTCGGATGAAGGTTGACATAGTTGGACCTAAAAATTTGATGTGTTGATTATTTCCAATTCAACCAATATGATTTACAATATATTGAGATGCCCAAATGTATCAGTTCACATTCTACTGTATACCTCAAAGTCTCTAAAGCAGAAACAGTTCCCTTAGCAATCATCTAGCTTGACTTTCTGTTCAAGAGAGTTTTAATTTCCTTATCGTCTTGATATCCATTTATCATGTGGTGAGATGGTTACATTTCTGAACAGAGGAAGTAATTGAACTTTATCAGCCCTTTTGATATTTCCGACAATTTTAAATATTTAACATATTCCTTGCTGTTCCCACGATTTATTTTCCAACTTCTTTTATTATTTTATTTTTTGCCAGTCCTGGGGCTTGAACTCAGGGCCTGGGAAATACCCTTTGGCTTTCTCAAGGCTAACATTCTACCCTTGAGCCACAGCACCACTTTCAGCTTTTTTTGTATATGTGGTACCAAGGACTCGACCCCAGGGCTTTGTGCAAGCTAGCCTGGCCCTTTCCAACTTCTATTCAGCAAATGATATTGCCGCGCATCTCATAGAGAAACTAGAGAGAAGCCATGACTTTTCCCTACTCAATCTTTGAATGTATCTTGACTTATTTATTTGGTTAATCCATTCACTGGATGCTCATTTTTGATAGGCTGAACAAGGTCTCACTGAGTAGAGACATGTAGGTATCATTAATGTTCATGTATTTAAAACAGAATATTATGTTATTCATAGTAAGCAATTAACAAATTTAGGGATCATTTACTTTCATAAAATGTACAACAAAATATACAATTCATAATTTAGAAACATTTCTTAGCTTCAGTTGTATTTCAAGTGTTTTCCCTCCTCAGAAATATTTCCATCAGGAGCTGGGAGTTTGGCCTAGTGGTAGAGTGCTTGCCTAGCATGCACGAAGACCTGGGTTTGATTCGTTGGTACCACATACATAGAAAAAAGCTGGAAGTGGTGCTGGGGCTCAAGTCATAGAGTTCTAGCCTTGAGAAAGTCCGAGGACAGTGCTTAGACCATGAGCTTAGGCCCAGGACTGGCAAAAAAAAAAAAAAAGAAATATTTCCATCAAAGACTTAGCCTACCTTCTGGGACACTTTTATCCAGGAAGTTGTGTAAAGTAAACAAAGAATTTCGAGATGCAACATGACGGATAAAACGCTGTCAAACAAATGTGTAAAGTTATAAAAATTAGTTTCTGTATACAGAGCGCTCATAAATACTTTTTTTATTATGAACATTCATTTAATATAATTCTATCACAGTTTCTATTTCAAGAGAATTACCTTGAACTTTATATATAATGATTTGAACTATCATCAGTTCTTTTCAACTTATGTAAGAAATAATAATAAAGGCTATAATAATTAGCAAGAATAGTAGAGGTTGAACACTTTCCCCAAGACTTTCTGTATATCCATCCCCTACTTTTAACTTTTTGATGAGACAATACAAAGAAAAAAAATTTTTTGCCAGTCCTGGGCTTGATCTCAGGGACTGAGCACTGTCCTTGGACTTTCTCAAGGCTAGAGCTCTACCACTTGAGCCTCAGCACCACTTCCAGCTTTTTTTTCTATGTATGTGGTAGCGAGGAATTGAACCCGGGTCTTTGTGTATGCTAGGCAAGCATGCTACCACTAGGCCAAACTCCCGGCCCTACAAAGAAAAATTTTATGTATCTAGATTTTCACTATGTAGAAATGATAGCATCAAGGTTTTGCCATATCTACCTTGAAGAATATTTTCATACTAAGAAGACAAAAGCATTAGTATATTTTTTCCATGGACAAATAGATATTGTGTGTGTGTGTGTGTGTGTGTGCAAGTACACACTACTGTATTTTAAATTCCATTCTAATGGTGGAAACAAGTTGTTGAATGAAATCCAGCCTTGTTGATATACATGTTGCTTAAGAGTAAAGGTGTCTCAATGTACTCTTCTCAAGAGCAATAAAGTATGGTAGCTGCTAATCCACACCCCATTCAGAGTATGTGAGCTTTCCCTCCATTAAATTCTTTTTTAATTCTTTACACTATCAGACTATTTAAAAATTTGCCAATTTGGGTATGCTCTCAGTCATTTGGTCTTTTTCATGAACTCTCTATTACTTTTACTCATGTTTTTGCATTTTTCTTACATTTATGTATTATTATTTATTAGTCTCTAGTTTGTTATTTATGCTGTAAATATATCCTTAAATCTTTTAAAGGTACTTTTTATTATAGAGGTGATGTACATATATATACATGTATATATATATATATATATATTTGTCAGTCATGGGGCCTGGGCACTGTCCCTGAACTCTTCAGCTCAAGGCTACTGCCCTACCCCTCGAGCCACAGTGCCACTTCCAGTTTTCTGGTGGTAAACTGGAGATAAGAGTCTCACAGACATTCATGCCCAGGCTGGCTTTAAACCTCGATCCTCAGATCTCAGCCTCCTGAGTAGCTAGGGTTACAAGCGTGAGCCACTGCACCCGGCTTTACTGTTTTTCCAGTCCTGGGCTTTAACTTAGGGCTTGAGCACTGTCCTTGGGCTTTCTCAAGGCTAGAGCTCTACCACTTGAGCCACTGCAGCACTTTCAGGTTTTTCTGTGTACATGGTACCAAGGATTCAAACTCAGGGATTTGTGCGTGCTAAAGAAGCACTGTATCACTAGACCACAATCCTGATCCCAGGTACACCATTTGTGCTAATAGATTTTAAATTCTTTCCCCTAGTTTGGGAATGGGGGGCTCATACCTGTGATCCTAGCTACCAATGAAGATAAGATCTAGAGGATTGTGGTTTGAAACTAGTCCAAGTAGAAATGTCTGCAGAGCTCCATCCCCAAGTAACTGGCAAACAAGCAGGGTAGAGGAATGGCTCTAGTGGTAGAGTGCCAGCAAAGTATGCAAATCTAGCAGGTTCAAATCTCTGAGTGCTAGCCCCAGAACTCAGAAAAATAGTTGTTTTCATGTTTTAGGATCACCAAGCTCCCTTATAAGAATTCCTCTATTTTTCTTATTTATCTACTATGTTCTGTTAACATATGTGAAATACAAACAGTAGATGTGTGGGGAGAGGCTGACAGGAAACAATGTGACACACTGTAGAATGTCAACCACTGCCATTGTTTTTGTTTGACTTATCTAAGGTACATGAACACATGCACTCTGCTGTGTTATATCCAGTGAGTACTTTAGCAGCAGGTAAATGGTATATTTCAAACCATATTGATTCATTAATAAAGGCAGGAAATAAAACGTTTCAACAAATACTGCTGTTTCGTCCCCATTTGTCATTAATGGAGGGAAGACTTTAAGAAATAAAGAACAGTTTTTCAATTTTGTACTTAGTTATTTGTAGTTGAAGGAACACAGTCATTGCTTTAGGTGTACACGCTGCACGTACGTACCTCGTTTCCATGAATCATGAGGTGATGTACTGTAATTAGTGCCTTGAATACCACTACCCAGCTGCTGTTCCCAGTTTTTTCCAGAAGAACACTAAATGGACGTTCCACATTCATATTTGTTCCATTTATGTACTTTACTAGACCTAATGTAGAAACAATGGTATTAAAATACAAAAGCTAACTTTGGTCATTTCATTTCCCCATTCAAATATGTAATGATCCTCTACTAATAATTCCAAACTCTTTTTGCTTTCAAAATGAAGACTCCCATTACAACGTAAGAGAGTCTGCAGCACTCATTAAGGAACGGTACCAGGATAGGTGCTAAACACAAGTGTTTACCAAATAGACGAAGACTTTACAGTAGTAGGCTGATCCTGACTGTACACACATTGATGTATTAGTATGTACTCCAGCTGCTGTAGCACATTTAAAGTTATACAGAATACCATTCTTTCCTTTCTGTTAAGTATTAAGTGTGCAGCATTCTCCTTTCTGTACAGTATCCTTCAAGGTTTCCTTTTTCTCCATTATGTGCATTTGTATGTGTCTTTGGGGAACAAAGTACAAAGTAACAGGTCAGTTTTCTCCTTTCCTGTCTCTTCCACACAGTTAACTGCTGTTCACTTTGGGGTGCACATATTACTTAACCACTCAGGGCAGGATAATATATATTTTCTCAAAACATTATTACATTGTTTGTCCAGAACAATGTTTTGCAGAGTTTGAAAAAATATATAACTGAACTTATCTATTTAATGTAGTAAATAGCTACAACAACATATTTCATGACAACAGGAAGATACAAGTTCAGAAAGCCAATATAGATGGAATCATTGTATGACTTCACTATAAAATATCAAATTTGAAAGGTGGTCAGCAGAGGTACTTGGAGATTATAAAGCTACTATTGATTAGGAGCTGAAAAAATAGGCGTTTCAAGAATTAAAACATTAGAGGGTGCTGGTGGCTAACACTAGCTACTCGGGGCTGAGATGTGAGGATCAAGTTCAAAGCCAGCCGAGAAACTAAAGACTGTGAGACTCTTATCTCTAATTAACCTGTAGAAAACCAGAAGTGGGGCTGTGGCTCAAGGGGTGAAGCAGTAAGCTTAAGCTGAAGAGCTCAGGGACAGCGCCCAGGCCCAGAGTTCAGGCCCTATAAGTGGGATAAAGGGTTTTCCCTTGGGACAGACTAAATCCACTAGCACAATGATGTTCATTGCAGCACTATTTACCATAGCAAAGATATGGAACCAACCCAGATGTCCCTCAGTTGATGAGTAGATCAACAAGATGTGGTATTTGTACACAATGGAATTCTGTGCTGCTGTCAGAAAGAATGACATCACCCCATTTGTTAGGAAATGGAAAGACTTAGAAAAAACCATATTAAGTGAAGTAAGCCAGACTCAAAGGAACTTAGGCTCAATGGTTTCCCTCATTTGTCATAATCAGTAGAAACCTTGGGCTCTCCTAGCAGAAGTTCACAATAGGGCAAAACCTAGATACATAAGGCTGTATAGTATGACGCTAAATCACAATAAAAATATATGAAAAAAAGGTTTTCCCTTGGAAATATACACAAAGGCAGGAATATTTTGCTGTGGACACTCTATAGTCTACCCATGAACCTTCTTGGGAATACTTTTGGGACACGTAGTCGATGTCCTGCTTTGTGAGATGTGGGGTAGACATGGGAAATACGAATATCCTAGGAAGCATCACTTGTTATCCCGCCACTGGTCATTCTTATATAAGTGATTGCAATACTACTCGTTTACAATTTGGCATTAAAACGCAGTGGTTCCCCTCTATGCTCAGCGAATAATTAGCAGAAACATTTGAGCATCTTGCTCCGTAGGGTCCTGGAGAAGAACACACAGTTAAGCCGCACGCGCTGTGTTACTCACTGGAGAGGTGTTTTAGCTCTGGTTCCATGGGTTCCGCGGTGGTAGCCCCAAGGGCGGCCTTGGAAGCAGACAATCCCATGTGCTCATCCCAGGCATACGCTACCAGCCAGGAAGTTAAAAGCTGGAGGTGGAGTCCAGTCCCTCCTCTTCCTACCAGCGGGGACAAGCCCCCCGCGTGGCGCAGGACGAGGGGTCTCAGATGTTGGGGAATGGTCTGGCCCTAAGTGACTGGTACCATGTAACTTTCTTTGTGCAGGATGACACGTAGCTCCCACATTATGAGGTAGCATTTGAAGTCACAAAGCCCCAGGCTTGGCAGGATTGCCGGGAGGGCTGGCAGAGGGGTGGGGATGGGGTTAGATCACAATCTCTGGGGATGTGCCACAGCCTCTGAACTTGGGGCTAGGCTCTCCAAAGGAGTGTGGAGAGATTCTCAACACAACACAGGATCCAGGACAGAATAAGCAATAACAGTTTAACGAGAATTAATAATCTCATTTTTTTCCTTCGGGCTCTACTCCCCATCCACATGTGACATTTCTAAATTTCTATTAAGTCTCATTTGTTTCCTTTACTATTTTATTTTTTTAAACTTTTTTTTGCCAGCTCTGGACCTTGAACTCAGGGCCTGAGCACTGTCCTTGGGCTTTCTCAAGGCTAGAGCTCTACCACTTGAGCCACCACTTCTGGCTCTTTTTTTCTATGTATGTGGTACTGAGGAAGTGAACCCAGGTCTTTGTGCATGCTAGGCAAGCACTCTACCACTAGGCCAAACTCCTGGCCCTCCCTGACCATTTTTGCTCAAGACCAGTGCTCTACCACTTTGAGCTACAGCATAATTTCCAGGATTTATTTTTCCTTGGTATTTAGCTGTATGTAAGAGTCACATGGACTTTCCTGTCAAAGCTATCCTCAGATCTTACCCTATGGAGTAGTTTGGATTTACAGGCATGAACTATCAATGCTTGCCCAGGACATTATTTTTTCAATATCTCTCCTTCTCTCCTTTTCTCCCTTTCTAGTCCCTCCCCACATCTTATTTCCATGGTACAACTTGAACTCAAGGTTTCACTTTCTAGGCAGGCACTTTACCACTTGATTCATATCTGCAGTCCTTCTTACTCTGGTTTTTTTGAAATGTGGTCTCCCTTGAAAAAACTTGGAGCTAGACTATGATCCTATTTATATTTCCTCCTCTAGCTGAGATGACAGATGTGCAACATCATGACCTGCTATTTCTGTTGATATACCATCTGACAAAGTTGTCTTACCCAGACTGGCCTTCAAAAGTAATTCCTACCAGGAGAGGCTCCCAAGTAGCTGGGATTCCAGGCTTTAGCAATACTATTCTTCATACAAAACAATAGGTCCACAGAATGTTTGGTTTTTTTTTTTGTCGTGTGTGCGTGTGTGCGTGCGTGCGTGCGTGCGTGCGTGCGTGCGCACGCCAGTCCTAGGGCTTCCATTTGGGGCCTAGGTACTATCACCCGAGCTTCTTTGTTCAAGGTTACCACTCTACTACTTGTACCACAGCTCTATTTCCAGCTTTTGGTGACCAATTAGGGATGAGTCTTACAGACTTTCCTGCTTAGGCTGGCTTCAAATCATAGTCTTCAGATCTCAGCCTCCCACGTAGCTAGGATTCCAGGCAATTTTGTTTTTTTTGGTATGGTTTTGTTTTTGTTTTTTTGTCAGTTGTGGAGCTTGAACTCAGAGCCTGGGCACCACCTCTGAGCTCTTTTGTTCAAGGCTAGCACTCTATCACTTTGAGTTGTAATGCCACTTCCTTGCTGTGTATTTTAATCATCATCCATATATGCTCTTCCTTCTGATGTGCAGTAAGCATGGAACCACTGCCTGTCTCTATGGATTTCATATAAATACGAGATATATTATGTGGCCTTCTGTGTCTGGATACTTTCATAAGCATGTGTTGAAGATTTATCCATTTTGTGGCAGTTACATCAATTCTTAATTTTGACTTATGTGAGAATAATATTCATGGTGTGAGGATAACGTATTTCACATCTCTATTCATCAGTTGATGCACATTGAGTTGTTTCTACCTTTTGGCCATTGTGAATTGTTCTGCTATGAATACTCATGCACAAATTTGAGTTTTAATACCTGTTTTCTGAGATTTATATCTAGGAGTGCAATTGCTTTCATGCTTAATTTCAGGAGAAACTGTCAGATAAACTGACTACATTAATTTACATTCCCACTTGGACTACACAAATTCTAATTTCTCCATATTGTCACCATTATTATCTTTTTTCTTTTACTTAATCCCTGAGGCTCAGACTGCCCTACTACCTCAGTTTCTCAAATAGCTGGAACTAAACCTGTGTGCTAGGCATACATTTTTATTCTAAGTAGGCAAGGATATTTCATTGTTTTGGTTTATATTTATCTGCTGATGTTAAGCATCTGTTCATATGCTTCCTGTCAAGCTGTGTAGATTTCTTGGAGAAATGTATAGTTAGATTCTGTGTTCGCTTTTAAAAATTTAATTAGCATACACTTATTGCACAAAAGGGTTTCACTATATTCCATCTACTTCTCTCTTCCTCCCACTCCGGCTTCTTAAAATAATTACAACAGGTTTTCATACATGCAAATAAGCCACATCAATCATATTCATTTTTATTCATCTTCATTAGCACCCTCGACACCCACAGTCTCCCATCTGAACCTATTTTACTTTCCTCCAATTAATTTCTTCTCTTCTTTAGAACTAACTAGGGTTAATTGCACCAAGTTTTCTATGGTATTGCAGAAGTACATATGTATTTTCTCACAATAACACTATTGCTTTCTCTTCCCCAACCCTCCCAACCTCCTATTCTATGCCATTTTTGAACCACGTTATTTGGTGATGGATGAATTTGTAAATGTATTTTGGATATTAGTGTCCTAGATGCATGGTTTGCAGACATTGTCTCCCATTATGAGTTGTGTTTTGATGTCAATACACAAAAATTAAACTTTTGTGAAGTCTAATGTATCTATTTTTGCTATTTATATTTTTGGTGTCATAACTATGAATTTATCACCAAAAGCAAGAAAAGATATTTTGTATTCTGCAGGCATCTACTGCCAGACAGTTTGAGAGTAAGCTAACCTGATGGCAGACAAACATGAGAGGTGGTTATGGAGATGAGGAGAGTCTGCTATGGATCCACCAAAAAGTTTAAACAGTTGGAAGCCCAGGCAGGGACAAACATAGTTATCTGTGTCCCCAGTCTGCAAGATAATTCTCAGTGCAGGGCCAAGTCTGTGGGTTGGCTGAATGTTCTCTCCTCTTTTATGCAATATAGTGCTGGAATTCCTAGCCAGAGCAACAAGGCAAGAGAAAGGAATAAAGTCAAATTATCCCTACATGCAGATGATATTTCACCTCCCTCAAAAGACTCCAGTAAAATTGCTTTTAGATATGAGAAATACTTTTTGGCAAACTAGCAGTATATAACATCAACATAAAAATATGTAGCTTTTCTTTATAATAAACAATCTAAGAAATTAGAAATATAATACCAATCACAATGGCTTCAAAAAATAAACATCTAGTAATAAACTAAAAAAGGATCTCAAAGTATCTGCTATAAAACTAAAACCCTAAAAAACTGAAGACATAGGAAGATGGAAGGACCTCCCATGTTTATGGACTGGAGGAATACTGTACAGTTTATAGATTCAATACAAACTTTCATCAAAATGCCAGGATCGTTCTTCATAGAAATATAAAACTCAATCCAAAAATTCATATGGAAGCACAGAGGGCTCCTAATAGTCAAAGCAATTTGGGGCAAAATAACTCAAACTATAATACAAAGCCATGCTAACAAGCATAGCGCAGTGGTGACACCAAACAGATAGAGCAATGGAATAGAATGCCCAGAAGAATGCAACCACATACATCCATTCAATTTTATAAAAAGGTGTCAGAAACATATATTGGATAAAAGCTTCTTCAATAAATGCTGGGAAAACTATACCCACATGTAAAAAAACAAGACTAGAGCGTTATCCCTGTTGTAAAAATTAATTCAGCAAGGTGCTGGTGGCTCACTACTTAGCTCAAAGTCAGCATGGGCAGGAAAGTTCCTGAGCCCTTTGTTGTTGTTGCTGGTTGTGGGGCTTGAACTCTGGGCCTAGGCATTGTCCCTGAGCTCTGCAGCTCAAGGCTACTGCCCTACTCCTTGAGCCACAGCCCCACATCCCATTTTCTAGAGGTTAATTGGGAATAAGAGTCTCACGTTCTCTTGGTTCTTTTGTGCCAGGCTGGCTTTGAACCATGATCCTCAGATCTTGTCCCCCTGAGAAGTTTGGATTGTAGGTGTGAGTGACTAGTACCTGGCTTCTTGAGACTCTTATGTCCAAAAAGTGGGAAGTGGAGCTGTGGCTCAGTTGGTAGAATGCTAACCTTGAGCAAAAATACTCAGAGATAGTACCCAGGGCCTGAATTAAAACCCCCAGGATTCACATTTAAAAAAATCTAAAAATGGAACTACCATATGTCCCTGCTACATCACTCCTGGCATATATCCAAAAAAATGCACATCCACATACAAGATAGATACTTGTATACTCATGTTTACAGCAGCACTATTCACACTAGCCAAGCTACAGAAAGTGCCCAGCAAATGATGAAAATGATGAATACACAATACAAATAATACAACTGTCAGTTGTAGGAATTGAATGGATCTGTAGATTGTCATGTTGAAATAAGGAAGGACAGAAAGGCAGCATATTTCATGTTTTCACTTATACAAGAAACCTAGACAAAAAAGTGCCATGTGTGTAAGGGTAGAGATCATCTGCAGGAGCAGGGGAGGACAGGGTGAAGCAGAGGGTAAACAAATGGAAGGAATATAGTTTTTAAAATATATTGTTACTGGGCCTGGAGTTTGGCCTAGGGGTAGAGTGCTTGCCTAACATGCACAAAGATCTCGGTTCGATTCCTGGGCACCCCATACATAGAAAAAAGCTGGAAGTGATGCTGTAGCTCAAGTGGTAGAGCTCTAGCCTTGAGAAAGCCCAAGGACAGTGCCCAGACCAAACTCAAGCCCAATGACGTACAACAACAACAACAACAACAACATATATATATATACATATATATATATATAGTTACAAAACCTACATATTAGTGAAGCTCACTAAAAGTTTAAAAGAGGGGGATGGAGGAGGCTAAGGAAGAGAACAAAAGTTTTGTTCAAAGTACATTGTATTCATACATATAAATATAAATCTCTTCTGTATAATTAATTCATGCTAAGAGAATTTTTTTTTATTTTTGCCAGTCCTGGGCTTGAACTCAGGGCCTGAGCACTGTCCTTGGACTTTCTTAAGGCTAGAGCTCTATCATTTGAGCCTCAGCACCACTTCTGGCTTTTTTCAATCATGAGGTACAAAGGAATTGAACCCCGGTCATGGTACATGCTAGGTAAGCCCTCTACCACTAGGCCAAACCCCCAGCCCCTGGAATTAAAAATGATAGGATGTCATGTATGCTTTTTTATAGCTGTAGGCCCTCATATTTAAGTGTGATACATCTCGAGTTAATGTTCATATATGATGTGGGGTAGTGTTCCAATTTCATTCTTTTGCATGTAGATATTTGTTCAAAGACTACTCTTACTCTAACCAATATTTTTGGCTAATTTGTTAAAAATCATCTGAGTACATTTGCGATTTATTTCTGGACTAGCATTTCTATCCCAATTTTCATAGAAAATAGTACATGATAGCCACCGTCTTGGTAGTATGGGTGCTCATGATAATGGATGGATGTCACTTTTAATTCCTCTTAAGGAACATACACACTTTTTTTGGCCAGTCCTGGACCTTGAACTCAGGGCCTGAGCGCTGTCCTTGGGCTTTCTGAAGGCTAGAGCTCTACCACTAGATCCTCAGCACCACTTCTGGCTTTTTTCTATGTATGTGGTACAATACTTTCAATTTCTGTTCAACATCACAAGGTTCATTCTATCCTGCTTCCTTTCTTCAGGTTTGTAAATGATATCTGTAACACTGACAAACAAAGCTCCTATTTTCTTCATGAACACTTTGGCTTTTTTAAAATTTTGTAGTAACTGTAGACTTAAAGAATGTTGCAAAAATAGTACATGTTACAATACCACTAAGTATACTACAGACTATTGTCACCAGGCTGTACATGCATTTATTTGTGCATATATAGATTTATACAATTTTAACACAGGTATAAATTCACACACTCAACACTACAATCAAGATACAAAAGTATTCCATCACCACAATGGAACTCCTTGTGTACTCCTAGAAAGTCATACATGTCATACCTCATCCAGTCCTTGACTTCAGAAACCACTAATCCAGTCTTCATTCCTGGAATTTTGACATTTCAGTAATATGTGCAATCACACAATATGTGATGTTGGCACATATTGTGAGATCGGCTTTTTCATATAAATTCTATGTGGTTAGAAGCCTGTGTTTTTTCCATTAAAAAGCAGTATTCCATAGTAGAGATTTGTTTAGTCATTTATCTATTGTAGACTATTTCGGTTGTTTTGATTTCTGGTTAATACAAATAAAGCTGCTTTAAAAATTTTTGACAATAGAAGTTTCCATTTCTGTGATACAAATGAGCAGGAGTACAACTGTTAGGTCATGGGTTAAGTGCATGTGTAACTTCCTAAGAAATTTCCAAAGTCTTTTCCAGCGTGGACATAACTATTTTACATTCCTGTCATCACTGACTGAAAAGCTAATTAATTTGTATTCTTGATAATGTGGATATTTTCATTATTTTTCTCCAGTCCTTCTGATAAGTGCAAGTACCTTCTTTCACTGTGGCATGACTTGCTATCTGCATATCACACATTTTGGTAAAATGTCTATTCAAGTCTTTCACTCACTTTTTAGATATTTTTTTTTTCTTGAGCAGTGTTTTTCACATCTATTAGATATTAATAATTTCTTTCAATATGTAACTTGTTCTTCTTACTTTGAGTACAAGGATTTAATTTTGATGAAATCCACTGTTAGAACTTTTTTTTCTTTATGGGCTGTGCTTCTGACTTGTCTAAGAATTTGTCTCCTAAGGATTTTTTTTCTTATGGTATTTTTTCTAAACTTTTATAGCTTTACCATTTACATTTAAATCTGTGATACATTTTGAGGTAACTTTTATACAAGATGTTAGTTTTAGGTCGAAGTTCATGTTTTGCTTGTAGGTAGTTAGTTACTTTAGCATGACTTATTGAAAAGATTTTCCGTTCTCCACTGAATCACGTTTGTACTTGATCAGACTTATTTGAGCCTATGCGGGTTGTGTTGCACTGATCCACGGACTCCTCTGCCAGTGTCACACCGTCCAGATTACTGTAGCTTCACAATAAGTCTTGAACTTTTGGTTCATCAGAATTGATTTAGCTTAATTTCTTTTAAGTTTAATTATTCTCTGGGTATTTTCACCTGCCCTACAGGAAAAAAAAGAATAGATAAAGAATAGAGAACTGTGGTGAGGAGAACTAGAGAAAACATAGCATCTATATTCCATATAAGTTTCAGAGTAGCGGTTCTGAATCAAGTCCTTCTAGAATTCTGATAATCTAGGGAAGAAACAAGAATGCCTAAACCAAAACCAAAACAAAACAACTTGTAGCACTGATTTAAGAGACTGAATCTCTTCTTTTTTTTAACCTTCTCCAATCTCTGCTTAAATTCTCAATATATAAGAAGCATAACTCTCTTTTGAAGACACATTATTGTTTGTGGCTACATTTGACAAGAATAGTGTAATCAAACTTGTGTACCAGTACTGGGACTTGAATTCAGAGCCTCATACTCTCACTTGGATTTTCCCTCATGTCTGGCACTTCATCACTTGAGCCACACCTCTACTTCAGGGCTTTTGTTTGTCAACTGGAAGATTTGTTTTCCTGGGTTGGTTCTGAACCACGATCCTCAGACCTGGCCACTTGAATAACTAAGATTACAGGCATAAGCCAGAATCAAAAAACTTTTTTTCCTTTATTCCTTTTTTTTGGTTGGCTGTGGGACTTGAACTCTGGTACTAGGCATTGTCCCTGAGCTCTTCAGCTCAAGAGTTAGAATCAAACTTTGTGGGGGGGGGGCATGGGGCTTGAACTCTGGGTCTGGGCACTGTCCCTGAGCTCTTCAGCTCAAGTCTACTGCCCTACCCCTTGAACCACAGCCCCACTTTCCATTTTCTAGTGATTCATTGGAGATAAGAGTCTCAAGGATTTAGTGCCCAGTCTGTCTTTGAACCCTGATCCTCATATCTCAGCATCCTGAGTAGATAAGATTACAGGCATGAGCCACCATGCCTGGCAGAATCAAACTTTTTTTTGCCAGTCCTGGGCCTTGAACTCAGGGCCTGGGTGCTGTCCTTGGGCTTTCTCAAGGCTAGAGCTCTACCACTTGAGCCACAGCACCACTTCTGGCTTTCTTCTATGTATGTGGTACTGAGGAATCGAACCTGGATCTTCGTGCTTGCTAGGCAAGCACTCTACCACTAGGCCAAACTTCCAGCCACAGAATTAAACTTTTTAAAGCATTATTTTTATTACGTCCCAAGTTCTAAATGTTTCTAGAAAAATAAATTTAAATTACAGTGAAAATTCCTGCTCAGGAGAGACTTGTTTCACAGTCATACATGCTAGAACTCATTTAGTTGATAAAAAAGGACACCCATATAGATTCAAAATTTGGTATCTTAGAATACCTATTTTAGAGAAGGAAGACATGTCTCTCAAAGAAAGTAATCCTGGTGAATTTAGTATTTACTTGTCCCCAAGAATCATCAGAAATACAAAATCAAAACATAAAGAACTTTTTCCTGTAGCTTATTATAGGGAATAGGTATAGCTGAAAACAAAAATAAATACTTCCAAGTTTGAAAAGAGAAAAATAAATATTTTTAATTTACTCCCAGATATCCCTTGCCAATTTATTTCCTATGGCCTTACAAAATAAGGCTCTTACATTCTTTGTAGGCCAATTATAGTTGGAATGATTCAGAAAGCTGTAGTGAAAATCTCAGGAAGATATCTTATGTTTATTGCATGCATAAAACTTACTGGATGGGGGGGAGGGTAATGGGTACCAAGACATGTGAAAGGGTATCAATGTATGTGAATTAATGCACCTTCTATCTGGCAAATATCATGTAACCCTTTTACTAATTACAATAAAAAAATAAATATAAAAAATAAATAAAACTTACTGGAATAGAAAAAGAACTGTTCCACTTACCTATTAGAATAGAAAAAGACCTGTTCCACTTTCTGATAACCTGGGAATTATGTATGGTTTCCACAAGATTTCAGTGCACAAACTTACCCCATTTTGTATTCTGCTTTATTCTAGGGAAGAAAGTTCTTCTATAAGCTTTTCCTTTTCTTGTTGCAACTCCTGCAAATGCTGTTGGTTTTGTTCCAGTCTGTCCTCCAACCACTGCAGGAGAGGCCCACTGACTGCTGACATCTGACTACACAGATTCTTGGTAAACACTTTGGGAAAAACACAGATGAGCTAACTATGGAAAAGCTTTGTTCATAGCACGTTCCCACATCACCACCACTAGCTCCTCAGTCATGAATACAGAAAAAGGATAAAGAAATATAAATAGTGCAATAAATAGGGCTGGTAAACTATATTCTCTAACAGAGGAGCTGGGTAAAGAAAATACCAGTTTCAGAGGCCACACTGAACACCCTACATTCACAACCCAGGGAGAAGCCTGGCTATGCTGAAAGCAGAAAGATGGCCAAATCTATTCCTTGAGGCAGAAGAACTAAGAAAGCACAGAAATCTCCTTTCCTCAGCCTTTCCCATACTACAAATGGCTATCAAGGAGCTAGCAATTTGCCTATCAAATGTTATGTGTATAATTGAAGAAATAAATACATTAATTCAAGCCACCTGAGAGGACCTCTTTCAAAATGAGAAAACAAGAAGGATAAGGATAAGGGAGACAACCTGGGCACTGGTAGCTCACGCTTGTCATCCTAGCTACTCAAGAGGCTGAGATATGAGGATTGCCGTTCAAAGCCAGCCCGAGCACAAAAGTCCATGAGACACTTATTGCTAATTAACAACCAGAAAAATGCAAGTGGCATTGTGGCTCAAGTGGTAGAGTGCTAGCCTTGAGCTGAAGAAGGATAGTGCTCAGAGTTCAAGTCCCACGACTGACAAAATTAAAAAAAAAAGAATAAGGAAATTATCTTTTATGTCTTACTATAAATTTTCAGCTTCATGGTGAGACAAACATTCTATAACATGCAATGTGTGTGTGTGTGTGTGTGTGTGTTAGGGAGAGAGAGAGAATGTGTGTGTGCCCATTCTGGAGCTTAAACTCAGTACCCGGTGTTGTCCATGAAATTTTTTTTTTGTTCAGGACTAGTGCTCTGCCACCTGAACCACAATTCTAGCTTTTTTTCTTGTTGGGAGGGGGAGGGGAAAGGGCTAATTGGACTTAAGAGTCTCACATTTTTTCCTACCTGGGCTGGTTTGAATTACAATCCTCGGATCTCACACTTCTATTCAGCTAAGATTATAGGTATGAGCCACCAATACTTGGCTTACAGATGCCAAATCAAATCTGCCTAATAGAAATACTTATCTCATAATTCATGATTTACTGAAAAGAACACTACAATACAAATCTTTCTAGATACCTTTGTGTATGAACATACTCTTGAAAAAATATGCATTATTTTGGGTGTTACTTTCCCCAATATAGCAATATGTCATAGTATCTTTCTTTTTTTTTGCCAGTCCTGGGCTTAAGCTCAGGGCCTGAGCACTGTCCTTGGACTTTCTCAAGGCCAGAGCTCTACCACTTGAGCCTCAGCACCACTTCCGGCTTTTTTTCTATATGTGGTACCGAGGAATCGAACCCAGGCCTTCATGCATGCTAGGTAAGCACTTTAACCACTAGGCCAAACTCCTAGTCCCGTCATAGTATCTTTCAATAAAAAATTAAAAATCTAGCTTTTTTTAAGAGCTACATAATACTCATCTTAGTAGATACATTAAATTAATAAGTCCTGTATTGACAGAGAAGTGGCATCCAATTTCTTCTTTCTGATTAAGTGGAATTGTTATCTCTAATTTCATGTATACTTTTAAACTGATAAGCTACTTTTTAATTGATTATACTATAACTTCAGGAACAGGAAGATTTTTACTCCTCCCACATCTTCATCTACTCATCTCTCTATTTAATCTTTCCCAATGGGTGCGATATGATAATTAGCATTTAAACTCACTGTAGGAGCCAAAGAAAGTGTTCAATTTTTATTTAATCAATCTTTTATAAGTACAGGGTTTCAGATTATACTTAGGCTACAACGGCCCTAGAATTTGAAAAGAATTCTTTTGTATATTTTTATGGATCATGGAGCTTGAACTTGGCCTGGGCGCTGTCCCCGAGCTCTTCAGCTCAAGGCTATCACCCTACCCTTGAGCCAAGCCCCATTTCCGGTTTTCTGGAGGCTAATTAGAGATAAGAGTCTCACAGACTTTCATGCCCGGCTGGCTTTGAAATGGGATCCTCAGATCTCAGCCTCCTGAGTGGCTAGGATTACAGGTGTGAGCCACTGCACCCGGCACTTGTGGCTTCTTCTATATATGTAATACTGAGGAATTGAACCTGGGTCTTTGTGCATGCTAGGCAAAGATTCTACCACTAGGCCAAACTCTCAGCCCAGTATTATACTTTAGGCACTTCTGGCTTCTTCTATATATGTAATACTGAGGAATTGAAGCTGGGTCTTCGTGCATGCTAGGCAAAAATTCTACCACTAGGCCAAACTCCCAGCCCAGTATTATACTTAAAAAAATGAATTCATGTATAATAATTACAGGCACAATGTCTCCCTTTCCCCCTACCCAGGCAGCAGCAGGAGTGGTGCAGGAGGTGGGGCATTTGCCCCCAGCAGCGAGGACAGCATGCCCAGCAGTGATTTTCAGAAAATAAAAAAGGCCCCCAGGGGGAGGTGGTGGGGCCCCCCCCATGACAAATCAAATTTCAAGACTTTATATATAATATATCTCTAGCATTATACTTTTTTTTTCCAGTCTTGGGGCTTGAACTCAGGGCCCGGGCACTGTCCTTGGACACTTTTTGCTCAAGGCTAGCACTCTGCCACTTGAGCCACAGCGCCATATCCAGCTTTTTCTGTGTATATGGCTTTGGGGAATCAGACCCAGGACTTTGTGCATGCTAGGGCTTTGAGCACACTACCACTAGGCCAAACTCCTGGCCCTCCAGCATTATACTTGCTAAATTACTATTTTTATCCAACATTATCCCTTTGCCATTGAAATGATGAGACAGATGGACCAAGCCATGTCTCCCTTTCTTTATAAAGTAATTGGCTGTCACATTTGAAAGTGTTTATTCCTTGTCACTCATCACTTTGCCAAAAAATGGGGAAGACCTTACAGAATCGCTAGGGCATCAGGGTTACTTAAAGAAGTTATTATAGCCCTAGAATTGTGGATATTGGCTAAAAGGGTCTTTGTACATTGTATTGGGCTTTTTGCTCTTTAGCAATAAACTGGATTTCTTTTCTCTGTTAACATGAAAAAATCTTCCCTTCTCTTGTGCCTTTCATATTATCTGTCTATTGGCTGGTGTTACTGTGCTGAACCAGCTCATGACAATGAGTTATATTTGAGTTGCCATGCTAGTGTTATATCATGGAAACTCGTAAACACAGTGAATCAAAACTCTCTTTACTCCCAGAGAGATAGTTATTAGACATATGCCAATATACCACTGAGTTAGTCTATCATGAATAAATCTCTTTCAGTCTTTCCTCTTGTCTTACTGTTAGTTGCATTTTACAGTTATCTGGGGTTCAAAAGAAATGTTGGGGCTCACGCCTGTAATCCTAGCTACTGAGGAGGCTGAGATCTGAGGATCATGGCTCAAAGCCAGCCCAGGCAGGAAAGTCCCCACAAGACCCTTCTTTCCAATTAACCACTCAACAAACCAGAATTGAAGCTGTGGCTCAAAGTGGTACAGCACTAGCCTTGAGCATGAACAGGCTCAGGTACAGTGCTCAGGCAGAGTTCAAGCCCCAGGACTGGGAAAAAAGAGAAATGTTGGGAGAAAAATCAGCAAAGTTCTTGAGAAAGGAAAATAAAAGATAGCTGGTATTCATGACTTTCATCACTTAAATTTGCTTCTGTCAGGTAAGTATTACAGAGATCACTCTAGTCAAGAATGAAGGAAACAAACATTACCTGAGCCATTATGTATCTTGGTTACTGAGTCCAGATGTGTAAGACTAAAGGAATAAAATAACTTTATGTTAGTAACAAAGTAACATGAAAACAAATGGTCATGGTCTGTAACAAAAACTACTCCAGAACTTTGCCAAATGAGTTAGAGGAATATTAATTATGATTTATGTTTCAATTGCTGTTACTTTACAATTATTTTTCTGTTTTGATAAATTCTTTTTTTGTCAGTCCTGGGGCTTGAACTCGGGGCCTAACCACTGTCCTTGGGCTTTCTCAAGGCTAGAGCTCTATCACTTGAACCACAGCACCACTTCTGGCTATGTGGTACCAAGGAATTGAACCCAAAGCTTTGTGTATGCTAGGCAAGCACTCTACCCCTGGGCCACACTGCTGGCCAATTTCTGAATTATTGTAGGGACAAGACTTTATTTACAAACTTGAAAAATGCTAAAGAGAAAACTTTGAGCCTGGATATAATATACACTGAGGAAATCTAGTAGAAACAGGGTTACTAAGATGTCATTTATCTTGTTTTCACAAATAAAATGAAAATATACTTTTCCTTAAAGGACCCAAATATATCAGAAGAGAAAGATATGTTAAAGAGACTGTTAAAATATAATACAATTCTAGACCTCATGTTCTTATTGAGATATATAACAAAAACATTTTGGTGCTGGAACAAAAATAGGCCCAGAGATCAACGAACAGACTAGAAAACCTCAAAATAGTTATGATAGTTATACATAGTTATCTGATATTTGACAAGGGAGCTAAAAATGCACAGTAGACTAAAACCTCTTCAGTAATTGGTGTTGGGAAAACTAGACATCCATATGTAGAAAACTAAAACTGGATTCCTGTTTGTCACCATGTACAAACATCAACTGGAAGTGCAGCAAAGACCTCAATATCCAACCTGAAGCACAAACTATTGAAAGATGGAGGAGAAACATTAGGACTTATAGGCATATGTAGGGAGCTCTACAAAGGGTCCTAGGGCATAGCAGATAGGAGAGAGACTTGACAAATGGGGTTACACCAAAATAAAAAGTTTCTGTACAGTAAACATTACTCAGCTAGAAAGAAAGCCAACATAGCTGGGCGCAGTAACTCACACCTGTAATCCCAGCTACTCAGGAGGCTGAGATCTGAGGATCAAGGTTCAAAGCCATACCTGGCACAAAAGGACCTGAGACTCTTATCTCCAGATAACCTCTAGAAAATGGGAAGTGGGATTGGCTCAAGGGTAGGGCAGTAGTCTTGAGCTGAAGAGCTCAGGGAAAACGCCTAGGCCCAGAGTTCAAGTCGTATGAACCCACAAAAAAGAAAGACAGCCAAAAGAGTAGGAGAAGGTCTTTACCAGTAATATATCAAACAAAGGCCAAATATCCAAAATATATAGGGACCTCAAAAAACTAACTGCTGGGCCGGGAGTTTGGCCTAGTGGTAGAGTGTTTGCCTAGCATGCACAAAGACCCGGGTTCAATTCCTTGCTATCACATGCATAGAAAAAAAGCTGGAAGTGGTGCTGAGGCTCAAGTGGTAGAGCTGTAATCTTGAGAAAGTCCAAGGATAGTGCTCAGGCCCTGAGCTAAAGCCCAAGACTGGCAAAAAAAAAAAAACCCACAAAAAACGAACTGCTCTAAAACTAACAAACCAGTCAACAGATGGGCAATGGAGATAAAGAGAAATTCTCAGAATGGCAAAGGAACACACGGGGAAATATGCAACATCCCTGCCCATAAGAGAAATGTATATGAAACGAACATTGAGATTCCATTTCATCCCAGTTAGATTTGCCAGCAACAAGAATTCAAACAACAGCAACAAATGCTGGCAGGGAAGTGGGACAAAGGAACTCTATTGCACTGTTGGTGGGAATATAAACTAGTACAAACACTGGAAAGTCATCCAGAGGTTCCTCTAAAACCTAAACACAGACCCTACCTATGACCCAACCATACTACTGGGACATCTACTCAAAATGTTACAAGTCACGGTACCATAAAGACACTTGCACATCCATGTTTATTGCTGCACTATTCATAATAGCCAAATCTTAGAACAGCCCAGATGCTCTAAAACTTATGAGTGCATGAAAAAATGTGGTCCCTATAAACAATGGAATTTTACTCATCCATTAGAAAGAATATGAGTATGTGATTTTTCAGGGAAATGAATGGAACTAGAACAAACCATGTTAAGTGTGGTAAGCCAAACTCAGAGACGAACAGCTCGTGTTGTCTTTTATATATGGAAGCTATATCTAAAATACAACTTGACATGGTAACTTCTACAGTAGGACTGTAGGTATTCACACACAACCAGTAAGACCAAAGGAGGATACTAACTAGGGGAGGAACCCAAAGGCGTAATTTTCCTGAACATTTAAAATACTATGTATTGAAGCAAATTCCAGGAAAGATAAACATGGGTTATTTTTGATATTGGTGGTGATAGCGGTAGTGTGTGCTTTCTTTCTCTCTCTTGCTTTGTCTCTCTCTCATGCTTTATCTCTGTCTCTGTCTCTGTCTCTTTCCCCTTCTTGGGGAAGGCAAAGGGGAGGGGGTCGAAAGGGAGGGAAGAAGGATGAACAAGTATAATCATGGTATTCAGTTTACACTATGTGGAAAATGAACGACACAATTAAGGGCCGAGACAGGAGAGGAAAATAGGTTAGTGAAAAAGGGATGATACTGTTCAAAAGAGAATTGCACATATCGCCTGAATTGTGCAACACCTTAATAATAACAATAACATTTTATTAAAAACACAGTGTGAGAAATGTGATTAAAACAGTAAAAGGCTCAAGAGTTGAGTCATTACAGATAAAAGAAGTAGGAAAGAGGCACACCCATGTGTACCTGTGAATCCTCCTATATGCATCCTGCTCTTCCTGGCACAGGATCTTGGGCAGCTCTACTGCTGATTCGAGGCACACTTTCCCAATGGTGACATGTGGTACAATATGGATTGGGATTTCAATTCTCTCATACCTGCAAGACAATCAATTCAGAGCAGTTTTTAAACCTTTATTACAATATGTTTTCTGTAGTTTTGACATCTGGGGATAAGGCATGCTTCAGAGATTAAACATTGCAATAATTCATTAAGTGGCTTAATTTCAAAGTGGAAAGATTTCAAACTGGTTCATCTGGGGGAACCAATGAGGAGTCAATATTCTCTGATCCTGGGCCGGGAGTTTGGCCTAGTGGTTAAAGTGCTTGCCTAGTGTTGGGAGCCAGAGTGGAATCAAACTGTACCTTGATTTGCATCAGACAATGGCTTTATTGTCTTATTGTTTTCTGGCCTTATTCTGTTTAAATGACCTGAGATTTACCATATGAATGTAACACCTGGAAGTTCCCTGGGTCTGAAGAAGGGAAGAAGCTGGAGTGGAAAATAAACGGAGCAGTCTTTACCTGGACTGCAGACATCTGGGACCCGGTGTGTCTGTCTCTCTTCTATTTCTTCCTAGTCCTTGCCCCCTATTTCAGGAACCCCAATCTGCGAACCCTGGTTTGATGCATGCATGAAGACCCGGGTTCGATTCCTTGGTACCACATACATAGAAAAAAGCCAGAAGTGGTGCTGAGGCTCAAGCGGTAGAGCTCTAGCCTTGAGAAAGTCCAAGGACAGTGCTCAGGCCCTGAGCTCAAGCCCAGGACTGGCAAAAAAAATATTCTCTGATCCTATAAATAATCAGAAGCCTTTGGGAGCTCAAGGTCCCCTAGACAAGGGAAAGAGCTGATGAAGATGAACTAATTGATCATAAAGCCTGGGGAAGAAAATCTGAAGACTCTTCAATGTCTCCATTAAGCTTATGTTCCAGATGGAATTATTCACATTCTGGTTTGCTCTAATTCTGTTTACCACCAACCCTTACTTCTCACTCTTTCATTTGGGGTAAAATAGGTAACAAGTACACATATATTTGCATTTTCATGATATTGTAAAAGACAAAGATATGCTTGTTGCTACTGTCAATCAATCTCTATATTCTTCATGTTCCCAATATATCTAAACTCCTAATTGTTTGTTCAGTGGAGAATCCGGGTTGGGACCTTGGCATACCTAAGCTCCTTGACACAGGGTAGTAAAACAGAATAATGTCTAATTCTCTGCTATCCTTTCCCAATAGCAAAGTATGTTTTGTATCATGCCACAACCTGGATGAAATTAAATGATGGGGAACTGTGATCACTCCTCTCCTCCTTACACTTAAAAAGTCAGGGGAAAAATGTGAAGAAACTATACTATAGCTGGTAATTGCCTCGAAGAAGGCCCTTTCAAGTAATACCCAGTGATATCATTACTGATCCTTCCAGAACCAAGACTGCTATCCATTCAGTTAACAAGGTTTCCAAGTAAGTCTGACAACAATCCCAGGCAGAAATGGTTTCAACAGTTTATTTAGTTTAGACACATATTTTCCACAAACTCCTAGAGGAAATTGCTAAAGGTTCTTCACGTTATTGAAAACTACAATCCTATACTAAAACAGGCAAAAATCTAAAATTTAGGACAGAGAAGTGGCTGAAGTGGATAAAACAGCATCTGTTTGGAAGTCATTGGTAAGCTATACCAAGGCAACAAATAAAACAGAAAGAAAATGAGCCTGGGGGCCAGGAGTTTGGCCTAGAGGAAAAGTGCTTGCCTAGCATGCACGAAGACCTGGGTTTGATTCCTTGGTACCACATACATAGAAAAAAAAAGCCGGAAGTGGTGCTGAGGCTCAAGTGGTAGAGCTCTAGGCTTGAGAAAGTCTAAGGACGGTGCTCAGGCCCTGAGTTCAAGCCCCAGGACTACTGGGAAAAAAATGAGCCTGACAGGAATAGTTTTCCTGGAAGGATATTTTCTGACTCCAAGGCGGAAAATTTAGAATAAGGTGAAAACATTTTTCAAAAAGTTTTGTAGGTCCTGGGTTCAACCTGAAAAGTCAGTAAAGTAATACCCATAATCGAATAGGTAATACAGATACAGGAATTAGTAGATTGGTAAGGAGCTTTACAATAACTATTAAAAATGTGTTGAAGGAAATAGGAGGAAAAGGTGAGTAAAACAAATATATGAAATGGATAATTACCACTATTAGAGCAATACATAGCCTAAAATGAGCCAAATATGGTAATATGAGGAAGCTGATAGTTAACACCGCCAGACAGACTGGAATACCTTTAGAAACTCTAGAGACAAGTTGAAGCCAGGTCGTGGTGGTTCTCCCCTGTAATCCTAACTAGTCAGGAGGCTGAGAACTGAGGATCAAGGTTCAAAGCCAGATGAGGCACAAAAGGACCTGAGACCCTTATCTCCACTTAACCTCTAGAAAATGGGAAGTAGGGCCTGGCTCAAGGGTAGGGTGGTAGCCTTGAGCTGAAGAGCTCAGGGACAGTGTCCAGGCTAAGTTCAAGCCCCACCACCCACAAAAAAAGGAAGTGTGAAACCTTGAGTTCAAGCCATAGTACCAAAGAAATAGGTAAGCATAGGAAGAGGAAAGAAACAAAATACAGGAAAATAAGAAACTGACAAGAATGTAACACATCTCTATAACAACATTAACCCACTAACCATTAACAGACTCAAACAGGATATATCCTTTTGTTAAGTCTCTAAGAGATTCAGCTCACAGCCAAAGATAAAAACTCAGTGAAGGGATAGAAATAGATCTTCCATGTAAATGTACCCAGCAAGAAAGCAGGACTAGCCATATTTATATCTGATAGAATAGACATCTTATTAAAATCAGTACAAACAGACAAGTAATAAAGGGAATGATCCATGAAGAGGAAATCTCAGTGGTCAATATCTATGCACCTAAATATGTTAAACAAATACCCTTGGTCTTACAGAACAAGATAGACCCAAACACAACAATAGTGGGAGATTTTAACACCCACTCTCACCATAGGACATGAACTCAATGACACCATAACCCAAATGGACTTAACAGACATTTACAGACTTTTCCACAGAACAGTGACCCAATATACATTCTTCTCGGCAGCCTATAGAACATTCTCCAAACAGATCATATGATAGTATACACAAAGAACCTAAGCAAATAGTTGGCATAATCCCTACCCTATCCAACTATAGTGGAATCAAACTAGTTCTCAACAACAAAACATACACAGGAATTACTCAAATACATGGAGTCTGAACAACACACTACTAAATAACATTTGGTCACAAAAGAAATTAAGGAAGAAATTGGAAAGTTCTTACAATGCAATGAAAATGCAAACACATCACAATGGAAGTGCTGAGATATAGCAAAAGCAGTCCTGAGGGGAAAGTCCATAGCCTTAAGCACATACATAAAGAACCGAAACAAGCCCGGAGTGTGGCCTACTGGTAGAGTACTTGTCTACCATGCATGAAGACCTGGGTTAGAGTCCTCAGTACCACAATACATAGAAAAGGCCAGAAGTGATGCTGTGGCTCAAGTGGTAGAGCTCTAGCCTTGAGAAAGGCCAAGGACAGTGCTCAGGCCCTGAGTTCAGTCCTTTGAACCAGCACCTTAAAAAAGCTGCAGTTGTGGCTCATGTGGTAAAAGCACTAACCTTGAGAAAACTCAGTGTCCATGACCTGAGCTCATGGCCCAAGACTGGTGAAAGAAAGAAAGAGAGAGAGAGAGAGAGAGAGAGAGAGAGAGAGAGAGAGAGAGAGAGAGGGAGGGAGGGAGGGAGGGAGGGAGGGAGGGAGGGAGGGAGGGAGGGAGGAAGGAAGAAAATAATGCTTTGTGCTATTCTTATAAGTTATCTGTTAAGGCTGAAATTAATTTAAAACATTATGTTAAAAATATAAGACTAACTAAAAGAAGATGAGTAACAGTAGCTCATGCCTGTAACCCTAGCCACCAGGAGGCTGAATCTGAGGATTGGATTCAAAGCCAGCCCAGGCACAAAAGTCTGTGACACTTGTTGGGTTTTTTTGTTTTTTGTTTTATTTGCCAGTTCCAGGCTTGAGCTCAGGGCCTGAGCACTGTCCTTGGGCTTTCTCAAGGCTAGAGCTCTACCACTTGAGCCACAGCACCACTCGCAGCCTTTTCTATGTATGTGATACAGTAGAATCACATACGGGGCTTCATGTATACAAGGCGAGCAGTCTACCACTAGGCCAAACTCCTGGCCTCCCATGAGAGTCTTATCTCCCTCCAATTAATCACCAAAAAACCAGAAGTGGTGTTGTGGCTCAAGTGGTAGACTATAGCTTTTAAGCTGAAGAGCTCAGAGACAGTGCACAGGCCGAGAGTTCAAGTACCACAACCGACCAAAAAAAAAACAACCCACCAAAACAGAACAATTTCTTACTGAAAAGATAAAGAAAACAGCCAAGCTGGTGGCTCACGCCTGTAATCCTAAATACTCAGGAGGCTGAAATCTAAGGATCAAGGTTCAAAGCCAGCCCAGGCACAAAAAGACCCGAGACTCTTCAATTAACCACTAGAAAACAAGAAGTGATGCTGTGGCTTAAGGGTAGGGCAGTAGCCTTGAGCTGAGGAGCTCAAGTCCCACAACTGACCAAAAAAAAAGAAACAAAGAAAAGAGATATCAGAAAAGCCACCCTAGTCCCAAAAGTAGCTGGGGAAAAAAAAGCATGACATGAGAGGAAGAAAGAGAGAGGGAGAGGGAAAGGAAGAGGGGAAGGGGGAGGCGTAGGGGCAGGAAGCTGAAACAATCAATTCCGTGGACTGGAGATGAGCCTATATATGTCTTTGTTGTACTTACTCAGAACTCTTTTGGGCCTGTATGGATTGGAAGCAAGTGTAGAGTACTCGGCCAGTCTATTTAAAAAGAAAGAAATCAAACATCAGGTATTTTTTTGTTTTATTATTTATTTGTACATCATTGTAGAATACATTATAGCAATTTAATATATGCGCACAATGTATGGTTATCAAACCAACGAAATGAACATTATCATCTCTTCAATCACCAATCATTTTTCTGTTAGTAAGTTCACAGCAACTAGTAGACTCTAACATAAATCACAAAGGACCCTGGGAGTGGAAAGATTCAAGAAAGCCCAAGACAGGCACAGTGGCTCAGGCCTATAATTCTAGCTATGCAGGAGGCTGAGATCTGAGGATGAAGGTTCAAAGCCAGTCAGGACACTAAAGTCTATGGGACTCTTATCGCCAATTAACCACTAGAAAACTGGAAGTAGAGGTGTAGCTCAAGTGGTAGAGTGATAGCCTTGAGCTGAAGAGCTCAGGAACAGAGCCCAGGCCCACAGTTCAAGCCCCACAACTGACCAAAAAACAACAAAAAAAGAAAGCCCAAATGTGGGCCATAAATGAATTTCTCTAAGAAGGAACATACACTCAGTCTGGTCACAACCAAATATTGCTAATAAATGTAAGATCCAATAGAGTAAAAACCAGAACATTCAGCCCGGTGCAGTGGCTCACACCTATATTCCTAGCTACTCAGTAGGCTAAGATCTGAGGATCACAGTTCAAAGCCAGCCAGGGCAATACAAAGCCGTGAGACTCTTCTCTCCAAGTGGAGTTGTGGCTCCAGGAACAGAGCAGTAGCCTTGACCTGAAGAGTTCAGGGACAATGCACCAGCCAGAGTTCAAGCCCCAAGACCACCCCCCACCAAAAAAAGAAAAAAAGAACATTCAAATTTCTCTATTAAAAACTGATAAAAAGCATTCCACAACTATTTATGATTACACAGATAAATTTCGGATCAAAAGACAAAAGCATTTCATAGTTTAACTGAACTGCTATGTTTCTGGAAAAAAAGTATTTTTATGACTTTACAAGATTGGACTCAGGATATTCAGGAACTCATTTGGTAATGAATGAGTTTTCCCTTAAATGGAGGTACTTTTGAAAGGGAAAGAAACTAAATAGGACACTCTTTAGTAAGGTCTCTGAGGCAAACTGGGATGAACGACCACGATCTTCCTTACTCTGCTATGCCAATTCTTTCAATATTCCCCGAATATGCCATGCTCACCTTACAGTCTTTGCACTGCTTACTTCATCTGCCCAGAAAATCCACAACTTGCTCTCTTGCCTCTGGATCCTGACCCAATAAACCTTTTTCATTGAAACCTTCCTTAGATATTCTATTACAATTCCAAAAAGACTTTGCTCTATGCTTAAATACACACCACACCACACACACACACACACACACACACACACACACACACACACACACACACACATTACCTTTGTGTTTTTATCCTCTATGAAACAGGAAAAAATAAGGCCTACAAAGCCTTGATCCATCATCTGATACATAGCTTGTGTACGAACATCTGGAAATGAAAACAAAATATTCCTTCAACATGTTATTCCACTTTGAAGTTTAGTTCCCTCATCAGTTAAATGTGGGTTAGCATCAATCCTTTTCTCACAGGACTGATGCTCTATTTAAAATGGAAAAAAAATCAGTAAAATGCCTAGCACATCAAAGGTACTTTGTAAGCATTCTCATTGTTTCAACCACAACCACCGAGAACAATTACTTATCTCTAACATGTTACCCAGTAATGATCTCTTGTACGTTCTTCATTTGCTTTTCTCTCAACTGTCACTCCTCCCTGAAATAGTGACTTTAGTTGGCCTTATACACTCATATACTTTGTCTACAGCTTAAGTTTCTGGCTGATTTTTCCAAGTTTTTTTTCGGAATTCTTCTCTTTCTACTAGATGTCCAGGAGTTGGTCTGCAGTCCTTGTATCTATCTACCCTCACTCCCTGAATCTTTTTTTTTTTTGCTAAAATTATGGGACTGAAATTAACCCACCCTGAATCATTTTATTTAGGTCATGACTTCATATTTATCTCTTCATTTGCCACTCATAATCCATGTCCAACAAACTCTAAAAATTGACAATCATACATTTAGTGTTCTGACACACAGATTTGGTTGACTTAAAACAAAACATAAGCTGAACTAAACATGTGCTTAGTGCCAGGTTCTAATTACATTTCCACCTCTTATTTTAATGTTCTGAACCTTATTTATATTCTGTATAATGGAGAATGATCTCTAACCCAAAGATTACTATGAAGGCTAGAAAAAGCATTTGTAAACCATTATCAAGTAGTTAATTAGTAGTGCTCATAAATGTTAATTCACTCTAAGTTTGTGTACTTCATAGAGAGAAAGGTAGAGAAAAAAATCAATCATTATTTTCAAAAAGAATAAAAAAGAAAAACAGCAATTTAGTTACATTATACTGATTAGAGAAATTAGGATATGAACAGGAAGCCCTACAGCTAAAATGGATTATGTATAAAGAGATTATAAATAGCAATTTTGCAAATTTCACCTTTGTTAACAATAAAACTTCAGAATGGGAATGGTACTTACAAATTAGCAATGTTCAGTTTTTCAGTTACACTTTTAATTGGGGGGAGGGGGAATTATTAGCTGTTAGGCTTTAGCAGTCCTGATTTCCCAGGTCCAGTTAAAATTGGAGGCCAAAATTTGTCTCTTTCTAGTAAAAAAAATATGGTATGGCAAAATAGATCAAAATAATGACATCTGCTTAAGAATAGTCAAATTTGGAGTTAAAATAACCTTGGCCTACGTAATGGAGAAAGAAAAATATCCATTTCTAAAGACAGTAAACAATGCTACTTACCAACATGTGAAGGCCAAACAGTTATATGAGGATGGGAATGATACCAGCCCACAACTCTCATGGGGCGGCCTGTTAGTTCAGCTAACCTGTGTGTTTGTCAAGGTATCTGCAAAATGTGACATTCAAGGTTGCAACCTAAGGCTCCAAGAAGCTTTTCTTTTCATTCATTTATTTTCTCTCTGACAAGTTATTAATGTTAACATTAGCAAACAGGGTGGTTTCAAAAACCATAAGGCTGAGGGTGTAGAGCACTTGTCTAGCATACACAAGGCCTGAGTTCCACCCCTAGCCCTACAGAGCTAAACAACAAACTAAACACGCTAGGCACCAGTAGCTCATGCTCATAATCCTAGCTACTGAAATGATTTTCATCCAGAGAAGTGTAGTTCAAAGCAAGCCTAGGCAGAAAAGTCTAGGAAAATCAGTCTCCAAAATAGCAAAGTGAGGTTATAAGCATAACTCAGGTGGTGGAGCACAGATAAATAAACAAAGATAGCAGTTTGGGCTTCCATTTGTTGAGCTCCATCTGAAGAACACTTTTTATTCTGTAGCTGTACAAATAAAATCTTTCAGACAGGGTATGGTGGCTCACATGTGTAATCTTACTCAGGAGATTGTCACAGTTTGAGGGCAGTCTAGATCCTATCTAAAAAAAAAACTTAAGACCCTTATTTGAAAAGAAAAAAAAAGCTAAATAAAAAAGTGTAGAGATATGGCAAAGCACCTGCCTAGCAACTGCAAGGCCTGAATATTAGATAACACTGTTGCTCTTCTATAAAATATTGATCAATATTTCTAAAAATTACTTGTACTGAATCACAATAACTCTTTTTGTACAACTAAGTCTGAAAACATTTTTAAAAATTTTATTATAAAAAGAGATAGTCTTAGCCGTATCAATGTTCAAGAAGTAACATACCCACTACCTGACGAGTGTAACTGTAACCCTTTATACTTTACCCCTACAATAGAAAAAAAATTGTACTTAACAAATGGCATATGTAAAATACAGTAATGCATTTACCCATCACACCATTTTAGAAATAGTGTTAGTATGAGATTGCAATATGGAATCTCAATAGTAAACTTAGTTTTATATTCATCTGGGCCTGAAAACACTGAGATCTGATTTTGGGTGGTTGTGTGTTTTCTGAATTATGATTGAGTGTCAAGTCCAGATATTCTAAATTGCAAAACTGCCCACAGCCTCCTCCTCCACACTGGGAGGCAAATTTGTATGGAATCAGTAAGCACTGAGAACAAGCATACCCTGGGTCTATCATTTTCTACAAGTTTGTGCAGAGATTATTCTTGTTTGCTCTCCTACTCTTTGAGGGCCACTTTGAGGTTTGGATGCTTGTTTCCTATGGGGATACAACCTGGCTCAAGTGTAAACAAATGGGCATGTGCCCAGACCACAGGCTAAAGCTCTTCCCAGCAAACAGTAGCTCTCAGTACACAACTGGAAAAGACTATACGGACTCCAGTTAGTTTACCTCCAGATGACCAGTGCTCATGCCCTGAGAATGGAGCAAATGCCTGGTGACTGAGCCACACAGAGTTAGTCCATTGGGGAGAAACAGCACCCTGACCTGGACACTACACAGTCCTCCTGAATACCAAGATTACTTTAGTGGAAAGACTACAAGGCAATTAAAGCTTCTAAACAATGACTTGGCCTCAGATGTATAAATACTAATGGAGAAACACACGTAATATGAACAAACAAGGTAGCACTATCTTCTAAGCTCAGCCATTCCAGTAGAAGACTTGAACAACAGCAAAGATGAAACTTTAAGCAATGAACTCAAAAGAACAGTAAAAATGATGGGTGAAATTAAAGCCTACATGTATAAGCGGCTGAATGAATTCAGAGTATATGAAAAGCTAAATAAACTCTAAAAGAATTCAAATAGACATCTGAATGAACTCAAAGAAAGCAAAAATAAACAGCTGAATGAAATAAGGAAGATAATGCAGGGAAACCTAATGTAGCAGTTTGGCTCAGGCACTATTCTGAGCCACCCAAGGCCTAGGTGTTAATGAGAATTTATCATAACAACAAACCATGGAAACATGCCTTAGAAGTATAGTGCATGCCTTGGGGCCAGGAGTTTGGCCTAGGGGTAGAGTGCTTGCCTAGCATGCAAGACGCCCCGGGGTTCAATTCCTTGGTACCACATACATGGAAAAAAAAGCTGGTGCTGTGGCTCAAGTGGTAGGGCTCTAGCCTTAAGAAAGCCCCAGGACAGTGCTCAGGCCCTGAGGCCAAGCCCAGGACTGGCAACAACAACAACAACAAAAGAAGTATAGTACATGCCTACCAAGTACAAGGACCTGAGTTAAACCCTAGTACTATCAAGAAAGAAGGACGAGGGAGGGAGGGAGGGAAGGAAAGGGAGGAAGGAAGGGAAACAGGGAGAGAGGCAGGGAGGGAGGGAGGAACAAAAGGTCAGGAAAATACTCCCATTCACAATAGACTAAAAAAATACCTCGAAACAAACTTAGCTCATAATGTGAAAAGGCAAACTATAAAGAAGAAACTGAAGGACACATCAGACAATAAAAGACAAGACTTCTCTTGTTCATCTATTAGCACAATTAATAATAAAGATTGCTATATTACTAAATACAATCAACAGATTCAAGCAATTCCCATCAAATTCCCAATGTCATTATTCATATAAACAGAAAATTCACTGCTAACAAAAACAGCATGGCACTGACACAAAAACATACAAGATTAAGAGAACACTTGAAAATAAATCAATAAAGCTACAGCCATCTTAGTTTTGAAAAGGGAGTCAGAAAACATTGGAAAACGAATGATGCTGGGGAAAATGGTTCTCTACAGTCAGAAGACTGAAACTAGGCCCCTATCTCTCAAACTATATAAAAATCAGTTTAAAGTGGATCAAAGATCTCAATGTTACGATCTACACTTTGACTGGGAGAGAGTGAATGAAGGGAAGACACTGTAAAAAGGAAATATACTCATTATCTGATTCATGTAATCCCTCTATACATCATGTATGAAATAAAAATAAAGTAAAATTTTTTTAAAAGAAAAAAATGATCTGAAACTTTGAGGCCTCTATAGGAAAACATTGGAAGATATGAACATAGGTAATTAATTTCTGAAAGGACATCAATTTCCCTGGAAATCTAATTAAAAATCTGCACACTGGGTGCTATTGACTCAGGGCTATAATCCTAGCTACACAAGAGGCTGAGATCTGAGAATTGTGGTTTGAAGCCAGCCTCGACAAAGTCTGCGACACTTTTATCTCCAATTAACCACCAAAGTTCAGCCAGAAGTGGAGCTGGGGCTCAAATGGCAGAGAACTAATCGTGGGCAACAATGCTCATGCTCTAGGACCTGCACACACATACACAAAACAATTATCAGAATTAAGTCAATCCAAAGGGCTGGTAGTTTGGCCTAGTGGTAGAGTGCTTGCCTAGCATGCACAAAGACTAGGGTTCGATGACCTCAGTACCACATACATAGAAAAAAGCCAGAAGTGGTGCTGTGGTTCAAGTAGTAGAATACTAGGCCTTGAGAAAGCTCAAGGACAGCACTCAGGCCTTGAGCTCAAGCCTAGGTCTGACAAAAAAGAAAAAATGAGAAAAAATCTTCTGCTAGCTATTTAAGGAGGAAGGGCAATTTCCAGAATACACAAAGTGCTCAAAAAGTAAATAGAAGATATGTACAATTAATCTAACTAGTAAGTAGTAAAAGAATTATGGAGATAGCTAGGCTGGGGACACATGCCTGTAATCCTAGCTTCTCAGGAGGCTGAGATCTGAGGATTAAGCTTCAAAGCCAGCCTAGTCACTAAAGTGTATGCGACTCTTATGTCCAATTAATCACTAAAAAATGGGAAGTGGAGCTTGGCTCAAGGGTAGGGTGGTAGCCTTGAGCTAAAGAGCTCAGGGACAGTGCCCAGGCCCAGGGTTAGGGCAGTAGCCTTGAGCTGAAGAGCTCAGGGATGGCACCCAGTCCCAGAGTTCAAGTCCCATGACCCACACACAAAAAAAGAATTACACAGACAAGTCTTAAAAGTACAAATGGCAGATAAGTATATGAAGACATGTTTAACATTCTTACTCATAAAGGAAATGCAGATCAAAAAATCTTTAGAAGGTTAAGTTTCGATCTAGTCCTATACCCCCACAATCAAAATGGCAATCATCAACAAAATAATAAATGCTTGGGAGATTATAGAGGCTAGGAAATATATTCCTGGCAGGAACGCAAACTAGTGTGATCATTATGAAAGTCAGTATGGATGGTTGTTAAGAAACTATAAATAGACCTTCCTCATGACCCTACTATACAACTTCTGGATATATCTAGGAAGGAAAGCAAATTAACACGAGAGAGCTACGACTTATATACATATATTTATGTTGGCACTATGGACAATAGCCTAGGTGGCCAACAACACCAACAACAGATAAGCGGATTTAAAAAATGTCACTTGCAAGAAAGTGGACAGAACTGGGTCTCATCATATTGAACAAGATTACTCAAGCTCCAAAATATTTGCCTATCACATGTTTTTGCTCATATGTGGAATCTAGGCCTAAAGTGACAGTGATTATGGGAATTAACTGGAGGGAAGAGGAAGAGAAAGTATGGAGGGTAACATTATGTGTGTATACACTAAGGAATATAAAAGCAGAAGTACACTTATTTGAGGTGCACTGTATACATCTATGGAATTGGCCCAGTGAAAAACACACCAATGAATGGGCTTTCTGTCTCTGGCCAAGACAAAAAACAGAAATTGAACAACATATATGAAGCAACAATCTTCCAAACAATAGTCATTCAAAGAAAGCCAATAGGTGTGAGTCCTGCAGAGGACATCCATACCTTAGATGACTGGTAAGAGGAAACTGAAGTGGAGCCAGCCAGACCACCCAACAGTTCAGATAGGTTACTGAAGCCAGATTTGCTGGTGTTTTGAGGCACAGGCCCAGGACAGCTGCAAAGGTTGAGGTAAACCTTGGACATTCGCACTGGCTCCCTATGGAGACTACTTTTGTCACCAGACTACTGATGAATGCAAGCATGCAAGGGAATAACTGCCAGTCTACAAACAGGACAGAAACCAGCAACAGTCAGCCAGGAAAGAAAATCTCACAAAATGGGGGATTTTGCCAGTGCTCCAAAGAGTGTCTCAGTAGTGTAGAAAACCTACACTAACAGCTCATCCTCAAAGTCAACCCAAAAAGCATGGATCGTGTTTCCAACGCAACAGCATCCCAGAACACAGCTGTTGGTTCCAACTCAGAATACAAATATACCTAAGGGCAAAAACATGCAAACAAAAAAAAATCTATCACGGATACTAGGCAGCAAAGACATCTGATCTATCTTTCTTTCTTTCTTTCTTTTTTTGTGGGTCATGGAGATTGAACTCGGCCTGGGCGCTGTCCTTGAGCTCTTTAGCTCAAGGCTACTGCTCTAACCCTGGGCTTGGGTGTTGTCCTTTAGCTCTTCTGCTCAAGGCTACCCCTTGAGCTAAGCCCTACTTCCCAATTTCTAGTGGTTAATTGGAGATAAGTCACACAGACTTTAGTGCCTGGGCTGGCTTTGAACCTCGATCCTCAGATCTCAGCCTCCTGAGTAGCTAGGATTACAGGAGTGAGCAACCGCTGCCCAGCAAAATCTGAACTTTTTAAGGAGATGAACAGGTTAGTGGTTGCCAGGAAGTAAAGGTTGTTGACAAGTAGGTATGACAAGGAAAAGGAAGTAGAAAGGTGACTTTTCAGTAATGGAACAATTTTGTACTTTAAATGTGAGGGTAGTTCATGCACCTACACTTGACAATATGGCACAGAACTACACATACTCTGTGTCAACTGCCTCATTTCCTAATTGTTACCATAATTATATAACAGGCAAGCTTCAGGTAAAACTGGATTAAGGCTAGAGACTTCTGTGTTTTAATTATCTCAAAGTAAAAACAGTTAAAAAAAAACAAGCTATAAAATGTATACCTCATATATCATGGATATATAACCAATAAACTATATTTATAGTAATTGTTTAAAAGAATGTATACGTAAAGATTCCATCTTTCTCTAATTTCAAAGTAAAGACTATAAAGTTTCTTATGACGAAATATTTTTTTGCCAGTCCTGGAGCTTGAACTCAGGGCCTGGGCACTGTCCTTAAGCTTTCTCAGGACTAGAACTCTACCACTTGAGCCACAACGCTGCTTCTGTTTTTTCTGTGTATGTGATACTAAGGAATCAAACCTGGCTCTTCGTGTATGCTTAGGCAAGCACTCTACTACTAGGCCAAACTCTCAGCCCCTAGAGAAAATATTCTTAACAGACACGAATGAGAAGAAATACTCCGTGTATTAAGAATTCAACTTATAAATTCTAAAATCAAGGATTCAAAAAATGAAAATAACATTAATTCTGCATTTCTACATCTGATTGGAAATTTGTGTTCTGATGATTAAAAAATAATAGATGTCACTGTCTAGTATATATGCTACTGTTTTGTGTATGTATACTGATCCTGGGTCTTGAACTCAGGGCCTGGATGCTGCCTGTGAGTTTTTGTGTTCAAGGGTAGCACACCAGCCCTTGAGCCATAGCACTACTTGAGGGTCTTTAGTTTGTGGGTGTGCTTGATTATAGAGTTAAAGTAAGTCTCACAGGCCTTACTTTCCAGGCTGGGTTTGAACCATGAGCGTTAGATCTTAGTCTCCTGAGTAGGCTTTCACAAGGCTAAGGCTCTACCACTTGAGCCACAGCACCACTTTGGGCCTTTTCTATGTATGTGGACTTCTTGCATGCTAGGCAAGCACTATACCACTAAACCAAACTCCACGCCCCTGCGTTACTGCTTTTTAACAACAAATTGTCAACAACCAAATGTTAAGTTCAATTTAGGAATTTATGGTAAAATAGACATATAGATGCCTAAAAAGTAATTTTTAGAAATAGGCAGTAAATAGGCATTAATAGCAGCACAAACTTCAAAAAGTACAAAAGATTAACTAAAAGCACTGATGCAAATTAACTTGAACTGGATGAGGTATGAAGTCCTGAGTAGTGGAAACATGTCAATCATTATTTGATTATATTTACTATAGAATATTGCATTCAGTTCTCAGCATTGTATTTTTAAACTTTTTGAGGGTCCTGGGGCTTGAACTCTGGGACTGGTTGCTGTCTCTGAGGTCTTCAGCCCAAGGCTTGTGCTCTACCACAATGAGCCACAGCACTACTACAGCACTGTGTTTTTTTTTTTGGTCGGTTATGGAACTTGAACTCTGGGTCTGGGCACTGTCCCTGAGGTCTTCAGCTCCAGGCTATCACCCTATCTCTTAAGCCACAGCATGACTTCTGGTTTTCTTGAGATTAATTGGAGTTAAGAGTCTCATGGACTTTAGTGCCTGGGCTGGGTTTGAACTGGGCTGCCTCAGATTTCAGCCTCCTGAGTAGCTAAGATTACAGGTGTGAACCATGGAGCCTGGCAGCACTGTATTTTTTTTGGCACTGGGGATCGAACCCAGGACGTTGCACTTGCTAGGAAAGCGCTTTGCCACTGAGCTACATCCCAGCCCAGCAGCACTGTATTTTTAAAGGTCTAAAAAACAAATCTCTTAAAAAACCAATATAGTGAATGACCTAGAAATTAGGAAACCTAGGAAATTAGGAACAGAAAATGGTGAGGGGAGGAACAAGGAATACAGAGTAAGGTTAATGTGACTCTTGACAGAGTTCATTTTCACTGTACTTGACAGGGGAACTATAGCGGGTTCAAGCAAGGAGACATGGTACATTCCTATAGGAAGCAGTTTATGGTGCTAGCACAGACTCAGCAGACTCATGTCCTCCAAAAACCCAGTGCTGAGAACAAAGAGCTCTGTCTTTTAGACCTCCTCTGCCTCCTTATCATCTAGTACATGTTTACACAGTATTTCATTCACTAACTTTCAAGGATGCACACTTTTCCCAGACATTGTGTACATGCTGCTTTTTGTGCAGGGCACAGTCTCCTCCACAAAGTTTCAGTCCAGCTCCTCTCCATCCTTGACACCAGAACCTCTTAAGGTTTAAGGAGCATGTGTAAACATTAATAATGCTCCCGATAAAATCTACTGGAAAAGACAGTGAGAAACTGAATAATCAAACAACTGGATGTAAGCGGTAAATATGAAAATTATGAAAGAAGCATCTGGAAGAAAATATGTGAAAGAGTGACTGATAAAAGTCACTGTAAAGAGAGTGACCATGTGAAGCACATATTGATTGACAAGGATATCTCCGCCTCTGTTGAGGCTGCAGACAGCTGCTCTGGAGAAATTTCTACGCGATCCTTCCTCTTATCAGAACGTCGTAAGATGATGACAGAATGAATATGTACAATTCGGACGGTGTCAACCTAAAAAAAAATCCATAAAAATGGTTACTCCTATTTCCAGCTAAAAATACTTCTCTCTCCGAGTTTCTGTTTATTATAAGATTATATTTTACTACAGTATCACGTTAAAGATCACATTTTAGAAAACTGATTTTTGTCATAAATAATGAAGTATTTCAAGTAAAAGTCATCCAACTTCTCTGTCATATATGCAAATGTATAAAAAACAAAAATATACATACTAATAGTGCAAAGAAGTACTATTTGAATGATCATGTGTAGAAATTAATTGATTAACCATGTGTAAAATACACAAAGGATTATAATGAGTGCAGACAACATGTTCAAAATGCTAACAGGAGTGAGGTGCAAACATCATACAAGAAGCTACACTGAAACACTGGTCTGCAATTCAAGAGGCTGAGATCGAGAGGATCAAAGTTTGAGGCAACTCTGGGTAGAAAGTCTACTAGACTTCATGTTTAAAATAACCAGTAAAAGTCAAGTGCCAGTGGCTCATGCCTGTAATCCTAGCTATTCAGGAGGCTGAGATTTGAAGACTGTAATTCAAAGGTAGCCCCAGTAGCAAATCTTTGACAGTCTTATCTCCAACTCACACCAAAAAGGCTGAAGTAAAGTTGTAGGTGAAATGGTAGAGTGCCAGCCTAGAGTGAAAAAGCTAAAGGACAGCGCCCAGGCCCTAAGGTCAAGTACTAGGACTAGCTCAGACTCAGAGATATACACACCAAAGCCAAAAACAATAGCTACGGTAAATTGTTCACATTTGTAGGTTATATTGCTTCATGACAGAACAAAGATTTTGAGCTAGGTGCGGTGGCGCATGCTGCAATCCTAGCTATTCAGGAGGCTGAGATCTGAGGATGGAGGTTCAAAGCTAGTACTGGCATGAAAATCCGTGAGACACATCTCCAACCAACCACCAGAAAACTGGAAGTAGTGCTGTGGTCAAATGAAGGGGCAGAGCAATAGCTGTGAGCTAAGGAGATCAGGGACAGCACCCAGGCCCAGAGTTCAATCCCCACAACTGCCCAAAAAAAAAAAGTTTAGCTATCAAGGATAGTAGTAGTGATTACAGGAAAATACAGGATTGAGTACTTTTTTTCTGTGAAAGAGACTAACTTAAGCACAGGTGACAGTACATGATCGAAGAATCCACAAGATTTTTAAATGAGCTACATCTCTGGATAGGAAGATGTCTTTTTTTTATAAAGGAAATATGGTTATTTTTGTCAACTAGATTGAGAGACACTAAGGAGATTTCAAGAATACCTCAGAGTGTGTCTGAGGTATTCAAACTGTCCAAAGACACTATGAATATACAACAGAGGCTAAGAGGAAAAGACCCAGCCTGAATGTGGATAGCATCACCTACAAAGTAGGCTGGGAACCTGGATGAAATACAGGTGTAAGGAAGAAGCCAGCCAGTGCATGCAAGTTCCATTCTTCCTAAACACATGTGTCTATTGTTACTGTCATCACCCATGGCTATAAGACTCCAGCTCTTCAATATGGAATTACCAGTAACTCTCCAGGAAGTTTCCAGGCAGTTAGCCTTTGGATTAGGGCTGTATCATTGCTTCTCATTTGGGCTGAACACTTTATGCCTTTAGACTGAGCAGCTACCAGGTTCTCTGGTCAGTGTTGGGACTAGACAGTCTCTAATGTTTAAGCCAATTAATTGTGGATATGTTTGTATCTGTGTTTGTATGTATGGGTGCATGTACATGTATATTCTCTTGGTTCTATTCCTGCAGAGAACATTAATACACGAAGAAAAAAGACTATGCTAAGTGAAGAAATCTGTGCACAGCAGAGTTTTGCCTCATAGCTTTGCGAAAAGGGAGGAAGTAAGTTGTTTTTATCTATTTTATGAGAATACTGGGCTGAACCAGGTACCAGTAGCTGATACCTTACATAACCCTAGTTATTCAAGACGGTGAGATAGGGCCAAGAGTGTTGTCTAGTGGTAGAGTGCTTGCCTAGCATGCACAAAGACTCGGCTTCCATTCCTTGGTACTACATATATAGAAAAACGCCAGAAGTGGTGCTGAGGCTCAAGTGGTAGAGCTCTAGCCTTGAGAAAGACCAAGGACAGTGTTCAGGCCCTGAGCTCAAGCCCAGGACTGGCAAAAAAAAAAAGAAGCAGCAGCTGAGATCTGAGAACTATGGTTTGGAGCCAGAGTGGGCAGACAAATCTGAGAGATTTATCTGCAATGAACCAGCAAAAAGCCAGAAGTGGTGGTGTGGGTCAAGTGGTAAAGCATTAGCCATGAGAGAAAAAAGGTTGAATGAGAGTGTAAAGCCCTGAGTTCAAGCCACAGTAGTGCAACAAAACAAAAAAGCAATGATATGTGAGGAAAAATTAACTGGCATTATATATAAGTAGGATGAAGCATGCCAGAAAAGGTGGAGTGTGGCTGTAGACAGATGGAAAAAAACCAAGTAGAATACTAAGTAGGATAACATGAATAGTTTGACTGTAACAAGAAATGAGGTTACTGAGGTTATACTTGGGTCTGGAATTAAAGGGTAACACTGATAACAAACACATGCTAACAGGCAGTGATAGGAGGATGAGGAAATGCAGTTTGTCCATTTATAGTCAGAAGTAATTGTCTGTCATGGAGCTGTATAGGAGCACATGACCTAATGTCCATGTAATCAGCATTCCAACAGTCAAATAGATTATAATGGTTCTAATATAATGATTCATTTTGATGAAGCATTATAAACTGTTACAAAGAATAGAAAATTAGTTCACATTTCTAGTGAGTAGATTTTTCATCAGATTTTTAGTAGAAATAAGAGTCTACTCATTGAAAAACTGACTTAATTCTCTGGCTGAAGTCATCAAAATGCAGCAATCTCTTCCAGTGTTAATTTCTGTCATGCAGAATTCAAACACACATACCTTTTCAGCAACTGTGCGTGTTTCAGATCCAGTACATAGAAATTTGGAGTCATTCCTATTGGGGAGAGAGTAGGGGAAATAAGGGGAGGGGGTAACGAGTATGGAATAGAAAAAGGAGCTCAAGCTAATTAACAGGATTAACAATTTTTACAATGGCAATATATTAATGGTAATATAAAATAAAATTGGACTTCTGGGTGTAAAGGGGGTGTGCTTAAGAATTACAGTAAGGTATGCTTTGGAGTTTAAATGAAGTTTAAACAAAAAGTTTTAACATGTCAAGCACTGAATCTACTGGGGATGTCTGGAATTGCTGTGGAGTCCTCCAAGATGGGAGGGAGAATTTAGACAGGAATAGATCAACAGGGAGAAAGCATGTGAATGTGTATACTGTCTGCCAGAAAAACATGAGCTATATCTCACAGACATTTGAAGGGAGAGATAGTATAAAATATGTAGAGCAAGGAAATGAAATATCACTATGTGTAAATGTCATATGACATGTTTCAACTAGCAAAAATCATATGTATTAGAGCTTTCACAGGTTTGTCTCTGTGTTGGTCCTTTATAAAATTTTTGTATATAGCAGCATATATGTGTGTATATACAAATACATGTACGCATATAAGTGCAGATTCATGTATGACAATTCTGTTAAGAAGCCAGGAAAGGATCTTTGAGCTTGGCATGAAACACATTTTGTTTGACTCTTATTGGTACTATAAGATGCAAGGTGGCATAACGTGTTACCAGGGTTTTAATTTTTTGTCAACGATGACTTAGAGACCATAAGAGGAGTAAATAATCTTACCTCGTGTCATCATTCAACTAGAGTGGGAAAAAGCAGAAAACATTATTTAACACATTATGCTTATTGGATTACCGGGATGCAGATTACATGAACATTAGATGATGTGTTCCTATACGCTGGCGTGAAAGAAAGTGACTTCTGATTGTAAACGGCCAAACTTCATTTCCTCATCCTCTTTAGCCCCTTTTCAATATTAACACAGCGAAACCATCTGCGTCCATTAAGAAACCCTTCTGCCTTGTTTCTAGCTTTCTAAAGCTGTAGCGATCCTTATGCTTCCCCAAAGGGAGGCCTACTATGGAGACAGGAGGGTCTAAGCATGCCCTGCTGCTTCCCAAAGCCCCGGCGTCTGCAATGCGAGGAGTTTCTGGCAGGATTTGCAACTCGGGTCAACGGGGTGGCACCGTCAGCAGCCTCTCAGCAGCATCTCTTCCGCCGCGGCGCTTACGTAGAGCGCTACGGCTCTCGTCGGAAGAAAAGATCCCCAGCTACAGAGCCCTCTAAAGATCGTCCAAAGACTTCAGACTAAGCTCCCGGTGGCCTCCCCGCCGCCCCTGGGATCCCGAAACTGCTCCGAAGGTTTCCAATCAAGCCTACTGAACTACTCACCTCCCCTATACATAGCCCCATCACCTCCTCCTTTTCTGTGCTCAGAGCGTGGTTCAGACACACTAGGAAAGCATCAGACTCCAGATGAACCGCCTGCACCGCCTGCACCACCTGCCCCGCCATCTTGGTCCGCTCTCTTCACATCCGCCTAGGGCCCGGTGTAGTCAGGGCTCCCGCGCAGCCTCCCCCACACTCGGAGCTCGGCGCTCCGCCCAGGCCAGGCTTCCGCGAGCCCGCGGGGGCGGAGCTTGGGCAGGCGCGGGGGCGGGGCCCGCCCGGCAGCACCTGAGAAGCGACCGCGCCATTTGGGGCGGGCGTGGCCTTGGGACAGCCGAGGGGGGGGGTCGAGCGAAGTTGGGGTTTTCCGCGGGGGCGTGGGGACGCACTTGGGAGAGTGCGCTCTCGGGCCTGTGGGGGACTTGGTCTGTGCGCGGCGTCCGGGGCGCCCGGGCTGACTAGTCGAGAGCGCCGGCGCCCATTTTGCTGGCCCGCCGACGCACAGCTTGCGCGGCCTACACGCTTCGGGGACAGCCTTGGCGGCGACATCGCCGCGGACGCCAGCGTCTCGAGCCTGAGGGACGCACTTTTGAAACTCGGTCCTAGAACAGTTAAGGGTTTGTTTTATTTATTTATTATTATTATTTTTTTTAATTTCCGAGTCAGCCACTAAATCTCCTAGAAGTCTCTCAGGACCATTTCCGGTTGCCGGCCCAAAGTCCCCTAACTTCGCTTCTGGCAACCTCGACCCGGGATGTCCCTCCGCTGGCTCTGGCCCCGGGCTCACGCCGCAACCTCCGCTTGAGCGGCCCGGGTGGGGGACCTGGAAGTTTTAGCCTAGCTGGTCTGGAGGCGGAATAACTAGCCAAAGAAACGTTATATTCATGTGAGTAACCTTTTATAGAAACAGTGCTAATCACTCTCCAGCTTGGCGACTGCTGCTTCCTACCAAGGCTTTCTTACATATCTAGTTGAGGCAGGGAAGGGGAATTGAAGGACTTTAAATTCAAGTTCGAAACTGCCTAGCTACATATTAAAACGTTTCCTCAGCTCCTATCTTCATGGTGAAATTACACGTCAAAGAAATTGTATTTGGGGTTATATCAAGCAACGTCGGAAGACTTAAAAGTTCCCATCTTCCAATTTACAACTTGACTAATTACATGAGGATTGTAGGAGCAATTCCAAATCAAAGAAAAAATGTTTGCCATGCTACCAGTCATGTACCTTTGTTTCTTTGATTTGTTTTTCTGATCCCTGTGTAGTTCTGCAAACCAGACACATGGGGCAGTATATTCTTAAGGGAACACTTTTAAGGTGCTACTTGAAGAAGGTGTGGATGCTTTGCTCTTTTCTCCCAAATCAGTTCCAACTCGACTTCCCGCAAACGAGGTCCCAAATCCAGTAGCACAATACCAGCAGCCTCCGTTTTTACCTAATGCAGACTTCCTTGATTAAGTCTGATACGTACCCAACTTGGGGAAATGAAAGTGTACAATTACATTGGCCCTATTTACCTTCTTAACTTGATTTCATGTGTTTATTTTCAGTTAATTTGTCATAGCTAGTATGTCTTGTTCCGAAGCAAACAGTAAGGACTGTTCATCTTTCCAGATGATCCTGATACACACTTTGAAAAGAAAATCGCCTTTAGTTTGTTGTGGTTAGTCAAACTCATATTCCAGAATAGCATTTACTAACTTTTTAAATGCTCATAGATATCTTATACTGCCCCAACCACATAATTTGAGTACAAAAAAACCCTTATTAACATTTATACCAAGTTTATTATGTGCAACATACTCTGCTAAATATTTCTATACCTACTATATGTAAACTACCTGAGTTGGATCTAGGCCCTACCTGTGTTTCAGCTTGTACCATCATATGTATGTAAAATATAAACAACTGCTAACTAAGTACTATTATAATTAATGGGTTCTTTAGTTCTCAGGAAAGTGAGGTAGCAAGATATTAACTTACCCAAGAGTACAAAGCTTTTAAGTGGCAAAATCAGAATTCATTCACAGGCCAGGCTTATTTGGGGATCTCTGTTCTTGGCAATATCACCTACCGAAATTAGATAAGTTTATTTGATAACTTAAAATAAGTGTACTCACCAGTGTTTAAAACCTGTTTATACACCTGAAAATAAAAGTAAATTATAATTTTTAAGAGGACACAAAATTCATTCTATAAAGGAAAATGATCAGAAGACTTTCTATGATTCATTTCATGCATTTAGAACCTAATTTACCAAATGCCAAAAAGTACTCTATCTAGGACAAAATTGTCTCTAGTGTCAAGGTGACACCTTGGGGACAGTCTCTTTTAGGGATAATGTAAAATTACCTAAACATATTCTGGAATCCATTTGCATTTACAACTAGTACTATTTCTTGCGTTTAGTTACATAGGTGTATGTACCTTGTACCTAAGTGAATCTTGAGATTTTTAAGAGATCCATTCTTGTTCAAAGAGTTCTGAATTTTGTGAACAAGTGTTATGTACAAAAATGATCTCTACTCAAATAAACTTGGGAAATGTTAAACAATGCAAAGTTTCTTTACTGCATAACTTGCTGGATCTTTTACTATTCAGGTGTGTATTATGACTCCCAAACTTACTTAACCCCCCAGAAAAATGTTGGGAGCAAATGTTCTAAGAATCACAGCACATATGAATGGTGTTCCATTCATTTAACCTGTGTTTTTTTATAGTCTTGGATCTCAGCATTTGCATTTCTCCACAGAGGAGGATGTTTATGATTCATGCTCATATAGTGACTTCTCTGTCCCTTGATCACTGCATCTGTCGGTATCTGGGCCTTCATGCTCTGAAGGTAGCACATGTAGATCCACACTAATGTGCTAAGTATTGTTCCCAGGCTCATCTGCATTATGCAGCATGTTAACCTTTTAGTGTGCTGCCTTTCTTCTAAGGATATTTTGTACAGAGTCATAGGCGCACTTTGTTGTGACTTAATGATTCAGAATACCTGCAATCTCTTTGCCCTATGATCTCTTAGAATTTTTTCCTTTCAATCTTGGCATAATGAGTAAGGTTTTTCTTTTCATTCAAAAGAAATTTAAATGTTAACATGTTGGTTGTTACCAAGACATGTCAATGAAGTTGATATGGTTCTGAAATCTTTAACCTTGCTTTCTACTTTATAAAAAAATTGACCACAACTATATCTTTTGTGTTAAAAGAAACAATCATTTTGATATTAGCATTTGCTAAAGCTCTGGAGAGAAGAGACAGAACAATTGTACCTGCTAAGGAGAGAGTGCTTAGAAAAATACACCTAGAGAATTATGAATGTTAGAGTAGTAGAAAGGAAAGGATATGGAGCTTGAAATAATCCTGGTATCTAGGGGAAAGTAGCAACTAAAAAAGAAATCCAAGAAAACTTACATTTTCATTGTACACAAGACATGGTGTTATCATTGAGAGAAATTGAGATTTGGTTAAGGAGAAAAGATTTCATCTTAGATGAATCTGAACAAAAAAGAGATATCCATGTGAAAACAGAAATGCATGCAAGCTCACAGTCAGATCTACTCAGGTTATAATGGGTAAAGCACCTATGATACTCTCAAAATTATTCACAAAGACTAGACCATTTCATAAGTTCATAAAAGTCCTTTTGTACTTTCCTTTTAGGAAAAACTCCAATTGTTCAAAAAAAAGGCGGATTCAGAATGTTATACTTGAAAAAGAATTATTAGTGTAGCTTAATACTTTATTTTTTTCATCTAATGTATCATACGTTGTAGCATTTGGTTTGTTCTGGACAATTTTGCTGTGGATATGCTGCATTTTATTTTCCCATTAATGGGAATAGGAGGCCTTTTATCATGAGACAGATGCCTCAGTGTCATATCTCCTGTGTTTCTTATCAGCTTTGTGAGAGGTTGATGTGAAAACTGCACCATGATGTTAAGAAATTAAGCCATAAAAAAACCCACAAAAGTAGACACATGGCTCAAGTGGTAGAGCACCAGTCTTCAGCAAAAATGTGGAAGGCCCTGAGTTGAATCCTCATTACTGGCACACCCAAAATAATGCATGTAAAATCATTATAAGGTCTTCAAATGAGATCTAGGACTAGAGATGGCATCCACTCCTGTAAGTGTGCTTCCTTTCTACTTCTCAAAGTGCAAAGGGGCTTCTGTGTATTTCTAGCATGGGGACTCAAAACTTACGCTTCTGGAAAACTGAGCTCCTGTAGCATATTAAAATGAAGCAAGCATCATACACATCATTGATAATCTTACCGGTTTTTTAAATGGAAGCTGCTTAGAAGTGGTTTTACCGAGGGAGTATGGTAAGCATGTGCATATAGCCTTTCTTCCAGAAACCTCATTTGGCCTTAGGCAACCTATTGTGCATTTTACCTATTCTGGACTACATTTTGCTAGGCACTACTTTGTGAATGCAGAGAATGAGATCAAGGCCCAGCCACCTGTTGTTCTTTTCCTACATTAACACAGAACCTACTTAGAAGGTGGATCAAGAGTTTACAGTACCTAAGACTCTGCCCAAGTGTCACTTCAATGTCACTGTCAATCTTTCAGAAAACTTCAGGCACTAGTTCTATTTAAGCTGTACAAACAGATGGATGAGGTTTGGTTCTGGTTAGTGGTTGCTAATCACTGGTCACCTTGCTCATGGGTGAGTTTATTCCAACTCCAAAGTCACACCTGTGTCCTGTGCGCGGGTGCTGCAGGCTGAGGTGGAGAAAAGCAGGGATAGACTTGGAACCCAAAGCCCAGAATGGCAAGAGAGGATGTGGGGGCTCCACCCGATCACCTCTGGGTTCACCAAGAGGGTATCTACCGAGACGAATACCAGCGCACATGGGTGGCTGTCGTGGAAGAGGTAACTTTTCATTTTGCTTATTTCATTTTACTTTCAAATAACTTGGTTTCTGTCTAGTCTCAATATCCTGAAGTCTACGGTTTTGTTTTTGATCATTCCCATTAGGAGACGAGTTTCCTAAGGGCACGAGTGCAACAAGTTCAGGTTCCTTTAGGTGACCCAGCTAGGCCAAGTCATCTTCTTACCTCCCAACTACCTCTCATGTGGCAACTCTACCCAGAGGAGCGCTACATGGATAACAACTCTCGCTTGTGGCAAATACAGCATCATTTAATGGTATACATGTTGCTTAATCATTTTCCATTGCATTGGAACTCTTATAATAGATTACTCTATAATTTTTTTTTCTTTTCTGACAGGTCAGGGGAGTACAGGAACTGTTGCTTAAGCTTTTGCCTGATGATTAACCTGGTAAGTCTTTCTCTTTCTCCTTCTTCCTCCCCTTCCTCCTTTTCACTCTATTCAGTTATGGTGACTTTAATGATTTTTTTTTCCAGGTGCTGGGATTCTAGGAAGATATGCTCCTCTGTTCAGTTCATTATATGGCAATCACTTCATCCACCACCGCAGTGCACCCACCCTTGGGCCTGGGGGAGGGAGTGGGTTGAAAAACTGCACAAGGACACATAAGTTTAGGAAGGGTCATGAAGAACACTGCAAATGACACTGCAGAGAGAGGGTAACTGAGGCAAAAAGTGAATCAAAGTGCATAGTGATCACACATAACTTGAAATTGACTTCTTTGGAAATTGCCATAGAACCTTTAATGGACATCATCTGCTGGAACTGGGATCTCATGAATCCCACAAAATCAGCTTGTGCTACCGAACAGATGCCCTGATCACCAAGGACTTGGTACTGATTTAGAGGGAAAAGAGCAGCATCAACATCCATTTGTCATTTATTTGCCCTGCAGCAAATTCACCTGCCTTTCCTCCTCCTATCCTGTAAATATCCTAAGTTTTGTTCTGCTATTTCCCACTCTAATACTACCTAACTGACATGTTGGAGGGAGGAGATTATTTGCATTGATTAGCTTCAAAAGCTTCTATAATTTATTCGTTCAGAAATTGTTTTCAAATTGTGAAAAAAGGTGCTGGTCAAGAGTAGGAGCATTTAAATTCCTTCTCTTGTTACAGATATTTTGAATAAGCTGGTTTTCATGAGGGCTCTCAAAGAAATCATGTTAGCTACTTAACTGACACTTTGCTCAGGAAATAATAGCACCAAATAGCGCTGAGTTCCAGGGAGGCATGCACTGCCTGTAAGGAATCTCCTGAGTGAAACTAGTCATATAGTTTATATACATTGAGTTTTTACTTTTTAAAACAAGTCTTGCACCAGAAGAACTGGTAAACATCTATGGCCCCATCTACTGGGGAGGCAGAGAAAGGAAGATTGCTTCAGCCCAGGAGTTCAAGGACAGCATAGACAGCATAGCAACAGCACTCTTAACAAAAAATGAGGAAGATAAAAAATGGTACCTGGGAGTAAATGGCTACCATATAGTGCAGGCACTATCCAGGCTATTTTATATATTTTGTCACATTTAGTCCTTCCATCAGTGCTTTGAGGTAGGTATGATTCCCATCCACATAAGCAGTGAAGAAAAGTGCTTGAGTTAAACCTTTTGTCAAGAGTGTCTTCTGTGAATCAGAGCACTGGGCAAGACTTCCAAGCTCCAGTGTCAATGCAACATTGATATATAATATTCAAAATGAGCTTGAATTTTCATGTAAAGCCGTTTCTATTTTCTAAAATCAATAAATATTATAAAATATAGTTAACTCATCCTATGAATGAGAAGAGTACTTTTAGTGTAAATACATGTACAGGACTGTAAAACTCTTTATGGTTAGAGAGAAAGGGAAGCAAAATTAAAATTACTTTTCTTGTTTTAGTTTTCTGAATATGCTGCCGAAGGATCCATGCCAGAAACAAGCCTGTGAAATACAGAAATGTTTACAAGGTAGTATGTAAAATGTTTTTAAAATATTTTTTGACTATGTGAACTGTAATAGACCACTTTTTTTATTAGCAACTTATTGATGACTAGGGTAAAATGGAATGGCACTGTTTTTAGATGTTATTTCTGCTTATACTGGGACTTGAAGTCATGGTCTCTCACTCTTGCTTGACCTTTTCACTAAGGCTACAGATGTAACTTTTGAGCCTCAATTTCTGCTTTTCTCCTGGTTACTAGTGATAAAAGCCTCCGTTTCTTCCTCTGTGTGAGCCTTTATATCCCTTTAAAAAACTAAAAGCCATTTTTACCTCCCCAGTGTAAAAATGAGTGCAGTTTGCCATATCCTAATGCGCAGGCTTCATAGAAACCAGCTTAAGCTGTATGGATAATGGGGCTCTTTCTGAGTGTGTGCTTGTTTGTGTTTTCATTCCTCAATCATGAAGCCCTAGAAAGATACACACTACCATAACAGAAAAGGAAAATACATTTTTTGCCAGTCCTGGGCTTGAGCTCAGTGCCTGAGCACTGTCCTTGGACTTTCTCAAGGCTAGAGCTATATACCACTTGAGCCTCAGAATCACTTCCGGCTTTTTCTATGTATGTGGTACCAAGGAATTGAACCCGGGTCTTCGTGCATGCTAGGCAGGCACTCTACCAGTAGGCCAAACTCCCGGCCCCAGGAAAATACATTTTAACATAGCTTCCAACTACTTCATAAGTCATATTTTTCTTCCTAACTGGCCTTGTGATGGGGCTGTAAATCAGAAAGAGATCAGTGGACTTGAGAATATATCCTCTCTTCCATTTACACATCTACTGGAAGTCAAAAGGGGTGAGAAATGCTGATCTAAATCTCCTTGAGTCTTAGTCCTGTGAGGTCATGACTAGAATGTGCCTATTTTTCCAGCCAACAACTACAATGAACTGAAGTGTCAGGCTGTCATCCAAGAACTACGTAAGTGTTGTGCTCGATACCACAAGGGAAGATCTGTCGTCTGTTCGGGATTTGAGAAAGAAGAAGAAAATTTGACACTGAAGTCTGGATCAAAGTAAAGTTCTGCTGGAAAAGAAATGCTGCTCCATGTTTCCACCAAGCACATTTTATTTAAACTTCTGACTTTCTTCAGGCCAAGTAGCAGCAAATATCAAATGAAATTATAAGAGTAAATACATATGCCACCTACACAGGGGCAGGAATATAAATAAATATGTTAAAAGACATGTAGAATGTAATAAAATTGAGCTGCTAAAATGAAACTGTTATAAGTGAAATTTTTTTTGTCAGTCCTAAGGCTTGAACTCCGGGCCTGGGCACTGTCCCTGAGCTGCTTTTGCTCAAGGCTAGCGCCACTCTACCACTTGAGCCATAGCTCCATTCCAGCTTTTTCTGTGTATGTGGTACCAAGGAATCGAATTCATGGCTTCATGCATGCTAGACAAGCACTCTACCACTAGGCCACACTCCCAGCCCCAAGTTTAAAAAAAATGTTTTTTGTCACTCCCGAGGCTTGAACTCGGGACCTGAGCACCTTGGACTTTCTCAAGGCTAGAGCTGTACCACTTGAGCCACAGCATCACTTCCAACTTTTTTCTATGTATGTGGTGCTGAGGAATCGATCCCCAGTCTTGGTGCTTTCTAGGCAAGCACTCTACCACTAGGCGACATTCCCAGCCCCCAAGTAAAATTTTTGTATGACTAAATGTATTTTAACACTTAGACATGGATATTAATAAACTGCCTTTGATACTTGAGTTCAGACCATGTTGCCATTCACAAAACTGAAGTCACATGAGGCATGGTAAATGAAAGGATTCCTGCATCATAGCCTCCTGAGTAGGATTAGAGGTGTGAACCACTGGCACCCTGCTCCCGAAGTTATTTTGAGGAACTGAAGAAAAAATATAATTGGAAATCAGGCAAATAGCAACAATATTAACATATTATGTGTTTTACCCTTTTTTTGTTGTTTGTATCAAGGCAAAATTTATTTCTGTGCAGAAGGTGACCTATTATTCTTGATATCTTTTTAAAATATTTTTTATGGGTCATAGGGCTTGAACTCTGGGCCTGGACCCCATCCCTGAGCTCTTCAGCTCAAAGCTACTGCCCTACTCTTGAGCCAAGCCCCACTTCCTGTTTTCTAGAGGTTAATTGGAGATAAGAGTCTTATGTCCTTTTGTGCCCGGCTGGCTTTGAACTTTGATCCTCAGATCTCAGCCTCCTGAGTAGCTAGGATTTCAGGCGTGAGCCACCCCCAGATAGTGATTAACACCGATTAACACCACCCACACCGTGCCTGGCTTATTCTTGAAATCTTTATAATCAAAGCCAGTTAAAGTAGACCACAATGATATTAACACAAATCTGCTAAAGGAAGCTGTTGATAGTTGGCAGCTATTTTGTAGTGACTAGCTTTTCTCAATTCTGGAACTGCCAGTGTCTCTCTCTCCTCAAAAGAAAAAGTGCTGGAACTGGTACTTCATGCTTGTAATCCTAGCTACTCAGGAGGCTGAGATCTAAGGGTCATACTTCAAGGACAGCCCAGGTAAGCAGGAACGTTTGTGAGACTTTCCAATAAACTAACAAAAAATCTAGAAATTAAGCTATGGTCCGCGTGGTAGAATGCTAGCCTTAAGCACAGAAGCTCAGGGATGGTGCCCAGAACCTGAGTTCAAGCCCCAGGACTGGCAAAAAAAAGAAGAAACAAACAAAAATTGCTGAGTAAGCAGAAAATTATGACAGGCCCTTGATGTTCAAATACCACTATTGTTTGAGGTCAACTGTTTTTTGTTTGTTTTTTTTTTGCCAGTTGTGGGGCTTGAACTCAAGGCCTGAGCACTGTCTTGGGCTTTCTCAAGGGTAGAGCTCTACCACTTGAGCCACAGCACCACTTATGGCTTTTTTCTATATATGTTGTATGGAGTAACCAAACCCTGGTCTTCATGTATGCTAGGCAAGCACTCTACCACTAGGCCAATCTCCCATCCCAAAATGTTTTCTCTAAAGCAATATACTCTGAAATTTGTCCTAGGAAATTGTAACAAGGAAATAAAAGAGTTTTGAAGAATATTGGGTAAGACACAAGTAAACAGGTTTCTTTCCTATCAGACTTTAGAGTCATATACTAATTAAGATATGCTTCTTTAGGAATGGTTTTCTTTGGATCACTGTTGTTGCCTTAGAGACATTTATTACACAAGCTGTGGAAATAGTGTTAAATTTGCAGGAAATCAATGAGCTATTATTAACAGTAAAACAATTTCATAATGTATTTTATAATTGTGAAGTTTGTATCAGGGAATTATATTTAAAGTCAATTGATAATACAATTCACATTAAGACTTATAAAAACATCCATTTTTGTTACAAAATTATTGAACTAGTAAAGTTTCAAAAGATTTTAATTGCTTTTTTTTAAATGTAAAATACTTCCTGTAAAGTGTCGAAAACTTCAAAATTGTTCCTTCTTTTAAACTGTCTGGGATGAGTTTGTCAACCGATCTACTAGAAGACATCAACTTAGATTTCCCCCTTTAGCTATTATAACATACAGGAAAAAATAGCTAGCAGAGAAGGCTCAACATGTACATAGTGCTTTTTGTGATAAAAAATTGTGATAAAAAATTAATGTTAGCACTGAAACTCAGTTTTTGAGTTCATTATTATTTTAGAGATAAAGTCTGTAGCTGTTAGTGATGCTAAGGTTTTTTGTTGTTTTGTTTTTGTTTGTTGTTTGTTTTGTTTTGGTGTGTTATGGGGCTTGAACTCGAGCCTCGGCACAGAACCTGAGCTGTTCAGCTCAAGGCTACTGCCCTACCCCTGGGCCTGGGCGCTGTCCCTGAGATCTTCAGTTCAAGGCTACCACCTGGTTACTAAGTTTAACCATAGTGATTAGCAGACCTCTTGCTGGAAAGGTGGTTTTTCTTTTTGAGTGGGTAAATCACTGTGGGGCCTTTATCACTATATGAATATTTCATTACCCTACAACATTTCACTGGAGAGTTTTAGCAGCCTCTGATGACAAACGCCCCTGCTCCCATTTTGCCACAGTGCAAATCCCTCTCTCGATCTGTAAGTTAATGAACTAGTATCAAACTTCTGTTCAGAACTCAGAAGACATCACCAGTTGTATGGCACTTACTTTAAAAAGACCATAAAGTCCTGTTAGGTACTTACTTGTTACCCATAGAAGCATAATTTTATTAGCACCAGCTTCCAACTCTGCTTCTCAGATTCCAAGTCCATCTTTCTCTTGCTTTCTCATTAGAAATATTCGAGACATTTTCAAACCTCAGGCTGTTCTAAGCAACACTATTTAAAATACGATGTAATTTTCATGTGTAAACATGAATGAGAACCACTTTTCTCAGTAGTCGTGTCATTTCTTAACACTTTAATATTGGAAATGGTAGACAGCTTTTGTAAGTCAAAAGTGTAAAAATGCAACACTTTTTGCAGAAAAATACTTTGGGGGGGTCAGGGGGGCCTTGATACAATTGTCTGCAGTCACAGCACTGGAGGCTGAGGCAAGAAAATTAGACACATTAAGGACATCAATTACAGGCATTGAAAACAAAAGGAAGTTAAAATCCAGGTCATGGAAAAATTCCATAGCTAAGGGCCAGAGCTAAGAATAAACATTGTTTCATTTGGTAACTTGAAGTCTCTCAACTCCCCTGCCCCCAAAGCACCACCACTAACACCAGTCAGGCTATAGCAACTCACCATGCTTTAACTTTACACTAATAATTTGCCTAGGGCACATGCTGGGTAAATAATAAGAAAAACATTTGGTAAAGCTCACCCTTAAACAAGTTATTCTCTTGTTAGAGAATATCCCCTAATAATGGGCTCTTCTGCTCTAAACAAGCATCTTTTATTTTTTCATCAGACCAACAGGCTTTATTTGGGAGTGAATCCCAGGAAGGGAGACCAAGTCAGCCTGGCTGAAGGGGAAATTGTGCACCAGCTTACAACTAGGGTGAGGTGGGGGGAGTTGGGGTCCACATGAAAGCAGTGTGAGATGGAGGTGGAGGGATGGGCAATGTTACTTGGACAGTTTCAAGGTCTTAATGGCATCTGTGCCCACCAGGGGGCATCAGCATCAGATGTGGCCTTGGTCTCGGGCTCTCTTCCGAAACTGCTATGTATTTGTTCAAGGGGAAGGGTGGGGGGAGATGATTTAGAGGGGCTGGCAGCAAGGACAGCTCTCCGATATGGCTTTCAAGGCAACAAACATCTTCTAATTGGGCAGACCCCCAAACATATGCCCCCTATGTGAACTTGTCAACTGAAGAGACTTGGTGTTTGGAAATCTCAATTTTCCCGCCAAAGCTTATGCTACAATTAGAGGAATGTTGGTAGACTGCAAAATTAACCACTGTAGAAAGCACACATTCTGGGGCTGGGATTTTGGCGTAGTGGTAGAGTGCTGGCCTAGCATGCATGAAGACCCAGGTTCAATTCTTCAGTACCACATACATAGAAAAAAGCCAGAAGTGGTGTTATGGCTCAAGTGGTAGAGAAAGTCCAAGGACAGTGTTCAGGCACTGAGTTCAAGCCCCAGGACTGACCAAAAAAAGCACACATCCCTTTTCCAAAATTAAGTAGAATGTATGACACAATTTTTCTAGCCTTGCTCTATATGAATTACGTATCTAACATGTGCTTGACATTTAATCAAGAGTACCGAGAAGAGTCATGCATAACAGGCACCCATGTGTCATTTAATTAGTAACTTCACATCAAATTCACCATCTTCATGCTTAGGTGATAGCATCAAAATTTCAAAACAGAAAGATGATTTAGATAGTACCAGGTGCTGAGCATGTGTTTATTTGGAATAAAATTGTTGGAAACTTGCTTTGACTCAGATAAGTCTTATGAATATGGCTTAATGTGTCCACATCTCCAGTGTACTGGTGGCTTGCATTGTTTTCCTTCCTTGTCAAATATAATTTATATAAAATCCTCAGCTAACCAGTTTCATCCTTGTTTTCTGTGATGATGTCATGGAGTTGGCACTCTTTGTCACAAGCTTGTGAGTTTGAGTCCATCCTAAGCTACAAAGGAAAACACTATCTAAAGTGAGAGAAAGCAAGACAAAGAGAGAAAGAAAAAAACCAAAAAGAACAGAAAGAAAGAATAAGAAGGGGAAGGAAAAATTGAGGACAAGGGGAAAAGGAATAACTCAGTTTGAGTCCATCCTGACAAGGGAAACCCTATCTCAGAAATAAACAAGAACAAGGAGGAGGAAGAAGAGGAGGAGGAGGAGGAGGAGGAGGAGGAGGAGGAGGAGGAGGAGGGGAGGAGAAAGAAGAGAAGGAGGAAGAGGAGGAAGAGGAGGAGGAAAAAGAAAGAAGGAGGAGGAGGGAAGGGAGAACAAGAAGAATGAAAAGGCGAAGGAGATGGGGAAGCGGAACAGGAAGAAGAGGAAGAAAGGAAAAAAGAAGAGGAAGAAGGGGAAGGAGGGAGAGAGGGAGGAAAGAGAAAGTAGAGAAAAAGGAGGGAAGGGGAAGAGTAAGGTGAATGAAAAGAAAGTAAGCAAAGCAAAAGCAAAATAATTAAGAAAATTCATGATCCATCAAGAAAACAAATGCATATAAGCCACACTATGTGGTTTCTGAGAAATCGGGTCCAGGTATAAAATGGATTTTCTATCCTCTCCTCCAAGTGTTAATACTAACATTGTATAAGTAATTAACTGATCATCAAACCTATTTTAACTGACTCTGGTTTCCCAGAAATCTTGCTACATGTTATGACTGAGAAATGAAACATCTGGTTGAAAAGGTAGAAAAAGACAGCACTCTTTCCTATGGGGTAAGGGGCTGGAAGAAAGTTTCTCTCAGATCATCCTATTTAAAGATGCTTAGAAACTTGTTTCATTTATCCCTATACCATATATTTTTCCAAGCAGAGAATATGGTATTTTCAACAAGTGTACAAAGATAGAGGTTTCAAATAAGAGATCAATTAGTGGCTGTGCCCATCTTTCTGGAAAATATTTTAAAAGATGGTGAAGAAGACATTCTTGGGCACCCACATTAATATGAGCTCATCCCTTATAGTCTAGCAGAACCCAGGACACTGCATCTGCCAGATCTAGCAGCAGGGGCTCTCATCCAAGTGGTAGGCTGGTCAACTACGTAAGAGGTGGGGCAACAAGAGGCCATTTGGGTGAAGTTCTGTTAGCATGTTATCAGAATGTCAGGGACACTTGTGTGCTGGGACTGCTCTGGCAAGGGATTCCCTGGGCTTCCAGTTAGCAAAGCGATCACAGAAGCTTGACACTGAAAACTTGGAGGCTACCTGTTGAGCTTCAGCGGGCAGTTGTAGTAAAGTTTCTTTGACCCTTCCTCTTGCTTTCTAGCCTGGGGATGGGGCAGAACTTCTAGGTAGCAGACCTCAAGGCCCTGCTTACTCTGTCCCATATGGTAAAGGTGAAATGGCTCCTGGGAGGATCCAGGGCAGAGCTGTAGTGGCTTAGAAACCTGCTAGATGGGGAGAAGACATTAACAACCTGGTTGTGGGAGGGCGGAGAGTGGGGGCGAATGGCAGTAGCTATAGCTACCTAGATCCACAAGTTGGAGTTCCAAGTGTGGTGATACCACATCAATGCCAGCAGAGAGCGCCAAAACCCAAACATATAGAAAGCCAAATTTCTCTGAACCATACACTCTGACATGACTCAATCCATCCTTCTGGGAAGAAATTATGTTTCAGCTTTATAATACAAGTAATAAACCTACCTGTCACTGGGCTCTTGCTACTGGAGGATGCATTTTCCTCACTCAGTAGACATAAATCAAATGGAAATAAGTGCACTCAGTGCAGCTATCTTGCCCTTTCATCCTCATCGCACTTTTGTAGACTGGCAGCTGTTCTTCGGTAGATACCTTCCCACTTCAGCTGAAGCAATGCTGTGACACAATGAGGCTTCTGTCTATAGGTTTTTAGTTTCTTTTTTGCTAAGCGTCACTTCTGGCTTTTTCTGTGTATGTGGTCTTCATGTGTGCCAGGAAGACCACTAGGCCACACTCCCGGCCCCCATTCAGTTTTTCTAAATGCCCATGCATACTTCAGTAGCAGTTCAGCTAAATGGGAACAAGAGGAGTAGTGACAGATCAATCTCTGCATCACCTGTGCACGATTACAAATGATTGTGAGGACCTCACTCTGAGCAGAACTCAAGGCCATTCGTCTTGCTCTCACAGTACCCGGATAAAGCAAGACATGCACTATTGTCTTCAACCATGTCACTCAAGGTCCCTGAAGCAGCCACCTAGAAATAGAAGCATCAAGACATACCTATACATCTTATTTCAGAGAACTAGGAGTTGTGAGGTTGGACTATTCTAAACTTCCCAAGGATTCTCAACCTCCTCATCTTTGCTGTCCTCACCAATAATCACAGGGAAAAAAGATATCCCAAGAGCAACAACCACTTCATTGGCAAGACATTGGTGGCCACTTTCCCCTATACGCAACCCAAAGAGGTGCTTTGACTATTTTCTGTAGTCACCATTCCACTGGTATTAGTTACAGAACTTAAATGGATGCAGCCAAGATCAAAAGGCATAATCCAGAATGGCATCAGAAGGACGTAAGGGGCTATGTTGCCTTAAGAGTGACCCATACAGATACTGCAGGTCAAACAACAACTATAATAACAAAAAGCAACTGTAGCATTGACTCACGTCATACAAATGCAATAGACCTTGTTTGGATTTTGATTCAAACTAAATGCACAAGAAATATTGGGCAGGGGGCAGAGCCTAGTGGTGGAAGGCTCACCTAGCATCCATGAAGCCCTGGGTTCAACGCTTCAGTATCACATACTCAGAAAAAGCCAGAACTGGTGCTGTGGCTCAAGTGATAGAGAGCTAGCCTTGAGCAAAAAGTGTCCAAGGATAGTGCCCAGGCCCTGAGACCAAGCTCCAGGACTGGCAAAAAAGAAGAGAGAAATAAGAAATGTTAAGGGGCTGGGAATTTGGCCTATTGGTAGAGTGCCTGCCTAGCATGCATGAAGACCTGGGTTCCATTCCTCAGTACCATATACACAGATAAAATCGGAAGTGGTGCTGTGGCTCAACTGGTAGAGTGCTAGCCTTGAGAAAGCCCAAGGATAGTCCTGGGCCCTGAGTTCAAGTCCCAGGACTGGCATAAAAAGTTGAGCCAGGCACTGGAAGCTCATGCCTAAAATGCTAACTACTCAAGGAAGCTGATACGTGGAGGATCGTGGTTCCTGGTGAGAGAAGTCCATGAGACTCCACTTTGAAAATCAGAAGTGAAAAGCTTTGTTGGAGGTGCGTTTCAAGCGGAGCAAGGAAACTGAGAAACTGCAAGGCCTGCAGTTCAAACCCCAGAGCCAGAAACACAAAAATAACTCTCAAATACTGATGGAATATTGCTGAGGTGGGCACAGTGGCTCACATCTGTAATCCTAGCTATGCAGGAGGCTGAGATCTGAGGATGTTGGTTCAACGCCAGCCCAGGCAGAAAAGCTTGTGACACTCTTACCTCCAATTAACCACCAAAAACTGAAAGTAATGCTGTGGCTCAAGTGGTAAAGTGCTAGCTTTGAGCACAAAAGCTTAGGGACAGCCAGACGAGGTGGCTCGTGCCTGTAATCCTAGCTACTCAAGAGGCTGAGATCTGAGGACTGCAGTTCAAAGCCGGCCTGGGAACTAAAGAATGTGAGACTCATCTCCAATTAACTACCAGAAAACTGGAAGTGGTGCTGTGACTCAAGGTGTAGGGTGGTAGCCTTGAGCTTTCTCTCACAATTGTGAATTCGTAGAATGCTGCCTCATTAAAATTCTCATTCAAATGTTGGATTTCACACCAACTGAATAAAGCAACAGGACTTCCACAGAACAAGTATGGCTGACCTTAGCATTTTGCCTAGGCCCAGAGTCCAAGCCCCATGACCACCCCCTACATACACACACAAAGAAAAGCTCAGGGACAGCACCTAGGCCCCGAGTTCAAGCCTCAAGACCGGCAAGCACACAAAATGACAAAAATAGTAGTGCTTGCCTTTCAGCAAGCATTTCTTTCACAGTAAGTGTTAAGTATGTTGCAAGCTATGGATTCTTGGACAATTCTTCTTACCATATTCTCTACTCTTTTTTTTCTCTCTCAATCATGGGACTTGAACTCAGTGCCTTGGCACTGTCCTTGAGCTTTTTTGTGCTCTAGGCTAGCGCTCTACCACTTGAGCCACAGTGCCACTTCTGGTTTTTGAGTGATTAACTGGAAATAAGAGTCTCATGGGGACTTTTATGCCTGGGCTTGCCACCATCCACGATCTTCAGATCTCAGTAACTAGGATTACAGGCGAGTGCCACCGCATCCAGCCATATTCTCTTTTATATCTGAAATTTCCATAAAATTAAAAAAAAAAGCTGGGTACAAGTAGCTCACACTTGTAATCCTAGCCAGTTGAAAGGCTGGAGTACAGGAAGTCTGTACTTCCAGCCCAGGCAGGAGAATTCCCTAGGCTCCCTTTTCAACTAATAGCTAGTGTGGAAGCCCACGCCTGCCATTCTAATCTATGTAGGAGACTACCATGGGGAGGATCACACTTCCAGGCCACCTTAGTCAGAAAAGTCCATGACACTCCATCCCAGCAGAAAGGTGGCATGGTTTGGCACATCTCTTGTCCCAGCTACAATGGGAAGCTTAAAATAGATCACAGTCCATGCACACAGGATGGGCAAGAAGAGAGACCCTAGGTCTCAGAAATAACCAGCACAAAAAAAGGGCTGGAGGCATGTCACAGTTCAAAATCATTTCCAACACTTAAGGAACATACGAACCTAGCTTAAACCACTGTGCTTTACAGGTGATTCATACATATTGAAAGCAATATGAAGGAAGCAGTATGTAAGCAATATGAAGTTGTGGGGCTTGAACTCTGGGCCTGGGTGCTGTCCCTGAGTTCTTCAGCTCAAGGCTAGCATTGAGACACAGTGCCACTTCCACAACCTTTGCCTAAATACTATAATGTAATAAGGAAATGCAGATAAGTGAATTCTATAAAATTCTATGTATGCACTGGTAGTCAACTTAAACATACCATTCTCAATATAGGTTAAACATTTTAGATGACTTAGGAATGCATTATCTTTTACATGGGATGATCTATAAGAATTAAGTTGGATTACCTGTAAAATCATCATTAACATATTCAGTAGGTACTGGCCTCAACTGAGGTCATATATTATAGTTGGAGTTGCAGAGATGCTAACAGGCCATTAAACAAAACACGTTGGCTTCTGTGTATGTGTGCACAGCGGGTTGTTTATGGAAATTATTTCACGTGCCATCATTCTCTCTTGCAACTGTGAATTTGTAGAATGCTACCTCATTAAAATTCTCATTCAAATGTTGAATTTCACACAAACTGAATAAAGCAACAGGACTGACCTTAGCATTTTGACAGACATATTTCACACTTTGAAATATAAAATACTTTTACGAAATAAAAATCCAAAAGCTTCTTCCCTTCTAAACAACTTGGATATTAATGCTTTGCCTCATCTGACCTGCCAATGCAACAAGGTTCTTCTAGCAGCTCATTTTCCTAATCACCACCCTACTGAGCAAGATACCTTTAGCACATCATATACCTTTAATACAAGTTCATTTCCTAGATTTGTCTTCAGTGATTGTACTTAGGTTGCCAGTTTTGTGTGAATAATTACAGCAGGTAAAAACAGCCCTGTAATGTCAAAACTGAAAATAAGAAAGTACACACCAAGATACCAAAATCTTTTATGCTTAAAGGCCAATGTATTCAGTTCCTTTGCACACAGCACATACATTCACTATGAGCTTCTTTTCCAAAAGCACAGTTTGGAACAACCTTTCAGGATTCAGTCATGTTCTCCAGTGAACCATCTTGTAACACGCTCTGGTATGAATACTACATAGAGGAAAAAGGAACCATCTTGTTGGTCTATAGACTGGCCAAGTATGGAGTACACTAGGAGGAAAGCTAACATCTACTGGTCTCTTCCGTTGCCGCCGAGCTCATGTAGGTGTTGTATTAACTTGTACCAACAGCTTGCCTATAGAAGCCATCCAGATAGATTTGCTACCGCAGGGAAGAAGGCACGGAAGAAGAGAAGGAAGAGAACAGACTTGATGTACTATGATGGAGTGTAGAGGCTGCTGGGAAAAACCGGAACACGGGAAGCTGCATTCCTTAGGATGCCATGCCGAGCAGAAAACCTCCCAAAAATCCTCCAGTTACTAAAACATTCTTCTTCACAAATGACACAACCTGAGAACAGAAGATTTAACAGAATGCATTAAGCTTGCTAAGAATGTTAAAAATCAGGAACCAATTGTTACTGATAAGTAATAGACGAGGTCCTTATTTCCTTAAACTCCATATTCTCATCTCCCCTTCACTTCTATAGAAGTTTCCACTCACGTAAGGCTTAGGGCATGCTCTCTAGCACCCTTTACGGCCTAATTATTTACTGAACTCAATGAAACTTTTATCTCTTGCCTTGACATTCCCGCTTCGCTCTGCCAGCCCATCCTGCTATAAGCAGCCTCTAAATCCTGTGTCCCCCCACTTGAGCCACAGCACCACTTCCAGCTTTTTTCTATGTATGCATAGGAGACCCGAGGAATCGAACCCGGGTCTTCATGCATGCTAGACAAGCACTCTACCACTAGGCCAAACTCCTGGCCCCTCATCTCCGTTCTTGCCCCTAACTCTCGACATTCAATTTCCTGAAATATATTCACTCATTTTTTATTTCCATACTTCCCACTTGTTCTTCAGCTTGATAGTATCAACTATACCACTAAAATAAGACTTTTCTCACTGAAGTCATTGCTAAATAGTGAACCTACTTAACATCTTCATCCCATTAAAAAAAACAACATGTGGGGCCGGGAGTTTGGCCTAGTGGTAGAGTGCTTGCCTAGCATGCCTGAAGACCCGAGTTTGATTCCTCGGTACCACATACATAGAAAAAAGCCGGAAGTGGTGCTGAGGCTCAAGTGGTAGAGCTCTAACCTTGAGAAAGTCCAAGGACAGTGCTCAGACCATGAGCTCAAGCCCAGGATTGGCAAAAAAAACCAAACCATGATTCAATAATCTGCCATAGATACCCAACTTTGCCACCTTCTCATTCTGGGTAAAAATATCAATTTGCCAGGCACCAGTGGCTCATGCCTATAATCTCAGCTACTCAGGAGGCTGAGATTTCAGGATTGCAGTTCAAAGCCAGACCGGACAGAAAGGTTTCCATGAGACTGTTAGCTCCAATTACCCACTCCAAAACTAGAAGTGGAGCTGTAGCTCCAAGTGATAGAGCACGCCTTAAGCAAAAGAGAGAGGGCCCAGGCCCTGAGTTCAAGCCCCATGACCAACCAAAACAATAACAACAACAACAATAAAAAACAGCTTTAGGCAGACAGCCACTATATACAGTCTGTCATCCATTATGTACTTGGCAATGTAAGTTCACTATTGTGGCAATGAAGGTTCTGTGTTCAATATTTTTCTACTGTTAAGTTATTTACCATTCAACTATCTCCTTTCCAATTTCCAGAATTTTCCAACTGCTGTTCTCTAGTTCTGTTGGGCCTTAGAGGCTTAAGTTACTTATTTTGTTAATTATTTAGAAATATTTCAGAAGGCTGAAGAGCTCAGGGGCAGTGCCCAGGCCCATAGTTCAAGCCCCATGACCAGCCCCCCCAAAAGGAAATATTTCAGAAGGAAGTAGAGAAAAATGTATGTTACCTAAGTACTTCATATCCTACTTAAGACTTTTTCTCTGCTACTGCTACGTGAGTATGAATATCTCCAAGACAAGGAATGCCTCCACTCACACTAAATACCACTCAGTACATGAGAACCCTGAGAGAGATACAGGGTATCCTTCCCTTCTGCACTCAATTTTTCCTTTTTATTGTGAATCTCAGGTCAGCTAACAGTAGAATTTCACTCCAGGTTACACAAAGTATCAATCAACATCTTAACACCACTGGTTTATTTCTCCCCAGGTCACTGAGTTTATTTCTTTGGGACTTCTGACATATTTCCCTTCTGTTCCAGCCACTATAACTCCATTGTATTACAGCTCATAGGTCAATTCTAACCTGGTGCCTTATTTGTTTGTTTTGAGTGCTGGTACTGAGACATGAACTCAGTAACTTGCATTCTCTTTGCTTTTTTTCTCTCAAGGCTGGTTTACTATTTAAGCCACATTTCCAATTCTGGTTCTTTGCAGGTTAACTGAAGATAAGAGTCTCATGGACTTTTCTGCCCAAACTGGCTTCAAACCATGAGCCTCAGATTTCAGCTTTCTTCACAGCTACAATTATAGGTGTGAGTCACCAGCACCCAGCTCTGATGCAAGGTTTTGTTATTTGTCAGTTGTGGGACTTGACCTCTGGGCTTGGGCTCCATTCTTGAAATTTTCTGCTCAAGGATAGTGCTCTACCACTTTGAGACACAGTTCTACTTCTGTTTTTTGGTGGTTAATTGGAGACAAGAGTTTCATAGACCTTCCTACCCAGACTGGCTTTCAATCACGATCCCCACATCTCAGCCTCCTGAATAGCTAGGATTACAGGCATGAGCTACCAACACCTGGCTTCTGATTCCTGCTTTAAAACAACAGAGGCACATCCACTTGATTACATATAATAAAATGGCTATTTTCACTCAGTATGGTATAGTTTAGCAGTTGCGGCCAAAACAATTTACATGACTCACAAAACTGAAAATATTTATCATCTAGTCCTTTGCAGAAAAGGCTGACAACCTCTCAGCTAGACATTCCTACCCGCTGTGTATATGACAAGCAGGGGATGGATCTTTGAAGTCAAGAACATACAGGAGCCAGGCGCGGTGGCTCACACCTGCAATCCTAGCTCCTCAGGAGGCTGAGATCTGAGGATCAAGGTTCAAAGCCTGCCCAGGCACTAGAGACGGTGAGACTTTTATCTCCAAGTAATCACTAGAAAAGGAGAAGTGGGGTTGTGGCTCAAGGGGTAGGGCGGCAGCCTTGAGCTGAAGAGCCCAGAGTTCAAGTCCCATGACTGACAAAAAAAAAGAAGATATGGGAATAAAACGTAGCTCACAATAATCACATTGGCAATATATCCTTTATAAGCACTATGATGCCCGTTCCTACAAGAACTAGTTAATTACTATCATTCTTTACTCTTACTGAAAAAAGATCAAATAATCGCTCGGCTTTAATAAAATGTGTGTATAAGCTGGGCATGGTGGTATGGATCTGTAATCCCAACATTTAGGGAACTGAGGCAAGGAAGATCTTGAGATCAAGGTCAGTCTGGGGTATCTAACAATACCCTGTCTAAAAAAAAACAATGCCTCAGGGCCGGGAGCGTGACCTATTGGTAGAGTGCTTGCCTAGCATGCATCCACACTCAGGTTCAATTCCTTGGTACCACATACATAGAAAAAGCCGGAAGTGGCACTGTGGTTCAGATGGTCGAGCTCTAGCTTTGAGAGAGCCCAAGGACAGTGCTCAAGCCTTGAGGTCAAGGCCCAGGACTAGAAAAAAAAACATAATGCCTCTGTAATAATGATATTTCAACTAAGGCTGGCCTATAGAAAGTAGTTTTTGTCTCATTACTCAAATTTTTTCATAATCTTTACACCTTCTCCATTGCTGAGATATTGGTGCATCTCACACCTTCATTTTGTACACAGAAAATTGTCTAATCTTTACACATTTCATATGAGTATACCAAGTCTTACCTCCTCAGCTTTGCTCTTCACTTCTGTTGGAATTTGGTTGCTCTTACGAATCTTCAACTGTTCTTTGGCTTTTTTCATGTCCTTCTCTACACGCTGCCAGTCAACTTTAATGTATCCAGTATGATTTGCAATCTACATTTATAATAACAATGAGAGAAATGAGAAAGTAAGCTTGTTATTTTTGTATCAGGATAAATTACAAAGTTGTGAATCGAAGACCTCTTCAGAAACATCAGTTAAGAAGCCAAAGTAGGGCCGGGAGTTTGGCCTAGTGGTTAAAGTGCTTGCCTAGCATGCATTGGTTAAAGTGCTTGCCTAGCATGCATGAAGACCTGGGTTCGATTCCTCGGTACTACATATAGAAAAAAGCCGGAAGTGGTGCTGAGGCTCAAGTGGTAGAGCTCTAGCCTTGAGAAAGTCCAAGGACAGTGCTCAGGCCCTGAGCTCAAGCCCAGGACTGGCAAAAAAAAAAGAAGCTAAAGCAGAAACCCAGAAGAGAAATGGTGGTAGATTTACTTTAAAGATAGAGTGGCTACACAGAATAAGACAAGATTCTGTCCTAAATGACAGTGAGTAGCATTTTTTTTTTTTGGCCGGGCCAGGGGCTTGAACTCAAGGCCTGCCCCTGAGCTTCTTTTGTTCAAGACTAGCACTCTACCACTTGAGCTACAGCACCACTTCTGGTTTTTTTCTGTTTATTTGGTGTTGTGGAATAGAACCTAGGGCTTCATGCATGCTAGGCAAGCACTCTACCACTAAGCCACATTCCCAGCCAAGCACCATTTTTTACAACATAAAAATAAGAAACAGAAAAAGATGAGGAATGTAGTAAAAAGAAAAATGATATTTTGAAAATGCTTTCTGAATTGTCCATATTATACTTCAGTGACTATATCTAGTAACAAATTTACTATTTTATTTATTATCTATTCTGTGGTTCTGTGTATGCTTATGACATTCAACATCTGCTTGACACACAGCCTAAATGCAAGGTCTTATGATACCACCACCAATTAGTTATCCTAAAAGCCTGAAGAATGTATATGTACTGAACAGTAATATTCATTTTTTAAAAAATGAACTTCCTAGCCTAGTGCTAGTGGCTTGAAGCTAGTCTGTGCAGAAAAACTGATGAGACTATTTTGGGGAGGAGGAGTAACCATGGGGCTTGAATTCCGGTTTTCTGGTGGTTAATTGGAGGTAAAAGAATCTCATGGACTTTCCTGCCTGGGCTGGCTTGGAACCACAATCCTCAGATCTCAGCCCCTGCGGAGCTAGCATTGCAGGTGTGAGCCACTGGCGATGAGCTCGATGACACTTTATCTCCAATAAAATACTCAGAAAAAGCTGCAAGTGGCACTGTGGCTCAAGTGGTAGGGCACTAGCCTTGAGCAAAAGAGGCTAAGGGACAGTAGCACCAAGGACCAGAGTTCGAGCCCAGAACTGACTCCCCTCCCCTGCCCCAAAAGTGAACTTCTTAGAGCAATAAGGGAGAAAAAAAACCTCTGAAAACTGGACAAAGGCAATTCACAGAATAAACTTGCCAAAACAGGAGAAAGTATAAATTTACAAGTAACAGGGAAATGTATATTAGAACAATGTGTCACAATGTTTTTATAGATTTAAGAAAATTAAAAGACAAAATAGCCAGGCGCAGTGGCTCACACCTACAATCCTAGCTACTCAGGAGGCTGAGATTTGAGCATTGAGGTTAAAAGCCAAACCTGGGCACTAAAGTCAGTGAGACTCTTATCTCCAATTAACCAACAGAAAACCAGAAGTGGCACTGTGGCTCCAGGGGTAGGGTGGTAGCCTTGAGCTGAAGAACTCAGGGACAATGCCCAGGCCCAGAGTTCAAATCCCACGACTGACCCCCCCCAAAAAAAAACAAGAAAAAGTATTGTGGAGGTGAGGAAAAAGACACTATACACTTCTACTGCATGTTAATTGGAGTCTGTTAAGGGAACAATTTGACATTATCTACTGAAAACAACCCAACAACTACCACTACACAATGATGAAAGAATAATTTCTGAGAATAAGGGAAAGATGTCTATACTTCTCAATGCCTATTCAACAATGTGCTAGAAGAGAAGTTGTATTCACTGCATGAAAAAGAAGTAGGCAAGCATCCAGATTGGAAAAGAACTCAAGCTGTAGTTTACATAGAGAATCTTAAAGAATGTAACGAAAACAAATAACACCTAGACTTAAAAAGTGAATTTAGTGGGGCTGGGAGCTTGCCCTAGTGGTAAGGTGCTTGCCTAGTATGCACGAAGACCCAGGTTCGATTCCTTGGTACCACATACATAGAAAAAGCCAGAAGTGGTGCTGTGGCTCAAGTGACAGAATGCTAGCCTTGATGAAAAAGCCCAAGGACAGTGCTCAGGCCCTGAGTTCAAGCCCCAGGACTGGCAAAAAAAAGTGAATTTAGCAAGGTCACAGGATACAAGATCAACAAATAAAACCAACTGAATTTCCATATGCTAGTAATATGAACAACTAGAAATTCACATTTAAAAATGGTCATTTCCCCATCATCCATAGTCATAAATGAAATGCAAATAAAAACAACCCTGAGATACCAAATTACCCCAATCAGAATGACCAATATTCTGAATTCAGACAGCAACAAATGCTGGTGGGGATGTGGAGAAAAAGGAACCCTACTGCACTGCTGGTGGGATTGTAAACTAGTTCAGCCACTCTGGAAGGCAGTTTGGAGGTTTCTTAAAGAACTGAAAATAGACCTTCCCTACGATCCCGTTATACCACTCCTGGGCATCTACCCTAAACATCATAATCCAGGATATGATAAGGACACCTGCTCAGCTATGTTCATCTTTGCACTATTCACAATAGCCAAGTGATGGAAACAATCCAGATGCCCTACTGCAGATGAATGGATACAGAAAATGTGGTATATATATTCAATAGAATTCTACGTAGCCAACAGACAATATAAAATAATGGCATTCACTGGGAAGTAGATGAAGCTAGAGCAAATCACGTTGAGTGAGACAAGTCAAGACCAAAGGAACAAAAGGCACATGGTATCCTTAATATGTGGATATTAGATCCAAACAGTACAAGAGCGATGACTCAATATTTAGGTGCCCAATGTTATGGACATGATCTTGGAGATATAAACATAACTATATAGACATAAAAATCTATGATGGGCTATATACTCTATAGACATAATGTTTTATTACATAGATTAATGCTTAATTTTAATTATGTTCTAAAACCTAAGTTCTAGTGATTGTACAGAGATTCTCTTCTTCAATATTTGTTTGTTAAACATGACATTTGAAATGTGATGTAAAAATCAATGTTAATAAATGTTTTAATAATAAATAAAAATTAAGTCACAAAAAGTTCATTTGCTATAAAATTAAATACTAATTGCAAATATAAAATACAGAATCTGTATGCTGATAAGTACAAAATGTCAAAGAAAAATATCAAAGACAACCTAAATATGTGGAGAGGTTGACTGGGCCTATGGAATGAAGGGCACAACATAGAAATGGCATGATGAACATAATGTCACCAAAATTTTAGTAGATAAACAAATGGTTACAGCATTTATATAAAAAAATCAAAGGAGGAAGTGGTATTGTGGCTCAAGTGGCTCAGTGTTAGCCTTGAGCACAGAGAGGCTCAGGGACAGAGCCCAGGCCATAAGTTCAAGCTCCAAGACTGGCAAAAAAATAAAAAATTCAAAAGACCTGGGTGCTGGTGGCTCCTGCCTGTCATCCTAGCTACTCAGGAGGCTGAGATCTGAGGATCAAGGTTCAGAGCCAGCCTGGGCACAAAAGACCAAGAGACTCTTATCTCCAATTAACCACCAGAAAACCGGAAGGGGCACCTTGGCTCAAATGGTAGAGTGCTAACCTTGAGCTGAAGACCTCAGGAACAGCACCCAGGCCCAGATTTCAAGCTCTAGGATGAGCAAAAAGAACAACAAAAAAGAGGGTTGGGAATGTAGCTTAGTAGTAGAATGCTTGCTTAGCATCAATGAAGCCCTGGATTCCACTCCTCAGTACTGCATACACAGAAAATGCCAGGAGTGGCACTGTGGCTCAAGTGGTAGAGTGCTAGTCTTGGGCAAAAGAAGCTCAAGGACAGTGCCCAGGGCCTAAGTTCAAGCCCCACATCCGACCAAAAAAACAAAAACAAAAACCAAATCTACAGAACAGACCAATTTCTTCAATGTAAAAGCTGAATACATTAACACTTAGAAAAAACTGTATCACAGGACACTTGAGATGATGTGTAATATTTTTTATTTTATTGCTTAACATTTCAGCTGTTATTAAGGGAGATCTGAGAAGGAATGTGGTACTTTTCATGTAAATGAGGAAATAGAATGTGACTAATAATTGATAAAATATCATTCAAATGGTTACTAACACCTAAAATACTACATCAAAACAATGGAGTCAGGTCTAGGTACTCAGGAGGCTGAGATCTGAAGATTAGAGTTCCAAGTCAACCAGGGCAGTTAATTACAGAAAAAGTTGGAAGTAGAGCTGTGGCTCATGTTGTAGGGTGCTAGCCTTGGGAGAAAAAAAATAGCCAGGCACAATGGCTCACACCTGTAATCCTAGCTACTCAGGAGGCTACGATCTGAGCATCGAGGTTCAAAGCCAACCTGGGCACTAAAGTCCATGAGACACTTATCTCCAATTTACCACCAGAAAACCAGAAGTGGTGCTGTGGCTCAAGGGGTAAGGTGGTAACCTTCAGCCAAAAAGCTTAGGGACAGTGCCCAGGCCCAGAGTTCAAGTCCCACGATAAACAAAAAAAAATGAAAAAAAAAAAGAGCGCAGAGTCAATGCACAAGCCCAGAGTTCAAGCCCAAGGAGTAGCAAAATGAAAAGAAAAAAACAGTGGAAAAGCTATTCTAGTACAATATAGCCAGGGTGACAATTCCTTATTATAAAATGCTAATGAGCAAGTACAATTCCTAAATATCTAGGAATACTTCATATACAGACCTGAAGGAGAAAAAATCCTCCACCCACAGCTGTGGCAGCCAATTTCCCAACCTTCTGGAATATGAAGCCAGTACACCTACAAAACCAAAATCAACATCAGATAAGATGCGCACCACCAACATGCATTTGTGACAATGGTCATGCCCCACTACATGGGGGATCTAACCCCTCCTCATCCTCTGCACAAACATAAAAATACCAAATCTTAGCTCTACCATTTAGCATTTTTTTTGGTCTAGGGCAAGTACTTTAAAATTCTCAGATTATATTTTTAAGAGATGACTGAATGGCCAGTTGCCAGGTACCAATGGTTCATGCCTGCAATCCTCGTTATTCAGGAAACCAAAGATCTCAGTGTGGACCCAGCCCAGAAGGTACTTATCTCTAGGCATAAGTAAAAATGTTGGAATGAGTTTAAGCACTGGTAAAAAAAAAAAGACTGAGTGAAGGATGAAAGTAGACTCTAGTGAGGAGGCTAAAACGTGATTATTTGATTTTTTTTCTTTTTTTTCCCCTTGCCATTCTTGGGGCTTGAACTCAGGGTCTGGGCACTGTCTTGAGCCTCTCTGTGATCAAAGCTAGCACTCTACCATCTGAGCCATAGAACCACTTCTAGGTTTTTGTTTGTTTGTTTTCCCAGTCCTGGGCTTGAGCCAGGGCCTGGGCACTGTCTTTGGACTTTCTCAAGGCTAGAGCTCTACCACTTGAGTCTCAGCACCACTTCTGGCTTCTTTTTTTATGTATGTGGTACTGAGGAATCGAATCCAGGTCTTAGTGCATGCTAGGCAAGCACTCTACCACTAGGCCAAACTCCCAGTCCCGCTTCTGAGTTTTTTTAGTAGTTTATTGGAGATTAGAGTCTCAGAGCCTTTCTTGCCCTGGCTGACTGTGAACCACGATTCTGAGATCTCAGCCTCCTGAGTAGCAAGTATTACAGGTAAAAGCTACTGGCACCTGGATTGGTTTGTTTCTTTTTATCTATCTTCCCAATATTTTATACTAAAATGTAATCTCCATGGCGGCCAAATTTTTTTTGTTTGTTTTGGTCAGTTATGGTACTTAAACTCTGTGCCTGAGCTCTGTCCCTAAACTCTTCAGCTCAAGGCTAGCACTCTACCACTGAGCTACAGCATCACTTCTGGTTTTCTGGTGGTTAACTGGAACCACCATGAACTTTAGTGCCTGGGCTGGCTTTGAACCTCGATGCTCAGATCTCAGCCTCCTGAGTAGCTAGGATTACAGGCGTGAGACTCTGGTGTCCAGCAAAATTTTATTCATTGTTGTACATGAGTATGCTGTACTTTTTAACCACTGATAAGAAAACTTCTCTACACCTTACTTTTCCAGACACCTTCCCTTTACTCAGTCTCTCTTTACTGGACTGCCTATACCTTCTGCTTCTGCTGTTTTCTCTGTCAATTCTCTCAAACTCAGTCCGGCAGGCTTTTCTACTACCATGTGAAATACAACCACTTTTTTGGAGGGGGAGGGGCTTAATAGGGCTTGAACTAAGGGCCTGGGTGTTGTCCCTTAGCCTTATCCCTCAAGGCTGGTGTTCTACCACTTGAGCCACAGCTCCATTTCCAGCATTTTTGGGGTTAACTGGAGATAGAAGAACCTCATGGACTTTTCTGCCCAGACTGACTCTGAACCATGATTCTTAGAGTTCAGACTTCTGAGTAGTTAGCACCCTGCTGAAACCGTTCTTACCAAGGTTTCTTCTCATGTTCACCTTTGCCAAATATTAGTGGTAACTTCTCAGTCTTCATTTCATTTGAACTTCATTCCATTTGAACTTCTCAGCCTTCATTTCATTTGAATCAGTAATTATTGATACAATTATTATTCTTTCTTTTAAACAGGTAACTAGATTTGCATATACATGAGATACATACACACAGTAAAATGTTGACTATAGTGAAGCAGATTAGCATAGCCATCATTTCATAATTATGTTCTGGTTATAAGAACAGCTAAAATTTATGTACTTAACCAAATCCTGAACACTTTTTTTTTCAGTCATTGGGCTTGAACTTAGGGCCTGAGCACTGTCCTTGAGCTTTTGTGCTCAAGGCTAGCACTCTACCACTTTGGGCCACAGCACCACTTCCAGTTTTCTGGTGGCTAATTGGAGATAAGAGTCTCACAGACGTTTGTGCCTGGGCTAGCTTTGATCTGCAATTCTCAGATCTCAGCCTCCTGACTAGCTAGGATTACAGGTGTGAGCCACTGTGCCTGGCCTAACTACCTTCTTATTATCTATAGACATTATAGTGCATGAATTGTTCATCATATATGTTTCCTATTCTATTCTATTCTATTCTTGGTCTTGTATTTCCTCTTCTGTACACCAACCATGGTAATCACTTTTTTATCTCTTCTCTCTTCCCACTAAATATATTTGACATGGTTTTAGATTTCACAGTGAGATCATGCACTATTTTGTGTGGGTGTCTGGCTTACTTGACATAGTGACTTCTAATTACATCCATGCTATCACCAAAAATAGGATTTTATTCTTTTTTATGGTGAGTAGCATTTCACTGAATATATAGACCATATTTTTTGTTTCATCCATCAGTTGACAGATCCTTATTATTTCCACTTCTTGGTTATTATAAATAATGCATCAATAAACAAGAGAATGCAGATGTCTCTCATATACTGACTTCATTTCCTTTGGCTATACACCCACTAGTGGGACTGCTGGGCCATTATGGTAGTTATAGTTTTAGTTTAAGGAACCTCAATAGTGTTTGCAGAATGGCTATAGTGTTTCCATGCCAACCAACAGCACAAAAGGTGCCTGTTTCTCCACATCCTCGGCAGCAACTGCTATTGTTAGTCATTTTGACATGGGCTATTCTTTCTGGTTTTGTGTTGCATCTCCCAGATGATTACTGACAATGTCTTGTGTGCTTACTTTCTAGGTGCTCTCAAACAGTTCCACGGATTTTTTGTTGGTTTGTTTTTTGTTTTGGTTGTGTGGCTTCAACTCTGGGCCTGGGCGCTGTCTCTGAGCTCTTCAGCTCCAGGCTACCCCTTGAGCCACAGCACCACTTCCGGTTTTCTGGTGATTAATTAGAGAAGAGTCTCATGGACTTTCATGCTGGGCTGGCTTTGAACCGTGATCCTCAGATCTCAGCCTCCTGAGTAGCTAGGATTACAGGCATGAGCTACCAGCACCTGGCCAGTTCAGTGTCTTTAAATATGATCTGTCTGGCTTATGCCAAGATCTCTGATATAGATTATTATTATAGCTCCCCACCTGGTCTCCAGATGTCTGACTTTGCTCCCTAGAATCTAATGTCAACAGATCATGCTGGACAGTCTTTCTAAAATAGAAATAACCACATGTTGGCCTTCCTAAGCCAAATCCAGACCATTGGTTAGGTCCTAATATAGCCTACAGAAACTGAAATAAGTATGTGAGACAGACACCTGCCCTTCAATGTTTTTTCCAATTATTTACAAGCCAAAGTATGAAATTCCTTACATGTTTATCTATGGTTGAATAGAGAAAATGTAACAGATACACACATTAGAGTACTTCTCAGCTGTTTTTTTAAAGGGAATACTGTTATATGCAACTGTATAGATGAAACTGGAGAGCACTGTGCAAAGTGAAGTAGGCCAGGCACATAAAGACAAATAGCATATGGAGCCGGAGTTTGGCCTAGTGGTAGAGTGCTTGCCTAGCATACATGAAGACCCAGGTTCTTTGGCACCACATACATAGAAAAAAGCCAGGAGTGGTGCTGTGGCTCAAGCGGTGGAGCTCTAGCCTTGAGAAAGTTCAAGGACAGTGCTCAGGCCTTGAGGACTGGCCCCAGGACTGACAAAAAATTTCATATAATGGAATTCTAAGTAAGATGAAAATGAACAAATTACAGCTATATACTACATAGTTAATTATGTAAAAGATCAGCTTGAATCCCCCAAAAACCTAAAGGAAGAATCAAAAGAATGCATATTGACCACATTTCTTTAAAGTTTAATCTAGGTAAACTACAGAATATTGTTCAGTGATATAATTAGGATTGAAACTACAAAGAAGAGCAAGACGACAACAACTTTGAGAGTTTTGGAGTGTAGGGCATATTTTTTAACTTGTATAGCTATTACATTATTAGTTTACTCTATTCCTCATAGTTTTCGCCATTTTCTATATTTGAGTTATGTTGTACAGTAAGTTTCTTACATGCATAGAGTTACTGACTTGGATTGGATATTCACTTACTAAGTTTGCAATGCACATTTTTAACCTACCACAGCTAAAACAAAAAGCTGTCTTATATGAACAATTGACACAGCTAATCAGGGCAAGCTTCTTATTCTATTATTCTTCTTATTCTATGTGGTCTTGGACAAATAATCTTTCTGAGTCTCAGTTTCTATAAAATAAGTACAGATAATAACAGTACCAGTGTCAGATTTGTTATGACTAGAAAATGAGATATGCAAATAACCACCCAAAATAGTGTCTACCATGTAGTAAATATTATTTGCAGTAAAGCCCATGAGATATCATTATATCAAATAGTAATTTTAACTTATTTTTACATAAATGATACATATTAAGTGACTGATTTCACCAAAAACAATGTGTTTTCATTAATTTAAAGAGAAAATACCTATAATCACAATATTAAGTCATGCAAAAAAATCCACTGGGCATCATTCACATCACTTACCATCCAGTCACACCACCAATTAACAGCTGAGTTGCCACGCTATACTTTTCAACTGATGGTCCCGAATCCTGTCCAAACAGCTTGCGCCACCAGGGTTGCTTTCTGGCGAATTCTGCAAGGTCCAAGGATTCAAATTTTCCCTCAAAGTTTCCTAACAGAATTAAGATACTAAATAAGAAAATATCTACTTTTATAATAACAAGTCATTACCTTGTCTAGATCGAAGGTTTTGGTGTCCACGTGTGCTGGTCCTGTGGCTTGAACTCAGAGCTCGGGTGATGTCCTAAGTATTTTTTTTCTTTTTGCCAGTCCTGGGGCTTGATGTCAGGGCCTGAGCACTGTCCTTGGGCTTTCTCAAGGATAGAACTCTACCACTTGAGCCACAGCATCATTTCTGGCTTTTTTTTTAATGTATGTGGTACCCAGGGATTGAACCCAGGTCTTAAGAGTACATGGTAGGAAAGCACTCTACCACTAGGCCAAAGTCCCAGCTCCTGTCCTGAGTATTTTTGCTGAAGGCTAGCCCTCTACCACTTGAGCAACAGCTCCACTTCTTGGTGGTTAACTGGAGATCAGAGTCTCGTGGACTTTCCTGCCCAATCTGGCTTCAAACCCCAGTCCTCATATCTCAGCCTCTTGAGTAGCTAGGAGTATAGTTACGAACCACTGGCATTGAGCTCAAGTTTGGGAATTTTGAAAAGGAATTTATAATAGAGAATATTCAAATATCATTCTATTTTTAAATAGTAAATTAACTGAAATATGATGTGAAATTTCAGAAAATTAAACTAAAACACAATCATGTCTGTATTAGAAACATTTTCAAATTCTCCAAACTCTAGAATTAGTCCTCTAGTGCACTCTCTCAAATTTACTCAGGAGCTGGATGCTGGTGGCTTGCACCTGTGTTCATAGCTTCTCTGGAATCTGAGATATGAAGATTGTTCTAGGCCAGTCTGTAAGACTCATCTCCAATTAACTACCAAAACTTGAATGTGGCGCTGTAGCTCTAGTGGTACAGTGTTAGCTTTGAACAAAAAAGGAAAGGAAGGGGCTGGGAGTTTGGCGTAGTGGTAGAATGCTTGCCTAGCATTCACGAAGACATGGTTCGATTCCTCAGTACTACATACACAGAAAAGGCCAGAAGTGGCAATTTTTTTGAAGTCCATTTCTTAGTAAGTGGATCCAGTCAAAAGGGAGCTTACTTAAGCTGAGTGTAATGGCATGTACCTATAATCTCAGAACTTGGGAGTCGGGGTAAGAGAATTAAAGTTGAATGTAAAACTACACAGTGTCACTGAATTAAAATAGGAGAGGGAGGGAGTGTTAAATCAGAGAGCCATTAGGGTTCACCTACCCAATTTCATTCAGTCATTTCTGGAACATGTCTAAAAACTATGAAGAACGTTTGGCCAGGCTCACACTTCTACTCCTAGTTACTTGGGAGGTTGAAATCTGTAAGATTATGGTTCAAGGTCAATGAAGACAGATATGCCCATGAGATTTCCTCTCCAAAATGAGTAGCAAAAAGCAAGGCTGAGCGTGGCTCAAGTGGTAAATTTGCCAGTGCCAGAAGAGAAAGCAGTAGACATTGGAGTGAAGCCCCACAAAAGAACCAAATAAGTCAAGTAAAGTAAGTTACTAGTCAATAAGTACATCCAAACAAATAAATGATTAGTTAGAAGGATTGAAATTCCTGGCCGCCTCAAAAAAATGTCAGAACCCCCTGGTACAGTTATGTGACCAAGTTATGTATCTTAAGTGAATGAGAGTAGTATGCTCTACAAACAAGCAGTGATTACATTAAAAATTCATATCCTTAAGAGGCATGTCAAGTAGTTTGGATGAAGTATATGCCAATTTTCAGTGCAATCATGGAAGCTGAATGTTACATTGGTGAATTGTGACATCACCTGAAACCAGACATGAGAAGAAATGCACAGACATGGTATTTCTTCCATACACAGAACAGGAGTCAATAATCTTAAAAGAGTTGGAAGTGGTGAGTTTTGAGTGGTTTTTTTGTTTGTTTGTTTTACTGCTTTTGTTCTAACACAGTTTGGTTAATATCAAGTGTATATAATTGTTAAATTTTGTTTTTGTTTGGTCGTGGTGTTGAATTCAGGGCCTATGTGCTATTTTTGAACTTTTGTGCTCAAGGTTAGCGTCATTTTTCAGTCACAGCTCCAGGTCCAGTTTTGGCTTTTTAATTGGAGGTAAGACTGATATGAACATTCCTGCATAGGCTAGCTTCAAATTGCCATTCTCAGGTGTCTGCCTCTCAAGTAGCTAGGATCACAGCTGTGTGCAACCAGCCCTGGCTATAAATGAATTTTTGATGATGGCTCTGTTTAGTATGTGAATTCTGTGGCTACTAGTGAATAAAATATAGCTAAGTAGGGTAGAAGCATAGAAAAAATCGGGTGCCAACGTCTCGAGTCTATAATTCTAGCTACTCAGAAGGTTTAGATCTGCGGCTTGCAGTTTAAAAGCGGCCATGGCAGGAAAGTCAGTGAGACTGTTCTGTCCAGTTAACCAACAGAAAAGCAGAAGTAGTGCTGTGGCTCTAAGTGGTAGAGCCCAGACCCAGAGTTCAGGTCCCACGATGCACAAAAATAAAAGCGAAAGCACCTGCACGTTAGGGATGCTTAGACACGTGGGCATTTTTGCAGGGCTGTGAGCATACAAGCTAAGGGACATTACTCGGGCCGTGAATTCAAGTCTCAGGGCAGGTACAAAACAAGTAAAGAAAGCATGAAAAAAGTGGCCCCTGGTGGAATTAGCTGTAATACTGTTTGGGGGAAGCCGACAAAACAGAAAACGGGCTATTTCAAAGTGTCCTACGATTTGTGGTAATGTTTTAAAATTCGTCAATGCCAATGAGTCTTCCGGCCTGCCAAGGCGTCTGAGATGAACTTCCAAAGGGACAAACAAGCTTGTCTCAGGAGCCGGAAGGGTTCCGGGAACAGGGACGGCGTGTCTCCAGGCGGGAGTCAACAGGCTGAGGCAGCCCCGCTCCACCCGGCGCGTGACCTTGGCAGAAGCCCGAGTGGAAGGTCAGGGACGAGCACTGGGGCGCCAGTCGGTCTGGAGGGGGGGAAGTTAGTGGAGACCCACAAGGTCGGGACCCCGCCTTCCCGGATCTCGGAAAGGCGCCTCCCCAGGAAACGTTTCGCGCAAGCCGCCAGCCTTACCTTGACTAGACGCCGCCATTTCGGCGAGTTCGTCTCGCGAGGACGCGCGCAGAGGCTCTGCGCGGTAGGAGGCCGAGTAGCGCGCCGTGGTGAAGGTGGTCAGGTGGCTTCCGGCACGTGAGACAGATGTTTCCTTTCCCACGGCGGCAGAGGAAGGCGGAGACTCAGGCCGGGCTACTTCCTGTCCAAAGCAGCTGCGTCACAAAGCCGGCGGCCACTATCACAGTCGACGTGGCCCCGCCCTACAAACGGGCTGCGGCCTGCCTTCCCCTTAAGAATGCCGCCTCGAACGCCAGGCTCGCGGTCCTGCTGTGAAGAGGAACATCTCCAACACTGGCTGAATGGAGGAAAACATGGGAAGGACACGCAGTCTCAATAACAATGTCTTCACCGTACTCCTACTCCGCTTTCTAACCGTCGTGCTCTGTGTTCCTAATGCCTAAAACCTTGAACTTTCACCTCAGATAGGTGAGGATTCAGGCAAACCAATTCACATCTCTGTGCCAATGACTTTATTTGCACCTGTGCTACATACAGAAGTGCTCTGCAGATTCAATCTCTATAAACTGCAGGCCCAGAATGTCTCCGTCACCCTCCATTGTAACTCCACCTTTCTGACTTCCCCTTTCAACAGCGACTCCCAGATGGCAGGAACGGTATCTTAACCATTTCTAAGATGTCTGCATATGCTACACGGGTTAGCAGATGCCTTCTGCCGCCTAATTATATATGTGCCAGGATGCTTGAAAGCCATGCGCCCACAAGCAACTCTACTAGTATCTCTGTACTTCAGATCCATTATCCCTAAAATCAACACAGAACACTTCCAACCAATTCTCCCACATAAAAACCATCAGCTATCATTTTTGCACCCAGGTATCTGGGTGCCTACCAGACAGCACGTCTCATCAGTCATTCCCTAAAACTTTCAACCATTCTCTTCTACTTACATCCTACACTCTGAGACCCTTGGCAAAACACTTCACACCTATAATAACCATTCACCTGACAAAGCCTCCCACATAAGCACATGGTTACAAGTGACACAAGGAGATACATTCTACATGAGAGCCATACATAACCAATCTTAAAAGGCATCACTTAATAATCACACAAAAATAATGTGCATTATTTTTAAGTGCTGTGAAGAAAAATGAAGCTCTAGGTGTTATCTAACTACACTGCCAGTACACTCCAGCATATAAAGGTGATGGTCTGTCTTAAACCTCTCTAAGAAGGCAAGATGTGGGCCACTACTTAAAGGAGGTGTGGGGATGGGACTCACTATACATATGGGAGGAAATATTGTTCAGATCCACTAACATGACTGTTAGAAAACTGAGTCATAGGGGTATTGCAATAAAGAAAGAACAGAAAATGAGCTCAACAGATCAATTTTAGTGGAAAATTGAAGACTGAGCCCATGGTGACAGGTAGACACTGGGGAGACAAAGGGGCACGCGTGACCTAATGGTGGCAGAGACAGAGCAGCTAAAAATTACAAAAGGCAATTCTTAGGGGCACAGTAACTGGGAGCTCAAAGATTCAAAAAGTAGCGGGGGGTCAGGGTGCCTCCAGGACATTTGGCAGGTCAGTAATCAGTTAAAACCCCTACCCCATCCGCTACAAGAAATTCAGATAAGCACCTATTACGAGGAGGACAGTGTGAGGGGGAGTGGAGGGACTTACACATCTAGAATAAGATTCTAGGCTTCAGACTGAGCTGAAGAATACCCAGAAGTTCCCCTGGGGCCGGGGTATTCACTGGGAAAATCCATAGGAACAATATAGAATTACGAGAACACAGCACATTTCCATCAACGAGTTGCCTGCAATTTTAAGGAAGAACAATGTGCAGCAAAAAAACTCTACTTTTGTGAAAAGGTTTTAGCTCCGTTCATTCATATTGCCACTTACGTAACTGAATTTCCGAATCTTGAGCAGTCCTCACTTCAGAAGACTTAAGAAGGTGTATACACATTTAAGCTCCATTCACCAGGACCCCCGCCACCACCACTTTCTTTCCTTAAGGCTTCTAAGCTGCATCACATGTTGGTGGCCTCTGTTGCTCTCAGAAGCTAATGGGTTAAATACTAGTTCTGCCACCCATTTCCTACTTCTTCCTGTGGCTTCTTTCCCACTGGCCAAAAGGAAGCAATCTTTTCTGCCTTGTTCAGTGCTACTGCTTCTGTCACTTTCACTGAGGAAAGTCTTAAATGTCTTGGCAAAACATTTAGGTCTTTGCACTAAATCATACAAATTTTAACTTCTGTTCTCTCCTGGAAGATACAGATATTTTGCACAAGCGTTAATTTTTCACTTTTCTAGTTGAATGTATGCCAGCAATAACAGCCATGCAAATAGAGCTCTCCACCTGCTTCTTTCTGTGCCTTTTGCAACTAAGCTTTAGCACTACCAGAAGATACTACCTGGGTGCTGTGGAAATGTCCTGGGACTATGTACAAAGTGACCTGCTCAATGACCTGCATATGGACACAAGGTAAAGACATGTCCTAGAAAGTCTAATAATCAGCATTATGACGATGTGACTGTTTGCAGGAACATGAAGAATAGCGAATTGACTTAAGCTTCCTACTCAATATTTTCAGACAAGCTGTGCATGCATCTGTGCCAATTAAAAACACCAAGTTCTGCTGTAACTCAACTGAAATTGCATCGTCTATACACAAATTCTAATATTATTACCGTTATCTGTACTTTTAAAGTAGATCACTTACCAAGTTCTCTGATTAAAACTAGAAATTGTATGCTAGAGTTTTTATGAATCCTATCAGCAAAATGGGAAAGATTTCACTTATTCTGCAATGTTTATAGCCTGTTGCTTCATTTTTACTTTATTGATTTGTTGGAAAGCAAAAGAAATGTCAATAATTATACCATAAGCGAGCATTCCTGTCTGTCCCAGGATTTCACTTGAGATAGCCTTCACATTTTGGTATGTAAAATAACATTTTCTGTTTACATTGAGTAAATTATCTTCTGTTCTAGTTACAAGGAAAATTAGAAATGACTTTTCAGTATCTAATATCATCTGAATGATCTATATTAATGTTAAATGGTTAGGTTAATAGATTCACTGACACTGAATACCCTTACATTCTTTTCTGTTGTTGTTTTTGGTTGGTTATAAGGCTTGAACTCGGCCTGGGCACTGATCCTGAGCTCTTCAATGCAAGGCTACCACTCTACCATCTGAGCCACAGCACCACTTCCATACCATTACATTCTTGTAATACAATGTACCGTTCATACAAGTTGATTATACTTCTATGTACAACTTTTCCTTAAACACTGTGTGCAGTTACTCACTGATGGTTCATACCTGTAATCCTACCTACTCAGAAGGCTGAGATTTGAGGATCATGGTTTGAACCCAGCCTAGGCATGAAATTCCGAGACTCTTATCTCTAAATAGGCACCACTATTTTTTCTTCTTTTGAAACAACCTTACTATTTATACCAATCTAGTTTGCAACTTTCTATTAACTAGATTGACCTCAAACTTGATCCTTGTGCCTCAGCTCCTCTTCAGGGTTTAGGTTACAGGAATGAACCACAATACCAGACCCTATAACTTCCTTGTGCACTATGTTTATTGAGTTTGGTATTAAATATTAGTTGGATTTATTAAATAAATTAATGAATATTCCTATTCCATTACCTAGAACAGCTCAAATAGTATTACAATCATCTATTATTTAAACGTATGATAAGACTCACATGAATGCATTTGATACTGGTGACATTTGCAATCAAGCTTTAATTTTTCAATTTTGTTGTCACAGGGTTGCGCACCATGCTTTGATGGCTCTTTTCTCCACTTTGTCTCTACTTCTGTGAGTTTTCTCATTCCTAAATTCCTGTATCTTTGTTATCATTTTTTCCTATTAAGCTTGCCAATTAGTTGTATATTTTGTCCTCATTCTGAAGTATACACTTTTGTTTTCCTAGATATATAAAATGAATTATTTTTTAGATTTAATACTTAACTTTCTCTAACTTTCTTATGGCTTGCTGTACTTATTTAAATACATAGAAAAAGTAATATATTCGTCTCTTTTTATTTTTTTGTTTTTATTTTGAAAGTAATTAAATCTATTCACTGCTCTCTGAGAACATCATTTTGCATTCCATAGAATTTGGTGTGGTTTTCTTTTTGTTAAGCAGAGAAACAAAAAAGAAATATTGATTCATTAAATATTCTGTTTTATTGGCAAACGATGCATAATAATTTTTTTGTTAATTTACTTTTGTTATTTTTATAGAGGTGATGTACACAAAGATTATATTTACAAGAGTCAGGTAATAAGCACATTTCCATTTGTGCAGTGTCTTCTGTTCCCTCACTCTCTAATACTCCTTCTGTCCTGTCTCTACTCACAAGCTCTATACTTCATTTTTCAATGTCCTGTGAGCTCCACTGCTGCACTTTTTCACCCTTTCCCTCCCCCCACCCTCCTCCTGAAGCTATACATATGAATATACCATCCATAGGTAAAGGAAGACAGAAGCATTATAAAATAAACTTTATAAAATAAATTTGGAGCCAGGCGCTAGTGGTTCATTCCAGTAATCTTAGCTACTCAGAAGAGTGACATTTGAGGAACACGGTTCAAAGCCACCCAGGCATTAAAATTGATTAGACTCATCTCCAATTAACCATCAGAGAACTTGGCTCAAGATGGTAGAGCACCAGCCTTGAGCTGAAAAGCTCAGGGACAGTGCCCAGGCCCAGAGATCAAGCTGCATGGCTGATTAAAATAAATAAATATAGTAAATAAATAAATTTGGATCCCTTCTTTCCACCATACATAAAAAGTAAGTCAAGCTAAGTGCCAGTGGCTCATACCGGCTGTAATCCTAGCTACTCAGGAGGCTGAGATCTGAGGATCATGGTTCAAAGCCAGCTCAGGCACCAAAGTATGTGAGACTCTCCTTTCCAATTAACCACCAGAAAACCAGAAATAGTGCTGTGGCTCAAGTGGTAGAGTGCTAGCCTTAAGCTGAAGAGCTCAGAGACAGCACCCAGGCCCAGAGTTCAAGCCTCATGACCAACCAAAATAAGAGTAACTCAAATCAGATCAATGACATTAATGTAGGGACTAAATGTTATAAGGTTCTTTGAAGAAAATGTAGGTAAACTGTTTGTGAGAAAGATAAAAGAAAAAAAGAAAGAAAGAAAAAGAAAGAGAGAGAAGGAGGGAGGGAGAGAAAGGAAGGTCTTTTGTTTCCATATATTGGAGTTCTATATATATATAAATTTTATATAAATATGAAAAGGAACTTAGGCACTGTGCCTTTGTGTTTATCTTCTAAAGTACCCTCTTTTGCTTTCACTGTGTATCTAGAATCCTGTATAATTTATCATATTCCAATGTATTTTAGATCTAACTTCTGCATGTCAGAGAGAACATGTGCTATTTGTTCTCTGAACTTGGCTTGTCTCACTGAAGATGAGTTGCTCTAGTTCCATGCATTTCCCTGAAAATGGCATTATTTTATTCTTTATAATGGCTGTATAAAATTCCTTTGTGTGTAGCTACAACTTTTTGTTTTATTTTGTTTTGTTTTGTTGGTCGTGGGGCTTGGACTCTGGCCCTGGGTGTTGTCCCTGAGCTCTTCAGCTCAAGGCTACCGTCCTACCTCTTGGGCCACCCGGCCATTTCCAGTTTTCTAGTGGTTAATTGGAGATAAGAGTCTCACAGTCTCTAGTACCTGGGCTGGCTTTGAACCTCAATCCTCAGATTTCAGCCTCCTGAGTAGCTAGGATTACAGGCGTGAGCCATCGAGCCTGGCTCGCTAGTACATTTTTTTTTGTGGTTCATGGGGCTTGAACTCGGCCTGGGTGCTGTCCCTGAGCTCTTAGGCTACTGCCCTACCCTTAAGCCAAGCCCCACTTCCCGTTTGCTGGTAGTTAATTGGAGATAAGACTCTTAGGTCCTTTTGTGCCTGGGCTGGCTTTCAACCTTGATAATCAGATCTCAGCCTCCTGAGTAGCTAGGATTACAGGCGTGAACCACCACGTCCGGCTAGCTACCACATTTTTTAATCCATTCATTTACTTAATTTCTTATTCTTTTTTGGCATTAGAAATCCCACTGTTGATCATTGAACAAAATAAAATATAAAGTTTTATGTATTGCATCTTCATTCCTTTTTATGGCTGAATAAATACGCCACTTATATATTGATACACATTTGGACTATTCTGGAAAATGCTCCTAAAATATTCAAACACAAACCTTTGTGCAGATATATGCTTTCATTTGTATTATTTAAGTTTCTTGTTCACACTGACCCTCTGCCACTTGAGTCACTCCAGTTGGTTAGGAGTAGAGTTTCCATGTCACAAGGTATTTCTAAATTTAACTTTGGGAGGGACTGCCAAGCTGTTTTGCAAACAGCCACTCTATTTTACATACGCACTAGAAGTATATGAGGATTCTAATTTTTCCATATCTACAGCAACACTTCAATTATATTTTCTATTATAGCCATCCTAGTAGGGATGAAGTAGCATCTTGTTGTGGTTTAGATTTGCATTTATTTGAGTAATAGCAGTAAGTGTTCTTTCATGTACTTATTGATTATTTGTATATCTTTAGAGAAACATCTACTCAAATTTGTGCTTCTGATATGTGTAAATAAATCATTACCAAGTCAAACTCACAAAAATTTTACCTACATATTCTTCAAAGAATTTAATATATTTGGTCCCTACATAAAAGTCATTGATCTGCTTTGAGTTACTTTTTGTGTATATTATAATGTATATATCACCTTCATTTGAGTACCATTAATGGTCTTAGAATCCGAGATGTTCAGTAGCTTAGTATCAATTGAACAAGGTTTTACTTCTATGTAAATCTTGTTATTAATTTTAATATTGAGACAATTATACATCATATACAGTACTTTATATTGTAGTCTCATTGTAGTAGTCTGAAGCATAATGAATAATACTGTGAGCATAAAATTGAATTTAATGAATTAACTCACTTCTTATCTATCCCTCTATTATGTAGGAAGTCACATGTATTTACAAGGAAAAAGTAGGTAGCATTTTTATTTTAATCATATTGTTTCATAATCTAAATTATTTCATTATGATTAACAGGATAAGCTGACTCTGGACACATCCTGACAGTGATTGCCAACATTTGAAATAAACAGCTAAGGAAATTCAGCTTCACATTATCTGTTCCTGCAGCTGCTCAGCTTCTAACAAATGGCTAGTGAATATAATAGGTTTTCTGATTGGTTTCAGATAAAATGTAAAAGGACAGTTTATGTCAAGGACAGTTAATACCAAACATATTTAAATATATATATATATATATATACATATATATATCAAATCCTAAAGGAAACACATGAACAAAAGCCCCACTAAAAATAGAGAAGAGTGAACATTCTGTCACTTGTGCAGATTATCCTGAAAGTTTAGGCACACATTCTCCTGTAGTGGAAATGCTCCACTGGAAATGTATCAAGCTGAGGCACAAACTTGAGGAATTGCTGTTTGGCCCCAGGGTGTGCTTGTAGTTTTAACACTTACCACAGCATCTTTGTGGTTTGGTGCATTGAGGGTGACTGTGTACCGCGCAGAGATGGCCTTACAGCCAAAGTATTTGGTGCCTTTATGTTTTCAGTATTTCGAAAGCAGGCTTCTCCCAATCATGTTTCTTAAGCTCCTGTGGCACATTGATAGCTGGCAGTGAATTATCTGAAGGCAAGTCACACAAGTATTTCTAGACAACATTGTTGAAATACTATTTCTTTGTTTTATTAGGTGATTTTATAGCTTTCAAAGCACACTTACGAATTTTAACATGTGCCTTTCTTCTCTTTTTGCTTTTGCACACAGGAAGTGAATTGGGGTGGGTGGGATCCTCTGGCCCAACACCTTCGTGGAATTGCAAGAATCAAGACTGGTTTGAGTGATTCATAAACAACTCTAATATGCAGATAGTGAATATGTAAAGTGGGTTCAAAGAAGGACTATAGAAATGAATGATTTTCCCTTTGTTTTCACACAGATTTCCTCCAGTAATGCCAAGATCTTTTCCATTCAACACCTCCATCATGTACAAAAAGACTGTGTTTGTAGAGTTCACAGATCATCTTTTCAACATTACCAAGCCCAGGCCATCCTGGATGGGTAAAAAAATAATACTGAGTGCTAATTCTACCACTGAGTATCTTATTTCCTAGCAAGGGTTTACAGTCCTGAGGCTGCAGTTAAAGGGAATAGGCAGCTGCCAAAGAGAATTTTCTTTTGGCCAGGTTTCCCTCACATCAGGGAAATATATTGGCTAAATTTTCCATCTTCTCTGTTTGTCTTCTGCATGCAGAACTTGGTCCTTGGCATATTCCATTCTTTCCATCTTCAGTTCCTAAGGCCATATTATCACTGTTCCTTCCAAGGAAGACTTTATGGTCATGCATCTTTCTCAACCTGTTTCTGTCTTAAAAGATACAGATCAGTGGTCACTTCGAGAGGAAAATTAAGAAACAAAGTTTGGAAAGTGATGAAACTGCCAACAAAACTACTTATACCTATTATAGGTGTCTGAGCCTGTCAGACTTAACTGGAAATTTAAATTTTAATATGTCAATGTATGTGAAGTAATGCACCTTCTATCTGGAGAATATAATGTAACCCTTCTATCAATTACAATAAAAATATATGAAAAAAATAAAAAGACTGAACTGAACTCAGTGCCTTAAAATGTTACTGCTTGTTAGTACCTAAAGATATATGGAAAAGATAGATTTGTCAAAGCACCTAAATGGGAAATTCTACACAATGCAATTTAAAACATCGGTTTAAGAAAAATAAGCCACTTCATATTTTTACCTTACTGATTCCAATTGATTCAATAAGTCTTTTATATTCATCTTATACTTAAAATACCTATAGAACATGACTATTAATTATCTGTTGATTTTATGTGACATGGACTGGATAAGCACCCAGTAAAATGTCAAAATCTTAGGAATCATCCTTAATATTTCCTCTTTCCTCTACTATTTCCCTTCCCATCTTCTCTCCTCTTTCCTCCTATTTTCCTCCCTTTCCTCCCCCTCCTATGTTTTCTTCTGTCTCCTTCTTTCTTTCACTTGTCCAAGTCATCACTAACTCCTGCTATTACGACAACAAAGGTCCAAACTGTTTTGTTTTACATATTGTAAAACAGAAATATATCCAAATTAACATGGCCTACAGGGTCCCACATTATGTTACCTGCCTATAATCTTAGTTTCCCGTCACTACCCTGCTCATTCACTTTGCTTCAATCACATTATGTCAAGCTTATTCTTTTTTTGCTGATCCTGGAGCTTGAACTCAGAGCCTGGGCACTGTCCCTGAGCCTCTGTGCCCATGGCTACCATTTGAACCACAGCTTTTTTCTGAGTAGCTTATTGGAGATAAGAATCTCACAGACTTTCCTGCTCAGGCTGGATTTGAACCATGATCCTCAGATTTCAGCCTCCCGAGTACCTAGAATTACAGGCATGAGCCACCTTTGGCAACGTGAGCTTATTCTTGACTAAGGATTTTTGCATTTGTTTCAATTGTTTTTTAATGTTCTTCCACTAGATATTTTCAAATATTGCTTTTTCTCTAATCAGATATCTGTTTAAATGCCACATCCCCAATGAGAGCCTTCCTGACTACTGTAAAGTATCCTTTACCTCTTGTCTCATCATTTTCTACCACATTATCATCTTTAATAGAATTTATAACAACTAGAAATCATATTGTATAGTTCTTTGTATGCTTAATGTCTTTAGAATATAAGCTGAAAAATATCCAGTGCCTAGAAAAAAATTTGTGCCAGTCCTAGGGTTTAAACTCAGCATCTGGGCACTGTCTAAACATTTTCTGCTTAAGGCTAGTGCTTTAACCACTTGAGCCATAACTCTACTTCTAGCTTTTTGGTGGTTCATTGGAGATGAGAGTCTCACAGACTTTCCTACCCAGGCTGGCTTTGAACTGCGATCATCATGATCTTAGCCTCCTGAGTAGCTAGAATTACAGGCATAAGCCACTCAACTGATATCTGGCTAGAAAATTTGTTATAGCCTATAGGATCTTAAATTATTGGTTGAATTATGAATGCACTGAACAAATTGCCAGAAATAAGTCCTCAGAACAATCGCGTAACTGAGCTGGTGTTAGCAGGATGCATACTACATTTTTAGCAATAGTCCGAAGGATATCCTCCATTAGGACTCTTACTTTTATAACAAGTTTTCTGAAGTGCTGGCCTCCAAATAGCCTTTCAATGACTTTTCATTCTTATAGGTCTGCTGGGTCCTACCATCTGGGCTGAGGTTGATGACACTGTGGTTATTACACTTAAGAACATGGCTTCTCATCCTGTCAGTCTTCAAGCTGTTGGTGTATCATACTGGAAAGCTTCTGAGGGTAAGTAAAAGGCCTTTGTCTTTTCCTGTTGTCTTAGAAGGTAAGATGCATAAGCTTGGTGGTAGTAACATTCTACTGTGGGTTTACATAACAAAATACCTGACTGAAGACTACAGTGATGTTTATTTAGCTCTTATTTATGAAGATCTAAAAGTATGACCCTAGCATCTGCTTTTTTTCTTTTTGTTGGTTGTGGGGCTTGAACTCAGGGCCTGGACACTGTGCCTGAATCTCTTTGTGTTCAAGGCTAGTGCTCTATCACTTTGAGCCACAGTGCCACTTCTGGTTTTTGAATGGTTAATTGGAAAAATGAGTCTCACGGGGACTTTCCTGTGCAGGCTGACTTTGAACTGCAATCTTCAGATCTCAACCTCCTGAGTAGCTAGGATTACAGGCTTGAGCCACTGGTGCCTGGTGTAGTACTAGCATCTACTTTTAAGAAGCAGAGAGAAACACCTGAGCTGAAACCTCTGAAGCTGTGAGATAAAACTAAACTCTCAGGCTTGGTGTAGCTCAATGGCAAAGTGTTTGTCTAGCAAGTGCAACATCCTGGGTTCACTCCCCAATACCAAAAAAGAAAAAGACAAAAAAAACCTAACTCTTCCTCTAATTTGCTGTCTTATGGATTTTGCTATAATAGCAGGTAGGTGATTAACTTATCCTACTTCTTAAAGGTTTACCATGTCTTAAAACCAGTATATGAAGAGCCAAGCCTCCAGTACAAGAATCTTTGAGAGACAAATCAAAACAGTGGCATATCTAGAATTGGACTGATTCTGTTGAACATAAACTTAATCAAAGTTCGAACTGCAAGTGTGGTTCAAGTGGCAGAAAACTAGTCATGAGTGAGACAGCCAGTGAGAGTTTGAGGATGAGTTCAAGTATGTATGAGTGTATGCATACATATGCATATATTTACACACACACACACACACACACACACACACACACACAAAGAGTTTTTGCCAGTTCTGGGCTTGAGTTCAGGGTCTGAGCACTGTCCTTGGACTTTCTCAAGGCCAGGGCTCTGCTACTTGAGCCTCAGCACCACTTTTGGGTTTTTTATATGTATGTGGTATCAAGGAATCACACCTGGGTCTTCCTGCATGCTAGGCAAGCACTCTACCACTAGGCCAAACTCCTGTGCCCCCCCCCCACAAATTTATGGAAAGTCAGTAACTGACTGAATCAGGCTTCAAACCTAGGCTCATTAACTGTAGAACTTATGCTGTAAATGAATATAGTACTGTGCAACTGTGCCATATAGATAATGTTGGATTTTATTATAAAACTAGAAAATTCCATGGAGTCAACCGAGCATGACTGGGATCATGGATTCAAATGTTGATTGTAGCATTAGGGTTGTTTTTTCTCTACTATCTCAGCTCTACAGTCCTTTGCACTCTCATTCCCAGGCTGTCTTTTCTAATATAATGACAAATATGATTACGAAAGCTTAAGGTTTGTCTTGTTTTTATAGAAAGTGATTCAGAGGTGCAAAGTCTATTCTTGATGATGTTGAGTGGTATGGAAATATTAGAAACAGGAAAGAAACCTAAGTCTTACTTGATCCACCACAGAGAAAGGTCCTGTCCTATGAGAAAGAGAGATTCCCTTATCAGAAAGAAGAAGGAAAGAAACATCTCAGGAATCCAGAAATGTCTCCCTAAGCTGATCTTGAGAGATGCAAGAACTTAGACAGCAAGAAGAACGCATAGGGATGGCAGAGAGTGTGGCTTAGTGGTGGAGAGCTTGCCTACCACGCACAAAGACCTGACTTTGATTCTTGGATACAACATACATAAAAAAAAGTCCGGAAGTAGTGCTGGATTTGGATTATATCAACTCTTTTAACTATGTGAAACAATACCAATAACCAACTTTCCTTCGTTCCTTCCTCATTTTTTTCTTTTTTCTCTTCTTTCTTTCTTTCTTTCTTTCTTTCTTTCTTTCTTTCTTTCTTTCTTTCTTCCTTCCTTCCTTCCTTTCCTTCTTTCTTTCTCTCTTTGCCATGGTACTTGAATTCTGGGCCTGGGCATTGACTCTGAGCTCTTCAGCTTAAGGCTACAGCCATACCCTTGAGCCATATTGCCACTTCCAGTTTTTCAAGAGATTAACTCGAGATAAGAGCTTGACTTTAGTGCCCATCTTGGCTTTGAACCGAGATCCTCAGATCTCATCCTCCTGAGTATTGAGGATTACATGCATGAGCCACTGTGCCCTGCTAACCTTTCTTATTCACATAAACTTTCCAGAAAGAATCAAGTCTCATAGTATGAAGGTGAAAAGGAATTTTCCATCTCTTTCTTAATGACTTTCCGGACATTATTTCACCCACACATTTCTCAATGTGGATGCTTTTATGTGATAAGAGCTATCTAGCAGAAGTACTGGTAATTTGAATTCTTGTGTGCACAATGGGCCTAGAAAAGAACATTTTATCCCTTCTTGCCTTAGGAGCTGAATATGATGATCAGACAAGCCAGAGGGAAAAAGAAGATGATAAAGTCTTAACTGGTGAGAGCCATACCTATGTCTGGCAGGTCCTGAAAGAGAATGGTCCGATGGCATCTGACCCACCGTGCCTTACCTACTCATATCTTTCTCATGTGGATCTGGTAAAGGATCTGAATTCAGGCCTCATTGGAGCTCTGCTGGTATGTAGAGAAGGTAAGTATAACAAACAATAGGACTGATACAGAGTAAATAGATAAGTACCTGGTGGTAGAGTGCTTGCCTAGCATGCATGAAGCCCTGGGTTCGAGCCCTTGCTACCACATACATAGAACAAGCACCAAGCGGTGCTGTGGCTCAAGTGGTAGTGCTCTCATCTTGAGAAAGCACAGGGACAGTACTCAGGCCCTGAGTTCAAGCCCTGGGACTAGCCAAAAAACATGCTGGGCTGAAAGTGTAGCCTAGTGGTATAGAGTGCTTGACTAGCATACATGAAGCCCTGGGTTTGATTTCCTGGTACCACATACATAAAATAAGTCGGAAGTGGTGCTATGGCTCAAGTGGTAGAGCACTTGTCTTGAGCAGAAAGAGGCTCAGGGACAGTGAGTGCCCAGGCCCTGAGTTCAAGCCCCAGGTTGGCACCAAAAATGCTTCTTTCCCCTGCATTATGCCTATGGAAAAGAAAACAATCCATTTTCTGAGAAAAGAATATCCATTCTATGTAACTCCTATAAATGCTATGCCAGGCTCAAGAGCAGACAACATCCAGAATTAGGTCACTATTTTCAAAGAACTGCAATTTTTTCTACTTCAAATCTGTGTGCTATCTCTGTAATGTTTCTATTATCCTTTGCCTTTTACAAATATTGAGCCAGTTTCCTTAGAAGTTTCCTGGGGGCAAGCACATCTCATGTGTTTTAGTTTGTTATCTACAAGCCAAAACTATATAAATATCAGAGAAAATTAACCATTTATTTATACTGATAACTTGTTATTCCAGAACTGATCTTCAATTTATTTACCTGTTTTTAATTTATAGCTTAGTAACAGAACCTGAATTCAAGAAGTACACTTACTCTAATTTCACTTTAATCCTGTGGCAACATCAGTTTGCAGGAACTTCTTTTTTTGTTGTTGTCCTAGTTATTGCTCAACAATCCCACGATTTTACTGAATTAAAACAATAATAATACTTCTTTAAATCTATCATAGTTAAAAAACTCTCATAGTTTTATAGATCTCATAGAAATTAGAAGCATCTTGTCTGAGAATATCTTACAAGGTAGTAATCAGTGGCCTGATGTGAAAAGATTCCAATGGTGACTTCATTCACATGTCTAGTATCTGCACTTAACCAATTCAAACACCCAGCTAAGCTCTGTCTATCTTAAACAAAACTATAGGTGCTATAGTATAAGCAGACTTTTGTATATTCTCAATTGAGAGCTTATCTGAAGTTATATTACTATTTCTAATGTCACTTCATGAATCACACACAATATCACTTCCATTAAATTCTTTTAGAACACTAAGCCTAGTATCTTTATTTTTTATCTTGGGGCTTGAACTCTGGGCCTGGGTGCTGTTGTCTCTGAGCTCTTCAGCTCAAGGCTACAGGCCTCCCCCTCAAGCCTCAGTGCCACTTCCTGTTTTCTGGTAGTTAATTGAAGATAAGTCTCATCATCTTTAGTGGCCTGGCTGGCTTTGAACTTGGATCCTTAGATCTCAGCCTCTGGAGTAGCTAAGATTACAAGTGTGAGCCACTGGAACCTGGCTGATTCTAAAATTCGTATGGAAAGTTATTGTTACTAGATTAGCAAAATGTATCTTTACGAAAGAACAGGTCAGACTCACACCAATAAAGACTTCAGAAATAGAGCCACACAAGATCCATACAAAAACAAGTCAAGGGGCCGGGAGTTTGGCCTAGTGGTTAAAGTGCTTGCCTAGCATGCATGAAGACCCGGGTTCGATTCCTCGGTACCACATATAGAAAAAAAGCCAGAAGTGGTGCTGAGGCTCAAGTGGTAGAGCTCTAGCCTTGAGAAAGTCCAAGGACAGTGCTCAGGCCCTGAGCTCAAGCCCAGGACTGGCAAAAAAAAAACAAAAAAAAACAAAAAAAAACAAGTCAATGGAAGAAGTCTAGTCTCTTCAATAAATGGTGAGGTAATAGACATTCATATGCAAAAGTGAACCCAGCTTTCAATTTATTTTTGAGAGTCTCACTATCCAATCCAGGCTGACCTGGGACAAACTATATGTAGCCAGACTACCTCAAACTTGTGATCTTCTTGCCTCTGCCTCCTGAGTGCTGGGATTACACGTGGGCCAGGACACCTGATTTATGTAATTCATTTTAATTGTACACTACAAAAGTAATGACCTGAAACAAAATTTAAATAAGTAAATACCTCCGGAAACACTTGCATAGGAGGCCATGCATCAAAGAAACAATGTTATGAAAAAATTAACAATAGATAGAGGGCTACATGGATTTGGGTTTTTTGTTTGTTTTTGCTTTTTGCTTTTTGTAGTACTGGGAATTGAACCAAGGGTCACACACATACCAAGACAGGGCTCTCTACCTCTTTATCTACATATTCAAGTCTCTTGTTTATAAATTGTTTCTAAAATAGCGTTTCACTGACTTTTCCCAGGCTAGAGGCAACCTTAAAGTCATGAGTATTCTGTCTCCACCTCTAAGTAGCTGGGATCACTGGTGTGTGCCACCATGCCCAGTTTACTTGTTCTTACTCCTACCATCAGCTGATGAAGAAATGTCGCCACCTACTGGCAATATTTCCATGATGTGATTTTTTTTTGGGGGGGGAGTTTGACTTTTTCATTGTAATGTATAGAGAGGTAGTTACAGTTATAGTTGCTAGGTAGTAGTTGCATTACTTCTCACACACTGATACCCATTCTCATGTTTTTGTCCCCAATTCCCTCTCCCCACCCCCCAATCATCTTGTTTTCCCCCCTTCCCTTTCCTATTTCAAATAAATAAATATACGTTGTTTTTTTTTTTTAAACAGAAGACCTTTTCATTTCTTTCAGGGAGTCTGGAGAAAGAAAGAGCACAGACCTTACACCAATTTGTACTACTTTTTGCTGTATTTGATGAAGGTTGGTGAGTTTCAATTAACTTTTTTATTAAAGAATTATTAACATTGATTTTTACATCATATTTCAAATGATGTGTTTAACAAGTATTCAAGAAAGGAATCTCTATATACAATCACTGGCACTTAGATTTTAGAACATAATCAAAATTAGGTTGAGGGTTTGTATGTTATAGATACATATTAATCTATGTAATAAAACATTATGTCTATAGAGTCATAAATTTTTATGTCTATGTAGTTGTGTTTATATTTCCAGTACCATGTCCATAGCACTGGGTATGCAACTTTTAAGTCCTCGCTCTTGTACTGTTTGAATCTAATATCCACATATTAAGGATACCATGAGCCTTTTGTTCCTTTGGTCTTGACTTGTCTCACTCAACATGATTTGCTCTAGATTCATCCACTTCCCTGCAAATGCCATTATTTTATCTTGTCTGTTGGCTATGTAGAATTTCATTGTGTGTGGATACCTGTATCTATTCATCTGCAGTAGGGCATCTGGATTGTTTCCATTGCCTGGCTATCTTGAATAGTGCAGAGATGAACATAGCTGAGCAGGTGTCCTTATCATATCTTGGCTTATGATGTTCAGGGTAGATGCCCAGGAGTGGTATGGTGGGTCAATTAACATTTTGAAATCCTGGGAAAAAAAGAAAATATATTTCTTTAAGGAAATCAAATATATTCCCTTAATCTGGTGCTTGAGAATGTGGGTAGCTTCTGTTCAGAGGTAATTTATAATAGAAAGATCACAAGCTATGTTACTATGATAGTAACAGAAAGGAGATGGGGTGAAAGTGAATTTTTTTGCCAGTCCTGGGCTTAAGCTCAGGGCCTGAGCACTGTCCTTGGACTTTCTCAAGACTAGAGCTCTACCACTTGAGCCTCAGCACCACTTCTGGCTTTTTTCTATGTATGTGGTACCAAGGAATCGAACCCGGGTCTTTATGCATGCTAGGCAAGCACTTTAACGACTAGGCCAAACTCCCGGCCCATGAAAGTGAATTTTAAGGATAAAATGCAACTTAAACTCCACTGGCAAATCTGAAGTAAGAGGATAGAGGAATTGGGTTACAGGCAATGAACACCATTGAGTCTACTTCCTACTACTTTTATTTCATATCTTAGTAAATATGCAACTTTTGGAAAGTTCCTTAATTTTGCTGTGCTGAAGTTTCCTCAAATCCAAAATTGAAATCATAGTATTTTTATTTTTATTATAATGGTGATATACAGAGAGGTTGCAGTTACAGAAGTCAGGTAAAGAGTACATTTCTTTTGGACAGTGTCATCCCTACCCTTGCTCTCTCCCAGCTTTCCCTTCCACCCCCACCTACAAGTTTACTAGTTCATTTTCAACGTAGTGTCTAGTGAGGACCACTGCTGTATTTGTTCACCTTTGTCTCTCCCTTTCTATGCCTCCCCTTGCACTCTCAAAGACAGATAAACTAACACACAAGACATAAGGAAAAGAAAAAAAACAGCAAAAAGAAAAAAATCTCTTGTTTTCATTCTTGGAGTTCATTTCGATATCATTTTGTTTGATCAGATGCACACAGGCATTGTGTCATTGTGTTCCTCTCCTAAAAATGCCCTTCGTTGATCTCACTGTGTATGTTTAGAGTCCTATATAATTTATCATATACAGGGATATTTTTAGGTCTAGCTTCCACATATAAGATAAAACATGTATTGTTTGCTTCTGTGAGCTTGGCTTACCTCACTTAACATGATTTGCCCCTGAAAAATGACATAAGTGTTCTTTCTACTGGCTGTGTAAAATTCCATTATATGTACCCACTTTTTGGATCCACCCATCTATTGTGAGCATCTGGGCTGTTTCTACAACTTGGCTATTGTGAGTGGTGCGGCAATGCTGATGGATGTGCAAGTGTCTATGATGTTTTGGGTTCATATCTTAGAGTGGTATGGCTGGGTTGTAATCTATGTTTAGTTTTTGGAGGAATCTCCACAGTGCTGTCCAGACTATTTGTACTAGTCTGCATTCTCACCCCCAGTGCAGTACAGTTCCTTTTGCTCCACATTCCCACCAACTTTTGTTGTTGTTTGAATTCAGGATACTAGCAAATCTAACTGGTGTGAGATAGAATCTCAGTTGTTTTTATTTTCATTTCCTTTATGGTCAGGAATAATGAGCATATCCTCATATGTTTCTTTGCCATTCTACCTCTTCTGAGAAATCCCTCCTTAGTTCCTTTGCCCATTTAGTGATTGGTTTATTAGCTTTGGAAAGGGTTAGGTTCTTGAAATCCTTGTACATATTGGATATTGGCATTTGTCTGATATATTGCTGGGTAAAGATCTCCCAATCTCTCAGCTGTCTTTCTAGTTTAGCAACGGGTCCTTTGCTGTGCAGAAATGTTTTATTTTGATGCAATCCCAAGGTCAACTTTCTTTCCTAGCTCCTATGCTGCTGAGATTCTTTTTATTTTAAGTTTCTGTCTAGGCCTATCAGTTCCAATGTTTCTCTTATATCATCCTTCAGTGTTTCAGGGCTGACACTGAGGTCTTTGATCTACTTACAGTTGAATTGACATTAGTGCATGGTGACAAACAGGAATCTACTTTTATTTCTCTACATATACATATCCAGTTTTCCCAACACCAATTATTGAAAAGGCTATCTTATTTTCCCACTGTATGTCTTTGACTCCCTTACCAAATACCACATAACCATAAGTGCATGGTTTTATTTCTAGGTCTCCTAGTCTATTCCATTGACCCATTTTTATGCCAATACAAAGCTGTTTTTGTTATTATGGCTCTGTAGTAGGGCTTGAACTCTGGGATTGTTTTTTTTTGCCAGTTGTGGAGCTTGAACTCAGGGCCTGAGCAATGTCTTTGGGCTTTTCTCAAGGCTAGAGCTCTACCACCTAACCCACAGCACCATTTCTGGATTTTTCTATATATATGGTACTGAGGAATTGAACCCAGGTCTTCCTGCATGTTAGGCAAGCACTCTACTACTAGGCCAAACTCCCAGTACCCAGCATTACTTTTTTGCCTAGAATTGCTTTGGCTATTCTAGATATTTTGTTGTTCCATATAAATTTGTAGTAGAGAATTTCAATGGGATTTGAATGGGATTGCATTGAATTCGTAGGTCATTGTGGGCATTGTGGCCATTTTGCAATATTAATTTCACCTATCCATGAACATAGTAGGTCTTTCCATTTCCTGATGTCATGCTAGATTTTTTTTCTTCAAATTTTTATAATTTTCACTATACAGATCTTTGTTTCTTTGTTTAGGCTAATTCCTGGATTTTTTTTAAAGTTATTGCAAATGGAGTTCTTTTCCTGATTTCTTAATCTGATTGTGCATTGTCGATGTACAGAAAGGCTACTGATTTTTGTGGGTTAATTTTATACCCTGCTACTTTGTCAAAGTTATTGATGAGGTCTTGGAGCTTGGGGATGGAACCTTTTGGGTCTTTAGGTATACGATCCTGTTATCTGAAAATAGGGACAGTTTGACTTTGTCTTTCCCTATGTAAATTCCTTTTATGTCTTTTTCTTACCTTACTGCTCTAAGAATTCCAGAACTGCATTGAAGAGGAGTGGAGAATGGGCATCGTTGCCTTGTTCCTAATTTTAGGGAAAATGATTTTAATTTTTCACCATTTAATATGATGCTGCCTGTTGGTCTGTCATATGTGGCCTTTATTACTTTTAATTATATTCCTTCTATTCCTAGCTTCTTCAAAGCTACTAACATGAATGCACATTGTAGTTTGTTGGAGGCTTATTCTGCATGTAGTGAGATGATCAGCTGGCTTTTGACCATGGCTGCGTTAGTTTTATATATTACATTTATTGATTTACTTATGTAAAACCAGCTTTGCATCTCCGGGATGAAAATCTATCTTTTTCATTACTTGCAAAATTCTGTTGCCTAGTATTTTATTGAAGATATTTACATCTGTGTTCATCAAAGAAATTGGTTTATAGTTTTCTTTTTTTCATCTGATCCCTACCTAGTTTTGGGATGAGAGTGATACTGGCTTCATAAAAATGAGTTTGGCAAGAGGTGAAAGGAAGCTGCATGCCTTTGCTAAGTAACCCCAGCTACTCAGGAGTCTGTGAGACTCTGGTCTCCAGTGAACCCCCAAAAAGGCAGAGGTAGAGCTCTGGAGTCAACTCAGGTCCACAGGGGTGCTTCCCACCTGGACCATCCCAGCAAAGGTGCCAGCCGCAGAGCAAGTCCCCAGCACACGTCTGTGTCACCAAGAGGCGAAAGGAAGCTGCGCACCTTTGCTAAGTAACCCCAGCTACTCAGGAGTTTGTGAGACTCTGGTCTCCCGTGAACCCCCAAAAAGGCAGAGGTGGAGCTGCTGCTCAAGTGGTAGCTCCTCAGGCTATGAGTTCAGACCTCAGTAGCAATACCTGTTTCTATTTTATTCTATTTATTCTTTTACAGCCCTACATGTGCTGCCAGCCTTTCTGTTTCTTGATAGTCAACCTTACGTACACTGTGATTTTCCAAGTTGCTTCCAAGCATCATGTCATTTGACACAGTTAAGATGAACATGTGAAGTTAGAATGTGTTGGTAATTTTCTTGTGGAAAAATAGTAACCATGGCTCATGAAGAAGGTAGAGAAAGAAGCTAATTTTAAAGCAAATACCAAGTTTATTTCACCTCAGCCCAAATTCATCCTCGTTTTGAATGAGGCCTCTGAGGTCATATGTCAGGTTGGCAAGGGCAGACCCAGGGGAAGGGCTTGGGTTCTCTTTCTGCCTCAGTGGCAACTGTACCAGTTACTTTGTATCTTTATGCAGTTGCCATGCAGAAGGAACGACCTTGGTGGTGACTCTAGTATGCCTGGCGTTTCACAGTGTGAAAATGAAGCGCTAGGATTTTTACTGTACATTCTTCCATGTGGCTCCCCTTCGGCACATGGAAGTTGTTTGTGTTGGTTAGTAAAGTAGTTCCTTATTTTTTGAAAAAAAAAATAAGTTTGGAATTGACCGTTGTTTTTCCATTTCATGGAAAAGTTTGAGGAGTACCATTGTTGATTCAACTTTAAAAGTCTTACAGAATTCAGCTCTCAATACATTAGGGCCTGGACTTTTACTTGTTGGAAGGCTGCTGATTACTTCCTCAATATCGTTGCAGGTTGTACGCCTATTTAGGTGGTTTATACCTTCTTGATTCAGTTTAGTCAGCTTGTTTGTCTCTTGGAATTTATCCATTTCTAACAGATTTCCATCTTATTTGGGTATAGTTGTTTCTCTTTTTTTTTGCCAGTCCTGGGCTTGGGCTCAGAGCCTGAGCACTGTCCTTGGACTTTCTCAAGGCTAGAGCTCTACCACTTGAGCCTCAGCACCACTTCCGGCTTTTTTCTATGTATGTGGTACCAAGGAATCGAACCTGGGCCTTTGTGCACGCTAGGCAAGCACTCTACCACTAGGCTAAACTCCCGGTTGTAAGTATAGGGTTTTTTTCTGGCATAAAGGTTTATTGAGGGAGGGGAACAAACTGAGTGCCTGCACAAGATGGAGGCATGCAGAGACAGAGGGGGAGGAGAAAGAAAAAAAGAGGAAAAGAGCTAAGTGTAGATTTTTGGAAGTAGTCCTTCATAATCTTTTGGATTTCTTACATGTTTGTTGTAATATTTCCTTTGACATCTCTGATTGTGGATTTGAGTCTTTTCTTCAACAATTTAATCAGTGCTCCATTGATTTTTTTTTGCAAAGAACCAGCTTTTTGTTTCATTGGTTTTATTATAGTTTTTTTAAATTCTCTATTTCATTGATTTCTGCCCTAATATTTACAGTCTCTGTCTAGTTAGTAGCTTGGGATTTAGTTTGTTTCTTTTTTTTAGCACCTTTAGTTGCATCATTAGGGTATTTACTTGCACTGTTCCTGTTTTCTTTATGTGTGCACTTAGTGCTATAAACTTTCAACACTGCTTTTTCAGTATCCCCAGAGGTTCCCGTATGATGTTTTCATTTTCATTTAATTGTAAGAAACTTCCAATTGAAATAATAGTATTTTTTCCAGAGGATTGTTGTTACTGTCGAGTGGTTTCACTTTATGTAATTCAGAACAATGCGAGGCACAGAGTAGAACACCAATAGTATTAGTACTTCTGCCAACTCCTCCTATTGAAATCATTACATGATAAAAATAACATCACAAACTTCTCTTACTCTTATCAATTTACTGATGCCTTTCCAACTTAAATTTAATTTAGTGATGTCTTTCCAACTTAAATTCTTATTATCTTTCTCCTAACTTGTTTCTCATATTTTTTCATTACACTCCATTTTTCCTAAATCAGCTAGAGTAAATTCCAGTGCTTTAGTTCTTAATAATTTTTTTCTTCAGTCCTGGGACTAGAACTCAGGGCCTGAGCACTGTCCTTGGGCTTTCTCAAGGCTAGAGCTCTTCCATTTGAGCCACAGCACCACTTGCGGCTTTTTTATGTATGTGTACCGACGGTCTTTGTGTATGATAGGCAAGCAGTCTACCAATAGGCCACACTCCCAGGCCAAGCTCGTTTTAATTTTAAAGAGGAGGGTGGAGGCTTTCAGGTTCCTGGGCTTTTGTTACTGTAAACTTAGATGAGGCAATTATGACATGGACAAGGAGTGACAACCAGTTAAAATCAATCACCTAATAAGTGGAATAGAATCCTTGTGAGCTAAAAATAGCCAATAGTCTCCTCTTAGTTATCATTTTTCATTTTTCCTACCCACTGTTATGGATAAGCCTGGGAGATAATCAACTTAGCAAGAAATGTCTGCCATTACTAATTGACTTCTCTCTCTTACCTTGAGTCTTTACCTTTTTTGCTGGGACAACATGCTTATGATGTAAAATAGTCTTTCTTCCAAAGATGGAAGGGAAGGAAAGATAAAAGGAGATTCATTCAAGAGATAGAACTTAGCTGACTCTGTCTTTGCTTTCTCTCTCTTCAGGGAAGAGCTGGTACTCAGAACCAAGGGGCGCCTTGATCCAGGATACAGATTCTGCACCTTCTAGGTCCTGGCCTAAAATACATACAATCAATGGTTATGTAAACAGGTCTCTGCCAGGTATGTGTACATCTGATCAACAAATCTCAGGGTTTTCTGAATTCAATAACAATGCCATTTTCTCTAGTTTTCAGATAGCTCTGCAGCCCAATTGAAAGCCCATTGAATTCTAGCCTCTGGTACTCTTAAATAATAGTGGCCAATTTCTTTTACTATCATTTAAAAATGTACTGAGAGCTTACAACCAAATGTCTGTTTATGCTTAAACAAGAGTGGAAAATTAAGGATAAAGTAATATTTAAGGAGAGGCTGAAGTATAAAAGGTATATACAAAGATAAATAAAATAATTTCAGAGAAGAAAGAAATGATTATCAGAATAGGACTTGCCAGAAGCTCTATCTAACTAATATTTTTTTACAATAATTCAATATATTTCATCAATAAAATACCAGCAGAAATCTATAAAAAAAGAAACAACCAGAAAAAAAAAAACATGCTCATAAAATTAGTAACATGATGGTCACAATACAAACTCCAACAGAAAGTAGGAAATCTCCCATAAAGTAAAGCAAACATCAAGAAGTAATAATGTAGCCGCTGCCTGATAAGTGTAACTGTAACACCTCTATACTTTACCCCAACAATAAAATACAATAAAAAAGACCATTTCAATAGGGTCAAGATGGTTCTAAAAATAAATAAATGAGGGACAAAGTAAGAAAAGTAAAGCAAACTTTTTTAAAAAGCAGATTGAGACTATATTCTAAAATAGACTTGAAAATCAAAAAGTCGAAATAGAATGTTAAATACACATATGCATCTTGCTATTAAAATTGCCAACCAGCTGTGTGCAGTGGCTCATGCTCTAAATTCAAGCCCCAGGACTGACCCAAAAGAAAAATAGAGTCCAACATAGAATTATCATTGTGGCATTTAAAAACACAAAGAAAATATTTTAGCTTCTTCTTGAAGAAAGATATCATATAGGAAGAATAATTCATCTCCAATGAACCATCAGAAAACCAGAAGTGACACTGTGGCTCAAAGTGGTAGAGTGCTAGCTTTGAGCAAAAAAGCTCGGAGACAGCATCCAAACCCTGAGTTCAAGCCCTACAACTGAATACACACACACACACACACACACACACACACACACACACACACACACACACACACACACACAAAAACACACAGCCTAAAGCTTAAATTGAGAAAGCATTTGGGAGATTAAACAATCCAAAAGAAGAGCGAAACCTGGAAGGATATTTTCTTTTTAAGTCTTTTCTGAGATTGAAAAATCAGCAAAAAAAAAGAAAGATGAAGGGATATTTTCTTGTTAAGCCTTTTCGCATTTTAGTTACTCCAAAATCGATGTACATAATTTCATAATTAAGAAAACATTTGGGTTCCTCCTCTCATATAGTTTATAGCATAATGGAGAAACATATAATAAACTATCATAATAAAAATGCAAAATTACAAATCAAGAATTACTCTGTAGAGAAATCACATAATTAAATGTAAGATATAATAAAGGAGTCTGGCTTAGACTAGATGTCACTTGAATTAAACTTTGAAACAAGATCAGGAATATGGGTTTTATGAGGTATCCAGGTGGAAATTTGAGAAGGTTCTTGGTTTTATGAGTCTGGAATTCTAGGAGAGTTCGGGAGTGAGGATAAAAGAAAAAGCAAAAACAGAGAGAGCCAGGCACTATGGCTCACACCTGTAATCCTAGCTGTCAGGAGGCTGAGATCTGAGGATCACGGTTCAAAGCCAGCCTGGGCATGAAAGTCCATGATATTCAACTCCTATTAAACACCAGAAAACCAAAGGGGTAGGGCGGTAGCCTTGAGCTGAAGAGCCCCCTGAAACTGGATTTAGAAGCATAGTGGTTATTGGGTGACGTTGGCAAAATCTGTTGGTTGAACAGTAACCTGATTTCAATGGTGAATTCATTTGTAAGTCAAGGTAAAAATAAAATTCGTAAGGTTAATTTGTTCACGCTATCCTAGCAAGTATTTCTACTTCAAATGTTCTTCTTGTTAGCATAGCTCTTGTACTTATATCTTACAGGTCTGATTGGATGCCACAGGAAAATGGTCTACTGGCATGTTATTGGAATGGGAACTACCCCTGAAGTACACTCAATATTTCTAGAAGGTCACACATTTCTTGTGAGGAACCATCGTCAGGCTTCTTTGGAGATATCACCAATAACTTTCCTTACTGCTCAGACATTCTTGATGGACCTTGGACAGTTTCTACTGTTCTGCCAAATCCCTTCCCACCAACATGGTACTATCATTTTTTGAAAATGAATTTTATGAATATACAATTCTATTTTAATGGAATTTACTGGGCAGTGTATTGTTATATATGAATTGCAAAGGATGCCATTATAAAGCTTATGTTACCCCTCAACTGAGCTACCTTAGTGGCTAGTATTCAGAGTAAAGATTTGTACCTTGAGTGTAAGACATTATTAGTAGTACTGGTGGATTTTTAGTTAAATGCCTATAAGATAAGTAATGTGGGGATGAGTAGGATGGGAAACTCGGGAAAGACAATGTGTCATTGGATTCTCAGCCTGATCCCATTAACAAGGCTCCAATAATGTGGAGGTACCTCATGAAAATTTCTAGGACTATTTGATGGAGAATTTGTCAAAGGTCAAAGATCCTGCATATGTAAGCAAGTTGGGACAATGAGACCTACAGTTTCAAATTATTATCAAAAGTACAATACCAGGGTGCTGTTATTTAACAAAGTCTTGCTACATCACATGTAGCAAAAGATTCGCATGACAGAAGGGAAAAAGAAAAGAAGAGAGAGGAGGAGAGCATTCTCTTCCTGCGGTAACAAACCCTTGCTTAAGATAACAGTATCAATTCATTGGAGCCTAAATATTTCTTAAATATCCTTCTCTTTAAGTTCCTTGGTGGGCTAGGCCTGAGATTTGAAGCTGGGCACCAATGACTTATGCCTGTCATCCTAGCTACTCAGGAGGCCAAGAACTGGAGGCACAAAAGTCTGAGAGACTCCATCTTCAAAATAACCAGCAAGAAGCCGGGCCAGAAGCATGGCTCGTGTTAGAACACAAACTGAGCAAGTACAAGGCCCTGAGTTCAAACCCTGATAATGGAAGGGATTTGATCTTGCCATGTATCCACCAAAATATTTCCTCAAAGTCTTCTACAGTAATTGAAATTAGAAATATCTAGGTCTGGGGCATGATTCAAATGGTAGACCATCTCCCAAACCATCTTGAAACTGTGAGTTCAAACCATAGTACCACAAAGAAGAATATAAGATATCTTTCACATTTGTTACACATTATTTATGAAATTTTTAGAACACATTAGGAAAGAAACACTATCATCATGGATGGCTAACAGGAAGTTGTTATAGAAACAAAATCCCATAGGCACATAAACCATTTACTTGTATGCAGATTGAGTACTGTTCAGTTTGAGCCTGACCAATTCAAGAGGAGTATATGTCTTACTTAATCTTTTTTTGTGGTGGGTCATGGGGCTTGAACTTGGCCTGAGCACTAACCCTGATCTCTTCAGCTCAAGGCTAGCGCCCTGCTCCTGGGCCTGGGTATTGTCACTCAGTTCTTCAGCTGAAGTCTACCGCCCTACCCTTGAGCTAAGCCCCACTTCCCATTTTCTAGAGGTTAATTGGAGATAAGAGTCTCAGGTCCTTTTGTGCCTTAGCTGAGTTTGAACCTTGATCCTCAGATCTCAGCCTCCGGCTTATTGAATCTTCTTTATAACCTCTTTTCACTAATTTTCCTCTTTACTTTTTATTGAAATATTTTGTGAAATTAGACTTTACATAAAACCCTTCATTTTTTTCATCCAAACAGATGGGAAATTGGTCTGGCTTTCAAAGGCTGAAAATAATGTATTTTAAGTCTTCTTATTTTACATTATCAGCATTTAACATTAAAAGTCAGACCAACTCCCCATCCCATCAGTTATGTAATTATTTCTTATTTTCTGTATCATGTAACACAAACCGATGATTTAGTAATAGCTTATCAGGAAAAAAATAAGGTTTCTGAAGACTCAGCTTTTAAAATTTGATAGACTTGAGCTAGCAGTTTGGTTTAGTGGCAGAGTGCTTGCCTAGCATACACAAAGACCCAGGTTCGATTCCTTGGTACGACATGTATAGAAAAAGACAGAAGTGGTGCTGTGGCTTAAGTGGTATAGCTCTAGCCTTGAAAAAGCTCAAAGACAGTACCCAGGCCCTGACCCAAGCCCCAGGACTGACAAAAAAAGAAAGTATAAAATGAGAAATAATCCATCCAGGAATAAATCCATATAGAAAAAATGGCTAAAAGGGTATTGCTATAGAAGGAGCGAGTGCTTTGGAGACAGTGTTGAAAACCTAAAATCAGAGAGGTCACAATATTTAAACCAAGAAAGTATTGTAGGATTCTGATACTCTGGTCGATCTGACTCCAGATGGCATGGAAGCATATATCCAAGTAGAGAGCTGCCCAGAGAAACCCCAACTACAGAAGAAAAATAACAAAGAGGAAGATTATGATGAGGATCTTGATTCTGAGATGGATGTATTCAGATTTGATGATGACAACGCCCCCTTTATCCAAATTCGTTCGGCTGCCAAGAAGCATCCTAAAACGTGGATTCATTATATTGCTGCTGAGGAGGTGGAGTGGGACTACGCTCCGTCAGTCCCCAGCCCTGATGATGGGTAAACAGACACCTTGTCACTGGTGGCACTAGTATTCCCCATCCTCAAAAGGAACCAGCAAGTCTCTGAGCTGCATTAAACGTTTACTACCTGTATACAATCCAATGGCAAAGATATTGTAATAGTCAATGTTTCAGCGCTGTAACAAAAATCGAAGCTAAGTAACTGATAAAGAAGGGAAGGTTTATTTTGTTTGGATTCATAGTTGTTTTGCCACATTGGCAACACAGTGCATCAAGTTGCCAGTGCATGCTGGGAAAAGAGCCCTATTCTTTTCAAAGCAGTCTCGAAGCAAGAGGGAGAAAAGGTGCATGAGATTTCAATATCCCTTCCAAAAGCATTCCCCCCAGGGACTAACTTCCTCCCTCTAGACTCCAACTCCCAACGATTTCCCCACCTCCTAATAGTGCCATAGCTGCACGCAAAGCCTTTAACACACTGGCCCTTTGGAGCATTCTAATTTAAACTAAGGCAGTTATTAACATTTTTGAGAACTACCATAGTCTAAGCAGCAGAGATATTTGGATTTTCCTCAATCTTTGCCTTGACTCAATCATTTGTTATTTTAGAGTTTGATTTTTCTTATTTAAAAATTTCTAGCTGGGGCTGGGAGCATGGCCTAGTGGTACAGTGCTTGCCTACTGTGCATGAAGACCTGGTTTCAATTCCTCAATACTACATACATAGAAAAGAATAGCTGGAAATGGTGTTGTGGCTCAAGTAGTAGAGCTCTAGCCTTAAGAAAGCCCAAAGGCAGTGCTTAGGCCCTGAGTTCAAGCCCCTAGACTCACAAAATTTTGCTACCTAACCTCTATTTTTGTTTCTCTTTCCTACAGAAGTTATAAAAGTCAATATTTGATCAATGGTCCTCGTCAGATTGGTAGAAAGTATAAAAAAGTCAGATTTATGGCATACAAAGATGAAACCTTTAAGACTCGTGAAACTATTCAATATGAATCAGGAATTTTGGGACCTTTACTTTATGGAGAAGTTGGAGACACGCTCTTGGTAAGTTAAGGAAATGATTTGAGATCAGGTCAGAAGATACTCTGGAGAGTTTTGAACTTCTGCAATACTTCATAATTCAGTCTTGTCTTCAGTGGACAATGATTTACAAATTACAAATGTTACACAAATAAGTGCTGATTATATATTTTAAGTGAACATGTAGAATAAATATTTAATGTTACCCATAAAACTATCAACTCTTTTGAATTACTCACTGTTATAATGATACACATCCACCTAGAACTTTTTTCATTCTATGTTGTAGGAACTAATACATTATGGTTTATGAACCAGATTTAGTTTAGAGCTGCCTTTGGACAGTCTATAAACTTAGAAAAATGTTTTTACACCTTGCAAATGTTGCAAATAGAAGAAGCAGGGGAGAGGATAGGTGAATACATGACAAACCCTAGAGCATTTACTATTAAGCCTATTCTAGAAAATCTTGACTGACTCATGATCTGGGGTATAGTTAAGCTGCAAGTGGTTTAAATGAATAAGGGCTTATTTTCTTCATAAGAAATATGCAGATGGTTGATTTCATGGATTCACCTGCACAAAAGTGTCATGAGAGATACTGGTTATTGTGTATGGAGTTTTGTTAAATTATGCCAAATTGACTAACTGATTTATGATTCCCACCAAAAATATATGATAGCCTCTTTCCCCACACCTTGTCAATAATGGATAGCATAGGCCTTCAAAAAATTTTCCAATTTGATAAGTGATAATATGATATGTACATATTATTTTCATTTGTAGTTTCCTATTCAGTAGTGTGTAGCACGCATGTGCGTGTGTGCGTGCATGTGCGCGCGCGTGTGTGCGTGTGTGCGTGTGCGTGTGTGTGTGTGTGTGTGTGTGTGTGTGTGTGTATACCAGTCCTGGGATTTGAACTCAAGCCTGGGTGTTGACCCTGAGTATCTTTTTTTTTTTTTTGCCAGTCCCGGGCTTGAGCTCAGGGCCTGAGCACTGTCCTTGGACTTTCTCAAGGCTAGAGCTCTACCACTTGAGCCTCAGCACCATTTCTGGCTTTTTTCTATGTATGTGGTACTGAGGAATCGAACCCGGGTCTTCGTGCATGCTAGGCAAGCACTCTACCAGTAGGCCAAACTCCCGGCCCCAGACCCTGAGTTTCTTTTTCCCAAGGCTGATGCTCTACCACTTGAGTCACAGATCTGCTTCTGGCTTTTTGGTGGTTTACTGGAAATAAGAATCTTATGGACTTCCTGCTAGGGCTTGCTTCAAACTGTGATCCTTAGCTCTCAGCCTCTTGAGTAGCTAGGATTACACTCATGAGCCACTGGTACCTGACTTCTATCTTCTCTTTTAAATGTGAAGTTTATAATCTCTTTTTGAGAGTAATGCAGCCTCAGAATACAAGATGTTTCTGGTGAATTAATTCTTTAATCAAATAAGAGACAACCAAGCCCATTGTCTCCACATTTGGGTAATACCAAAGACACCCTAAAACTCAGTGTTGCCATGTGTGTGATAACATGGAGCAAGAACTTAGTAAAATAACTATTATGATAACCAGGTGACCACTTATCTATGAAACATTTAAACTGAATTCTCTAGAATGCATAAGTACACCAGGTAAGGCCTTCTATTTTGAGGTTCCACGTCTGGTGTTTTAGGTAGTTTAAGTTTCTTCCACTATTTCTCCCTGATTTGCTCCACTTGATTAAATCTTTAAATAAACTAACAAAAACTCAAGTAACTCTGGGAATTTCATGTAAAGTATAAACATTTGAACTTTATCTAATAATATAGATACATCTAGCTTTTGATTTTCTAGAATTAGATCACATTTTCTTCTTTAGTCTTCTTAGGACCTGATCTTTTATCACATTAATACTTTTAGATCATATTTAAGAATCAAGCAAGCCGACCATATAACATCTACCCTCATGGAATCACTGATGTCAGCCCTCTGCACACAGGACGATTGCCAAAAGGTAAATAATAACTCAAATTTTTAGGTAATACATGCCTGTACTTATCCATAGGTCATAGCATTAATAACAACTGAAATTCCACTGGTCTTTCCTGAGCTGTTGTCATAGAACCTGAAGCTCTAATCTAAAGTTATACTAAATAAATTCTAGACATCCTTAGGTAGTATCTCACATAAGTTAATGAATTCAGATTGTATTTCTGTATTGCTGCCTGGTGATGAGCAAATGTTGCCTAGTATTATTTGTCTCAATCTTTGTTTTTGCCAGTCCTGGTGCTTGAACTCAGGACCTGGGCATTATCCCTGACCCTCTTTATGCTCAAGGATAGTGCTCTAACCCTTGAGCCACAGCACCATCTGGATTTTTCTGGGATTATTTCTTGGACATAAGTGTCTCATGGACTTTCCTGATTAGGCCGGCTTCAAACCAAAATCTTCAGAGCTCAGACTCCTGAGTAGCTAAGATTAATTGATGCCATTTAAGTTTTCATTTATTAAGAAATTTTACATATACACACAGATTTGGAGAATTTTTTAAATAAAAACATGATTGGCAAGAGAAAAAGACACACTAAGCCAGGCACAGTGGCTCACGCCTGTAATCCTAGCTACAAAGGAGGCTAAGATCTGAGGATCAAGGTTCAAAGCCAGCCAGGGCACAAAATGGCCTGAGACTCTGATTTTCAATTAACCTCTAGAAAATGGGAAGTGGGGCTTGGCTCAAGGGTAGAGTGGTAGCCTTGAGCTGAAGAGCTCAGGGACAACGCCCAAGCCAAGTTCAAGCCCCATGACTCACACAAACAAAAGACATACTAAATTTGACTTGTTTATTTAAGCAAAGAAACTCATTAATTGGGTAAAAGTGGGGATCATGTAAGATTCAGAATGCTTAACCTCACCATATATTCAGGCTGTTCATAGCTAGGAAACACAAAATGTCCCATAGAAATGATGTAATTGGACACAGTTGGAAGTTACCTTATATCATCCTGCTTTGACAGCTTTTGGCCTCTAATGAACTGGGGTTCAGACGCAACAGTTTCCTGAGGTTCAGCTCCTTGCTACAAGTGTATATTTCTGGGTTGTTACAAACTGTTTGCTGATTGAATTAGGCTACAATTCTCCAAGTACAAAAGTGTCTTTAAAGTAATCTTAAAATATGTAAAGCACTAAATTTAGGACATATTTACCAATACATGGTTTATAATACTCTAACTGAGCTATTTCTGTGTTTGGGTGTGAACAGGTGTAAAACACTTGAAGGATTTTCCAATTTTGCCAGGAGAAATATTTAAGTATAAGTGGAAAGTGACTGTAGATGATGGGCCAACTAAATCAGACCCTCGATGCCTGACCAGATACTATTCTAGTTTCATTAACCTGGAAAGAGATTTAGCTTCAGGACTCATTGGCCCTCTCCTTATCTGTTACAAAGAATCTGTAGATCAAACAGGAAATCAGGTGAGTTCTTCCCTTTCTTTATTGTTATATTTATTATTTCTTTATTGTTGAGTGTGATAATTCCTTCCTCTTATTTTCAGTCTCATATTCTTTCTTGTTCATGTTCTAATCTACCAGTAAAGCTTTCTACTTTCATTTTCTATTAGATTAAGCTTTTCGTTTCCATTTCCTTCCCCCTCCCCACATGCTGAATCTTAATTTCTCTACTAAATTCTCATACATACTGCAGAATTTCTTGTCCTGGTCTTGAATTGACTTCTGTAATTCATTTATCTATTTGTGTGAGTCCTCTCTGAGAGCATTGGTCATTTCTCTGAAGTCAATTTTTGAGTTCTTCATCTGTCATTTTAACCATCTTAGTATCTTTGAATTAAGTTGTTGATCTATTATGAGAATCTGATGTAGTCACATTGTCTTGCTTTTGCATATTATTTCTGCTATCTCTTGAAAGTTGTACATTGTGTTAGGTTGGGCACATTTTTCTCTATCATCCAAGAGAGAATGGGAAAGAATAGTGAAAGAAGAAATTAAACTATCCTTATTCACAGATGACATGATTTTATACCTTAACAAACCAATAAATTCCACTTCCAAACTCTTAGAACTAATAAACCACTTTGGCAAAGTGGCAGGATACAAAATCAAGCTTCAAAGGTCAGTAGCCTTTCTGTATGCCAACAATACACAAACAGAAGGAGAAATCAAGAAAATGGTCCCATTTGCAATAGCCCCAAATATTTAGAAATTAACCTAACTAGGGATGTAAAGGAATTAGTTAATGAAAACTATAAAAATCTAAAGAAAGAGATTAACAAGGATATTAGGAAATTGAAAGACTTGCCTTCTCATGGATATGGAGAATCAACATTGTGAAAATGGTCATACTGCCAAAACTGATAAACAATTTCAATGAAATCCCCATCCAAATTCCAAGGATATTCTTTACCAAAACAGAGGAAATAATCCAAAAATTCATATGAAACAACAAAAGACCTAGAATAGCCAAAGCAATTCTATGCAAAAAAGCAATGCAGGTGGCATTACAATACCAAACTTTAAACTCTACTATATAGCCATAATAACAAAACAGCATGGAATTGGCACAGAAATAGACCAGAAGATCAATGGAAAGGAATAGAAGATCCAGAAATAAAACCACATACTTATAGCCCACTTATATTGACAAAGGAGCTAGACATATACAGTGGAATAAGCAAAGCCTCTTCAATTATTGGTGCTGGGAAGATTGGGTGGCCACATATAGAAAACAAAAAGTTGAACCCAGCCTATTTCCATGCAAGAACATTAACTCAAAATGGATCAAACACCTCAGTATCAGACCTGAAACTGAAACTGCTCCACAACAGAGTAGGAGAAACATTGGAACTCATAGGCACAGGCAGGAATTTCCTTAACAGAGTCCCAGGGTAACAACAGATTAGAGAGAGACTTGACAAATGGGACTACCTAAAAATAAAAAAAAAATTCTGCACAGCTAAAGATATAGCTACTAAAACAGAAAGACAGCCAATCAACTGGAAAATATATTTATCAACAATACATCAGACAAAGGCTTAATATCCAATATCTACAGGAAACTTAAGAAACTAATTCCCCCTAAATCCAACAAACCAATCACTAAATGGGCAAGGGGACTAAAGAGAGACTTATCAGAGGAAGAGGTAAAAATGGCAAAGAAACATAGGAGAAAATGCCCATCATCCATGGTCAGAAAGGAAATGCAAATAAAAACAACCCTGAGATATCACCTTACACCAATCAGAATGGCCAATATTCTGAATTCAGACAGCAACAACTGCTGGTGGGGATGTGGAGAAAGAGGAACCCTACTGCACTGCTGGTGGGAATGTAAACTAGCACAACCTCTCTGGGAGGCAGTTTGGAGGCTCCTCAAAAACCTAAATATAAGGGCTGGGAGTTGGGCCAAATGGTAGAGTGCTTGCCTAGCATGCACAAAAACCTGGGTTCGATTCCTTGGGACCATATACAAAGAAAAAAGCCAGAAGTGGTGCTGTGGCTCAAGCAGTAGAGCTCTAGCCTTGAGAAAGCCCAAGGACAGTGCTCAGGCGCTGAGTTCAAGGCCCAGGACTGGCAAAAAAATGTGGTACATAAATACAAGGGAATTCTACATAGACAACAGACGAGATAAAATAATGGCTTTCACTGGGAAGTAGATGGAACTGTAGCAAATCATGTTGAGTGAGAGAAGCCAAGACCAAAGGACCAAAAGGCACATAGTCTCCTTGATATGTGGATATTAGTTGTAAACAATATAAAAGTGATGACTCAATACTCAGGTACTCCAGGTCACTGACATGAATTTGGAGATATAAATATATCTATATAGACATATAGGTCTATGATAGGATATAATTTCTGTAGACATATATTGATATATTATATAGCTCGATATGTATCTATGACATACAAAGACTCAGCTTAATTTTAATTATGTTCTTAAATTTATGTGCCAATGATTGCATATAGAGATTTTTTTCTTGAAGACTTGTTTGTAAACATGACATTTGAAATATGATGTAAATACTCTGTTAATAGATTTAGTAGAAGCCTTGAGCTGAAGCTCTCTAAGACAGCACCTAGGCCCAGAGTTCAAGCCCCACAATTGATCGCAAAAAGAAAAAAAAAAGGTTCAATATAAAAAATACTATAGTATACTATAGTATATATATATATGATATATAAAGTGTGTATTATATAGTATCTATAGTATACATGGCACACTCTGCTATATATACTACTACTGTATATTGTATATATATCATTTATAATTTATATTAGATAATAGTATATAATATATAATATAGTATAAAATAATACAGTATGTATACTGTAAGTATAATATAGTAGATAATTAATATATAATTATATATAAATGTAACTATACAAGATATAATTATATAATTCTAATTCATAATAAAATTGTACATGTAATTAAATGTAAATATATCTATACAAACATATAAATGAATATAAATATAAGATGTTTGCATATTTATAAATATAAATAATACATTTTATAAATATAATGCTTATTACGTTATATAATTCTCTATATACCTATAAATATCTGTGTAGATATTTATATATAATTACATATACTTATATACATATGTAATTATAACTAGAATACATATAGTATAGTTGTGGGATGAACTAGGAATTTAAACTAGGAGAAAGGAAAAGAGAAGTCATAAAGTTGGGACAAGTATGTAGTGTGCAAGTATTAGAATTGTAGTGACAGAGGGCATATAACTAGGAGTTTGAGGCCCAAGGTGCAATATTAATGTCTCCACATGTCAGGTCCAGCCACTCACCCCAATGTACCAAATAGGAGATGAGTAATGGGGAAGGGAAGGGAAGGAAGAGGCAAAGTAAGCATTTCAGCTCATCCCCAGGGACTAAACATGAGTGTTAGGTTAAGTTAGAGGAAGAATTAAGGTAAGGAGCAAGAAGTATGCATAATTAATCACCGGCAAAAGGTGCACTGATTAATAATTATCTAAATTCTGGTCCAGGAGGGGATCCAGAGAAGGGAACAATCAGGTTCCATGACAGGATGCCTACTCCTCCAGGGTGTAGTCTCATTCATTCTAGGTAGTTGTCTTCATTTGAGGCTGATCGTTTCCTTGGGGTATTTTTATTCCCTTCTCATAAAGATGTCCATTAGTTGTGTCCTTCCTGGAGAGTGAGGGACTCAGAGTAAAGGAGATAGATGTAAAACAAAGGCACTTATGCAAGGTTTTCCTCGTGCTTTTAGGTTAATTCATGGGTCCAAGTCAGTACATTTTAGCAAAAAAAAAAGGACTTCAAAAAGGTACTTATAGGGCTTGGAGTTTGGCCTAGTGGTAGAGTGTGCTTGCCTAACATGCACGAAGACCTGGGTTCGATTCCTCGATACTACATATATAGAAAAAAAGCCAGACGTGGTGATGTGGCTCAAGTGGTAGGGCTCTAGCCTTGAGAAAACCCAAGGACAGTGCCAAGCCCTGAGTTCAGTCCCCAGGACTGGCAAAAAAAAGGTACTTATAGCAGGGTGCTGTGGCTCATGCCTGTAACCCTAGCTACTCAGTCAACTGAGATCTGAGGATCACAGTTCAAAGCCAGCCGAGCACAAAGGGACCTGAGACTCTTATCTCTGATTAACCTCTAGAAAACAGGAAGTGGGGCTTGGCTCAAGAGTAAGGAGGTTGTTTGTGAAGTAATGCACCTTCTATCTGGTGAATATAATGTAACCCTTCTATTAATCACAATAAAAATTATTTTTAAAAAAGAGTAAGGAGGTAGTCTTGAGCTGAAGAGCTTAGGGACAACGTCCAGGCCCAGGGGTAGGGCGGAAGCCTCGAGGTGAAGAGCTCAGGGACAGTGCCCAGGCCAAGTTCAAGACCCATGACCCACACAAAAAAAGGTACTTATAAGTATCTGCTCTAAACACAGCAAGAAATGTGCAATGACAAAATAGAAAGGTTAACAGAAACACATCAACAATAGCATCTTATTAAAAAGAAAGATTAAACAAAGGAATAGGGGAGTCATTCAAGTGCCTGCGTAGCAAATAATATGCCAGTGCCACCAAAATAAAGAAAGTAAGAAAGAATCAAAGAACGAAAGAGAAAAACAGAGAGAGAGAGAGAGAGAGAGAGAGAGAGAGAGAGAGAGAGAGAGACAGAGAGAGAGAGAGAGACAGAGAGAGACAGAGACAGACAGACAGACAGACAGACAGAAACGGGAGTGGGAGGAAGAAAGGCACAGAGGAAAGAAAGCAAGAAACAACGGGGCTGGGTGTTTGGTCTAGTGATAAGAGTGCTTGCCTAGCATGCACAAAGCCCTAGGTTTTATTCCTCTCTACCACATACTCAGAAAAAGCCGGATGTGGTGCTGTGGCTCAAGTGGCAGAGCACTATCCTTGAGCAAAATTGTCCAAGGACAGTGCCCAGGCCCAGAGTTCAAGCTGTAGGGCTGGCAAAAAAAAAGCAGGAAGGAAGCAAGCAAGAAAGGAAGGATGGAAGAAAACTGGCTTTTCTTCATTGTTGAGATGGTAGGTGAATTCTCTTCTCTAGAGCCTTTTTAAAATTCTGAACAGATTAGATCATAATGGGTTGTTTGATTTGGAATTTAGCTCAGTGGCAGAGTGCCCATCCATTACATGCAAGGCCTAAGCCAGATCCTCTCAAAACAGGTAAACAGAGCCGGGCATTCTGGCTCACACCTATATTCCTAGCTACTCAGGAAGCTGAGATCTGAGGATCAAGGTTCAAAGCCAGTCTGGGCACTAAAGTCCGTGAGACTCTTATCTCCACTTAGTCACTAGAAAATGGGAAATGGGGCTGTGGCTTCAGGGGTAAGGTGGTAGCCTTGAGCTGAAGAGTTCAGGAACAGCACCCAGGCCCAGAGTTCAAGCCCCCATGACCCCCCCATAAAAAAACAAAAACAAAAAAAATACCAGCTAAACAGAAAATACTGTTTTGCAAGTTGTACAAGCTGCAAACCATTGTGCCCTCATGCCAGGCTAATTTCTCATTTTCCTGTTTTCCAAGCTCTCTCCCCACTTGACTGATAGAAATTACATTTGCCCGGCTCCTGCAGAGTTAGCTCCCTCTCTACTCCACTAACACATGTCTCAGATTGCTGTGGTATGCACCAACTTCCAATTATATCTTCACTGGGCTCACATCAAATGGTACCCAGAAGTTTTAGGTAGTGATGCTGTGGTGCCAACAGTCTCTTTATTGTCACCCCTCCCCTGTGGCTCTGTCTTTCCATGTGATGTAATTCTCACATCTCAAGTCATTCTTCACTCTATTTGTGGTGAGCAGTACACAACCCAGGCAGTAAGTAGTAGACCTGCGGAATCAGTGTGGCACCTCTACCTCACGGCTTGTAGTCTCCCCTCTGGTACTTCCATGTCTGGAAATGGGAACTTGAGTGCCAGTCCCATCTAGTTTCATGGGTACACACAGATTCTGGATGGTCCTTTGCTTTAGTGAATGTGATGTTGGGATTGTGATTTGGTGATATAAAATTGCAGGGTCTTGTGCAATGCCAGACTAGGAGGTCTTTGAACCCTGCCTGACATGACTCCCCAACAACAACTCTTAAGAAGAAATGGAATTTGAACCAGAGGCTTAATACACTCCATCACAGAATTTCATTTCCAAACTCACAGTATCAATCAAGTCATTTCTTTTTTTGCCAGTCCTGGGCTTGAGCTCAGGGCCTGAGCACTGTCCTTGGCCTTTCTCAAGGCTAGAGCTCTACCACTTGAGCCTCAGCACCACTTCCGGCTTTTTTCTATGTATGTAGTACTGAAGAATCGAACCTGGGTCTTCATGCATGCTAGGCAAGCACTGTACCACTAGGCCAAACTCCCGGCCCTCATTTCTTTCTTTTTTTTTCTCAATGCATGTAATGAACAGATGATGTCCGACAATAGAAATGTCATCCTGTTTTCGGTATTTGATGAGAATCAAAGCTGGTACATCATGGAGAACATGCAGCACTTCCTCCCCAATGCAGCTGCGGTGCAGCCAGATGATCCGGAGTTCCAGGTCTCCAACATAATGCACAGTGAGTAAAGTACCACTTAATCCAGTGAATACTGTAGAAAGGAAAATGGACGCCACAAAAATAATGAAAGAAATCAAGTACCATGCAAGTAATGTTTCTTTAAAACTTGTAACCTAAGCCAGGTTCCAGTGGCTCACATCTGTAATCCTAGCTACTTGGGGGGGGGGTTGACATCTGAGGATTGCAATTCAAAGCCAGCCCAAAGAACGTGAGACTTTCATCTCCAATTAACCACCATAAAACGGAAAGTGGAGCTGTGGCTCAAGTAGTAGAGTGTTAGCCTTGAGCTGAAGAGCTCAGGGACAGTGCCCAGGCCCAGAGTTCAAGACCCATGACTGACAAAAAAAAACAAAAGAAGAAATAAACATAACCTGCAAATGTAAAAGCAAATGCACAAATGAGCATATCATGCATAAAATATACATATTTGAAATGTAGGCAATTTTTATTTCAATGGCTATCTCCCCTCTGTATTATTACTTTATCAACCATATTATATCTTTTCAATCATTGCATGCCCAATTAACTCATTTAAAAACACATTTTCAATCTGGCACAGTGGCTCATGCCTGTAATCCTAGCTACTCACGAGGCTGAGATATGAGGATTGCGGTTCAAAGCCAGCACGGGCACTAAAGTCCATGAGACTCTTATCTCCAATTAACTACCAGAAAACTGGCAGTGGGGCTCAAGGAGTAGGGAGGTAGCCTTGAGCTGAAGAGCTTAAGGACAGCACCCAGGCCAAGAGTTCAAGCCCCATGACCAACAAAAACAAAACATTTTCTCTATGACTATATAATACACATATCATATTAGCCTTTTAAAGCATCAGAGATTTATGTTCTCACAGTTCTGGGAGTTGGAAGTGTAAGATAAAGGTGCCCACAGGTTTGGCTTCTTCTTTGATTTGCAGAAGCTATCTTCTCTCTGTATCTGCACATGGTCCATCCCTGTGTTCCTGTCTGTGTTATAATTGCTTCGTATAAGGTGGTTAGTGCACATCCCACTGACCTTATTTAAATAATTCTATCTTTAAAGACTCATCTTCAAAGACAGTCACATTTTGAAGTCCTGGGGATTAGGACACAATTCACCTCATCAAATACATTTGTGAACTGTTTATATGGACACACAATTTGAATAATTGAAAGCATGATGATTTTAATCTCACTACTCTACTAGGAAAGACAAATTAAAACAGCAATAAGATAGACAGCACGTTAGCATGTTATACCTATCAGGCTGTCAAAATTATAAGACCACTAGATGGCCTATGAGTCAAAGAATATTTTCTCAGAATGCTAGTAGATAGCTATAGTGTGTGTGTGTGTGTGTGTGTGTGTGTGTGTGTGTGTGTGTGTGTGTGAGTGTGTGGTCCTAGGACTTGAACTCGGGGCCTTGGCACTGTCTGAGCTTTTTTTTTTCTTCCTCAAGACTAGTGCTCTACCACTTGAGCCACAGCTCCACTTTTGGCTTTTTAGGTGCTTGATTGCAGATAACAGTCTCACGAACTTCCAGGCCCAGGCTGGCTTCAAACCATGATTCTCAGATCTCATCCTCCTAAGTAGTAGGATTGCAGCCGTGAGCCACCTGCACGTAGCTATAGGTGCTTTTACTATATATTTTCCACATGAGAAAGACTGTGAATATCATGTCACTTTATTTCTTAGTATTTTATTAAATATTTCCTAAGAATAAATATTTATTCTCTTACCTAACCAGAGTGACATTATGAAATGCTAGATATTTCACATGGATACCTTTCTGTAACTTCTAGGTGATTCCAAATGCACCAACAAACACTGTATTTTTGTAGTGTTTCCTCCTCCTATACAGGGACCTACACAAGCATCTAATATTTGATTTCCTTGAATTAGTTAGCATGATTACACTGATTACTTGGCCAAGTTTCTGGCTTCTCTTTGTAAGTTCCTTTTTTTTGGTCAGTTGTGGGACTTGAACTCTGGGCCTGGGCACTGCCTCTGAGCTCTTAAGCTCAATGCTACCACCCTACCCCTTGAGCCACAGCACCACTTCTGGTTTTCTGGTGGTTAATTGTAGATAAGAGTTTCATGGATTTTAGTGCCCAGGCTGGCTTTGAACCTCAATCCTCAGATCTCAGCCTTCTGAATAGCTAGGATTACAGGTGTGAGCCACCCAGCCCGGCTTCGGTGTAAGTTTCTATTTCTTTTCCTGTAAGCAGTGAACAGTTTGAAGGGAAATAGATAACATAATACAAATACCTTGCTCCTCATCAAACTGCCCCTTCACCTGATATGGTGTTCAAATCCATCTTTAAATGACAGTCAATGACTCTCTCTTTTAGGACTGAAGGCCCAGCTTGTGAAGTATTAAAAATCTACCCTTGGCAGAGAGATAATTCTAGCTCTTCCTAGGAGCAAGGTGATGGGCATGAAATATAATAAGTTCTAATTATATCATGATAATCATAATCCAGGGTACTGCTAAATCTCTTGTTCCCTATTGCTTTCGCAGGCATAAATGGCTATGTTTTTGATAGCTTGCAGCTATCTGTTTGCTTGCATGAGGTGGCATACTGGTACATTCTGAGTGTTGGAGCACAGACTGACTTCTTATCTGTCTTCATCTCTGGATATACATTCAAACACAAAATGGTCTATGAAGATACACTTACCCTATTCCCATTCTCAGGTGAAACTGTCTTCATGTCAATGGAAAACCCAGGTTAGTTATGTATTTTATCCTTTCATCAATTGCTGTGATTGCTTCAGTAGCCATTTATATACTTTTCCCATTTTTGGTGATTTTACTGGTTTATGTTAAAAAGAGTAAGGGGTTTCATCCTATTTCCATATGTGCCTACGATGGACTTCGATCATATTAACATCCTCTAATGTACTGTACCTCTACTTCATTTATATTTCCAGGAGTCCCCTATTTACTTTTATGACCTTGTTTTTGCTTCATTTTGTTTTCTACTAGTTTCATGGTATACTAGTCACTTGGGACTGGTTTATTTTACTTAATATGATGATATCCAGTTCCATCATTTTCCAGTAAATGACAGTTTCATTCTTTTTTATGGCTGAGTAAAAATTCCATTGTGGGGCCGGGAGTTTGGCCTAGCAGTAGAGTGCTTGCCTAGCATGCACAAAGACCTGGGTTCAATTCCTCAGTACCATATACATAGAAAAAAGAAGCCGGAAGTGGTGCTGAGGCTCAAGTGATGGAGCTCTAGCCTTGAGAAAGTCCAAAGACAGTGCCCAGGCCCTGAGCTCAAGCCCAAGACTGGCAAAAAAAAAAAGCTGGCTCACTATGACTCTAGGCTGGTTGCCTGCTTTTGTGAATAAAGTCTTATAAGAATACACATATTCTGAGAGCGAGAGAGAGAGAGAGAGAGAGAGAGAGAGAGAGAGAGAGAGAGAGAGAGAGCTTGAAGATTATATGTAATAGAATCAAATAACCAAATAAAATATAGAGACCAGTCCCGGCCTCCATGATCTAACATAAATTTTGGAATAATGTTATGGTGAAAATGCTCCAGTCTTGATTGGATTTTTCTATACCTGATGCTTAGTGTTACGTGCTTGGGACTCTTTTTCACCCCAGGTTAAGTTACTGGTCCATACTTCACATGTCTTACTGATACTCCTTTATTTTTATCATGAAAATTATGTAATTACTTCCTGAGAATAACTGGTTTATTAGATTTTCTATGTCCTTTAACAATAGAAAATATTTTTATTTTTGTTTTCCATTTTATTAATAATTAGATGGCATGCAGAATGCAACATTCATTATTCTATAGTGTATTAGACTGTAGAAACCTTTTTCCTAGACATGCCATCATCTCACATGGCTCTATAAAGGCTTCCCTTGGAAGGAAATTCATATGGAATTAAGATCTTGTCTGGAAAGACTGTGCAAGATTGCAAAGTTTTTAAAGTATTGTCAAGGTAACTTGTCCTTTATGCAAATACTTTACCACCCATGAATTGTCTATTGTAATTTACATTCCTTTACTCAGCTAATCCTGCCTATGGTAGAAATTTAATTGCTAGTATTATCATGATATTTTATATTAGATAATCCCTAGACTCAATCATTTGCTGTGTCCTTGTACTTACATTTCCTGAAAATTTGTGTCAGTAGATGCCAATACGTGTAAGTCAGTTTCCTTTACTATAACTATGAAGGTATAGCTATTTCCTTTAGATGCTTTTTATGAAGAAAATAAGATGCTAAAAACTCCAGATGACATGGACCAGGCTCTGGTTAGTGCCCCAAAACAAACATGGTAGAATACATGTGGAGAAAGGATCACAGCTGAAACCAGAAAGTAGAAATAAACGGATCGGCCAGGCACAGGCCTTTATAATAACTTTCTCTTCAAGAACTACCATGAGTTATGAAAGAATGACTTTAATCCTTTTAAGAGCCTGTGACCAAATGTCCTAAGGTTCTCCTACCTCCTAATAGTACCCTGCTTGGAGCCAAGCTATTAATCACATAGAATCTAGGGAGACAAATTACTGGCAAAAATACCATGTGTGTTATATGGTTTCAATGCATTATAATGATGGGATATACTATCAAGTCTTATTTGCAAATTACAAAACTAGATTTCAGAGAGTGTACATGACTTGCTCAATGTTATGAAGGTGGTGAATGATACAGTTAACATTTGAACCAAAGAAATCGGATTCTAGAATTTGTCATGTTGGATAGATACAGACCTTCCTAAATTAAATCCTTGTCATCATCAAAGATCTTGTGTGACTACTGAGCTCTTCACTGCTATATATTTAACCCAATAGCTATTCATTTTTCATTACAAGCCCTTGCTTGTTGTGGTCACAAACTGGCAGTGCACAAGAATATCTCAGCAAAAAACAACAACAACCCTTTTACCACTATCATTGGATGCTTACATTTGTCAGAGCTTTAATATGAGAGCTGAGCTATAACAGTGTTTTCTGTTAGCTTTACATTTATCTGCATATGGAAAAGAATCTCTAAAACAGATCATATTAGAACTTAGGTTATGAGTAACCAGCCCTATTCTTTTCATCTTTAGGTGTGTGGGTACTGGGGTGCCGCAACTCAGACTTTCGGAACAGAGGCATGACTGCCTTACTGAAGGTTTCCAGTTGTTACAGGAACATTGATGATTATTATGAGGATACTTATGAAGATATTTCAACATATTTTCTGAGTGAAAACAAGATTCTCGAACCCAGAAGCTTCTCCCAGAATTCAAGGCAATCTAGCACCAGGAAAAATCAATTAAAAGCCACTACAACACCAGAAAACAAGATAGAGAATACTGACCCACAATTTGGAGAGCAAATAGGGATGGATAAAATACAAAATGTCTCCTCCAGTGGTTCTTTGAGGCCCTTAAGACAGAATCCTATTTCTCCTGGATCAATCCTGCCAGATCTCCAAGAAACTACATATGAGGCTATTCCTGATGATCATTTACCTGGTGCAATAGACAACAACGAAGCAGCACACTTCTCAACAGAACTCCATCACAGTGGAGGCATAATATTTACACCAGAGCCAAACATCCAATTAAGATCAAATGAAAATGTAGGAACAACTATGGTATCAGACTTGAAAAAGCTTGATTTAAAAATTTCTAGTTTACCAAAAAACTTAGTAACATCAACAATTCTATCAGATAATTTAGCAGCAAGTCCTGAAAAGGCAGGTTCCTTAGGATCCCCAAATATACCAGTTCACATTAATGGTCAGTTAATCAGCACTGTATTTGGCAAAAAGTCATCTCCCTTTACTGGGTCTGGTATACTTGTGAGTTTGAATGGAAAAAATGATACCAGGTCATTACAAAGTGCTTTAACAAACAATCAAGAAAGTTCACTGGGGGAAAATGCATCATCAATTGTCACTGATAGGTTACACAAGGAGAAAAGGTCAACTGGACCCACTTTGTTGACCAAAGATAATGATTTATTCAAAGTTAATACCTCTATGATAAAGACAAATAAAGCATCTAATCATTCAATAGCTAATAGAAATGCTCAAACTGATAGCCCAACATTAATTGTAAATAGTACTTCAGCCTGGCAAGATTCCATATTAAAAAGTAACACTAATTTTCAACAAGGGACTTCTTTGATTCCTGTGGAAATGCTTGTAGGCAAAAATACTACAGTTCTGACAGTAAATCATGTATCAAATAAAACTACTACATCAAAAAATATGGAAATAGATCATCAAATAAAAGAAGGCCCTGTGTTGTCAAATGGAAAAGATCTGGAATCAGCAAACTTGATTAAAAGTACCCATGGAAAGAACTCCCTGAATTCTAGACAAATGCCTACACTAAAGCAATTACTATCCTTAGGATCAGAAAAGTCCATAACAGATCAGAAATTTGTGTCAGAGAAGAGTAAAGTTGTGCTAGAAGAAGATGCGATGATAAGAAACACAGGACCCAAAGAGATCATTTTTCCAAGCAATGGCAGTGTATATCTTACTGCCTTGGTGAGTATACAAGAAAAAGATACATATGACCAAGTAAAAACTTTACAGAAAGAAACAGGAAGGAATGAAGGACTAAAGGGCACTAAGAATGTCTTGAAGAATCTTTTCTTGATAAGCCCAGGACAAAATTTAAGTTTAAATGTAAAGGCATATGCACCAGTACTTCAAAATACGAGATCAAAAAGGGATCCAACAATACCATCAGAAATTCACATGGCCCATTTCTCAAAAAGAAGTGAGGAAGAGGGAACAAACAAAGAAGGCTTGGGGAATCAAACCACACAAATGGAAGATAAGTATTCAAGCACAAGAATGTCTCCTAATACAAGCCAGAAGAACATTATTGCTCTGCAGGGTGAACAGGCTCTGAAACAACACGGATTACCTCTAGAAGAAATAGAGCTCGAAAAGGGACGAATTATGGATGGCACTTCAACGAAAAACATGAAATATTCAATTCAAAGTCTCTTTACACAGATAGACTACAACATGAACAGAGAAAATGCCATTACTCCATCTCTATTAGCAGATATTTCTATGAGGAATGGCACCATCCAGACTAATAGTTCTGCATTACCCACTGTAAAGATATCAGCATTTCCATCCATCATGACTGTGGATCCGATGAGGATCCAATCCCAAGAAAACTCTTCTCATTTTCGAGCTTCAGGTTACACCTTTAGGACAAAAAGTTCTAGGGCTCAAGTAGTCAGTAATTTCTTACAAAGAGCCCAAAGAAATAATCTTTCTTTAGCCATGTTACCATTGGAGGGCATCGAAGATCAAGGAAAGGTTGACTCCCTTGAGACAAATGACACAAACTCATACAAAAAAAATAAGAACACTGTTCTCCTGAAAACAGTTTTGCCTAAAGTATCTGGCAAAGCTGAATTGATTCCTAAAGTGCCCAGTCATGACACACCTACAGAAACTAGCCATGGATCATCTGGCCATGTGGACCTCATGGAAGATACCCTTCCTCAGAAAACACAGGGAGCTATTATGTGGAACAAGGCAAACAGATCTGGCAAAGTGTCTTTTATGAAAGGAGAAACCAAAAACTCTGAAAAGATTCCCTCTAAGTTGTTGGATTCTCTTGCTTTGGATAACAAATATGTTACCCAGATACCAAATGAAGAGTGGAAATCTGAAGAGAACACACAAGAAAACGCATCCTTTAATACAATGAACAATAGTTTCTCCTTGAACCCTTGGGAAATGAATCACCCAACAGCAGCAAATGAGGTAAAAAGTTCACTCCAAAGAGAAAGCAACTGGGAAAACCAAGAAAGGGACCGAAGATTGTGCTCTCAAAACCCAGTAGTCTTGAAACACCTTCCAGAGGAAATAACCCATACTACCCTTGAATCAGAGCAAGAAGAAACTGACTATGATGAAACCATCTCGACTGAAATAAGGAGAGATGATTTTGACATTTATGGTGAAGATGTGAATCAGGACCCTCGAGGCTTTCAGAAGAGAACCCGACACTATTTTATTGCAGCAGTGGAGCGGCTTTGGGACTATGGGATGAGTAGATCACCTCATGTTCTAAAAAGCAGGTATGAGTCTGTTGATTATTCACTTTTTCTGCTATTGTGATCTCTAACTTAACAAGTACAGAAATGGCAGAAATATAGCCTCATCTGTTATATTATGAGACCCACGAGGAATCTTCTCATGAAAAAGCACTAAGGAAGGAAGGAGGAAGAAGCGAAATGCGTGGCAAAGAGATTGAGGATGTGGATAGGGTTGATTTCCAAGATATGAGGGATCCAGAGGGCAAAGTAGACCGATATTTAGAGGAGAAAAAAAAGGTTGTGCAGGGGAGAGAAAGCACAAAAAAAATTGGGAGACAAGCAGAAGAAGAGTTAAGAGGCGCTGAGCACGGTGGCTCACGCCTGCAATCCTAGCTGCTCAGGAGGCTGAGATCTGAGGATCACAGTTCAAAGCCAGCCCAGACACTAAAAACTCCGTGAGACTTATCTCCAATTAACCACCAGAAACAGGAAGTGGCCCTGTGGCTCAAGGGTAGGCTGGTAGCCTTCAGCTGAAGAGCTCAGGGACAAGGTCCAGGCCAAGGAGTACGGCGGTAGCATTGAGCTAAAGAGCTCAGGGACAATGCCCAGGCCCAGAGTTCAAGTCCCATGACAGACAAAAAAAAAAAGATTTACGAGGCTGGGGGTATAGTCTAGTGATAGACTGCTTGCCTAGCATGCACAAAGACTCGGGTTCCATTCGTCAGTACCACATACACAGAAAAAGCCAGACGAAGTGCTGTAGCTCAAGTGGTAGAGTGCTACCCTTGAGAAAGTCCAAGAACAGTGCCCAGGCTCTGAGTTCAAGGCCCATGACTGGCAAAAAAAAGAACACCTATTATATGGCAGACACATCTGTAGACATTGGAATGGAACACAGTAAGAGCTCACATTCTCCTGGGGAGTTCATGATATAACAAATAAATAAGCGAAAGAATTTCAATGGGACTATTCAGAAAATATCATAGAATAATATGATAGAGTAGCTGGTAGGTATTGCTTTTACTGTGGTGGGCAAAGAAATGCTCTTTTAGGAATTTAACCCTAAGTGATAATAAAACTGCAACTGATAAAGCTATGAAAGAATATTCTCTTGGGCCCTGGTGTCTCACACCTGTAATCCTAGCTGCTCAGGAGGCTGAGATCTGAGGATTGCAGTTCAAAGCCAGCCCAGGCAGGAAAGTCTGTGAGACTCTTTATCTCCAATTAATCACCAGAAAACTGGAAGTGGTGCTGTGGCTCAAGTAGCAGAGTGTTCGTCTTGAGCTAAAGAGTTCAGGGTCAGCACCCTGGCCCTGAATTCAAGCTCCATAACCAACCAAAAACAAAACAACAAAAATTCAACCCAGAATGTTCTCAAGAAGAGGGAACCGAAAATGTAAAGGCTCTGTAAATGGGTAAGTATAGCATGTTTGAGGGACAAAAAGGAGCAAACATGACTGGGGGACAGTGAAAATTTCAGATGTGTGTATTGTGAGCAATGGTTTGATACTATGCGTCTTTAAAGAAGGATAGGGCACCCTTGGACACTCAAAACCCTTTCCACCTTTGCTTCAACCCCTTATAGTTGCCCATCAGCCATAGAATATTTCCCTAATCCACTGACTTTGTATTCTCCTTGACTTCTGTCTTACATGTTCTGCTTTTCCTTTCATCTCCCTGTTTTTTTTTTACTATTCTCACTCTGATATTGTGCAATTAAGATCCACAGACTTCCAACATATTTACTGAAATCCACATGCTCTGTCTCATATCCATGTCATCAAATGTACCATCTATGCTCCTAAGGAAAGCCAATCACACCAGTTTTGTACTCGGATCACATTTCTTCTCTCATGAAAAACAGTGCTCCATTAATTCCACCTCTTCTCTCTTCGAACATCATAAATATTTCTCCTTTTCAGATTCATTTCATAACCATCAATCATGCTATTATTAACATGAATTTTAATAATTATTAGCTGAATTGACTGTTTCACCTATTCAGTTATTTAAACGTCCAACCTTGAAATTAAACCTGGCCTGTTGTTTCTTTCTCTTTTTTTTGTCAGTCCTGAGGCTTGAACTCAGAGCTTAGGCACTGTTATCTGACACTATTTTTTTTTTGCTCAAGACTAGTGTTCTGCCACTTGAGCCACAGCTCCACGTCTGGGTTTTTCTGTGTATGTAGTACTGAGGAAGTTAGCCCAGGACTTCATGCATGCTAGGCGAGCACTCTACACAACTAGGCCACATTCCCAGTCCTGGCCTGTCTCTTCTAATCTTCAAACCTAATCCATCAGATGATCTTTGTGGCTATAATTTTTAAAAATAGAATTTGGTTATGGATTGAATGTTGGATAAAATGAAAATGTTCTGAAATGGAAAGGTAAAACTGTGGGATAAAAATAGGTTACAAAATACTCTTTTTGTAATAATTAAAGAGTATTAAAATAATAAAATCAGAGGACACTCAGGCAGTTGAGCCGAGTTCCCCAACTTCCCAATGAACCCTCCCTGAGATAACTCAAATTATTATATGACTTTAAAAAGAACAAAGGTAAGCCTGTATGAATGAGCCTGCAGTCAACCTAAATGGAAACTTACAGAAGGAAATATTATCTTTGGAAATGAAAACTTATCCGAATAAGGCAACCTCTTCCACCACAGTTCAACAAAGGGCTTTCATACCAGGAAACGTCACAAGAAGCAATTCAGCTGCATCAGGCATGTGGAGCAAAAGCCTATATTAGGAAAATAATCTCTAGTTCCAAATAGTTAACATACTTTCATCCAAGAGATGGAAAACCACCTTCGAAAATGGATATGTGAGTGAAGACATACTGCTTATAAATTCTGCTTTATATACTTTCACTAATTTGTCCAACTAACAAGCCCTTGTAGCAGCATTTTCAGAGTGTCTACAAAACTGGTGATACTGGTACTGTCTCTGTAGCTCCAGTGGAAACTGATGTTCTCAAACACACACTGTCATCTTTGCCCTGTTCAATATCACATGTTGAAATAAAACATGAACCTCTGACGGAAGCTCTTCCTGGAGACAGTGCAGGCTCCAATGTCAAGAATGTGACTGTTAAGGGCTAGAGCTAGAGCTTAGATGTAAAATGCTGGCTTAGCCTGAAGAAAGCCCTGGGTCCCATCTCCAGAACTGAATACAAAAACAAAACAAAATAGAAATGAATGTGTTTGCTGACATTGTTCTTTGTGTCAACATGGTGGAAATAGCAAAAATGGAAGCAGTAGTTTTCCTTTCTAAGGTAATTATCCAGAACCATTCTGGTTCAGTCAGCAATGGTGCTGCACTGGCACATAGATTACATTGCTTAAAAGTCTGCTGTGCTGAAGCAGATTGTTATTCTCATAAGCAGCTGGAAAACGTGTCCCGTGAGCCTTGTCAACTTCATTGCATTGAGATGTACCTAGGAGATTAGTAAAGCACACTTCTACGTGTGTTTGTGAGGGCATTTCACAGATGATGAGATCATGACGGCCCTGGTTTAACAAAAGGCTTACTCCACTGACAGATTAATAATTTAAATGGACTATTGGGGAGTCATGGAATTATGGAATTTGGGGCCTGTTTGGAGGAAACGGGTCATTAGGGGCATATCTTTCAGGCCTTTGTCTTGCCATAGTCTCTTCCTGTTACCTCCTTTCTGCTTTTCAGTGTCCATGACATAAGCATCTTTGATCCACTCTATCCTGTCTGCTATGATACTCTGTCTTCCCACAGGTTCACAGAACGCATTACACTATAGACTAAAACCTCCGAAACCATGAGTCAAAATAAATCTTTCCCCCATTTAAATTGTTTCGGTTAGTAGAATAGAACAAAATAATAATAAGCACCAAGAGCAAGTGTATCAAAATCTTTGCATAAAATATTTTGTATGAAAATCTGTGGAAAATTAGAACTTTTAAGAAATATCTAAATAGTATTTACATATGTGGGAAAAATCACAATAGACTCCCTTGTATAAGTAATATATGTGTATCTCATGTACAAATATATATATATATATATAGCCAGATTTATATTTATAGAGTCAGATATAATGCGGTGGCACATACCTATAATCCTAGCTAATTAGGAGACAGAGACAGAAGGAACATTGCTTAAGGCCAGAAGAGTCCAAAGTTAGACACTATTTCAAAAACAAGCTGAACATTGTGGCACATGCTTGCATTCCCAGCCACTCAGAGCCAGAAGTAATAGGGACATAGTATGAAGTCAGCTAGGCAAAGTGACTACAAGATCTTTTCTAAAAATTCAAGAAAAATTAATAAAAAGGGACTGGGTATATCACTGAAGTAATGGAGAATTTATGTAGCAAAGACAAGACCTTGAGTTCAATCTCAAGTACCGTAGAAATAAGGTAAAGAGGGCCGGGAGTTTGGCCTAGTGGTAGAGTGCTTGCCTAGCATGCATGAAGACCGGGTTGGATTCCTCGGTACCACATACATAGAAAAAAGCCGGAAGTGGTGCTGAGGCTCAAGTGGCAGAGCTCTAGCCTTGAGAAAGTCCAAGGACAGTGCTCAGGCCCTGAGCTCAAGCCCAGGACTGGGGAAAAAAAAGAAAGAAGGTAAAGAAATAGTACCTACATTGATTGAAAAACATTTTAAAATGAAAAGTGAATGTAACCTGAATACAAATGCAAACAAGTCTTTTCCTTTGTAGATTTCTGCATGTTTGTTTGTTCGCAAGTCCTGGGCCTTGAACTTAGGGCCTGAGTACTGGCCTTGGGCTTTCTCAAGATCTCTTTGACTTGAGCCACAGCACCACTTCCCGCTTTTATTCTATGTATGTGGTACTGAGGAATTGAACCTGGATCTTTGTGCATGCTAGGCAAGCACTCTACCACTAGGCCAAACTCTGGGCCCCTTCAGCAAGCTTTTTCTAAAAATTAATACAATTTTCTAAACAGTAATACAAAATCCAAAGGGCCAAGAAGAACAAAATGGAAGGAAATGTTTTGTTACATATTGGGACTTTTGGAATCTATTGGGACATTTTTAATCTATTATGAAAAACCAAACACCGAAATGGGTACCTAGTTCACAGTACACACACACACACACACACACACACACACACACACACACACACATCTCTCATTGAGGACACAGATAAAATCATAAATACTTTAGAAACAAAGAAATAAGAGAATGCCTTAATGTTAGGGTACAGAAAGAGAATTAATATCGAGATACAAAACAAAATTACCTGAGGCATTTTTTACTATTCCAAAATTATCAACAGATGTTTATTGAAAGATAATATAAAAAGAGGATGACTAAAAATGAAAATACAATACAGTATGACTGTGAAAGTTTGGGGCAAATGGAAGTCTAATGTCTTCCTCATAAAAATGGGAATGATGGGCTGCTTTAGGACCACTGCTTGATATATGCTGGAGACAGATGCTTGTATTTAGTCACCAAAAGACTTGCCAGAGGGTTCATACCCAAATCTACAAAGAACTCTGTTGTATGTAATTGGGATATGTGGATACAACAGAATACTATGAAACATTAGTAAAAAACCATAGCTATACACAGCAATGTAAACTAATCTCATGATTATAATGCTCCATGAAAATAAAAAGGATAGTATGAGAATTTTTTCCATTTATATACTTCAAAAACTGAACTATATTCTTTAAAGATGCACAAATATGAGGTACATATAAAAAAGGCAAAAAAGAACAAAGAAATCTGCTTTCATAGAACGTACATTAGCAAAGGCTTGAGAAAATATTTAAAAGAGGTCAGAGAAGTTGACCATGCAAAATGTTGTTTAGATGTTTAGTAAAGTGAGAATATCAAAAATTTGCAAACTCTTGACCTCTGTGTATTTCTTAATTTAACTCATACATGTTCCATATATCCAAAACCATGTATCCAATCTCCTTCTCCTCTAGAGTTCCCCTTCTCAGAATTACATAACTATGGCTTTTCGTTTGGCCAAACCAGAAACCTTAAAGTTGTCTTCAATACCCCTTTCTTTCTTCCTTCACCCACTGCTCTTGACAATCACAAATTCTGCTAAATGTGTGTCAGAAACAAGGAGGGCACTGAGGTGAAATAATTCAGCCTACTTGGCCTATCATAATACTGTTTTTTTCTCTACTTTTTCTCCAGGGATCAGCGTGACAGTGCTCCTCAATTCAAGAAGGTAGTTTTCCAGGAATTCACTGATGGATCCTTCAGTCAACCTTTATATCGTGGAGAACTAAATGAACATTTAGGCATCTTGGGGCCATATATAAGAGCAGAAGTTGAAGACAACATTGTGGTGAGTTAAAAACAATGGAATTATGAAAATTAATTCCATACATGTATTTTAATTACAAAGTATTCTCACATTAAAAAAAATTGAAACCAGATTTACCCAAATGTCCAGAAACAAGGCCTTACTAAACCTACCAGCACAACCATGTTCATTACAGCATTATTTACCATAGCTAAGCTATGGAGCCAACCCAGATGTCCCTCAGTAGATGAATTGATCAAGAAGATGTGGTATTTAGAACAATGGAATTCTATGCTACCATCAGAATGAATGGCAATTTCTCATTTGTAAGGAAATGGAAAGACTTGGAAAAAAATCATATTAAGTGAAGTAAGCCAGACCCAAAGGAACATAGACTCCATGGTTTCCCTCATTTGTAATCATTAGTATGTGTCTAGGATTTTCCTAGCAGATGATCACAAGAGCCCAAAAGCTACATACATATGGTTATATAGAATGAGACTAAACAAAATGAACTCCAGGATAGGAAAACGAGATTTATCCTCGTGGTTGTTGTTTTGATGTTCTATGTGAAGAGAAGGGGAAAACCAAGATGATGAGTCAAAGGATGAACCAATGTAACCGCAATATTCAGAAGACAGTATGTTAGAAATGGACTCTATAACTTGTGAGGGATGGGGGGGAGAGAACATGGGAGAGAAACATGGGAAAGGGTAACTGTTCAAGAAGTAATATACCCACTACCTTATGAATGTAACTGTAACCCCTCTATACATCACTATGATAATAAAATGAATTTTAAAAAAAATTGGACAGGCGTGGTGGCTCACGCCTATAGTCCTAGCTACTCAGGAAACTGAGATCTGTGCCAGCCCAGGTACTAAAGTCCGTGAGACACTTATCTCCAATTAATCACTAGAAAACCAGTAGTAGCGCTGTAGCTCAAGGGGTAGGGCAATAGCCTTGAGCTGAAGAGCTCAGGGACAACACCCAGGTCCAGAGTTCAAGTACCACGACCGACAAAAAAAAATGAAAAAAAAGAAGCCAGTGCTGGTGGCTCACACTTGTAACCCTAGCTATGCAGCAAGCTGGGACCTGGGGACTATGGTTCAAAGCCAGCTGGGGTAGAAAAGTCTCTATGAAGCCAGACAAGGTGGCCCATGCCTGTAATCCTAGCTACTCAGGAGGCTAAGATCTGAGGATTGTGGTTCTAAGCCATTTTGGGCACTAAAGACCATGAGACTCTGGATGGTTTGAGTAATGAAGGAATTCAGAATGACTGATAGAGACCTCACCACGCTCAACTTTTCGCGAAGAGAATTATGTAGTATCAGCCAAGAAGATTTTTTTCAGTGGGTTCCTTGGGGAGAGATTCTTTGGAGGCATTTGGAGCTACTTTGGAAATATGTGTTGGCAAGCCAGGAACATCAGATGAATGAAATAGTTACAATTGATCAGCCTGTACAAATTATTCCAGCATCAGTGCAATGTGCTACACCAACTACCATTAACATTATAAACAGTAGTACAAAGGCGGCTAAACTACAAAGAGCCCCAAGAATTTCAGGAGAAGATAGAAGCTCACCTGGGAACAGATCAGGAAACAATGGTCAAATCCAACTGTGGCAGTTTTTGCTAGGACTTCTTACTGATAAGGATGCTCGAGACTGTATTTCTTGGGTTGGTGATGAAGGTGAGTTTAAGCTAAACCAACCTGAATTGGTTGCACAGAAATGGGGACAATGTAAAAATATGCCTACAATGAACTATGAGAAACTCAGTTGTGAATTAAAGTATTATTATGATGGGGACATGATTTGTAACGTTCAAGGCAAGAGATTTGTGTACAAGTTTGTCTGTGACTTGAAGACTCTTATTGGATACAGTACAGCAGAACTGAACCGACTGGTCACAGAATGGGAACAGAAGAAACTTGCAAAGATGCAACTCCATGGAATTGCCAAGCCAGTCACAGCTGTAGCCCTGGCTACAGCTTCTCTACAAACAGAAAAGGATAACTGAGTGAGGCCCAGGACTTTTGGGGGAGCATAAGACCTTTCTTAAATACTTAGAGCAAGCAGTTGCTCTTATCTTTATTACTAAATTTGAATCTTCTTTTTTTTTTGCCAGTCCTGGCCTTTAGCTCAGGGCCTGAGCATTGTCCTTGAACTTTCTCAGGGCTAGAGATCTACCACTAGAGCCTCAGCACCACTTCCAGCTTTTTTCTATGAATGTGGTACCAAGGAATCGAACCCGGGTCTTCGTGCCTGCTAGGCAAGCACTCTATCACTAGGCCAAACTCCCGGCCCCTAAATTTGAATCTTCTTTTATTTCTAGATTGTACAATCTGATGCATGATTTTTATAAATATTTCATACTGTCCTGAATTCGGATCTTTTTACTTTGAACTTATATTTTACAAAATGCACATGTTAAAGGATCGCCACAATTCTCTTCAGGGAAAGCAGGTTCCCTGTGGGACAGTTTAACAGTCAGGAAAGCTAAAGTGGTCAGTATTAATGCCTACCCCTACCAAAACCAGCCAGAAGCATCTGAAGACAAAAAAGGAACATGTCTCCGGCTTATCTATCTTTTAAAATATTGCTGTTTCCTTCTCTGCTACTTTAGATGTTGCTTTATATAGAACCAGAACATGGAATTGCTAAGTTAAAGCATGTGTGCCTGTTTCAACTAATCAAGCAGAGTTAAGATGTTCATAGAGGATAAAACTAAAATAATATTTTAAAAATTACTAAACTAAGATTTTCAGGTTATTGAAGTAATTTACCTATTTGTAAGGAAAGCGTTAAAAGTTCACTGGCAAAAGAATACTACTGAAGAATGAGATCCAGGTTTAAATCTGGCATAAGTCATTACTAATGGCTTTCTGTGTATATGATTCTTTGTGTTAGACCAAGAATTTAAATTATTTTGAGAGAGGCATTCTAATAAATCAGCTATTGCAAAAACATAAAAAAAACATAAAAAATAAAATCTGAAATTATCTCTGTTTTTCCTATCAGAGATTGCAAAAAACAAAAGAAGTATACCTCATCTAGAAAATAAAAGTTTGATCTGGTTTGGTGTAATGCCTTTTCAAAAAAATTACTCTGGACCGGAAATTTGGCCTAGTGGTAGAGCGCTTGCCTTGCAAGCACGAAGACCTGGGTTCGATTCCTCGGTACCACATACACAGAAAAAAAACTGGAAGTGGTGCTGAGGCTCAAGTGGTAGAGCTCTAGACTTGAGAAAGTCCAAGGACAGTGCTCAGACCCTGAGCTCAAGCCCAGGACTGAAAAAAAAATTACTCTGTAGCCAGTTCAAAAAGCACCACTCAAGTATTCTGATAAAAACAAGTACTTTAGATCAGATAACAGTATACTTTCAAGATGATAGTAAGTTACTTCAAATGATCATCAAAGGAAAACCTAGTCTCCATTATTGGCAGTCTTCTCCTTAAAGACAAGCTTCCCACTTCCTTATTTTTTTTCCTTTTGAATCATATGTGTGTGTACAAATAGCCATATATGTCCAATTATGCACAAGTCAAATGAGAGACTGGAAAGAGCTTCTATAGCAGAAAGTTGATCCTCAGATAATCCTCTCTACACCTCCATTATCATTTCCTTTTGAACTCCAGAACAGCTGTAGAAGGTGGCTATGAGTATGGGTTAGGAGCGGCCAGGTGGCTCCCAGCATTACATGGTGGCTTCCGCGAACACCATAGTAAGGATCTTAGGGACAAAGAAAATAAGGGAGGTCAGATAACCTGGAGTCATTTTAAATACTGGCTACAGGACTTCAGCATGCACTGTTCGTTCATTTATATTATGTAAGTCCTTTAAGACTGCAGTGCAATGCCTTAAAAAGTGAAAGCTCTATCTTTCATTTATACTTTTTTATAAGTCTAGAAAGTAGACTGACAAATTATTAGCACTCATTTGGGCACTGCGGCTTTACAAATGTCCAAATCAAATGTTATAATACGTAACAGTATATAGAAACCCTAACTTCAGATCACAAGTAAGGTTTTGTACTATCTTTCTAAGTCCTAGGGAGTTGAGTCATTTCTTGTTTTAAAAATACTAAAGTGTAATCTTCTGGTGTCTCAAAAGCTTAAGAACACTGACTTTTAGATGTAAAATTCTTTTGGTACATTATGTTAAAGTTTTAGCAAAGAGGACAATGAGATTTTATATCTCAGATTTATGTACATGTTTTGAAGGAAGTATTTTAAAATCAAACTCTTTTTTCTTTTTTCATGTATTTTTATTGTAATTAATAGAAGGGTTACATTATATTCACCAGATAGAAGGTGCATTACTTCACAAACATTGATACCCTTTCTCATGTCTTGGTCCCCATTTCCCTCCTCCCACCCCCACCCCTCATCTTGTTTTCCCCCCTTCCCTACCCTATTTCAAATAACCAAAGAGACATATATACAATATATCAGATAAGAAGGTGAAATACTGTAACAATGTGAGATAACCAAGGGACAGCAAAAGAGATGAGAGATAACATAGTACATTAAGGACAACAATCATGCATTATATGGCTTTTGTTTCTATATTCTGGAGGTCCTTTCATTTTAGTGTCATACTATATGGCCTTATGTATCTAGGTCAAACTTTTTATTCTTATTTAAGCATTCCTCAGATGCTTTTTTTTCTTTTTCTTGTTCTTTTTTTCAACTATTCTGTTTTTAACCCCTTGGAAAGTGTTTGTTTTTATGGTGTTAAGAGCTGTAGAGCGTGGTCAATGCTCTTTCCTTCTTTACTTTGATCATCTCACCATCATTTTACACACCATTAAGGCTGACAGCTCACTTTTCCAATTGATTCAAGAAGCCTTTTCATTCCTATGTCTCAACAGATGAATAAAATATTCTGTTGCTTTTATTGAGGTTACAGTTTTCTATGAGCTATAACTAAAGTATAATTCATGCTTAGTTTTTTGTGTAGAATATATTCAAAAAAGACACATGTTATTGATCATATTTTTTGCCAGTCCTGGGCTTGAACTCAGGGCCTGAGCACTGTCCTTAGACTTTCTCAAGGCTAGAGCTCTTCCACTTGAGCCTCAGCACCACTTCCAGCTTTTTTCTATGTATGTGGTACCAAGGAATCAAACCCGGGTCTTTGTGCATGCTAGGCAAGTACTCTACCACTAGGCCAAACTCCCAGCCCTTGATCATATTTTGTACTGAGTACAAGATAATGAAATGTCCAGTTTTGTCTTGAAGCTATCTTTTTTCTGGCAAGGTTTGTGTTTGATCAACTTTCATATTGTCTTGTTAGCTTGAAAATTTGTGTTGGCATTGGAAAAATCAAATTACACAGAATTCCCATATGTGATTGATCTTCTCATATATCAACTGATCACATTCATTTTGATATCAATCCATGTCAAAAAATAGTTAAATTAATTAGTTATTTTTCCCCAAATGAATGGTGACACTCAAGTACAATATATCTTTTAAAGGGTGGTGCCTCTGGATAACTTTTTGTGAGGTCTGCTGTTTTCTGCATTCATCATTTTTGCTACTTTTATAAAGAACTAGTATATCTTTGAAATAGCACAAGAATGTTTTAAAATTCTTAATTATAAAATGAACTTGTTACTAACTTAATATCTTTAGACCTAAAGCATACAAAAATATGGATACTTCAATATTTCATTAGTTTCTAGGAAAAAAAATACTCTCAATCTTTTCTAAAAGGACCATTTTTGCATACATTTTACTCTTTAAATAAAGGCTCTTACACTATCATAATAACAATTATGTATTTCTTTGTGTTTTTGTAATTTTACATAAGTTATTTTCTATCTTTACTCAGATAAAAATATTTGTGCATAAAATGTAAAAGTAGTAAATGAGAAAAATAAAACTATTATACAATAAAAAAAAAGCTAAAAGTGGAGTTCTGGCTCAAGGGGTAAAGTTCTATCTTTGAGCAAAAATAAGCACAGGGATAGCAACCAGGCTCTGAGTTCAAGTCCCAGGACCAGTAAAAAGATTTGCCTGTCCTGGGGCTTGAACTCAAAGCTTGGGCACTGTCCTTCAGCTTTCTCAAGGTTAGAGCTGTACCACTTGAGCCACAGCATCACTTCCTGCTTTTTCTATGTATGTGATACTTGGGGATGGTCATTTTCTCCTATGTTTCTTTGCCATTTTTACCTCTTCCTCTGATAAGTCTCTCTTTAGTCCCCTTGCCCATTTAGTGATTGGTTTGTTGGGTTTAGGGGGAATTAGTTTCTTAAGTTTCCTGTAGATATTGGATATTAAGCCTTTGTCTGATGTATTGTTGATAAATATATTTTCCAGTTGATTGGCTGTCTTTCTGTTTTAGTAGCTATATCTTTAGCTGTGCAGAATTTTTTTTTATTTTTAGGTAGTCCCATTTGTCAAGTCTCTCTCTAATCTGTTGTTACCCTGGGACTCTGTTAAGGAAATTCCTGCCTGTGCCTATGAGTTCCAATGTTTCTCCTACTCTGTTGTGCAGCAGTTTCAGTTTCAGGTCTGATACTGAGGTGTTTGATCCATTTTGAGTTAATGTTCTTGCATGGAAATAGGCTGGGTTCAACTTTTTGTTTTCTATATGTGGCCACCCAATCTTCCCAGCACCAATAATTGAAGAGGCTTTGTTTATTCCACTGTATATGTCTAGCTCCTTTGTCAATATAAGTGGACTATAACGTTTTATTTCTGGATCTTCTTCATGCATGATAGGCAAGCATTCTACCACTAGGCCACACTCCTGGCCCACAAAAAAAAATTTAAATCATTCATTTGATTGTCTATAACAAGGATATAGAATCTAATATCATGGGGTTATAGCTTCATTTTTGTTCTGACTTGAATTTTATCTTACTTACCAGATGATACAGGGGTTTAAACTCAGGGCTTTACATTTGCAACACAGGTGCTCTGCCACCAGAGCTATATATCCAGTCTTAAGTTCTCATCTAAACTTGAGAATTTAAAATCTCAAGACAGGCATTGGTGGCTCACACCTATAATCCTAGCTATTCAGGGAGCTGTGATCTGAGGAACACAGTTTGAAGGCAGCTTGGACAGGAAAGTTTATGAGAATCTTCTCTTCAATTAGCCAGCAAAAAAAGCCAGATGTGGTAGAGACTCAAGTGTAGAGCACTGTCTTTTCATGAAAAAGCTAAGGAACCATGCCCTGGCCCTGAATTTAAGCTCCAGCATGCCCCTCTTTCCCCCCGCACATACTCTCTTCAGATTTTCCTTCAAAGATCTTTAGGTTTGTGATCTAATAATATTCATCTCTTTTGTTTCCTCTAGGATATTAGTAACGTACATAAAGATCAGAAGATTCCTATTTGAGATATATAACCTAAGCTAAAGACTTAAATTTAAATGTCCTAAAAGATGATTCTTGCATTTTCCTCAACAGGTAACTTTCAAAAATCAAGCCTCTCGTCCCTACTCTTTCTATTCTAGTCTCATTTTTTATAAGGAAGACAACAGACAAGGATCAGAACCTAGAAAAAACTTTGTCAAACCAAATGAAACCAAAACTTACTTTTGGGAAGTCCAACATCACATGGCACCCACTAAAGATGAGTTTGACTGCAAAGCCTGGGCTTACTTCTCTGATGTGGATCTGGTAAGGGGGTCTTCATTATCCATATTCTCATTTAACGAAAATGATCATTACACTGGAAGTTAATAATGTTAACAATGAGAAGCTTTAAATAAGAGAAGTGATATCATATTTGCCTTAGAAATAGCAGTCTGGAGCCGGGTATGGTGGCTCATGTTTGTAATCCTACTCAGGAGGCTCAGATCTGAGGATTGTGGTTCAAAGCCAGCCCATCCCAGGTACTACAGTCCATGAGACTCTTATCTCCCATTAACTACTAGAAAACCAGAAGTGGCGTAGTGCAAATAGCCTTGAGCTGAAGAGCTCAGGGACAGTGCCCAGGCCCAGAGTTCAAGTCACATGATCAAGAATATATATATATATATATATATATATATATGTACACATATATACATATGTATATATCAGTCTGGAAAATACTGAGGATAGATTTACATTGGAAGATTGAGAAGCAGGATAGCATAGTACAAATGTTGAACAATCTATGCGGTTTGTGTATAACTTTTTCTAAGGATTTGTGTCTTTCCTCCATAGGAGAAAGATGTGCACTCAGGCTTGATTGGACCCATTCTGATCTGCCACACTAATACATTGAATCCTGCTCATGGGAGACAAGTGACAGTACAGGAATTTGCTCTGTTTTTCACTATCTTTGATGAGACCAAGAGCTGGTACTTCACTGAAAATATGGAAAGGAACTGTAGGACATCTTGTAATATCCAGAAGGAAGATCCCACTTTGAAAGAAAACTATCGCTTCCATGGTAACATATCCCACCACAAATATTACTTTGAAATACATTGAAATACATTGTGCACGCTTTTGAAATGAGCTTGAATATTGTATAATTTGGTTATATATTTGATCATTAATTATATACATAATAGGCCATCAGTAGTTCTAATGGTGTGGAGGAAAGAAACATCACAATAGATTTTAACAGTTTGTTTGGTTTTTTCCAGCAATCAATGGCTATGTGATGGATACACTGCCTGGCTTAATAATGGCTCAGAATCAAAGGATTCGATGGTATCTACTGACCATGGGCAGCAATGAAAACATCCATTCTATTCATTTCAGTGGACATGTGTTTACTGTACGGAAAACAGAGGAGTATAGAATGGCAGTGTACAATCTCTATCCAGGTGTGAGCTAGTTTGTGCTCTTCATTCTACCTACTGTACTTGTTGAGCACTTACATAAAATAGTGTAGGCATTGACAATACAATCAAAACAGTATCAACAAAAAAATCTGAATTTCATTTAACTTCAATCTCCCCTCCCCCAACCTGAGTCTGAAATCACACTGGAAATCTGCATTGAGAAAAGCAGATATGGTTGTGTCCTTTGTTTGCTCCCTTGGGCAAATTGTGCTTCCTAGCTCCAATCTCTTGGTAAGGACTGTTTTGAACTCCAGCATGGATAGGCTAAAGGTAAGGGAATGAGACAGTTCTAACCTACGCAGAACTAGCAACCCTTTTTTTAAAATATTTTTATTGTAATTAATAAAAGGGTTACATGACATTTGCCAGATAGAAGGTGCATTAATTCACATACATTGATAACCTTTCACATGTCTTGGTCCCCATTACCCTCCCCCACCACCCTCTTGGTTTTCCCCCCTTACCTGTCCAATTTCAAGTAATCAAATACAAATGTATCCAATATATCAGATAACAAAGTGAGATATTGTGACAATATGAGATAACCAAGGAACAGCAAAAGAGATGACAGATAACATAGCACATTAAGGACAGCAATCATTCATTATATGCTAGCAGCCCTTTTGTAAGCTAGCTTCATCTTGTCTCTGTTAGACTGGTATTTAAGTCTGACTGTTTCTTTCTAGGAGCTTTCAGGGGCTTCCCAGACACTGCTTCTGGGGACTCTCTCTTATGAAACATCACTGACCTGGCTGTTCCACTTAAGGTGTTCACTGTCACTCATTCCTTAGTTGCTCCCGCTCCTTTCTTTTGGGGTTACTTTGTCTAGTGAGCTGGATCCAAGAGGACTTCACTCTGACTACTGTATCTCTTGGAGCTCATATCTGGAAAATAGGAAAGACATTTTTGCCCCAAAACACTTTAATGCAAAAGCATTCTCCTGTATCCAACCTCAAACCATTTATTCACCCTCACATTTCCTGGGAGGGGGATGGTCAGAATTCAGTCTCATTCCTCTGACATTAGGAATCACTTACCAAGAATTTGGGCTTTAGAGCAGTGAACTTAAGTTTTGCAATTCCACTTTGCTATTCTGCTTAAGTCAATGTATTTCATGCTCATTTCTTAGTGAAAAGAAATAAGTTCTGTTCCTTTTGGTTTTGAAAAGGTGTTTTTGAGACAGTGGAAATGCTACCATCCAAAGCTGGGATTTGGCGGATTGAATGCCTTATTGGCGAGCACCTAAATGCTGGAATGAGCACTCTTTTTCTGGTGTACAGCAAGCGTGAGTAAAGCATATGGGGAAAGGCTCCCTGATACCTGAACACATTACTGTACAACTTTCTTTTTCCTTAGAAATGGTTGCCATTGATATTAAATAAAAATATGCTCATATCATCATTAAATTTAAAATTAATATTTCTGATAGACCTCATCACAGTAGTCCTTGGAGGACATATATGCTAGCAGCTATGTAAAATTTGAACCAAAACCTCTATTAATTCACAAACTGGTGAAAATTTTGTTTTTCACAATAGAAGATTTGGTAACTTGACTTTGGTGGTTCAATGACCAAAGATAACCTACAACTATCATTTAGAAGAGTTTGAGGATTTAATCTTAAACAGGTAAGAGAACCACCATTGGTTTATTTACCTATAGATTATAGTTTCCTCCACTGTAATACATGAAGAGTTGTAGACCTATCTGTTGGAATAAGTTAAATAATATAACAAAGAAAATACTTGGCTCATAATAGACTTTGAAAATAACAGCATTTATTGATGTTTTCCCATTTGTATTGACTTGACTTGAGAAATTGAATTCTATATACATGTAGCTACTATGTTCCCCCTGTTTGATTTCAGAATGTCAGATTCCCCTGGGAATGGCTTCTGGACACATTAAAGATTTTCAGATTACAGCTTCTGGACATTATGGTAAATACTGTTAGCTTTGACTCAAGGTTCTGTGACAATTTTATATTTTATTATTCTAAAAAACATGTAATCCCCATGCTTTTTCTTTTCTGTCTTTCCTTCCTATTTTTCATCTTTTCCTGACTTCTTTCCTTCCTCCCTCACCCCGCCTCTTGTTCTCCATCTCTCACACTCTTGCTCTTTGGGGGAGAGATCTTAAATTCAGGGCTTGGGTAAAGTCCTTAGGCTTTCCCAAGGTTAGCACTCTACCATTTGAGCCACAGCACCATTTCCAGCTTTTTCTGTGTATGTGGTACTGAGGAATTGAACTCAGATCTTCATGCATGCTAGGCAGGCACTCTACCACTAGGCCAGGCTCCCAGCCCCTTTTGCTCTTCTTTTTGTTCCAGTACTGGGGCTTAGAACTCAAGGTCTCTATTTCCCTTGGCTTTTTTCACTCAGGACTGGCTCTCAGCCAGCCCATTTTTTAAAAATATATGATTTAAAACAGTATGAATTTGTACAATCAAGTAGATAAAAATGATGAGGAAAAGTGACTAGTGAAAATTTGGGCTTGGGAAAGGTACAAAATAGAAGTATTGTTTTCATATTCTACTAGCAAATACTTACTAAAAATCTCAATAAAATTTCACTATTACTTAATAATTAAAAAAAGAAAACAAGCTTAAGAGTTACTTATTAAAGTTGTAATGTCTCTGCCTGGATAGAAGGATGATGCTTTCTAATTTTTTAATTTTTATGTTTATGATTTTTAGTCTGTTTTCATTTTCTGATTTTTCTGCAATAACACATACTAGATAATCAATAGATTATATAATTTGGTATTTTCTGGTAACGAATTCTAGTACCAGCTGATTATATATGCTAACACTCAACAAAATTATTAAATTTCAGAAAGTGGCAGATGTAATAGCAACAAGAAACCTATTAGAGAGTCATCAATATTGCCAGGATGCAAAGCTTATATGTCTTTGTCCTATTCTCAAAAGAGTAATTTTGTTCTCAAGTGTTTAGGATCAATCCAATTGAAAATAATCTCTCTTTCCTTTCTCCTTTCTTGGGAAAAGGACAGTGGACCCCAAACCTGGCCAGACTTCATTATTCTGGATCAATCAATGCCTGGAGCACCAAGGAACCCTTTTCCTGGATCAAGGTTAGAATATTCCATCAATGGCAGGAATAATCATTCGATCAAATCACCCACCTACCTCAATGATTACACATGTCCTTTGAGCCCATGGCCATTCCATTAAACCCCATTGCACAGATGAGGAAACTAAAGGATAGAATGACTTATGATTTGTACAAAAACAAACTCAAATAAAAGATTTCAGAATTAAGAATGCCACTGTGTACTATTTCTATCTCCTGAGATGATAGAATGTGTTTACTTGCTACAATATTCAACTCATAACCTCCCAAGACCATGCATTCTCTTATTAAGTGCTTCCAAAAGAGCCATCCAGTATTCTTCATTTTAGCACTAAACAAGTGGCTAAATCCCCCATCTCACAAGCAAAGAAACTCACTTTTCAATTTCCTCTAGAACAGTACTATCCAATGCAAATGTAAGATGAACTGCATATGCAAATACCATGTCTGATTTTACAGTTTAGCGCCCTCATTAAAAAAGAAATGTGAAGCCTGGTGTCAGCAGGCCCAGTAGAGATATACAACTGCATATTCCTCAAAATGTATTACTGCTCTGATTAACTCAAGTAGACAGATGTAGACCATAGTTTCACTACAACACCTGGGTAGATACATAGACGAAGCTATCTGGCAAGCTTTGAAGTTACAAATCAGAATTTCTGCAACATGAGCTCTGAAGCTTGCCATACATCCATCAGTTATTCATTGTATGTACTCTGGCAAGGAAAATGTGTGTGTGTGTGTGTGTGTGTGTGTGTGTGTGTGTTGATTTTTAGCACCAAGTAGTAATACATGCAGGAGAAGAAAAAATGGAGTAATATTTCCTTTGGAAACTAGATGGTATTTGCATTTGAAGGTACTAAATTTTTTCTTGCTATTGTGGTATAAACAACCGCAATCATTCTGGTACAAGAAACATCATGATTCTGATTGAACTGACTTACTATACTGGATATTAAACCTGGGGCTTGGAGCTTGCTAAGCAAGTGCTGTATCACTCAAGCTGTGTCCCCAGTCCTGTACTATTTTATTTATATCAAATATTAGAGGGTTTTTTGCCAGTCCTGGGGCTTGAACACAGGGCCTGAACACTGTCCTTAGGCTTTCTCAAGGCTAGAGCTCTACCACTTGAGCCCCAGCACCACTTCTGGCTTTTTTCTATGTATGTGGTACTGAGGAATCGAACCTGGGTTTTCATGCATGCTAGGCAAACACTCTACCACTAGGCCATACTTGTGGTCCAATGTTTTTTGGTTTTTTTTTTCTACTAACTACCTAACTGCTGTTCTTTTCAGAAAATTTAATAAAACCTTGTATTTTTTAACGATTAATATTGAAAGCAATAATTTTTCCCAAGAAAATTCTGAATGATTCTGTTTTGTTTAATGGACAAATACATGTGTAACTCTATTAATTGTAAATAAATGTGTTCAAAAGTTTGAAATAGGGCCTGGAGTGTGGCCTAGGGGTAGAGTGCTCACGTAGCAAGCACAAAGCCCTGAGTTCTACTCCTTGGTACCACATACACAGAAAAAGCCAAAAGTGGCACTATGGCTCAAGTGGCAGAGTGCTAGACTTGAGAAAGCTCAAGGACAGTGCCCAGGCCCTGAGTTCAAGCCCCAGGACTAGCCAAAAAAAGAGTTTGAAGTAAAGAAATGAGGAAGTAGCAGAGTAGCATAGCGGAAGCAAGCACTTAGGCCCAGAGATAAGACCCAAGACTAGCAAAATATAAGTTCCAATAAATGGAGACAGTCAAGTGAAGGAGATAGTCATAATGCACAAGAGTCATGGCATAGGTCAAATTCGGGTATATGAAGCATCTGTGGTAATATTAATTTTTTTGGTAATATTAATTTTGTTAGATCAGTAACAGCTATGTACACATAACTCATGCCCTAGTCTTTAAGAATTAACCATTCCTTACCAGTCTGATGTTACTGTGACATTGTTATGATTCACCCATTCCAAATCATATGATATACCTCAGAATTATACCAGCTACCATAGAAAATGGTGTTAGAGAGAATATAAAAGTTAGCATTTATTGTTTAGTATGTGTGTAATTGAGTCCAGCACATTAATATGTATTAAGTCACTAATACATTGAAGTAAGCATTATCTACACCATGCAGATAACACTGTGACTTAAACAGGTTCCTGCCTTAAGGATCTCAGTCTAATAAGAAAGGAAGGCATGGAACTCAATCTTTAGAACATGGTGCAATAATTTGCTAAAATGAAATGACTCAGAACATGTATGAAGTAGGAGCATACATAAAACAGAAATAGATTTATGCAAGTATCTCAAGGAAGACTTAGCAGGAAAAACAGTTTCTGAATTGGTATCAGAAGGAGGTGGAGCAGCTTTTCATAGCGATTTGGGGGTACATTCTACAATAGATGTGAATGTAGAAGCAATAATTCAATGATGTGCAAGTAGGCTGGTCTTCTGGGAAGCAAAGAACTCCATAACTACCTTCTGTATTCATCCCTACCATTTATGCCACAACTTCATGTTGATGTCCACATTAACATTAGTACTTGCTTCACTCCCACATCCAGCGTCATGATGGGCACATCTGTGGCAATGCAGATTCTTACTAAGCTGATCATTTCTGGAGGTAGTATACACATTTGAAACCTGATTAGAATAAATTGTTGTTTTCATTGGTAGGTGGATCTGTTGGCACCAATGATTATTCATGGAATCAAGACCCAGGGTGCTCGTCAGAAGTTTTCCAGCCTCTACATCTCTCAGTTTATCATCATGTATAGTCTTGATGGGAAGAAGTGGTGGACTTACCGAGGGAATTCCACTGGGACCTTAATGGTATGTAATTAGTTCTTTCAAGAGAATGCACAATTGCATTTCATACCTTTAAATAGACTTTAGATATGTTACAAATAGTCTTAATTTCGGCAAACTTACCTCCAAAAACAAATTTTCTACCCTGGACCCTGGGAATGATTTTAGATACAAACAAAAAGTGGAAGTATCAGGGCTCTCTTAAGTGAGCCAAATGCAGAGTATACTATGAAAGTTTCCTTGAGAGCAATCAGGTTAAAAGGTTCAGCAATCAGCAACTGAAAGACTTGAGTTTAAGGGGCAGAACCAGGACTGGAGATGAAGATAATATCTTACACACAAAAGGAGGAAAACCTTGAGAACTGAATAATTTTCTAAGAATGAACTCAAGACGTCTGATTAAATAGGTTTATTATGTCATTTTTATTTCCCCCTACCCTGATTAGCTGCTCTATCACTCTGTTCAAATCTTTCCTTCTCTGCTCCTCACATCTCTTCCTTCAGTTTTCATTTATAGTGATATTAGCAGTCTGGGGCCCCTACCTCACAGTCAGCGTATTATGTCACATTTCTCTTATTCTCTGCCTTCTATTCATCCTAAGTTTTTAGTGTGCCATGTTGCCTATTGGACCTTTATTTTATACAGTAATTGGTGCCAGAAGATGGCCCAGGAAAGTCCTACAAAATGCAAATGTGCAATCATATTCAAAGGAACATGAGATCACTTCCTTGTCTAGGGAGATGGTTAGTAACCTATGACATGTGATATCATAATCACTTCGATTGCCACTAGCAGTACTATAGGATAAGTTGCAGATATTCTGAGATGTTAGGGAGATAAAATGACAATGGTATTCAGTTGATAGAGCAACAACTATAGCATCAGCTGAGTACAGAGTGACCTATCATCTTTCTACAACTCTAGAGGGCATACACAGGGGAAAAAAATGAAAGTTTATGGAGATTTTTTAAGAGAAATCAACTAACATACATGGATATCCAGAAAGCATCCTTTGAGCCTTGAAGGAATTTATCTACTGTGTTTGTACACAGCTATGACCTAGGGGCTAAGGATTAGAATTACAGAGTTCAGTGGTGATTAATTGCTCAACCCCACCATACATATATTATGCTGTGCTAAAGGCACTGAAGAGAAAGAATGAGCCTCTGAGACCTGGGATGGAGAAATTTTCAGCAAATATAGAGGATGCTAAAAGTTTCAAACCTCCATATTCCTCTGAATCTGACTTGAGGAGGCAATGCCCCCCCCCCAGCCCCGTCTCTTTAAAGCAGTCATCTGGTTTCTGCATTCAAGCTTTTCAGTGACCCAAATAGCTGCATCACAAGACAGTAAAAGTCCTTCCTTAGGACCTCTGATTGGGCTCTATAAAAGTCAGATGAGTCATTGAAAATGACAGTAGATCACCACCAAGTTACAAAAAACAATTGTGGTTCCAGATGTTCAACCTCTCTTTTTTTTGGTGGGGGGGTGGTTGTGGGACTTGAACTCTGGGCCTGGGCATTGCCCATGAGCTCTTTAGCTCAAGGCTACCACCCTACCCCTGGAGCCATAGTGCCACTTCCCATTTTCTAGTGATTAACTGGAGATAAGAGTTTCACATTCTTTAGTGCCCAGGCTGGCTTTGAACCGTGTGATTCTCCTGATCCTCCTCCTCCTCATCTCAGCCTCCTGAGTACTTAGGATTACAGGCGTGAGCCACCACGCACAGCTTCAACCCCTCTTTTCTTGAGCAACACAGTCAGGGGCACATTGTTTAGAACTGTCCATCTTGGAAATGATTTTCCTTCATTGCCACTGATAAGCAAAATCAGAGCAGATGGACATTCATACCCCAGGGCAGGGCCAGCTCCTTGTTATGTAATATCAACTTAAGGGTCTTCAAATCTCTTGACATCTCATGAACATCACATTGGCCAAATATACTGATTGCATTATGCTGACAAAACCTGGTAAGCAGAAAATAATCACACTAAGTTTTATGATTATGATACATACATCCCAGCCCAAATATGCCTGTCTTTTTCCTGACATAAAATGGAGCTGTGTCCATATTTAACTTTTTAACAGACTGTCCACTAGTAGTTTCACTTGTCATATTTCTTACCAAGTTTCCATCTACATCTATGTTATGTAGAAACACAGCGAAATCTCATCTAACATTTCTTTTTTCTTTTTCTTTGCTTGAGCTCAGGGCCTAAGTACTGGCCTTGGGCTTCCTCAAAGCTAGTGCTCTACCACTTGAGCCACAGCACCACTTCTGGCCTTTTCTATGTATGTATACTCAGGAATTGAACCCAGGGCTTCATGCATACTAGACAAGCACTCTATCACTAGGCCACACTCCCAGACCTGTAATATTTCTTACATAATCACATTTCTTACTTCTGTTGTCAAATTATATTTGATGCAATGACTAATAATCATGTCAGGAAAAGTAAGTAGGGAAAAGTTTGGGAGGAAAGGCTCTTGCTTCAAACCCTAGTGCCATCAATAGATAAAGATAGAATAAAAATCCCCTCCTTCCCATTTTCAAACTTAAAAAGCTAATGTGTATCTTAAATATTATTTGTATTTAATTATTTATGAAAATATTTGACTTGTCAGACAAAGTGTATTATGTTTCTCAGCTTTTCAGGAGGCAGAAAGCTTGAGAATTGTATTTTGAGACTAGCCTAGGTAAACATGAGAACCCATTTCAAGAAATAAGCTAAGTGTGTCCTAGCTACAAGAAAAGATGTACTAAGAATTGTGATCCAGGCTCATAATTGTGACTCAGAACTCATTTGACCGCTGATCTAAAACAGAGGTCAGTTCCTCTACTGTCATTTGGCTGCCTAGAGGGGTCCTACAAAGACCTCAGACCTTTATCCAACTGATTGTAAAGATAGAGAGGGTAAACACTCTTGGTTTTTCTGGAATGCTGTTCTCAATCATGGCTACATTATGGGTAGGGTAAATCTCTCGGGGAGCCTCTCCTGCACTTGCTATTACTGTCAAAGTTAAAGTAGAAATGGAATCAGTCCATCCATTTTGATACTTAACATAACCTCACCCCTAGAAAGCACACAAATCAGTCCTTAAATATCACACTGAAAAAATGGCCAGGTGTGATTTCAGCACATTCCCAAAGCTAGATAGTTAAGAAGTTACATTCTAGCGTTCCTATTTTAATGCTCTGAAAAGTGTAAATACGAATTACATAGAAAACAGATAAATTGATTTACATTTGGACCAAAAAAAGAGTTGACATTTTTACTTTTACTTGGGGGGGGGTAGGGAGTGTCATGGGCATGCTCTTAGCCTGGGCTTAGCTCTTCAGCTCAAGACTACCACCCTACCCCAGGTCTTGCTGCTGTCTTCCCTTAGCTCTTCAGCTCAAGGATTGAGCTGCCTTGAGCCAAGCCCCACTTCCCATTTTCTAGAGGTTAATTTGAGACAGAGGCTCAGGTTTTGTGCCTGGGATGGCTTTGAACCTTGGTCCTCAAATCTCAGCATCCTGAGTGGCTAGGATTACAGGAGTGAGCCACAGAGCCCAGTGTCATGTTTACTTTCTAATGAGCATCTAATAATTGTGCATAATGACATATCAGGTGATATGTCAATAAACACATGACATTTGACAAAGGGATGAAATCTTGTTTGGTAGTGGGGTGGGGAGGCTGACTTGCATATAAGGGATCCCACCATACAAAGAAAGCTAAGCTGCTTCTACTGGCAGCTACAAGTTACAGGACATATCCTTGATGCACTTAAAAGACCAGGAATCCAACCACTGGCTAGAAAATAGGACTGGAGGAGGAAGGGGCCTGAAGAATCCTCACTCCGCCTGCTGCAGTTCTTGTGGAAGAGCCACTTTCTGAACTGCAATGATTTGTCAAAGGAGCTACTGTGGCCTGTAAAGTCCTAGCTACTCACGAGGCAGAGATTGGATTCTAAGGCAGCCCAGGTAGACAAGCCTGTGAGCCCATCTCTCATTCACCCACAAAGTCTGAAGGGGAGCCTTGGTTCAAGTGGTAGAGAATCAGCCTTGAGGGAAGAAGCCAAGAAAGCCAGAGGCCTGGGTTTCCAGCACACACATACATGAAAGCGGCCTACCTATCCCACCTGTTTCACACACTGTTGCCTTAAAAATGGGCACCTAGAAGCTAACTTTCAGCCTGTGAACTGCCCCCACGGTGGCGATGGGAATGACAGACCACACAGGAGCAGAAAGACTGTCTTTTATTTCTCCCCAGTAGCAAAGGGTGGGGGGGCTGCTCAGAGTTGGAGAAGGTGTGGGGTGAGGGGTGCGCTGTGGGGTGGGGGTGGGGGGGTCTGTGGCAAAAGGGCATCTTGGTTCATGTGACTTGTCATCAGACGCCCTGTCCCGATGGGGAGATGGTTTCTTGGAGAACCAAGTGAAGGAGGTGGTTCTGCTCGGCCGTCAGCAGTGGCCACATTTCCACCTGCAGTGACTTGATGGCTTCTGTGTCCTTCTCCTGGGTGGCCATGACCAAGGACTGCAGCAACAAGAACAGCTCCTCGGGAAGCTGGCTGCTGCTGCTATCCTGCCCGTGGCTGTCAAAGGCCTCCCAGGAATACCTCTCCAGGGTCTGGGCATGCTCGGGCAGCAGCTTGGCGGGTGGCGGCTGCAGGAGCAGCAGCAGCAGCACGCGGGACACCTCGCACCTGGCCAGCACATCCGAGAAGGCACCCAGCATGGCGGGGGAGGGCACGGTTGGGCCCGAATTTGCGGGGAGCGGCGCGGTGGGCACAACAGAGGCCGCCCCAGGTCCCTGCTGCTGGGGCCTCAGGGGCAGTGGCGGGGGCAGCTGCAGCTGCTGTGGCGGGGCCTGCGACTGCTGCTGCGGCAGGGGCTGCGGCGGTGGGGATGGAGGCAGGGGATGGCTGCCGTGGTCGCGCGCCAGGCGCTGCATGCGTGTGAAGACCGCCAGGGCACCGGTGTAGTCGCGGGCCAACAGCTGGCACGAGGCGGCGTCGCCGAGCGCCTGCAGCGCGGCCAGGGGCAGCTGGGGCAGGTGCAGCTGGGCGGCGCGCTGGAAGTGGCCAGCGGCAGCGGCCGGCTGGCCCAGGTCTCGCAGAGCGGCGGCCAGCTCCAGGCACAGGGAGGCCGCGGCGGCCGGCTGGCCCAGCTCCAGGTGCAGGCGCACAGCCGCGCTCAGGGCGCTGGCGGCCGCCTGCAGTGGCTCTCCGTAGGCGGCGGGGCAGACCAGGCGCTGCCGGGCATCGCACTCCTGTCTCAAGAAGAGACGCGCCGCCTCGGTCAGGGCCATCGCCTCGCCCGGCCCGTGGAACAGCGCCTGCTGGCAGCGCGCCACGGCCAGCTGGCACCAGGCCGCGTAGGGCAGGCACTCCTGGGCGCGCAGCTCCCGGCCCAGCTGCCCGAACTGCTCGCCCGCCTCGGCCACGTTCGGCTTCCGCAGGAACCGCTTCTTCAGCTTGTTTGACACCAGCCGGTACCGAGCCAGGAAGTCCCCGGGCTCGGAGGCCGAGCCCAGGCCACCGCCGCCGCCCCCCAGGCCCAGGCCCAGGCCCAGCCCCAAACCAGACGAGGAGGCCGCCATGTCCGCCACCCCGTGGCTTCCCAGTGAGCGCGCAGGCGCAGACGCAGAGGCCTGCGGGACCGCCGCGCCGCCACGAGCTCTGGGTCACCGCTGCCGAGCAACCACCTGCCCTGCGTCACCTCCGCCGCGAAGCGATCTGCGTCACCGCGTCACTGTGGGAAGAGCGCCAGCTCACGCCCCGCCCCGCCGTTACCTGGCGACCAGCGAGCTTCAGGGGAGCGGGCGGGGAGCGTGCTGCAGGCGGGCCCGGGACGGGGGTTGCTCTGGCGCCGCCCCCAGCGCAATGCAAATCGGGGTCCATGCCCAGCCACCCGGGGGCACGAGCTGGTGGGACGGGGCCCGCCCGAGCCCCTGAGCAAAGGCGGCTACGGTCACCATCCCTCGTGGGACCCCCGTCGCGGCCTCCGGGATGCCATCATTCGGGGAACCTCACCTGGCCTGACGAGGGGCGCCCTGGCTCTCTGCGAGCCAAGTGTCTCGGACGCCGGCCACGACGGTGACTCGCGCCCACCTGCCTCCACGCGGGCCGGCGGCGCGTGATGGCCTCCCCACGCCTCCCGTAGCTGAGGGGAGCCCGGGCGCACGCTCCGCGCTCAGACCCCGTCGCGCGCGGATGGCGTCACTCCGCCCCGCCGCCCCCGGGAAGCCGAGATTCCCACGCTCTTCCTGGACCGGAGCATGCTGGGAACGAGGAAGCCCCTCCGGCGGGCTCCATGGAGCCTCTTCCGCGCAGTGCTCGGCTCCAGCCTCGTTCCCTCAGCCCTAGGCGCTTGCCGCGAGCCCTGGCTGGCTTTGGCCGTACTCCTACTTGAGCGCCCTGGTGTCTGCCACTGTGCCCCGCCATTGGCTGGGATGGAGCCCCGTGAACTTCGGCTTTTAAGTTAGTGCGCCAGCCTGCGGGCTTGGCCTCACGGCCTGCACGCCCGTCCTTTCCTCAGCCTTTGCTCTGCAGGCCGGCGCCGCACCGCTCGAGCCACAGCTCCACTGCCGGCTTTCGGGTGGTGGACCGCAGAGGGGAGACTCCCGGCCTTTCCTGCGGGGCTGCCCTTCAGCCCTGACCCTCAGCTCTCAGCTCAGCACAGACCTCTCCCGGGGTAACCTGTGAGAGGGGGTGTCCAATTTCCTCCGTCTGTTAGTGGAGGTCCAAGCCATTATTTCCTTGAGAGTCCTTTGTCCCTTTTCTCTCCTTTTTTTAAAAATTTTTTTTTGGCCAGTCCTGGGCTTGAGCTCAGGGCCTGAGCACTGTCCTTGGACTTTCTCAAGGCTAGCGCTCTACCACTTGAGTCTCAGCACCACTTCTGGCTTTTTTCTATGTATGTGGTACAGAGGAATCGAACCCGGGTCTTCGTACATGCTAGGAAAGCACTAGTAGGCCAAACTCTCAGCCCCTTTTCTCTCTTTTTAAGGTTTTTATCATGTAGACTGTTTGGGTGGTTAGTGAACCATACATTCTATATGTTTTCTCCATTGTCCGCTTCTTTTTCATTTAAGTGAATAATTTCAAATACTATGGGGTTTTTTTACATGTCTTTATTGAGATTGAAGAATTACATCTATCTCAGTACTATAGCATAGTACATACTTAAGTACTCTCACACAATCATTTTTATATTCACACTGATATAGTCATCGGAATGTATAACACTTATGAATAACAAAAAATACTAAAACCTCAAGTTTTACTTAAGAAAGGGTAACTCTTTGAACATTGATAAACTTACGTCTTCCTGATGAGGTGATCTGTACTTTTCTGTCCTTTTGCGTAGTATCAGCTGTTCCCTTTCTCTCCCATCGCCTCCCTCCCTTCACTACCCTGGAGTTGCTTAGTTCACTTTTATCGGTGTCTAGTGGAGCTCACAGGCCGCAGCTGCACTTTTTCACCGCCTTTCCACTGATTCTGTGCCCTCTCACCACCTTCCCTCAGATATGCACGTGTCCACAATATCTGAGTAAAAAATATAGTCATCTAAAAACAATACGACAAATGAAGTCTTTTCTTGCCTTTTCTTAGAAGTTGTTTCACTCTCTAATCTTTTATAAACACTGTGTTTTTTTAAGCTAACAATCACCCTTCTACATGTTTGTCTGTTGTAAATTTCTATTGGATTTTTCAATTCAATCATTCTATGCCTCAGTTCCAAGATTTCTGTTTGGCTCTTTTTTTCTTTTTCTGCCAATATTATACCTTGAACTCAGGGCCTGAGCACTGTCCTTAGACTTTCTCAAGGCTAGAGCTCTACCACTTGAGCCTCAGCACCACTTCCGGCTTTTTTCTATGTATGTGGTACCAAGGAATGGAACCTGCATCCTCGTGCAATCTACGCACGCACTCTATCCCTAGACCAAACTCCTGGCCCTTCAACGCTGGAACTCTTATCAGTTGAGCCATACCTCCATGTCCTTAAACTTATCTTGTTCATATTGCTTTTCTGATTTACTTAGTGTCTATATTCTCTTGTAGTTCATTGACCTATTAAAAATAGATATTTTCAATCATTTATCAAACATGAGGTTCCATTTCTTTGGGGTTGATTATTAGAACTTGATTAATTTCTTTACTGGTGTTAATCTGTGATATTTTCTAGCTTATTTGTATTTCTTAGCCTTGTCTTGGTGTTTTTATACATAAAAGGTACCTTCTTGTCCTGCAGTAGGTTTTCCAGACAGAATGAGGATGGATGTGGCTCTTAATGAGTTTGAGGGTGAACAGGAAGGAATCTTGATCATGGGGAATGAGGCAGGCTTGGAGTTGGGCTGTTTCTGGGCCTCGAATCGAGCCTGTATTTACAGGGCTGTTTAGGGAGAGAGATGGATATGGCTCCCACCAGGTTTGTGTGAAGACAGAATCTCTTCCTCACTGTGGTATAGTGGGACTGCGGTTAGGTCAAAGAAGTGTTTCCTAGTCTCTCTATTCAGTTCCATTTAGTGAATCTGTTTCTGGAATCATGGACTGACATAGCTCCTACCAGTTCCTGGGAAAAAAGCAGAGCTGCCCCCAGTCCATCAGAGTGTGGGAGTAGAGCTGAGTCTTAGGGTTACTGCAAAGTCTTGTGTACTCATGCATTTTCGGTTACTATTACAAAATATGAGTCTACAAGGCAATTTTATCTATAGATGCCTTTTAAAACATTATTCATGTGGGTGGGATGAGAGCTACCGATTTGCTGATGTCACTCTCCAAAAACTACATTTCTAATTGCTCTATTAAGAGCAGGAGTAGCAAAGTGCTAAATGCTAAAGTCCTTTTGTAAGATGTTTACAGTGGGCCAAAGTGGAAAATGACTTCATTTTCCCCAGAGCAGACATAATCTGCTTTTCCTGATACTTGTTAGGATGTATATCATCCTAACATCTATATATCTGGCATGGTTTTCTATGGATATTCCACACTGTTGAAAAATGAAAAAGGTAAAATCAAAAAGATGCAAAGATGAAAAATTATTTTTCACTTTATACTCACTTTCCATGTATTTATACCAATCCTTCCAAACAGGTCTTCTTTGGCAACGTAGATTCATCTGGAATAAAGCACAATATTTTTAATCCTCCAATTATTGCTCGGTATATCCGTTTGCACCCAACTCATTATAGCATTCGCAGTACTCTTCGTATGGAGTTGATGGGCTGTGATTTAAACAGTAAGTGTCAAGTCTTTCCTTTTCCTTTCCTGTCCAAATCACAAGTAGGATAACCAGCTGTCCTAGTTATCATAAGACTGGGAGGAGGGCTCTCTCTCACTGGACCCAGAATTATTAGTGATAAAACTACTACAGTAAAGAAAAGGCAAAAGCAAAAATAAATCAGGAATTTGTTGCCCTAACCATGGAATTCACAAAAGACAGCCACCTCCTACACTTCTATCAATAAGAAAAATGAAAGCCAAGCATAGCTGAGCAGAACTGACCAGAAAAGAAGAACTTAGCGACAGGATGATAGTAACCCTAAAGTACTGGAGGCAGCCCAGTAAGCTGCAGATTTTCCTTGTGATAACATTATCCTTTCATTTCTTTCAGGTTGCAGTATACCATTAGGAATGGAAAGCAAAGTAATATCAGATGCACAGATTACCGCCTCATCCTACTTTACCAATATGTTTGTAAGCTGGTCTCCTTCACAAGCCCGACTTAACCTGCAGGGGAAGACTAATGCGTGGCGACCTCATGTAAGAGGCAAAATAGCTACCATTTAACTGAAGCAGAGAAGGGAATAGAGGTTGGGAAAAATAGGGAAGGATCTTGTTTCTTAAGAAAGTTTGGGCCGGGAGTTTGGCCTAGTGATAGAGTGCTTGCCTAGCATGCATGAAGACCCAGGTTCGATTCCTTGGTACCACATACATAGAAAAAAGCCGGAAGTGGTGCTGTGGCTCACGTGGTAGAGCTCTAGCCTTGAGAAAGTCCAAGAACAGCACTCAGGCCCTGAGTTCAAGCCCCAGGACTGGCAAAAAAAGGTTTGACTATGGGCAGACACCCCCATAAACAGTTAGTAGATGTTCCATACGATATCATAGAGCATTCATTGGAGAGGAAAATGAACTTTAATTGGAACTCTTCAAAAAGCACTGTTTTCAATACTGTGCTAATATCTGTTAATAAGCCAGGTGCCATTGGCTGACACCTGTAATCATTAGCTACTCAGAGGCTGAGATATGAGGATCATTTTTCAGGGCCAGCGTGGGCAGGAAAGTGAGACTCTTACCCCAATTAAATGCCAAAGAAAGCCAGAAGTGGGCTGTGGCTCAAAGGTAGAGTGTTAGCCTTGCTCCAGAAAATCAGGGACAGCACCCAGGCCCCGACTTCAAGGCCCAGGACTGGTACCAAAAATATCTCTTAATAGTTATACTAAGTTCCTTAAGAGATGTAAACAGACTTAATTCTCTCTGTTCTGCCGAGGGATTAATTTAAACAAAATAGGCTAATAATATTTTTGCCAGTCCTGGGGCTTGAACTCAGGGCCTGAGCACTGTCCTTCGGCTTTCTCAAGGCTAGAGCTCTGTCACTTGATCCACAGCACCACTTCTGTCTTTTTCTATGTATGTGGAACTGAGGAACCCGGATCTTCGTACATGCTAGGCAAGCACTCTACCACTAGACCACACTTCTGGCCCTGCTAACCATCTTTTATACTCTAGCCACTATATAGAAAGCTCTTACAGTTATTTAGCATTTACTGGACACCTATTAAATGGATGTTCCTGGAATATAAGGATGCATTATGAAAAAAATAGCCCTCAGGTTTCTTTGTCAAATAAGAGAGGCTGACAAACCATTAAAATGCAGAGCAATAGTGCTGTGATATAGTTAAGAAGGACTTTGGGGATTTCTGGGAATAAATAGTGACCAACCAGATGTTAGTCGAACACTGTTTTCCTTAGGTGAATGATCCAAAACAGTGGCTACAAGTGGATTTCCAGAAGACAATGAAAATCACAGGGATAATCACCCAGGGAGTGAAATCTCTCCTTACCAGCATGTTTGTGAAGGAATTCCTCATTTCCAGTAGTCAGGATGGCCATCACTGGACTCTCATTTTTCAGAATGGTAAAGTAAAGGTATGATGTTCTCAAAGACACAAAATCTCTGACATTTAGAAATGTAACTAAACTGATGGGCATAGATAGCATTTGCTGATAGCTGTGGTAACAGAATACTGTGAATGATATTCTGAGAGAACATGGTACCTTTAAGCAAGGAAGTAATGTCTAAGAAAAGGGAAGATTAGAGCCAAGTGTTGATTTTTCTCATGAATATTATCTTCTCTTGATATCATCCAAAATAATAGCAAGAAACAGAAGACTGGAAAGAGTTACCTGGTAAATGCCTAATGATCTCTATTCTCACCAATAGTGTAGATTTCTAGGCCTTTTTGACCTTTAACTTTAGTGGTCCAGGCACCCTTTTTCCTGATGTACATTTGCTAGATAAATTCAACAAATTATACTCATTATAGAAAGGACACAAAGTCATAGCATTCCATGATCATTAGCAAAAATAGCACTTTATACCTATGGGTTTTGGTATTTTCTTTTTGGTGGTGGTGATGGTGGTAGTGGTGATGATCACAGGGCTTGAACTCTGGCCCTGGGCTTTGTCCCTGAGCTCTTCAGCTCAAGGCTACCACCCTACCCCTGAGCCACAGCACCACTTTGCATTTTCTAGTGGTTAATTGGAGATAAGAGTCTCATAAACATTTTTTAGTGCCCAGGCTGGTTTTGAATCGTGATCCTCAGATCTCAGCTGCCTGAGTAGCTCGGATTGCAGGCATGAGCCATTACGCCTGGCTGGGTTTTGGTGTTTTCTTGTTTTGGGTTTTGTTTTTGTCAATTGTTGGGCTTGAACTCAGGGCCTGGGCCCTGTCTCTGAGCTCTTTTGCTCAAGGCTGCCATTCTACCATAATGTCATTTTGGTAGGACCATAGGACCACTTCCAGTTTTCTAGTGGTTAATTGTTGATTAGAGTCTCATGGACTTTCCTACTTGGGCTGGCTTTGAACCATGATCCTCAGATCTCACCCTCCTGAGTCGAAAGGATTACTGGCATGAGCCACTGATGCCCAGGTTGTGGTATTTTTAAAAAATCTCCTTTGTCACTAAATATCAACATGATAGATATTTTAGTCAGCTTTCTGTTATGTGACAAATGTCTGAGACAGCCAACTTATAGAGATAAAATTTTCATTTAGAATATATGACGACAACAAAAACTTAAGTGTCATAACTGAGCTGAATAGAACAAGAAATTGTAAAATTACTACATTATCTTGAAAGTAAAAATGTTGATTGATATTAAACCTGGCCAATTTAGTTCATGTCATAATTTCTAGGCTAACCAATAAATAATTGAATATAAGATAGGGTATAGGACTCTCAAAATGGTACAGAAATATAAAATGATAGAATATAATCAATAAATGGTAATGGAGCAAGAAAATAGAGCTACAGCAGAATGAAAAAGCTGATACCGGATTTAAATCCATATATAACAATAGTTATATATAATATGAACATAAGTTGAGACAAAAATAAGATTGTCAAATTGATCACAAAGAAAATGGTCTTTTACAAGAGCTGTATCTAAAATATTAAATATGGACAAGTGGCAAGTCACAAATAGGAAAGAATTTTACAAATAGCATGTACAAGATACCTGTTGTAGTTCTATTGATAGCAGACAAAATTTATAACAAGACAATATTACCAAGTTAAGAATGTGACTTCATAGTAATATGAATTCTCTAAGGAAATACAACAATTTTAAACTTATATTACATTTTATATATCCTCAAAATGTTTGATGCAAGAACTGAGAAAATTAAACATTCACAATTTAGACTCTCAGATTGTTACTATCTCTCTCAATTGATAGAAAAATCAAAGGAGAAAGTTTAGAAATAGAATTTAACAATGTAATTTACAAAGTCTGATCTTGTAGACATATTTCTAAGATTGTACCTTAAAACTATAGAATTATATACTCTTTGTAAGCAGAAAGGAAATATGTTTTTCCATTTTGTACTATAAATATGTTATTAATGAAGCACCTCCAATTTTAGATAATATCAAACATCTTTTCTGATCATAATATAATTAAGGTAGATATGATTAAGAAAGACATGACAGTGCTAGAAGTCAAGAAGTTCACATTTGATAATCTATAGGTCAAAGAAGAAATCATAAACTAGGAAATACTCTGAACTGAATGGTAAAACATTATACAGCAAAGGTAGTAATCAGCTAAAATAATACCTAGAAGAAAATGTATAGTGGTGGACATATATGATGGCTGGGTAAGATACTCAAGCATTCATCTTCCAGCTATAGCACACAAAGTTGAATAGTCACTCCCACAGAAAATTACTTCATAGTGCCTGCTTTTAGTATTTTTAAAAAAGATACATGAGGGCTGGGAGTTTGGCCTAGTGGTAGAGTGCTTGCCTAGCATGCACGAAGACCCGGGTTCGATTCCTCGGTACCACATACATAGAAAAAAGCCAGAAGTGGTGCTATGGCTTAAGTGGTAGAGTGCTGGCCTTGAGAAAGTCCAAGGACAGTGCTCAGGCCCTGAGCTCAAGCCTAGGACTGGCAAAAAAAAGATACATGAAAGAAGGTAGGAAGAAAAGAGTTGCCTGCCTCAACCTTCTTTTTTTTTTTCTGTGGGTCATGGGGCTTGAAGTCTGGGCCTGGGCGCTGTCCCTGAGCTTTTTAGCTCAAGGCTACTACTCTAAACCTGGGCCTGGGCGTTATTCCTGAGCTCTTCAGTTGAAGGCTACCACCCTACCCCTTCCCTACAGTACCACTTCCTATTTTGTAGTGATTAATTGGAAATAAAAGTCTCACAGTCTTTAGTGCCCTGGCTGGCTTTGAACCTGATCCTCAGATCTCAGCCTCCTGAGTAGCTAGGATTACAGGCGTAAGCTGAGGCCAGAGCTCCTAGATGGAGCTGTTCTAGTACCAGGCACAGACCTGCATTCTAGATGGACTCAAGTTTCAGCCTGGTGATGAGACAGACTGATGAGGCTATCCTTGAGACTGTATAGGTCCCTGTGACTTGGAGATTTAAGTGTGATGACACTTTGTCAACTTGAATGGCCAAGGAACTATCTTCACTACCAACATCACACCCTTGGGCAGCACTCTGGAGGTAAGACTTAGTAACAGGCTGATGAATCCTAACCTTTGGCAGGTCCAAAAGCCCCTGTCCATAGACCTGTTTGTTGGACTGAGATTCTGAGTTAACACCATTGCTAAGGGGAGGTACATGATCAATTCCATATAGCTGGTTGCAGGGGAATTAGTCTATTCGACTGAGCAATAAACATCATGTAGCAGCATGAACCTTAGTTTTTCCTCAGTGTTGGGCTGATCTTGGGAGGTGTGGGATCAGGATGTAACATTGGTAGCCTCAGTCACTGCCCAGGAACCTGAGGTTGATACATTTATACTAATTCTGCTGAAATCCAGACAAAATTCTACAGTGCCTGACCACAAGCCAATACCTGTGAACAAAGCATGTGGATCTACTTCAGCCCCAATGAGAGGCTTGTGGGGCATATTAATCTTTCAGAGTATTCACTTGGTTCATTCTGAACATACCACGTTAGATTTGGGACAAACCTTGGCTTAGATCCCCCTCTAGTGGTAAAACAATGATAATAGCTCGCCATCAGACTCGAGAAAATTCTGACTTTAGGTAATATTATCCAGAGCTGAAACAACAGAAGTGGCTTCAGGCTCAAAAAATTAAGTGGCCTGGGCCAGGAGTTTGGCCTAGTGGTAGAATGCTTTACTAGCATGCACGTAGACAAGGCTTGATTCCTCAGTCCCACATACACAGAGAAAGCTGGAAGTGGTGCAGTGGCTCAAGTGGTAGAGCTCTAGCCTTGAGAAAACCCAAGGACAGTGCTCAGTCTCTGATCCCAATCGCAGGACTGGCAAAATTGTGTGTGCATGTGTATGAGTAAGACAGGCAAAATATTCAATATGTTAACAGTAAACCTAGGTGAAGTACTTTAGGATATTCATTGCAGTATTCCTTTTTTCTTTCTTTTTATTTGGGATTTAGACTCAATGCTAGGTAGGTGCTTTGCCACTTGACTCATTTCTACAGCCCATATACTTTCACTTTCCTTATGCTAGTAAATTTTCAAAATAAAGGTTGAATCTAACAAAAGATTCACACACACCCAAAATATCATAAATATTCATCCAAGATTCTCAGAATAAGTGCAATGATGTTTCTAAAAGTGTTATTAAACACAAGAACATTAACACATGTTTACGTTTGTCATTTTAGGTATATTATATGTTCTTTGTGCCAAAAATACAACAATGACCAAGGCCTCTATCCCTTTGGCAATAATGTTTGGAGGGAGAGGGCAGAATAGAGTCTCTATAAACAACATACAGTGTACGTGGTACGAAAAGATGAAATAAGAAGTTGATTTAGAATAAACAAGAGTCCTATTTTAGGTGAGGAAAAGTTTTCTAGAAATACGGCATTTAAGCTGAAGAACAAAGAATAAAAAAAACAATGGATAAAATGAGAAGAAAGAGAAAAGAGCCTTCAAAATGGAGGGAATCATACCTAGACATAATTCCACATTAAAAAGAGAGTTGGCACTGTCCAGGAACAAAATACCAGTATATCTCCTCCTAGTCAGTGAAAAAGGAAGACGTGATAGGAGATGAAGTCAGAGACTTGGGCTGGGGCCATATTATTCAGAGTCTGGAAACCAGACTGGGTTTAGATTTCATTTTAAGTGAGATGGAAGTCTTAATCAGAAATGTACATCCAGTTTTATCTATGTATTGAGGTATTTCTGGGCAGCACCTAAGAAGGCCAGGGTAGGACCCGACCAATTAAATCAGCATCTCTGGCAGAGCTGAACTCCCTAGAGGTGACGCCAGAAAACAGCGAAAAATGAGAACCCAGGGGGAAAATAGAGCCAAAGAACAGGGCTTAGACTTCTTTTGCTCTAATAGCTAATCACTGTAGCATCAGTGTCATTCACACCACACATGCGAGCGAAGTCCCTTCCCACTTGGAACCTTCAGTGAAACTGACACCGAACTTTGCAGACCTCAGTCAGCTGGGTGACCGCAGACATACGTCACCTCAATACGTCACCTCAGCAGCCCCAGGAAGCAGAAGCTCTTTTGTTGCTGTTTACTTCTGTCCTGTACTGTGGCTCACTTCCAGTTTTCCCCTCTTCCACACAAACTGCCTTGGGGGAGCTTGTGGATCTCACTGACCTCTCTGTCCGTACAAAAGCATGTGTCATGATGCGAAGTTAGGATGCAAAGGAGAGCAAGGGCCATACTGGAAGAGCAGCTATGGATAAGGAACTGACAGAGGGAAAATCGGATGGATTTAAGAAGCTTAGCAAGCTCATAAACTTTGTAAATTCTTTCTTCTTAGATAATGAATAAATAGATCTTATCTTCTTCAGGTTTTTCAGGGAAATCAAGACTCCTTCACACCTGTGATGAATTCTCTAGACCCACCACTGCTGACTCGATACCTTAGAATTCACCCCCAGAGTTGGGCACACCAGATTGCTCTGAGGCTGGAGATTCTAGGCTGTGAGGCCCAGCAAGTGTACTGAGGTACCTTGCAGGCCTTATGGTCCTTTCACCAACTCCATCAGTTCTAAGGTATTCCTTGGCTCATGCCAGCATCCCTTTCAGGCTTCCTGCTTATACAATACCTCACACTGTCCATGGTATGTTCATTTTTAATATGGATGTAAGTTACATAATGCTAGCAGACACTGACCTGAAGCTTCCCAAATGATTAATCCTGTATTTCCTAAAAACTCAGGTACCTACAACTTTGTTGTTAGAAAAACCTTGTTTTGAAAAAGATATTCTTTGTATTCACAGAAGATATCCATGATGCAAGCATCAGGTTGACCTTCAGACACGTAGAATTAGACTCGCACTTACTATCCTAATGAATCATGAAATAAAACATGCTTGGGGACCTTATCCTCAGACATGAAAAAAACGCAAGTAATTTTCACAACAGGTAAAATGAATAGAAGAATTGCTGTATTTTAGAGTCAACTTGATTAAATAAATTTAATCTCAGAAGGGTGTAGAAATAAAGCCACTTTATCTTAATACCAATCAACAAAAATACATTAGAAGTATAGAATTTATCCAGAACCTTGAAATTAAATGAAAATATCCTTTTGAAATTTATGGTGACCAAGAATGCTCATAATAGGCTTCAAAGCACATAATTTAAAAATGTTTCCATGAAACAATCCAGATGCCCTACTGCAGATGAATGGATACAGAAAATGTGGTATATATATATACACATACACAATGGAATTCTACATAGCCAACAGACAAGATAAAATAATACCATTTGCAGGGAAGTGGATGAATCTAGAACGAATCATGTTGAGTGAGACAAGTCAAGACCAAAGGAACAAAAGGCTCATGGTATCCTTAATATGTGGATATTAGATCCAAACAATACAAGAGCAAGGACTCAGTATTTGCGTACCCAATGCTATGGACATGGTATTGGAAATATAAACACAACTACATAGTCATAAAAACTTATGACTCTAAAGACATAATGTTTTATTACATAGATTATTTTGTATCTATGACCTACAAACCCTCAACCTAATTTTGATTATGTTCTAAAATCTAAGTGCCAGTGATTGTATATAGAGATTCCCTTCTTGAATATCTGTTTGTTAAACACGTCATTTGAAATATGATGTAAAAATCAATGTTAATAAATTCTTTAATAAAAAACCTAAATATTCACTACTTATAGAAGATATTGGGCAATTTCATCTCTACACTTCTTTAAAAATGCTTCCATGGAAAATCTATGACGATTTAGGATAATAGATATAAATTTTATCATTTTAATAAAGCATTTTATTCTCTCCCCTAATTTCCTGTTGAAACAACAACGATTTGTACCATAATTGAAAACCAAAGTCCCTCCTAAATAATTGGAATTCCAAGAAATCAAAAGAAAATTAACAAATACAGAACACTGTTCCATCACCTTCCCCACCTTGCCCCACCCCCAGAAGCTTAGGAATCCTTTTTTGTTCTTTCTATCTCTGCCATTTAATAGAACTACACAAATAGTTTCTCCTGGAGCACTCAGAGGATGCTGGAAATTAGGGTTATTTGAAAATGGGAGCTTCTAACATAAGAGGAAAATTTCTGTCAGTTTAAGAAAATGAAACAGGCTGATTCCCCCCCCCCACACACACACACCATGTTAGAGCCTTTCCTCATAATCCTGGGTGACCCTAATCTGACATCTTGGGCAATTGCAACACAGCTGCCACCATATAGTCACAATTCACAAATGGTGAAAGTGAAAATATGTAAAGTTTGATGGTCCTGTAAAATTGTTTTGTTCCATAGCCTGGCAGAAGAACTAAGAGATGACATGGTTTTATTTTCTGTAAACTTTTAACCATTCTTAAATTTAGTTTAATATTGTGATATTCTTTCCTTGTTGACTATGTACCTTCTCAATGCTCTTAGAAGCAATTCCTTTATCATCCTGCTAGTTTGTTCACTAGTGTGTTCAATAAAACATTGACACATAAAAATAAATGCCTTTAAGTATTGTATTTTTAAATAAGTAAAAATATGAACAATTATGTTTTAAAAATAAACACTGGCATGGAAAAGCAGAATGGATACTTCAGAAAAAATAACATAAACAATAATGAGTTGGATATATTGCATTTTTGCTTTTTAAAAATTAAATTGGGGTTAGGAATGTTGCTCACTAGTGTATGCTTCCCTATAGAAGGAGTTCTAATGATATAAACAAGTCTCCTTAAGAAATAGGATTGTTACAGATAAAGGTAGCCTCATTTAACGGCTTACCATTCTCATCTCTTCGTTCACTTTAAACACCTGTTTATTGTACTTTAAACTAGACTTTAATATTATACACAAATGGCTTCTCTGAAAGTATTGGGTGTAATGCAAATGCTACTTTGGAATTGTTCTTTTATTTACTTTCTGTGCTTAACAGCATTTGGGGGATTTATGGATGTTGTTAAGTAAAGATCAATGCATTTTCTTCAAAAAATTAATGAGTTGGGAAACCAGATTAAAGGCAGAAACTGGTGACTCACCCCTGTAATCCTACCTACTCAAGAGGCTGAAATCTGAGGATTGTGGTTCAAAGCCAGCCCAGGCTTAAAAGTCTATGAGACTCCTTTTTTGCCAGCCCTGGGGCTTGAACTCAGGGCCTGGACAATGTCCTTGATCACTTGTCCTCAAAGCTAGAGCTCTAACACTTGAGCCACAGCATCATTTCTGGCTTTTTCTGTATATGTGGTACTGTGGAATTGAACCCAGGGCCTCATGCATGCTAGGCAAGCACTCTACCACTACTGGCTCCTGAGACTCTTCCCAATTAATCACAGAAAAAGCCAGAGGTGGTACAGTTCAAGTAATAGAGTGAGCAAAAGTTGCTTAGGGACAATGCACAGGCCCAGAATTTAAGACACGGGACCAGCAACAAACAAAAAAGAAAAGAAAACCAGATTAAATTGAACTCAGAGTAAAATGGGATCTAATTTGCAAGAAATAAAATAAATAAGAAATGGAGCCTCAGTCTTGAAGTTGAGCTGATAGAAACACCAAGAGAAAAAATGAACAATTGCTATGCAAGAGGCATAAATTTGCAGTACAATGTAGATTAAAGAAAAGCAAAAATGTAGCATGTAGTCAATGTTATATTCTAAAGATAATAGAGATATAGAGCCTTATGTATGTTAAACATGAAACTATGTATTATGATAATTGTCCATATTGGTAACCAAGACTGATACTTTCTTTTTTGCCAGTCCTGGAGCTTGAACTCAGGGCCTGAGCATTGTCCTTGGGCTTTCTCAAGGCTAGTGCTCTACTACTTGGGCCACAGCACCATGTCCAGCTTTTCTGTGTATGTGGTACTGAGGAATCGAACCCAGGCCTTTGTGCACTCTACCACTAGGTCAAACTCCTGGACAAGAATGAGACTTTTTTTTGCCTGTCCTGGGCTTGAGTTCAGGGTCTGAGCATTGTCCTTGGACTTTCTCAAGGCTAGAGCACTACCACTTGAGCCTCAATACCACTTCTGGATTTTTTTCTTTTTTATGTTTATTTTTTATTGTAATTAATAAAAGGGTTACATGATATTTGCCAGATAGAAGGTGCATTAATTCACACACATTGATACCCTTTCACATGTCTTGGTACCCATTACCCTCCCTCTACCCCCCCACTTTGTTTTCCCCCCTTCCCTATCAAATTTCAAATAACCAAATACAAGTAAATTCACTATATCAGATAACAAAGTGAGATACTATAACAATATGAGATACCCAAGAGATAGCAAAGGAGATGAGAGATAACATAGTACATTAAGGACAACAATCATTCGTTATATGGCTTTTGTTTCAATATCCTGGAGGTCCTTTCAATTAGCTTCATACTATATGGCCTTATGTATCAAGGTTTTGCTCTGTTGCAGATCACTGCTAGTAGAGCCCAAGGTTTCTACTGATTATGACAAATGAGGGAAACCATTGAGCCTATGTTCCTTTGAGTCTGGCTTACTTCACTTAATATGATTTTTTCAAAGACCTAGAGGTAAAAGCTGACACACTAAAAATTTTACAGGAAGGAATAGGAGATACACTAGGCCTCCTTGGCACAGGTCGAAACTTTCTTAATAAGGACCAAGAATCACAACAAATCAGAGAAAGGCTGGATAAGTGGGACTGCATTAAACTGCAGAGCTTTTGTATGGCAAAGGACATAGCTAGTAAATTAATTAGGAAGCCTACAGAGTGGGAGAAGATCTTCACCAACCAAACAACGGACAAAGGCCTCATATCTAAAATATATCAACAACTCAAAAAATTGAATCACTCCAAAACTAATCTCCAAAGTAACAACCATCCCATTAAAAAATGGGCCAAAGACTTAAAGAGAGTCTTCTCTGAAGAAGAAACAAAAATGGCCTATAGACATATGAAGAAATGCTCGACATCTCTGGTCATAAAAGAAATGCGAATCAAAACAACTCTAAGATTCCACCTCACTCCACTTAGAATGGCCAGGATCAGCAAAACTAATCACAACAGATGCTGGAGGGGATGTGGCCAGGAGGGATCACTACTACACTGTTGGTGGGAGTGCAAACTCGTTCAACCACTATGGAAAGCAGTATGGCAGTTCCTCAAAAGACTCAACATAGAGCTCCCCTATGACCCAGCAATTCCACTACTTGGCATTTACCCAACCATCCAGAAACAAGCACATACTAAATCCACTAGCACAATGATGTTCATTGCAGCATTATTCACCATAGCAAAGATATGAAACCAACCTAGATGTCCCTCAGTTGATGAGTGGATCAACAAGTTGTGGTATTTGTACACAATGGAATTCTATGCTGCTGTCAGAAAAAATGACATCAACCCATTTGTTAGGAACTGGATTTTTTTCTATGTATGTGGTTCCAAGGAATGGAACCCAGGTCTTTGTGCATGCTAGGCAAGCGCTCTACCACTAGGCCAAATTCCCGGCCCCTGCTTTTTTTTTTTTAATGTGATAGTGAACATTTCTGATTTTTTTCCAATGTGATGCTGAAAAGCTTTGGTATTCTACATTTTACAAAGTCTAGGCATAATTTGATAATACAGTTTACATTATACATTGGGGTATTCAGGAAATAAAGCATCTCTACCATACATTTCAATATACTTTGTCCATACAAAAAGTTCATACTTGATTTTACAGTCAGTATATGCCTGATGTTTTAATGATGTTTTTTTTGGTCATAGGGCTATGAACTTGGCCTGGTCATTGTCCCTGAGCTCTTCAGCTCAAGGCTACCACCCTATCCCTTGAGCCACAGAGCCACTTCCGGTTTTCTTGTGATTAATTGGAGATAAGAGTCTCTTGGTCTTTAGTGCCTGGGCTGGCTTTGAACCTCTGCCCTCAGATTTCAGCCTCCTGAGTAGCTAGGATTACTGGCTTGAGCTCCAAGCCCGGCTCATGATTTGTTCTTTAAAAGACAATTTTCAGTTGTAAGTTCGTAGCTACTCAGGAGGTTGAGATCTGAGGATCATAGTTCAAAACCAGTCTGGGCAAGAAAGTCCATGAGATTCTTATCTTCAGTTAACCAGCAAAGTATGGGAGTGGGGCTCAGGAACAACACTGAAGCCTGAGTTAAAGCCCCAGGACCAGCACAATAAAATAAAATAAAATAAAATGACAACTTTCATGGTATTTCTCTTGAATGCTGATATTGTATGGTATTAAACAGGTGGAATTAATTCACCTTGCAGTGTTCACCTTGCAGCAATAGGAGAATACTATGGAAATTGTAGCAGTTGCAAGGAGAGAAACCTCCCCAGACACTCAAAATGATTAGTCTTACTAATATATGTAGATGATTTCTATAATGTACCTCCATTTAGGTTCTCTTTCTGGGAACCCATTAGACTCAGTATCATATTGTACAACAGCTGTCTTTAAATTCTTTTAGAATATTTACTATTCTACCTCTGGAGAGTTCAGATGTATAGTTTGTGATATCTTAGAAAAATATTCTAGCCGGGCGGGGGCTCACACCTGTAACCCTAGCTACTCAGGAGGCTGAGATCTGAGGATCAAGGTTCAAAGCCAGCTCAGGCACAAAAGGACCTGAGACTCTTATCTCCAATTAACCTCTAGAAAACGGGAAGTGGGGCTTGGCTCCAGGGTAGGGTAGTAGCCTTGAGCTGAAGAGCTCAGGGACAAAGCCCAGGCTGAATTCAAGCTCCATTGCCCACCAAAACAAAAGAAAAAGAAAAATATTCTAAGCATAAAATAAACTTTTCTGAGCACTTCAATATGCATATATATTCTACATGCATGCATTTTTATTCTTTGGTTAGTCCCTGGCCCATATAGAGTAATTTCTGCAGTGCTAGAAATCAAATGCATACTAGGCAAGTGTTCAGTATGCCACTAAATAACAATCACATTGAACTTGCCTTTTTCATAGTGGTAAAGGATTCCCAGGTCAGTACATGTACTGAAAACTCAGTTGTCCTGCCATCATATTAAAGTTTCTATTATCTATTATCTTGTGTGTTTGTTGTTCTTAATGTACTATGTTATTTGTCTTCTCATTTGTTGCCCTTTGGTTAATCTCATATTGCTACTGCATCTGAATTTGATACCTGGTATATTGCATATACGTTTATTTATTTGAAATAGGTAAGGGAAGGGGAGAAAACAAGATGATTGGGAGGGGGTGAGAGGAGGTAAATGGGGACAAAAACATGAGAAGGGATATCAATGTGTGAGAAGTAATGCACCAAAGCCAGCGGGTGGCACACACCTGTAATCCTAGCTACTCAGGAGGCTGAGATTTGAGGATCAAGGTTCAAAGCCAGCCCGGGCACAAAAGGACCTGAGACTCTATCTCCAATCAACCTGTAGAGCACGGGAAGTGAAACTGTGTGTCAAAGTTTAGGGTGGTAGCCTTGAGCTGAAAAGCTCGAGGACAGCACCCAGCCCAGGCAGAGTTGAAGCCCCATGACCCACACACACAAAAAAAGAAGTAATGCACCTACTACCTGACGAATGTAACTGTAACCCCTCTATATATTACACCAACAATAAAAAATAAAAAAAGAAATGTCACCTTTAGCTATTGTCTCATACAAGTTATAATATAGTAAGTAGTACAATAGTGAATGAAATACCTTGAAATTATTCGAACCCAAGTGGGTACAACTACTGTAAGAATGAGTTTTACTATCAATACAGATGTGTATTCATGGACAGAAGATGCCTCTGTGTCTATCAAATAGAGGACACTGGGTGAGAGTCAGATGAGTTTGGTGATATCATAAAGGGTGATAGGATTCCTTCTGGAACTCCAGAGACACACGGCAACGAGTGGCCAACTTGAAGAGTGTTGCTTCCTGAATACTAAGGGCCATTCCCTTTGCATATCTTGATGCTGAGTTAATTGTCAAGTAAGTGGCTTCCTACTCGACAGAGAGGTCTCTTCAAGTCCAACTAAGTGTAGATTAATATATCAATTAATGTAGCGATATAGGCTCAAAATATTGTTACCAATGGACTGACCGGGGTCTTGGCTGTACACAAAGAGAAACTGTTAGTAGGTAAGCAGTAGTCCTCTAAGCTGGGGAAGTCCCGAGGCCTTCGGTGCCAAAGGCCCATGGACTTGGCTGACAGACTCACAGGGCTACAGCTCTAAGCCCTGATAAGTTTCTAGCCTTAGAATCCAAAAACTTAGTAGGTACTCAGGTTAGAGGATTGGTGCTCTGAGTTCTAATTGCAAGTAGCCAGACTTGAAGCAGCAGCAAGCCACAGCAGCAGTCAGCTCCAGTCTGTACCAGCTCTTATCTTGGATATCAGGATTTTTGACTTTCATGGTAGTACGTTGCAATGTTGATACCCACTCTGTCCTGCCTTCTCTGTACCTCTGTCACCACTCCACTGCCACTGCCACCACCCCTGTTACCACTGCTAGAGCTTCTTGTTGCTTGGTGCTCTGACCACTGTACTTATGATCAAAATCACAAGCAAACAAGAAAAGAAAATTCTAGAGAAGCCTTTTATTGAGTCCAATGTTAGAACAGTTGACGGAAGGGCAGCACAGGGGAGTAATTCTCCCTGACTTGAAAAATGAATGGGATAGTGTGTTTATGTAGCCAGGAGCAGTGTGTGGCTTATGTGTGGTATGCGAATGAAGCATTCATTTGCATCAAACAAAGCACAGCTCCCAGTTCCACTAATCTCTGGCTTCTTGCTGATTTGCTAAGAATGTGTTCCCCTCATCTTTGCATCTTCAAGGTCATGTAATCTTCCCTAGCTCTATCTTTCCTGGGATGCTCTCTTTCAAGTCTGCAATTGCAAGGCTTCCTGTTGTGGGAATCAGGGCCTCAGTTGCAGTGGTCTTTGTAGCCAGAGTGTCCCCACATTGATGATAGTGTCTAAAATAGCTGGGCTGCCATGAGGGCAGTCAGAGAAGGTGCTGCTATGTTGGCATTTCACCACTCCAAGCTGCCAAACATAAGGAAAGGTCTATAAACTGCCATCCCAAGTCCCGAATAGCTTGCTCTAGGTGATTTTGCTCATTCACAGAAAAAAAAATTATAGGGTTCTTACAATAAAGGGTTAAAGAAGGGGCCAGGAGTTTGGCCTAGTGGTTAAAGTGCTTGCCTAGCATGCATGAAGACCCCGGTTAGATTCCTTGGTGCCACATAGAAAAAAGCCGGAAGTGGTGCTGAGGCTCAAGTGGTAGAGCTCTAGCCTTGAGAAAGTCCAAGGTCAGTGCTCAGGCCCTGAGCTCAAGCCCAGGCAACCAAAAAAAAAAGGTTAAAGAAAACGCACCACAAAACTAGCATTCTCCATAGTATTTAACAATGTTTCACAATGCTTAATAATGCTTAACTTTGTCCCAGTGTTCTAGAAAGCGTTGAGGCTGAGTAGCCATGAAGATAGTGCAGAGTTCTGGGATTCTAAATCAATTTTGTAGGTAAAGTTCATAGGATGTTTCTGATGTGGTAAGGCATAGGAGTGAAAAGAAGTCAAAGATGATGCCATAAACTAGGCAACAGATTTCACATCTGAAATCCCAACTACTTGTGTAGAAGGCTGAAAAGGAGAGGATTGCAGTGCCAGGCGAGCCCAGTGATGACAGGATGGTAGTGGCTCAGGCACATGCCTGGTTATGAAGTGAGACCCTACCCTAAAAGCAGCCAGTAAAAACACAGAGCCAGAGGCATGGCTCAGTGATATCTCACCAGCCTAGAAAGTGCAAACTTGAGCTGTTCAAATCCCCAGTGCTAGTAATAAATAAATAAATAAATAAATAAATAAATAAATAAATAAATAAATAAATAAAACAAATGTGATAATTTGGACCTACATAGCTGAAATTTTCAACTAACTGAGATGGGGGAATGTAATTTGAACATACCTGGCCTGATATATTACAGTAAATTTTGGAGTTTTTGTGTTGCGTTCAGGTTACACCTATATAAATCTTTAAATCCTTGTGTTTAGAATAGGTGAGAGATGTTTTATTGTTGTTTTGTTTGTTCTGCAGTAAGAACTAAACCATCACTTCTTTAACTTTTCAGACAGGTTCTGTGGGGGAAAAAAAACTAAACAAAGTCTCTCCTCGGTGAAGTCAGTCCATGGAACTCAAAAAACATCTGTGTATTGTGTTTCTTCTATGTGTGCTGAGTTTACTATTGTTAGAGACAGAAGCTTCTTCATCACTATCTAATATCAGACTTCAAGAAAAATCAAGATCAAAATCAGATTCAAAAGGCGTATTTGCCATAAGGATGAATCTTCCTGACTTCGAAAGGCATAGAATTTATTTCTCAGGTCAGGAAAGATTATTCCATGTTTTACAACTGTTCATAAGAATTCTGTGTTGAGGGGCCAGGAGTTTGGCCTAGTGGTTGAGTGCTTGCCTAGCAAAACCCGGGTTCGATTCCTCGGTACCACATACATAGAAAAAGGCCAGAAGTGGTGCTGAGGCTGAAGTGGTAGAGCTCTAGCCTTGAGAAAGTCCAAGGACAGTGCTCAGGCCCTGAGCTCAAGCCCACGACTGGCAAAAAAAGAGAGAAAGAATTCTGTGTTGAATTTATTTGATTTGTTTCAGATGAGTTCAACAAACCTCAACCTAGCATTTACCAATGCCTTGGTTCATAAGTGGGCAGACAAACCCATAGGTACCAAACATCATGTAATTTGACAAATGCTTGTTTGGGGGGATGTGAAAGGGAAAACTTCACAAAGGAAGCAAAAGCTAAAATAAACCTGATGATCTAAGGAACCACAGACTAGGGGCTATCATACCTGTGTTCCCAGACATGTTGTGCGGACTCATTTTGGAATGTTCTAGTTCCCTTGTGGTCAAATCACAGTACCTCTCCTTCCCTCCCTATTTCTAAAGGAAAGATCGGACTTCCAGCCCTTTTGTGCTGGTTCTGCTGCTTCAAATCAGGGCCGGGGTACTGAGCCTGAGCTTTGAGACTCAGTCCAGCCTTTCTTTTATTAGCAGACTTCTCCCAAAGTTCTTTTCCTAAGGTCTCCTGCCCCTTCTTCCTCTGCTCCTGGGACATTAACTCTGCTCATCTTCCTGCAGAATGTGGTAGATAACACACATCACTGGAGATTTTCTTATCAGTTTATGCTTCTTTTTCATAATGCAGCACATAAACTCCAAGTAGTCCTTTAGATATCTAGAACTTTTTGATATTTATCTAAGGAGATTCCTTTAAAATAATGAGTATCCTTTGAATATCTGAGAGCCAGCAGAAGAGAGTAGTACATGCTGTATGATGAGGCCAACTATAATAACAAGACCTGTCCTCAAAGCATGTCTGTGCTATTTCTGCAGGAAATAAAAGACCTTGGCTTTGGAACTTCAAGATTTACCTGCGGGATCTCATCAGGAACTCCATACCCTCAATAGCCATCTTTGCCTTTCTTATGGCTGGAGCAGTCATTGGCACTCTCTGCTGCTTCACGTAAGCTATTGCGGGATGAAAAAAGGGGAGAGAAAATGTGAGGTTCCAAAAGGAGCCAGAAATAGTCAGGTGCCCTTTTGTAATTAAAGGAGAGTTTATAAAGGAAGATTCTGGGAACAAGATGCTCCTTGAACTTTTTCTTTTTCTCCTGAAACCTTTCCTACCCATTACCAACAAATAACAGTTGACATTTAATAACCAGGGTTTGTAAATAATCTGTGTGTGTGTGTGTGTGTGTGCACACGTGCGTACACACACACACACTAGTCCTAGGACTCGAACTTCTTTTGCTGAAGGCTAACACTCTACCACTTTGAACCACAGCACCACTTCTGGCTTTTTCTGTGTAGTTTATTGGAGATAAGAGTCTCACACACTTTCTTGCACAGACTGGCTTCAAACCATGATGCTCAGATCTCAGCCTCCTGAGTGGCTCAGATTACAAGTGCAAGCCACCAGCACACAGCTAAATAATTTCTTTTATTAACTTCATTAGCTCATAATTTTTCTGCCCTATGACTCAGGACTAACACATGGAAAATATATAATTATACCCTCAATTGTTTCAAAATATTTCTCCATATACAGATAGAGATTTCTGAGAAAAAATAATTAAACTCTACTTTGTTAATTCATCCATCATTGACCAAGAAATGACTACTTGCCTGTCTTCCTGTCTTTGTGGTTGGAAAGAAATAAGACAAGGAAAAATTACTAATTGGTAGGTGATGGCTGTGGCAGGAGACAGAGTCCAAAGGAGGATGGGATGTCTCAGAAGAGATAAGATCAGGGGAGTTTGGCCTTGTGGTAGAGTGCTTGCGTAGCATGTACAAAGACCGGGTTTGATTCCTCGGTACCACATACTGGAAATGGTGCTGTGGCTCAAGTGGTAGAGCTCTGGCCTTGAGAAAGTCCAAGGACAGTGCTCAGGCCCTGAGCTCAAGCCCAGGACTGGCAAAAAAAAAGAAGAAACGTGGGGGGGGGTCCTGTACACTTCAGAAACCAAATTACCCCCCTAAAGTCACTGACTAAAAGTCAGCTGAGCTTTTGAGAGAAGTTTATTGCCAAAGAAACCACAATGTGGACATCAAATGAGCTATCAGAGTGAACAGTCCTGACGCGATCTGTGATGTTCAGAACACAAGCGCTGAAGGTCTCAAGGATTTCATCCTCCTTCACACTTGCTTCAAATGCAGCCAGAGGATAAAGAATGGAAGAAATGTCCCGGGTAGTAGACAATGGGCCTTCGAGAATGCCAAATCAGGCCTAATTATGGCCTGCCTGGCACAATTCCAGGATTGTGACCATGTGTGTCTTGTTCTTCCTCTGTCAAAGGAGAATGTTTACTGCTTCGTCATTGTTACAGGGTGTGGAGATTAGGAGCAGATAACTTGTTTGAATTCATTGGTCACTTAACTAATAAGAGCCATTCCAACTTGAAATAATCTGGACTTTGGACCGCATAAAGTGATGAGTAGGATTTTAATCTTGGTGGTGGGGAGGGGAAGGTGGGCCACAGGTCAATGTTGTAAAGCAGAGAGGGAGTCCTGAGTCTGGTGTTCTGGGAATTCTTATGGATCAATGCCTGTAGAAGGTAGTGGAAGGAGAGTGAAGTTTTGGTTGACCCCATCCGATTCATCCCACATGAGCCTGAAATCACTACAGACCCTCTGACTTATTGGCTGTGAGTTGCCCCAAGAGGTACAAGACAGCCCCCTGCCGCTGAGGCAAGTCCTGAAAGAGTTAACAGGGAAAGGTTGTGTATTGTTATCATCAGCTTGCTGAACACCTAGGGAATCATGCCCTTTCTCAAGGGAAAATCTGCAAGGCATATTTCATACATGCTACATGTAGGCCAGGCTCCTATGTCACTGGAAAAAGCTAGAGGCAAGTTCATCGATGTTGTTTCTTATTTCCAAGAAAACGTGAAAAATAAAAAGCAAAGCATCACAGAAAATAAGCACAAAGGAAAAGAGACATTAATGGAAAATATAAAAGAAGATATGGAAAACAGGCTTTAAAAGCAAACAATATTAAAGAGTATCAGGAATGTAAGATTAGGAAAAAATGATAGATGCAAGAGATCCGTGATTTCTTTGAAGACAACTAACATAGCCCAAGAGAAAATGTACCTAATTTTTTGTACCTTGCAGACCTAAAGGAAAGCTTGAATCTACAGTCCTAACAGGTACTTGCTACTAGGTACACTGAAGACTTACAAGAACATTCCTTCATTTGTAATTCATGTGTTTCACAGTAAGCATGGCAAATGGCCTCTGTGTGCCTTGTTCAATGCTCACCTCTCTCATCAGCTGCAGCTATAATGAAAGCTTAGGGCAGCAGCTCATTACCCTCTGGCAATTACTGTTGATGCTGGGTCATCTCCGAGCACTCTGGCAGCACACAAAAACATACATGCAGGAGCCTTTGGCTCCCATTTTCTGCATGGGAGCAGGTTATGTTTCTCACTTTTTCTACTTCTCCCTATTTTATCCTGATTAATTTATACAATAAGTTCTTGCTAAAGCTTCCCCCCAAAAAAAGTTTACTGGCCTTCTCCCCTTCCCCCAATCCTGCCAATAAAGAGGCAAATCAGAACAGAATATACTTCCCAGGGAACGTCACTGGCTGTAGTCAAAATGTTAGCCGTTCAGTCCATCAGCTCTGAATATTGCTCCAATCTGTTGGGAACGTTCCTGATATCTGGGGGCCCACTGAAGACCTCTGCTGTTCAACAGTTAGACTGCATTTGCTGCCACACTGAAGGCAAAGTTATTTATTATCCGAGAGTGTTCCTGGAGGCTATGAAACAGCTTTTAATCTCTGGATGAAGTAATGCAATGTAATTGCTTTAGAGTCTGGATGGAGGAGGAATCCTCTTTGGTGTCATTTCAACTTTTCAGCTTAGCCTTGGAGTTCACATTGGCAGTGAAAGCCCTTGTGCTTCTGAAAGGGAAAAATCTTAAGGAAAAACAGGAATGCATTCCATATCCACCATGCTCAGTGAAAAAGCTGCCATTGAGATGGCAGTAGCCGATACACTGAATGTTGTACTAAATGGTGTTCCATGCAAAGCGCCATAGGTGCTCACTACCAGTTCTATTCAAATATGTTCAGGCTTGTTTTGATACCTATATGTATTGAAGTGGGTTTTTTTGCCAGTCCTGAGCTTGAGCTCAGGGCCTGAGCACTCTCCTTAGGCTTTCTCAATAGTAGAGCTCTACCACTTGAGCCACAGCACCACTTGCGGTTTTTTCTGTGTATGTGGTACCAAGGAATCAAACCTGGGTCTTGGTACATGCTGGGCAAGCACTAGAGGGAACTCCTAGCACTTGAATTTTGGTTAAAAGATGTTTCTGTGTCTTCCATGTAACTGATATACTAAATCTTTGTTTACTGCCTTTAAGGCATTTTGCTTTTAAGGGGAGGGAATGTGAGAGAAATGGAGGGGATGAGTTGTATTAAAGTACATTTTCTGTATGTATGAAAGTGTCACAATGAAACCTGCCCTTGTACAAGGAAATTATAAAAGCTGGGCTCATGCCTATAACCCTGGCTACTCACAAGTCGGAGATATAAGGATTATGGTTCAAAGCCAGCCTGGGCAAGAAAATCTGCTTTTCTGGTGGTTAATTAGAGATAAGAGTCTCATGGTCTTTAGTAGGGCAATAGCCTTGAGCTGAAGAGCTCAGGGATAACACCCAGGCTCAGAATTCAAGTCCCACAACTGGACTATAAGAAAAAACAAAAACAAAAAAAAAGAGTCTCACAGACTTCAATGCCTGGGCTGGCTTTGAACCTCGATCCTCAGATCTCAGCCTCCTGAGTAGCTAGGATTACAAGTGTGAGCTACCGTGCAGGGCCTGTTTTTGTTTTTCTAAAAATTCTTAGCCTGTGTGATTGCCTGCCATGGCGAGGACCACCTGCGTGTGGTTTCGGCCTGGTGGTTATTGGCTGTGGGCGTCCTAAGGTGTTAGGCTAGGTATTGTAATTACTAGTAACATTACAGCTCAGGAGGCTGTATAGGAATGTAAACTTCATTCAGCATTCATCCTTTTATTTTCCTTTCTCAGCCTACTCATAGGGGACCCAATTGTCTACTGAACACCTAGAAGATGCAATTAAGCAGTGAAATACTTGGTTTGCCAGATTCCAGCTGGAAAATGTGAAACTTGCTCAACATCAGGTTAAAATTAAATTGTTCTCCACCTTACATTATCCTTGCCTTTCTTTTCTTCAAGAACTCCCATTGAAAATGTAAATAGCTTTATTACTGTTTTTAGCTTAAAAGTGATACTTATTCTAATATTTTTCAGAAAGAAAACAAAAAGCATTCATAATTCTAGCACTGAGAAATACAGGCTATTAATAGCTCGGTGTCACCTCTCAAGCTTTTCTTTTTTTCTTTTTATTTTTTTTGCCAGTCCTGAGCCTTGAACTCAGGGCCTGAGCACTGTCTTTGGACTTTCTCAAGGCTAGAGCTCTACCACTTGAGCCTCAGCACCACTTCCGGCTTTTTTCTATATATGTGGTACCAAGGAATTGAACCCGGGTCTTCGTGCATGCTAGGCAAGCACTTTAACCACTAGGCCAATCTGCTGGCCCTTCCTCTTCTTCTTTTCCCAGTCCTGGGGCTTGAACTCACTGCCTGGGCACTGTCCTTGGACATTCTCAAGGCTAGAGCTCTACCACTTGAGCCTCAGCACCATTTGTTGCTTTTTTCTATGCAAGTGGTACCAAGGAATCAAACCTGGGTCTTCATGCATGCTAGGCAAGCACTTTAACCACTAAGCCAAGCTACTGGCCCCTGCCCAGCTTAATTTCTTATCTGTTTATATGCTCTGATATCACAAAGCTGGATGGATAAAGGCCAGGAGTGTGGCCTAGTGGTTAAAGTGCTTGCCTAGCATGCACAAAGACCTGGGTTCAATTCCTTGGTACCACATACATAGAAAAAGCTGGAAGTGGTGCTGTGGCTCAAGTGGTAGAGTTCTAGTCTTGAGAAAATCCAAGGACAGTGCTCAGGCCTTGAGTTCAAGCCCAGGACTGACAAAAAAAAAGAGTAAGGAATAGTCAGCGTGGCTGTGAGCTATGTAGACTTAAGGTGCAATGAGACCATTGGTGAAATGAGAAGATGATGGGCTGTATCAGAAGCCAACTGAGGCCGTGGGTCCCATTCACCCACATACACTACAGCACGGTATAAAGCATGTAATCTTTGTTTCTCCTATGTGAAATCTTTAATAAAATTTTATTTAAAGATGATTATCGGGGGATTGCAGTTACGTAAATCAGGTACATGAACACAGTCACCTACTCCCTTATTTTCTACCAGTTTTCCCCTGCTGAACCCCTGACTTCCCAAGTTGTGTAGTTCATTTCTAACATACTATCTAGTGCGTATCACAGCTGAATTGGTTCATTCTTTATCCCACCATTTCTGTAAAAAGCACATAATCTTTGTTCCATACACTGAGATGTCAAAAAGAGACTACTAAATTATAGAGATGCCTACAGGAAACCTAGCAAACATCCAAGAAATCCAAATGACTATAAAGGACCACATCCAAAAATCTATATGCAAAACACAAGGAAAACCTAGTAGAAATGGACAAATTTCGACTCCATTTCTAGAGACAAACTGCCAAATCTGCACGAAGAAGATGTAAACTAGCTAAACAGACCAATAACATGCAACCAGGTGAAAAAATGTAACCGGAAGTTTTCCAACAAGGAAAAGCCCAGGCCTGAATTTCCTCACTATTGACTTCTATGAGATTTAAACATGAACTAACGCCAACACTCCTCAAAGTTTTCTGTTAAAAGAAATGGAAGGGGGGCCAGGACTGTAGCCTAGTGGTAGAGTGCTTGCCTAGCATGCATGAAGACCCGGGTTCGATTCCTCAGTACCACATACATAGAAAAAGCTGGAAGTGGTGCTGTGGCTCAAGTGGTGGAGCTCTAGCCTTGAGAAAAATCCAAGGACAGTGCTCAGGCCCTGAGTTCAAGGTGCAGGACTAGCAAAAAAAATAGACAATAGAATCCAGAAAAAAATGCATTATGACCAAATAGACTTGCTACATTCCACAGATGCAAGGCTGGTTTAACATACACAAATCAATAAATATAATTCACCACATCAACAGAGCCACAGAGAAGAACCACATGATTATCTCAGCAGATGCAAAAAATGCCTTTGACAAAATACAACAGACCAACAGCCAACTGAAATTTAAAAAAAGGATATATACGACAGACCAACAGCCAACATCATACTGCATGGGGAAAAAATGAAAACCATTCCCTAAAATCGGGAACGAGGCGAGGATGTCCACTCGCCACTCCTTTCATCTTCCTTTCCTTCTTTCTTTTTCTGTTTCTTTCCCTCCCTTCCTTCCTTCCTTCCTTCCTTCCTTCCTTGCTCCACAGTCATCGGCTTGAACTCTGGCCCTGGGCACTCTCCCTGAGCTCTTTAGCTCAAGGTTACCACTCTACCAGTTGAGCCACAGTGCCACTTTTAGTTTCCTGGTGATTAATTTGCCATAAGAGTCTCCCAGATGTTCATGCCTGGGCTGGATTTGAACTGTGATCCTCAAATCTCAGCCACCTGAGTAGCTAGGATTACAGGCATGAGCTACTGGTACTCAGCAATTGTATCTCCTTCTTAAAAAGAATGCTTAAAGTATACAAAAGAGTGGGTTTGAGGTGGCATTCATATATGTATATAAAGTATGTTGGTTTCATCAAGAAAATGTGCATATAATATATAGCATATATATTCTTTTGCATATAATAAATTATATATACATGTTTAATTTATATTTCTTGTCTGTCTAATAAGCATCTGGAATTACTTTTGCCAGTCCTGGCCTTGAACTCAGGGCCTGGACACTGTCCTTGAATTGGACCCACGGCCTCAGTTGGCTTCTGATACAGCCCATCATCTTCTCATTTCACCAATGGTCTCATTGCACCTTAAGTCTACATAGCTCACAGCCACGCTGACTATTCCTTACTCTTTTTTTTTGCCAGTCCTGGGTGCTTGAGCTCAGGGCCTGAGCACTGTCCTTGGACTTTCTCAAGGCTAGAGCTCTACCACTTGAGCCTCAGCACCACTTCCGGCTTTTTTCTATGTATGTGGTACCGAGGAATTGAACCTGGGTCTTCATGCATGCTAGGCAAGCACTCTAGCACTAGGCCACGCACCAGGCTTGTGGGATTACCTGCCTGAGATACCCATATTGGCTGCATCTTTTTCCTCTGTGTGTGATACTTTGAGTTTGAACTTGTGTTTACCAGGCTGGTGATCTAGCACTTGAGCCCCACCTCCAACTCTCTTGTTTTGGGTTTGTTGGCTGGTTATTTTTTGAGATATGGTCTCAGCAGAATACTACAATCCACCTTTCTTCAAGCTTCCTGTCATTGCTGGGATTACAGATGCCCCCCATTGCACCTAGCTTCCCTCTCTGGAGATGGAGGCTTGCAGAGTTTTCTATGCAAGCTGGCCTAGAACTGCAACCTTCCTAATCTCTGTCTTCTCCCATAGTTTGAGATGACCACCACGGCCTGGTATGTGGTAAGAAGGAAACTAGTGAACATTTTGCCTACACTGTCCTTGAACTGAGATCCTGCTGATCTCAGCCTCCCAAGTAGCTGGTGAGTCACCAATGCCTGCTTTATTGTCTTCTTAATTTGACGTTCCATAATATTGAATGAGACTGAAGATTTTTTTATGTGTTTAATAATCATTTGTCTTTCTTGTTTATGGGATATTTGTTAATAGATTTTTTCCTATTTTTCAGATAATTGATCAGCTGAAATTCCTTACATGTGTATAGAGCAGGAGTGCAGGAGGAAAATGCATTACCTTTATTTGAAAATTGTATTTTTACTCTTGATATGTTCATTGTTGGAAGGGGATGTGCCATTTTGATGTAGTGAATTTGACAGTTGTTTTCCTGTAGGTTAAGGTTTGCAGTGTGTAAGAAATTCTTTTCTACCCCAAAGTTATAGAGGAATTATACTGACTGTCATGTGAAATTTTTATAGTCTTCCCTTTGACATTGAATTTGCTAAGCTACTTGGAATTGATTGTTATATGGGATTCGTTCAATTTTACTTTATCATATTGCAAAGGTCTAATTCTCTGCACATTAACTTTGAGCTGAACTTTGCTACCTAAATTAAGTAGTTCTAGAAATTGAGAAGAACAAATCACTGCCATAAATTCCAAGAAGCAATAAATTCCCAGGAGCAAGGCTAGATTGTGAACAATGACTATCCTGCCCTGGAGCCAGCCAACCATAAGCCGCCTGGGAAAGCTGAGCAGCCTGGCTTGTTTGTTGAGCTGTCTGAGTCTCAGTCCTCTGAATCAGGCACCTTGCCCTCTGGTATTTTTCCATTCTGTCTTGCCTCGGGATACAGTTTGACTCATTTGCTCAAAGAATCCCTCTGTCTTCAGTTCTTCCAATTACAGCAGCTTGGTTGAAGTGTTTGCTCCACTTAAACGAGTCTGATTCCATTGTGATGATACAGATACCCAGCATGCCACGTACCACTTGAGTCTATCCTTTCCCTGCTGCTCTTGCAATGCTACCACTGTCACACTGGCAAGTCTGTGAACATAAGTACACCTGCTTCCAGAGTGTTCGGGTTCACAAACCCATTTTCTGCACCACACTGTTTTAAAACGTTCTGAATAGCCAAGCGTTGTACCAGGGGTTACAATTTAATGTGTCTATGCAAGCGTCGACTCATTTCCTACATATTTTAATTAGACTAAAGATTTGCACAAAATAAGCCGACCTGTTGAAAAAAACTAATCGTAATTGCAGTAAACCTATAGGGCAATTTCAGGCAGGATCTGACACTTAAGAAATGGGGCCTTCCAAGCTGCTTGTTTGGCAGTTTTTTTTGTTTGTTTTAGCGCTCTTTCAATGATTCCTATAGAGTTACAATTCTTTCCATAGAGCACATGTGCATATTTCATCTCTACATATTGATCATTTTAGATGTCATCATAAAATAGTATGTTTTAGCTCCCTGTGTGTGTGTGTGGGGGGGGTTGAACTCAGGGCCTCGGTGCTTTCCGGAAGTTTATTTTGCTCAAGGCTAAGACTCTCACACATGAGCCATAGCACCACGACTGGCTTTTTCTGAGTAATGTATTGGAGATAAGAGTCTCATGGACTCCAACTGCCTGGACTGCTTTTGAAGCACAGTCCTCATATCTCCTCCTCTGAGTAGCTAGCAGTGAGCCATCAAGGCCCAGCTTGTTTAAATAGTTAATACTTAATTTAATATTCAATGTCTTCTACAAACAGACAACTGAGGGAGGGAAAGAAGTGGGAGAAAATGAGGGAGGTGGTAATACTTTTCAAAAAGAAATTTACTTCATTATTTGACTTACATAACTGTAACCCCTCTATACATCACCATTATAACAAAATTTAAATTAGTAAAAATAATTTAAAAATGCAACCAATGGGGCGGGGAGTTTGGCCTAGTGGTAGAGTGCTTGCCTAGCATGCACGAAGACCCGGGTTCGATTCCGCGGTACCACATACACAGAAAAAAAGCCAGAAGTGGTGCTGAGGCTCAAGTGGTAGAGCTCTAGCCTTGAGAAAGTCCAAGGACAGTGCTCAGACCCTGAGTTGAAGCCCCACAACTGGCAAAATATGCAGCCAAGCAAAGTGTTAGTGGCCTGTAATCCTAGCTACTTAGGAGGCTGGGATCTGAGGTTGTGGTTCAAAGCCATTTTGGACACTAAAGACCGTGAGACTCTTACCACCAATTAACCACTAGGTGGCTCAGGGGTAGGGCGGTAGCCTTGAGCTGAAGAGCAAAGGGACAACATCCAGGCCCAGAGTTCAAGTCCCATGACCAACTAAAACAAGAAAAAAATAGCTGGAGGCGGAGCTATAGCTCAAAATGGTAGAGCTGTAGCCTTGAGGAAATAAAAACAAAAACAAAAATAACCACTTCAGGAACAGCACTCAGGCATTCAGTTCTAGCCTTAGGACCAATATACACATACGTCCTTTTTGCATGATGAGAATAGCTAGCAGGTTTCATAATAGTTTGTTAATTTTCATAGTTCATTCATTTTGACTATTTTACACAGGCCACGTTGTCAGTAAATCATGACAGTTTGTTTCTAATTTTTGACTTTGTTTTTTGAATTAGTGGGATTTGACCTCAGGGCCTCATCCTTGCTAAGTAGTTGCACCACCACTTGACCCAAACACTCAGCTCTTTTTTGCTTTAGTCATTTTTTACATAAGGTCTGCCACTTTTTGCCAGGGGATGATGTTGGACTGCAAGCGTCATCCCAATGGCTGTCCTTCAGCTGGAATTACAGCCGTATACTATCAAGTGTCATTTGTTTAACTTCTTGGCTGGGCTGGCCTGAAACACAGTCTTTCTATTTCCAATCCTATTTTCACCTCATGAATAGCTTGGATGGCAAGTGTGTATAGTCATATGTGACCCCTTTCCAATGTTTATACATGTATTTTTGCCTTACTATATAGGACAGGAGTTATAAGACAAAGGGGTGGGAGTATAGAAGCAGTTTTGTCTTATTTAAAATCATAAAGGAAGTATATTGAGCTTTTAAGTTATGTATTTATAGTGTGTTAAATAAGTATAAAATCAAGGATGGGACCTTCTACATGTAGTCAGAACCCTTTTTTAGTTATGAGATATTTAATTGCATTGAATGTTTTTCAGCTGCTGAGATTATAGAGGTTTCCTATTAACATGACAAATAATATAAATTATTTTCCTAAGTTTGACATGATGTTAAATTCTGGTATCTAAAATATTTGGTTAATTTGCCTATGTGTGGTTTCTGCTAGATCTTGTTCATGGAACCATGTTTCCTTGTTTAATTATTATATCTTACTTATGTACTTTCTTATAGAGAATTTTTTAATGTAGCAGTACACTTTGTTAGTAAGTGTGTGTGAAAATTAAGAGCTCATATCAATAGAGATTCTTTCAGAAAAAAGTCAAATTATCCAGTTCAATTTTGTAAAGTCACACATATAGTATAACATTGAGAATGTATAAATACAGCTTAGAAAACCAGAGAAATGGGACTCCCTGTCCTTTTTGATCAATTCAGTTATAGATCATTTAGAAAATGGGCAGAGAGTTTAGTCTAGTGGTAGAGTGTTTGCCTAGCATGCACGAGTACCCAGGATCGATTCTTCGGTTACCACATACATCGAAAAAGGCCAGAAGTGGTGCTGTGGCTCCTGTGGTAGAGCTCTAGCCTTGAGACAGTGCAAGGACAGTGCCCAGACCCTGAGCTCAAGGCCCAGGACTGGCAAAAAAGAAAATGGATTAATGGTTACGGTGGCTGGGAATGGCAAGCAACTATTTACGGCTTCAGTATTTTCTGTGGTGATGAAAAAGTGAGGTGACAATTATGTTGTGCTCCAAATGTTTCCGTTTCCTGCAAATTTTGTGTTGAAATTTAATCCCAAATATAATGCTATTAAAAAACTGAGCCTTGAGATTGGAGTGGTTAGAAAAAGCCAGTAAGCTTGTTCATTACACTCTACTAAATGAGGCGTTCCCTCCTCTAGAACTGTAAAAAAGAAATGTGTAGTTTACCAACTACTCTGTCTACATGGCTTTATTAGTAGCTCTAACTGCACAATTGTGTGAATACACTAAAAACCACTGGACCTTTTTCTCACTTTAAACAGGCCAATTTTATGCTATGTAACTATTTTCAGTTTTTAAAATAAGTATTTCATAGTAACAATACATGTTTTGTATTGGATTATACGGAAATTATCAGTGTGGTTGTATTTTTATTTTTTGCCAGTTGTGGGCCTTGAACTCAGGGCCTGAGCACTGTCCTTGGGCTTTCTCAAGGCTAGAGCTCTACCAATGGAGTCACAGCACCATTTCTGATTCTTTTTTTTATGTATATGTGGTAATGAGGAATCAAACCTGGGCCTTCATGGATGGTAGGCAAGCAGTCTTACCAGTAGGCCATACTCCTGTCCCCTTGATATTTTTTTCATACATTTATTACATTTGTGTTTTTTTCTGTATTTATTTTTTTGCCAGTCCTGGGTTTGAGCTCAGGGCCTGAGCACTGTCCTTGGGCTTTCCTCAAGGCTAGTGTTTTACCCTGAGCCACCGCACCATTTCTGGCTTTTTCTATGTATGTGGTACTGAGGAATCGAACTCAGGTCTTCGTGCATGCTAGGCAGGCACTCTATCACTAGGCCAACCTCCCAGCCCCTCTGTACTTATTTTTATGTTCAGTGTTCATGTTCTTATTCTGTTAGAGATTTTTTTAGTTGTTTGTTTTTATGTATTTTTGTTTGTTTTAGGTGTGGGGCTTTAAGTCAGGGTCAGGGAACTGTCTCTGAGCTTTTTTTTTTTTTGGTTTAGAGTGGCACTGTTACCATTTGAGCCATGCAGTTCCACTGTTGGATTTTTGGTTGTTTATTGGACATAAGTGCATGATGGAGTTTCTTGCCTGAGGTGACTTTGAAACATAATTTTGTGATATCAGAGTCCTGAGTAGCCAAGATCACAGGTATAACACTACCGTATTGGTATGTGGGTGTTGTAATAGATTAATGTTATTTTGAATGTTAACTCTTTCCCAGTTGTGATTTAGTTAATGAAAATACTTCTTTGCTTACGCAATGTACTTGTGTAATATAGTAAAGTTCTATATATGTGGGTGTATGTTTGTGAGGTCTTCATTGTGTAGTGTTACTCAGCTGTTGTGTGTTTTTCTGTCTGTGTCCATCTTTGTCTCCGTGTCTGTCTGTTTTTTTTCTCTGTCTAGGGTCATCTTGGGGAGAGAAGTCATGAGTTATGTGAAGTCAGTCCCTTGGGCATAGAGTATGGTGGTTGTTTTGTTTTGTTGTAATTTGGGTATGAGAAGTTCCTGGTAGGGCAGTTTCAGGATGGTGAGACTAGGGTTAGTGTGGGATGAAGGGTGAAGTGTGTGTGTTGCAGTGTGAAGGTGTTAGCTGTGGGCTAGGATGTCAGGACCTCTGTAAGTCCAGTACATGTTTGATTTGGTGAGAAATGCTTCCTTTCGTGTGGGTGATGTCTTGGTGTCTGTGAAGCATTAGGATATTGATGGTTTTTGTGTAGGAATCCTGGAAATTTCATAGCATGAGCAGTAGAGATGTATGCCAAGGTAAATAAAGCCGGTTGGCTTTTGAGGGCAGTGAAGTCTTTCATCAGTGAACAGCAGATCGCAATGTAAATGACAAGGTAGGGCGGCTCACGGCAACCTGGAAGGGTGCATTTGTCATGGTGTGGCTGTATCTATTCGTAGGTAGGCTGTGGAGTTCCGCAGCCCTGGAAGGAAGCTAATTAGGACTTTCCGTGTTTTCACAAATAGGTGGAGTTCTTGTAGGGCTGGGGCTGCAGCAGCTGCAGGCTTGCGGAGTCGCAGGGCGTGCGGTTCCCCTTCCCGTGCTTATGTTGCCAGGATCCAGCGCCTGCATGGATGCGACTGGGAGGGCAGGGATGGGGACGAACTAGGCACTTCCCATCACCCCCAAGGGTGGCTTGTACAGACCTGGGTGGGTTAGGAGCGGGGCGAGGGCGGGGCTGCGCGGGCGTGGGCGGAGCTCCTCCGCCGCCTCCTGGCTCGCTGCCTGCGGGGTGGTGACCAGCGCAGCCGCGCCTCGTCCCCTCCGCCTCTGCCACCTCTGCTTCGCCCGCCTGCGCCGCCGCCGCTGTCTTCCCACAGGCCTTGATCTCCCACTGCCAGCACCGCCGGCTTCTGTGTCGTGGTCCTCGGCTGCGCTCCTGCGAGATGACACTGAAGTCCAGTGAGGGCGACGGTGGGGGCAGCATGCGCACAGCGCTCTCCGACCTTTACCTAGAGCACTTACTGCAGAAACGCAACCGGCCGGAGGTGAGCGGGCCCCTGCTCCCCGGGGTGTGGGGCTGCCACTCGGCTGCAGGCCTCGTCTCCTGCCGCTATGTTCCCCCCATCCAAGGCCCTGTTCCTGGAGTGATCTCACCCGGGAGGGCCTCGTGCGGGGTCGTGCTCCCTGGGTGGAGGCCTCCGCAGCCAGCCGGGTGGGGACTCAGACAGTGCTCTTTCCCCTTGTGGCTGAGATCTGACTTGGACAAATACGAGTCCTAATCCAAATCCCGATCGATCCCCCCCCTCCGTTGCCTTTATAGGGAGCTAACTAGGAGTGCCTCTGATCACCAGAGACCAAGCCTTAGGTCAACCAAAAGTTCCTCCTACAAGGAGAGATTGTAAGGAACACAGCCCACACAACATACTTACTGCTTCTCCTACTACATGCGTTCAGGTGATCAGATCACAAAATAACTGTGACTCTAAAGATTTCACTTGGTCCACAACCCCCCCCCCCATATACGTATGTCCCCTTGACATATGATGCCAAAGGGGCATTTACTCTTATGTATATTTACTAAGGCAGCACCAATCCAAAGAGTTTTACACATAATTTGGCATTGAAATGCCACTGATGCATGCCACGTAAATACATCCTAATTTCTACCCCCCCATCCCTGAAGGCTGCTTCTCCACTCCCAAACTCACTACTTTACACAATAGAAGCACCCTCCCTGCTACCCCAACTCTACTCTATTCCGGCAAAAAAACACACTTTAAGGACATAGTTTACTTTACAGCAAAACTAGGGTACTGGTACGATTCATTCTTTATACCTGATTATACATGAAATAGCAAAATCAACCAGAAAAGGCCTCCTGAGGAATGTATTTTCTGAGAAAACACATTTTACTTATTTTGTTTGATATATATATATATATATATTTCTTTATATGAAACAAGACAAAGAAAAAAAAGAAAACCATACAAGAAAGCTCCATGTTACAAACTTGTATTCTGCTTCCCTAATTCAGGGGCTTTATTTCCTCTTCTTCTGTCACTTCCCCTCCCCCAGCCATTTTCGTAAATATGGTTATTTAATCTTCGTTTTCCATATTCCACACCCAGACACCATTTTAAGCAACACTGAAAGATTAGAACACTTCACTGCTCAGAGCAAAATTTCTGCATCAACAAAATGTCAGCTTATTTTGCCTTCCTCATTGGCAATGTCTCAAGACAACTTTATCACAACTACTGGAGCATTACTTTTCCCAGCAAAGAAGTAATACACCCCAAATGTCACTAATGCTAACAAAAGTACACATTCTTCATCTTCTCATTCAGTGTCTTCTGTACGAAGAACAAACAGGAAAGGAACATTACTTCTGTGGTAAAACTCTAATCTACTTAACAACTCTTCCTACCCACTACATCATTTTATCTACAAGGTATAGTAAGTCTTTCTAGGTAAAAAAATAAAGGTGCTGTAGCTCAAAGTGATAGAACACTAGTCTAGAGCAAAACAATTCAAGAACAGCACCGAGGCTCTGGGTTCAAGTCCCACTACTAACTAACTAAATAAATGAACAAACATCTAGGAAGTGAAAGTCAGAGAAAGAACATTACTAACAGCACAGTCTACTCTACAGAACTCATTAAGTCCTGTGGTGCATTAGAAAATCACACTTGATCTTCTACTATCCACTCCTCAAATGAAACAACCACTTCTCAACAAAAGTTCTTCACTGAGCAAAATAATAAATAGTGAGGACCAAATTTACTCATCATACACCTCACACACCTACGCACGCTTGGCTTCCTGACACAGTACATTTGTTGCACTGACCAGGAATCTTTTCTAAAGTGCTGCTTGTCCACTCTCTGTGCACAATACGCTCTGTGGGGGAAAAAAAAAACTAAAAAAAAACCCAACAGGACGAGGGATGGCAGTCAAGTTGTACAGTGTATGTCTAGCAAGTACATGACCTTGACTTCAAACCCCTACTCAATAGAAAGAGAAATAAATGACAGACACAGAAACAGAGTGCACTTCTTCAGAGCACTCTAAACCTCCTTTGGAGGAAACATCTGCAGCTGGGTTCAAAGGGCAGAGACAGTTGCTGAAAGGAAGTTTGAATCAGCAACACACAAACAAACTTGGTGGGGGTGGGGAGGAGGAAGGGGTTGAATACCACAACTGGATTTAGCAATCTCACCCAAACTAATTGGCTTAAGAGCAAGTAATCATGAACTAGTGAACACAGCAATGAGTAAACATCTCTCCAGCCTGCTATTAGGCTCTTTGCCAAGTGTTTCCACATGACAATGACAGAAGACCCTGCATGCAGGGACTTGGGGAGGAGAGAGTGCTCAAAGGAATTGGGAATTTGAAGTGTTCAAAATGACAACAGCTGGGGAAACAGGCCTAAGAGCCAGAATTTGCTGGCAGATACTGTCTTAACATCATACACTAGATTAGCTAACGCTCTAAATCCATCCGTGAACACATCTCTCTGCCAAAGGCCAAGTATGTAAAGATGTTTTTCCACTGTGCTTTATCTATGCTATGCACTCTGTCCACATGTCTCTTTCTACTTGAAG